>NC_090265.1:859577704-860243954 GCF_040414725.1 Anabrus simplex | reverse complement strand
CCAAGGTTTATAATACGTGCGTGCTGCCAGTTACTACTTACGGTCTGGAAACGATGACTCTGATGAAGGAAAGTGCTCGCAAGCTCCAGCGAACACAACGAGCCAAGGAGCAACAGATGCTAGGGATCAGCCTTTAGGGATAAGATCCGTTCAGAGGACATCAGGAGAAGAACTAATTTAACAGACATCCTAGAGAGAGTAGCAAGACTAAAATGGCAATGGGTAGGACACGTAGCTCGACAAGACTACAACAGGTGGACCTCTAGGATTGTTCACTGGAGACCATGGGAACACAAGAGAGGCATTGGAAGACCCCAGAAGAGATGGCTCGACGACATAAAGCTGTTGGCTGGAACATGCTGGTTCCAAGTGGCTCAAGACCGAAGACGATGGAAGCATATGGAAGAGGCCTATATCCAGCAGTGGATTGAAATAGGCTAGAAAATAAAGAAGAAGAAGAAAAATAGGCATGAAAACTCTTCAGTGTATTGTTTTCGATAATACTGATTCGCTGCAGATCGTCTTTCTCCATGATCACTCGGCTCTTTTATGTTGTTCTTACGTTTACACAAATTATTATTTTAGTTTATGTTGTTCTTAACTCTACCGAAATAAATGCTTGTACTACACGACACCAATTTGCAGCTAAAGCATACAACGGAAGTAAATATCAGCGCAGACAACTCATTACTATGTGTATATATGTTCAGTCTTCAGCCCTAAGGCTGGTTGGATTCTCAACAGCTCCGCCGTCAGCTGTCATAGATGGCCTAGGCATCACTGAAGAGATATACTAGGGAAATGAGGAGTGAGGTAGTTTCCCGTTGCTTTCCTCACCGAGCCAGAAGTTGCTATTACATATCAGCCTGCCAAGCCCACTGACATGCATGCACCAACTGACCCTATGAGCAACATTTTCACACAATTCATAGCAGGGACTGGCTGCAGAAGGAATTGCATTACTAGCATCGCTCATACCTCAACTCAGTACTAAATCACTGATAAACAGAAACCGAACACGTATGGTGGGATTTTGCAAGATGTTGCGATAGCTGTTTAAGGTGTAAATGTTGCCATTTTGTCATTTTTTCATGATTTCTAATACGGTCTCTAATGTACGGAACTTCACATTTTCTGTTGGCGGGAATGGAGAATTTATAAAGAGCATTTTGATTTCTCGAAATCCGTAATTATCAGTATTGCCGTAGTATAGGGGCCACCCTCATACTAATTTACAAGAAATTGATTCCACTTAGTCTAGACTTGTTCAGAGCTTACTGCACGAGCGCTCTGTTCAATGATTCGTTTTGAAGAACTACAGTAAATTTCACTGAACAAATGAGTCTTCCGAACTCTCCATGCCGTTTGATCACAATGAGCAGAAACGAGTCTGGAAGGATCGAGCAGCTCGGAAACTCAAAAGTTCAAATGAACTTGAGCCACTGCATATAAAACTCCTAACGCGCACGCGTGAAGCAGAAACAAGGCAATAACTCGCAGTTTAGTCACGCACCGAGTGGCTGTTATCGAGTTTCGAGTTTAGGTTGACTCACACTGCGTACAGATAAAATATCGTCCGCTTTGACTGAGCAGCTATGGCACTGGTTCGAGTCTGCCGAGACTCATTCATTTATGACTCTGTCTCTGCTCGTTCTAGCAGCAGACCAAACGAGCTGGGTAGTCGAAGTGGAGACGAAATGAACTCCGGCTCGCTCAATGCACGGCTCTTGGCTCCACAATCATACTCCGGTTTAGCTAGCTACCTTTCTTCACTTAAAATAGCGAGTCTACGCATCTACCGTTCTTTGTTCTAATCCGAACATGTTCGACGAGGAAGACTAACCGTTCAACAGTCTGTGCATGGAAGATGATGTTATGTAAATGATGTTCCGCTTGAGCTTCCTACCGTTGCTTCCAAATTGTTATGCTGTTGGAGTTGTTGCCTATATTAAATTGTGAGCCTCTCGTAAAGGTGGATGGTGGATTTTAATCTGTTATTACTTTCAAAGTAAGTGCTTGGTGTGTCTGGCCACGTGGTGTAGGGGGCAACTCGTCCGCCTGTCACCCAGCAGCCCCGGGTTCGATTCCCGGCTGGGTCAGGGGGTTTTGGTTATAAATGATTAAAATCCTTGTTCTGGGAACTGGGTGTTGTGTCGTCCTTAACGTTCCTTTCCTCACATTCAACACTCTACACTTCCTCCATTCCAATTACACGCAGATTCATATCACATGGTGCAAGTAGGGGCAAGAGATAGGTCGACGCCCTGAACAAATAGCATTTCAAAAAAATGGTTGGTGTGATTGGATGCCATCCCCAGAGGCCCGGGTTCGAAATGAAATTTGAAAAGCGGTACGAGGACTGGAACGGGGTCCACTCTGCCTCGAGGGGTCAACTGAGTAGAGGGGGTTCGATTCCCACCTCAACCATCTCCTTGAAGTGATTTTCCGTGGTTTCTCACATCTTCTCCAGGCAAATGCCGGGATGGTACTTAATGCCACGACCGCTTCCTTTCCTCTTCCTTGCCTATCCCTTCCCATCTTTTCATCCCCCACAAGGCCCCTGTTCAGTATAGCAGGTGAGGCGCCCAGACGGGGCACTGGTCCTCCTTCCCTGTTGTATCTCCAACCGAACGTCTTGGAGTGATAACGGTGGGATCCCTCGCTGAGTCCGAGGAAAAATCCAACTCTGGTCGGTGAACTGATTAAATAATAACATTAATAATAATAATAACAATATTAATTTCAAAGAGGGAATGTCTTGATGGACTTGAGCTGAGGACCTCGACTGCTTTTTTTTTTCTTCTCTGTTTTACGTCGTACCGATACAGTTAAGTCTTATGGCGACGATGGGATAGGAAAGGCCTAGGAATGGGAAGGAAGCGGCCGTGGCCTTAATTATGGAACAGCCCCAGCATTTGCCTGGCATGAAAATGGGAAATCATGGAAAACCATCTTCAGAGCTGCCGACAGTGGGGTTCGAACCCACTGTCTCCCGAATGCAAGCTCACAGCTGCGCGCTCCTATCTGCACGGCCAACTCGCCCCGGTATTTTTCTTTCTGAAAACGCGGACGAAGGTAGGCCTACTTGATCGACCCAGATCGCGTGATGCAATTCCAGCCAATGCCGAACGGTAGAGCGCTGGTCCAGCTTGGCAGATTCGATCCTGGCTCAGTCCGGTGGTATTTGAAGCTGCTCAAATACGTCAGCCTCGTGTCCGTAGATTTACTGGCACGAAAATGAACTCCTGTGGGACAAAATTTCGGCATCTAGGGCGTCTCCGAAAACCGTGAAAGTAGTAGTGGGACGTAAAAGAAATAATATTATTGCTATAATATGTTCCGAGTGCAAGAAATCAAGCGCAAGGTAGTGTTAAGTTGCGTATCGACGAGTCTTGTGTGGGAAGTGTTAAGCCAAGCAGGTACATAGTAGCCTATTCCGGACATTCGTGAACCAGTCTTAAAACAGAACGGCGTAGGCTGTTCGCAGAAAATCCCAACGTAGTTCCACACAATTTTTACACGTTTTAAGCGTTAAGAAACAATTTGTGGATGTTGCCAACGTGATACAGACAAACGACTCGGTACGACCTCGACGAAACTAAATGCTAGATGTGACTACGCTTATTGCCCGGCATTTATTCTTTCTCACTAGGTCTCGGATGTTTAGGAAAAGTCATATTTTTCTGTCTCTGTTTTCTTGCCTCATAGGATAGCTGCAGTCGCTTAAGTGCGGCCAGTATCCAGTATTCGGCAGATAGTGGGTTCGAACCCCACTGTCGGCAGCCCTGAAGATGGTTTTCCATGGTTTCCCATATTCACACCTGACAAATATTGGGGCTGTACCTTATTAAGTCCACGGCCGATTACTTCCCACTCCTAGCCCTTTCCTGTCCTATCGTCGCCATAAGACCTACCTGTGTCGGTGCGACGTAAAACAACTTGCAAAATAAAGTGATTATCGTCGCATTTAAGTGATTTTTATTTGTCATATAGGCCTAAATGCATATTTAGGCTAATTTTTGTCGTAAGGTCATATTTGAGCTATTTTCGTAGAAACGTCATATTTCGGCGGTTCGACGACAGCTGTAGCTGTGCAAAATCATCTTCAACTTACTTAATGCCAACTAATATTCACAAAACTGCTTCTCGGTATCACATCTGCAGTTAATACAAGCGGAATACTCTGTCCCTTTTATCAATATTGCTCAGGAACTGTTTTCCAACAGTTTGTCAGAAGGTCTGGTATATATTAAGTCCAACTTTGGAATTATATCGAGTGCAATTACTCGTTTAGAAGCTGCTAGCTTAGAAATTCGTTCAAGTATTAAAATTGTGAGAAGTGTTGAACTTTCAGTACAACAATCACATGGAATATTTGGCGACAGTGTAAAATGGAAACTTCAAAACGAGCTTAATCGAAATGACCGTTTTCACGCTGTGTACAAGGTAAATGATATTCTTAGAGGAGAAGGTACCCGTACATTTGAAGATCAGAAGAATGAAAAAGGTATGCGAGTTTGCACTATATGCCCTGCCGCCCTACCATAACGTATTGAAAGATATCTACTTAGTTCATTTCGTGGTGCTCAATTCAAATGTTAACGCATTTCGGTAATCTTAATGAAATCTAAGCTTAAACGTTCCAAAATATTTTTAAAAATATATTGATTTCAATTTTCCTCGTATTTCAAACCACCTATTCAGGGAGCAAACATGTTTCAACTTTTAAAATGTTCTGTGAACTTGTAATCTTAGAGAACTTAGTACTTTATAGGTATGTATTTACAAATGTTGTAGTGAATCAAGGACAATAGACTGTGAATAACTGCTAAATATGTATATTCCGAAGATTAATATGAAAGTAAGAATAAAGAATTAAGTTAACAAATATCTATCAAAGGAATTGCCGTTTCGACTTATAACTTATTTTAAAATGGCCATATTTATATTAATCATTTTCGGGTCATATTTTTTAATACTTGCGTCATATTTCGTCACTTTTAAGGTCATATTTGCTTGCTTATTTGGGCTGTTTTTTGGTCTTAAAATCCGAGCCCTATTTATCACTAACTCATAACTATACAAGGATCTGTCCGTTGGTATTAGTGTAATTGCGATCGATAGAGAAGAATAACAGAGAAGAAGAATCCAGTCATTTTCCTTCCTTCCTTCCTTCCTTCCTTCCTTCCTTCCTTCCTTCCTTCCTTCCTCCATTTTCTCTGTTTTTCAGGTTTATCTACATTTTATTCTTTTCTTTCTCTTCGTCTTCTACTTTTTCTTAAATGAAGCAGAGGTCTCCAGCCAGAAGGTTAATTACTACTACTACTATTACTACTACTACTACTACTACTACTACTAATAATAATAATAATAATAATAATAATAATAATAAAGCCATCAGAATGTAAGATATCAATTATTAAGTTCGAATGTTCTTTCTCGTTGATACGGCACGTTGCCTCCGACAATGAATAATGTCCTATTTTTAAATATCTCTACACATTCAATATACTGTATTATTATCATTTCCATCTACTTCAAACTAGAACTGATAATGATGAACGAACAACATAATTATGAAGAAAGAACACGTAGGAAGCACACTTAAAAGTTAAGTTAGAAGTTAGCCGCCGCTTACTCCCAGAGAAATAATTGATGTTACCTGGTTACAAATATATTTTAGAAAGTTTGTATTGTTAAGAAAGAAATAAGAAGAAGGTTTCTTTTAAACATTTATTAAAAAGTTAGGCAACATTGTGCGAGCTTCTGCTGAATGTAAGATATAATTGGGCTCCTTTCACCGCTACACAACTTTTGTTCTGCAGATCACGTGAAGGGGAATGAAGGCTGTAAACAAAGAACACATAGTCCTTGTACAGGTTGTCATTTTCATTTTTCATTAATTGATATCCAATTGACATGTGTGAGCTCCAATAGTAAATACTTAGACATATCATTAACGTCATCTCCCATCAAGAAGAACTGTACTGTAATTGTCTCCTCTTATGAGTTGCTCCATCCGACTTGCAGCGATTCTTGCTTCCTCATCAGTATTAGTGGTGTTCAAGAGTTCCTTCTGTTCGTTTCTGTGAAAGGGGTCTTGCGAGGTCTGAACCATCACGTGAACGCCTACAGCGAACTCAACCCAGGTGTGAAAACTAACCGTTCTGGTCAATTAAATTGTCGACAATAAGATGCTAATATAATATGAGCTCATATTGAACACGGCACACTTAATAGAGACTGATGTTCAAGATTATTAAATTCAGAAGTGATATCTGATTTTCCAGGATATTAATAATTATTATCAGTTTGACTTTATATTAAAGCATTAAGATGTCAGATGTAGGGATGGGTTGCGAACGGAGTTGCGAAGAGTCCAGACTGATGCCTCTGGAACCGACACTTTTCACTCCAGTGTCAACTACGTTGAAGCACAACGCATCTCTGTTTTCGGAACTGCTTGGATTGATAATTTCACGTCCCTCAACTGACAACCACGCAATAGCTTTTGGGGAGATAAATACGATAAGTACAAGAACAAGAAAACTATTGTCCAGCAAACATTAATCTTCCGAAACGATAAATACACTTTTTTTTTTTTTTTTACTATTTGCTTGACGTCGCACCGACATGGTTAGGTCTTCTAGCGACGATGGAATGGAAAGGACTTGGAGTTGGAAGGAAGCGGTCGTGGCTTTAACTAAGGTATAGACCCAGCATTTGCCTGGTGCGAAAATGGGAAACCATGGTAAACCATCTTCGTAACTGCCGACAGTCGGGTTCGAACCCACTATCTCGCGAATGCAAGCTGACAGGTACGGGACCCTATCCGCACGGTCAACTTGTTCGGTATTACTATTATTATTAGCTGATGTACCCGTGCTTCGCTACGGAATTCTACATTGTATACAGAATTCTAGGTTAGGTAGTGTTACACGTTGTGAACAAGACTGTATTAAATTGCATAGCTCTTAACGTTACCCCATATACGCGACGGGAATATCACCAAACTTCTTTTCTCATATGAAGACTGGGTTAGGGAATTTTCATTGTAATGGTAGGCCCGCTTGCCTGCCATAAGTCACTATCACGTTGGGGAATTTCATTATAATGGAAGACACTCACTCTCCACCTACCTGTTTAAATCCTCAGAAAGCCTGTTTTAGTGGTTTTCTCAACTGAAATGAACATAGATCATTACAATGACGTCAGTGGGAATGGCGCGAGTAAAAACAATGCTTTCATATGAAATACTCGATCAAATGAAAAACTACACATTTTCTCACTTTTAACGAACAGTACTACGCTGCCGATATAACAGTCCAAAGTTCCAGAGCTGGAATGACCAGGCCGCAGACAGCCATGATCCGTAAACACTCTTCGTCTCTTTTCGGGAGGGGGGTCGAAGGGCAAAAACTATGCCCTTTTACTAATCTGTTTCCTAGGAGTACCCGATGAGTAAGAAAATCTCAATTTACTACACTGACTGCGGGAAAATCTATCTGACTTCGAGGCAAATTTTTCTTCCAAGCCAGAAGAAAAAAAAAACCCTCTTCACTGCTAATTTGGAATAAAATAAGTGTAGAATTTAATAAAAGTGAAGAGGAAGAAGCACTTCTTAAGAAACGTCTCCTTTCAGTGTCGAATTTTCAGTTGTTTAGTGAACTGTGGTGCTAGAAATAAGCTTATTGATGATGCCTAGTAATAAACTAAAAAGTTACCGGTACACTACCAGAAAACATGAGAAAATGATTGTGCGCGGTGAGCTTCCCCGCTCTGAATTTTTTTGGTGTAGGTAAAAGGTGCGGACTGAAAGAAGTATGGGAGACAGGATGCAGCCCATTTGTTCCTCCTTGCTCCGTTTTACATTTTCCAATTTGCTTTACGTCGCACCGACACAGTTAGGTTTTCTGGCGACGATGTGATAGGAAAGGGCTAGGGATGGGAAGGAAGTGGCCGTGACCTTAATTAAGTTACAGCCCCAGCATTTGCCTGGTGTGAAAATGGGAAACCACAGAAAACTATCTTCAGGTCTGCCGACAGTGGTGGTCGACCCATTATCTCCCGAATGCAAGCTCACAGCTGCACGAGTCTAACCGCACGGCAAAACTTACACGGCATTACTCCGTTTTATTCCAGGATGGTAATACAATAATTGACTTACGACCTTCCTAGGGAGGAATCTTCATTCTGGTGGATTATTATTATTATTATTATTATTATTATTATTATTATTATTATTATTATTATTATTATTATTATTATTGTTATTTTACTTCATGATTTCATACATACTCGAATGTTTTTGAAGTCCCTTTCTTAGTGGATATACACTACTTATTTTCTACAATTCCTATTTTGCACTAGTACAAACAGTCAGACCTTTATTCTACAGTATTTTTAGTTAGTGATAAAGAATAATTGCCTCAACAGAATATCCGCTGTATACTACAAACTAGAACTGCTATAAACTTGAATCTGGAATTTAACTTACAGTATATTGAAACTTCATTAATATCCAGGTTCACCCTGATGATGTTTATCCTATGTTCTGTACGAGACTGAAAAGTCGGCAGTGATGTTTCGAAGGCGTTGGTAATTGTTTTTATAACGGGATTATCAACCCTCAGTAGTCGACGTAGTATTATGAGTTCGCCGTCTGCTGCCATAGAGAGTATAATGCAGTAATTTGAATGTAATCAACGCATAGAGTAGAATGTTGGATGTATGGGTGACATTTACAGTAAATCACATCCTTGAGGACATTAGATTAATGTCTCTTGAAACACAGGAGTAACAGGGCAGAAAGGATGTGAACTCTGAACCCCACTACAAATCACAGCTATAACAAGAGGGGTCGCAGAATATTAATTTTGTTTAAGCGCCATTACTGCGGTGATGATGAATGGTGGGTGATATCAAGAGAGTCTGGGTTTTATAAGACCCTCTACTTCCCTTCCTTGTTCCTTAGCTATTAATGGGACCTGAGCACGCCAACCACACCAGGCACTGCACCGCATTCAGGGACACGGTGTCAACAAACCTAACAAAATCAAACATTAGGGGAGTCGTGAATAAACTGTTGTGATATTTTTACCAACATTTTTTTAAATTTTTAACCTTAAAGCATTCTCCGAATCTTCCACTTTCAAAACCACTTATCAGTATTCCCTAACGTCATTTTATAGTTCTAAATGTGGGATTTAAAAGGTAGCGGTTCGGCGTATATAGAGCATGCTCACGCCCTTTTCGCCTGAGCTGTCAGACAAAATTATCTTCAAAGTTCTTTCGGATTACAATTTCAATAATTCCGCAGTAATGTATTTACCTTGTAGTTGGCCTACGCTGTGCGTAAGAGGAGAAAGACATTTGAAGGAGCAATTTACAGTCTAGGGTCGTTTTCAAGCAAGTATATTTCTTAAAACGTTCAATTGCTTTTATCTACCTTCGCCATGCAAAAAATGCTCATTGCGACAGAGTTCTTATCAGATTCATCTGACGTTTTAGAGAATGTTTCAGTACGTACAGGAATTAAAAGTAGTTCTGTATTTTATTATCAGTTGAACATTACCTTCGTATTTTTACTCCTGAAATACCACGCAAGTAGATTTTAGCCTATTGAATGCATAATGAAAGATTTAACAAATATCTCCACTAGTTTATACCTGCTTCCAAACCCCGGAGTTGTTCTTAAATAGGCTATATGATTATTTTCGACATGCCTGCCAAATTACAGACCCAAACATTGAACACTCTGCCGCAAGGATCATTTTCCATACAGCATATAAAAAATACAAATTGTCTGTCAACAACATTACAACCAATTAACTAATCAGCACCAAAATTTGTGTCGGACTAGATCTTATTAATATGGGCTTGTATTTTAAATTTAGTTTTTGGTAAGTGGTAAATTGTAGGAGTTAAAAATTTCAGTCATGACTCCCCTGTAGCAGCAGGTATTAATCCTTTACAGAATGTACGCTCTCCAAACCTTGTGAATTAAACCTTGCAATTCAGCATTTACATTTTCTAGGTCTTGCCAGTCAATCCGATCGTGAACCATTCTCCCCCAGTTCACTTCCTCAACTCTAGCCTAAGTACTGTAGGCCTACCTATATCTTAATAATCTGCAGGTCTTTCTCCAGGTCATTCTAGGTGTCATGGTACCAATTCAAGATTCCCAGTTGTCTATCTGCCGTCATCCCTTCGAGCAATATGACTAGTAAACTACCATGCTATCTTTACCTTCTTCCTGACTTTTTCTCTATTACTAGGGGATGGCACTGTATGTGTACTACTCACCTATGCTTGTTAGTAGTGTAGGCCTATATATAAAGATGTGTGTATTAAGACAAAAATACCCAATCCTTGGAGTCCTGCCACAAAGAAATGCATAAGCATAATTGGATCAATCCAGAAGTTTTTAAAATACATGTATTTCAAACAAACTCGGAAATACCCTCAACATTTACCTTATTATAAACTTACTGAAATATTCAGTTGTGAAGGTTTAGATTATAGAACTTCAAATATTAGTATTCCTTTTTAAACTTATTAATAACAAGATGATATTGAATTATGCAGGCAAACTATTACACTATACTCTTAGAAAACCTGCAGAAAAATTCAGAAACCCATTTTTTTATTGCGAACAAATACCGACAGTCAAAAAAACTCTCCCCCATATAGACGGTACGTTATATAATAAATCACATCCTCTTGAAATTGATATATTTCATGATACGCTAGATGAATTGAATGCATCTTGCAGTAGGCCTATACTAAGATAAGTTCTGAACTAATTTTAGGCCTATACCTGCCATGTTGCTAATTTACTTTTCTATTATTGTTTGCTGCTTAGTTGTTTTCACTTTCTCATTTCTTTTAAGATCCATTCCATTATTTTAATATCATAGTGCCTCCGTGGCTCAGGTGGCAGCGCGCTGGCCTCTCACCGTTGAATTACGTGGTTCAAATCCCGTCACTCTATGTGAGATTTGTGCTGGACAAAGCGGAGGCGGGACAGGTTTTTCTCCGAGTACTCCGGTTTTCCCTGTCATAATTTATTCCAGTAACACTCTCCAATATCATTTCATTTCATATGCCATTCATTAATCAATGCCCCAGAGGAGTGCGACATGTTTCGGCAGCTGGCACAATTCCTATCCTCGCTGCTAGATGAAGGCTTCATTCACTCCATTCCTGACCCGGTAGAATGACTGGAAACAGGCTATGGATTATCAGTGCATAATGTACCTTTTCTCTTTCCTATCTAATAATTGTATGGTTAATGTTACATAATTAATTATTTACTAAACACAGTGACAAAATTAACATATTTCCTTAATAATAAATCTGGATACATGTGTTGTTTTCTTTTCTTTTCGTTGTATGAACTGCATTTTTTCCTTGTTGTATTTTCTTTCTTTTTCTTTACATGTTAATTATTTAATATGTACTACTTGTATATAGAATGTATGAGTGAATAATGTATTTGGGCTTACCGCTTGTGTGTTCACATTAAATAAATAAAATCTCAGCCCGACCAGGAATCGAAGCCAGCACCCAACGAATAGCTCTCTGTTATCTAAGGCGCTCGGCCTGCCATATTAGGCACTGTCAAACGTTGTCTTTTTCTTCATGTTCATGGATTCTTAGTTCAATCCGAAGATTGGTCAGCAAGTAGTTACAGGAGTTAGACAAGGCTGTAATCGTTCACCTTTGTTGCTTATATGTTACATCATTTGCTGCAAGTATCATTTCTCATTTTTTTAAAGTTGCATTCCATTATTTTAATATCATAATGTACATTTTCTCTTTCCTATCTAATGGTTAATGTTACATCATTCATTATTTACTAAACAAAGTGACAATTGGTAACTGGTTCTACGTCGCACTGACACAGATAGGTCTTATGGGACGATGGGATAGGAAAGGCCTAGGAGTGGGAATGATGTGACCTTGGCTTTACCCCAGCATTTTCCAGATGTGAAAATGATAAACAACGGAAAACCATATTCAGGGCTGCCGACAGTGGCTGGATTAGGGGTTTTAACTTTCATTGGTTAATTCCGATAGTTCGGGGGCTGGGTGGGTGTGTGTGCCGTCTTCATTATTAGAATTCATCACAGATAGAGTCCCGTCCTCAGAGACGCTCAAGTCGGTATTACTCCGTTTAATAACTGAGTTACGACCTTCCCAGCGAGAAGTCTTACATTCTGGTGAGATCAGAAAGAATGCCTTCCCAAAGCTTACATGAAACGCATGTCAAACTGACTGGCCTGTACTTTTCAGCTTTATGTCCATCACCCTTTCCTTTATACACAGGGGCTACTATAGCAACTCTTCATTCATTTGGTATAGCTCCTTCATGCAAACAATAATCAAATACGTACTTCAGATATGGTACTATATCCCAACCCATTGCCTTTAGTATATCCCCGAAATCTTATCAATTCCAGCTGCTTTTCTAGTTTTCAACTTTTGTATTTTACTGTAAATATCATTGTTGTTATAGACGCAAAACCAGTAACATTATCATATTATGATTATTATTATTATTATTATTATTATTATTATTATTATTATTATTATTACCTTATTTTACTCAATTATTTCATACATACTCGTATGTTTTCTGATGCCCCTTTCTTAGTCGATATATCTATTTGCAATAGTACAAACAGTCAGATCTTTATTCTACAGTTTTTTAATTAAGCGATAAAGAATAATTACCTCAACAGAATACCCACTGCAAATTAAAAACTGGAACTGCTATAAACTGAATCCAGAATTTAACTTACAATTTAATGAAACTTTATTAATATTCAGGTTCGCCCTGAAAATATTTGTCCTACGAGCTGTATGGGACAGAATACGCGGCGGTGATGTTGAGAAAGCTTTAGTAATTATTGTTGTTATAACGGGATTATCAACCCTCAGTAGTCGATAAAATATTATCAGTTCGTCGTCCGTTGTCATATAGAGTATAATGCAGTAATTTGAATGCATACAGTAGAATGCTGGACGTGTGGGTGACATTTACAGTAAATAACATCCTTGAGCACATGTCGAGGTCGATGTAAGAAGACGTTGACAACTGCCCCGCAAATTAAATGAAAACCAATAAAAAAAAGAGCTGCGGTCACAAAGTACCCCACTTACACAGTATGTAATTTTAAAGTTGTTATGCTCCTGGGACTGAAATTGCATTTGGGAAATTAGGGAATCAAAATAATTTCCCACAGTAAAGTTTCCTATTCTAAATAGGCTACTGCACATATTAATTAAACGACGGTATGAAGAACTTTCGCACGAAATACGGCTGTGTATCAACGAGGCCATGGCTAGTGACATCACGTGACCCAGGAGGGGTGACCAAGGCCAGCTGGCACTTGGTACAGTGTCATGCATGTTCGTGCACGTTATTTATTAGACAAGCACAATTTCTCTTGCTGGAAGATATACGACAGCATTGTTTGTGTCGCCGATGAAATCTCGCTCGCCTAGGACTCCAAGACAATACGGAAAACGGGTTTTTAAAGGCTGGCGGAATCTCGGAGTCATGTTGTGGATTATCGTCAAGAGTAAACTTTGTATTCATGTGCGCGGACTTGATAGCTGCCTTTATTAATAGTCGGAAGAGGGGGAGGGGAAAGACAAACTACGGATTAAGCTACACTGGCTGTTCAGGGGTGGCCACCACGAAACAACTTCAGCACCGATATGGTTCGAATAATAATAATAATAATAATAATAATAATAATAATAATAATAATAATAATAATAATAATAATAATAATAATGTTACTGGTTTTGCGTCTATAACAACAATGATATTTACAGTAAAATACAAAAGTTGAAAGCTAGAAAAGTAGCTGGAACTAATAAGATTTCGGCTATAGTACCATATCTGAAGTACGTATTTGATTATTGTTTGCATGGAGGAGCTATACCAAATGAATGAAGAGTTGCTATAGTATCCCCTGTGTATAAAGGAAAGGGTGATAGACATAAAGCTGAAAAGCACAGGCCAGTCAGTTTGACATGCATTTCATGTAATCTTTGGGAAAGCATTCTTTCTTATTATATTAGACTTGTTTGCGAAATTAATAACTGGTTTGATAGAAGGCAGTTTGGGTTTAGGAAAGGTTACTCCACTGAAGCTCAGCTTGTAGGTTTCCATAAAGATACAGCAGATATCCTGGATTCAGGAGGTCAAATGGACTGTATCGCGATTGACCTATCTAAGACATTTGATAGGGTAGATCATGGGAGACTACTGGCAAAAATGAGTGCAATTGGACTTGACAAAAGAGTGACTGAATGGGTGGCTATATTTCTAGAAAATATAACTCGGAGACTTAGAGTAGGCGAAGCTTTATCTGTCACTGTAATAAATAAGAGAGGAATTCCTCAAGGCAGTATTATTGGACCTTCATGTTTTATTATATATATCAATGATATGTGTAAAGAAGTGGAATCAGAGATAAGGCTTTTTGCAGATGATGTTATTATATACAGAGTAATAAATAAGTTACAAGATTGTGAGCAACTGCAAAATGATCTCGATAATGTTGTGAAATGGACAGTAGGGAATGGTATGATGTTAAACGGGGTTAAAAGTCAGGTTGTGAGTTTCACAAATAGGAACAGTCCTCTCAGTTTTAATTACTGCGTTGTTGGGGTGAAAATTCCTTATGGGAATGATTGTAAGTACCTAGGTGTTAATATTAGGAAAGATCTTCATTGGAGTATTCACACATAAATATGATTGAGAAGAAAGGGTACAGATCTCTGGACATGGTTATGAGGGTATTTGAGGGTTGAAGTAAGGATGTAAAGCAGAGAGAATATTTGTCTCTGCTGAGACCCCAACTACAGTATGGTTCCAGTGTATGGGACCCTCACCAGGATTACTCGATTCAAGAACTGGAAAAAATGCAAAGAAAAGCAGCTCGATTTGTTCTGGGTGATTTCCGACAAAAGAGTAGCATTACAAAAATGTTGCAAAGTTTGGGCTGAGAAGACTTGAAAGAAAGGAATGGCGTGGAATGACATCAGTAGACTAATAAGTTTGAATGGAGCTTTAAAAGTAGGAAAGATCACAATATGAAGATAAAGCTCGAATTCAAGGGGACAAATTGGGGCAAGTATTCGTTTATAGGAAGGGGAGTTAGGGATTGGAATAACTTACCAAGAGAGATGTTCGATAAATTTCCCATTTCTTTGGAATCATTTAAGAAAAGGCTAGGAAAACAACAGATAGGGAATCTGCCACCTGGGCGACTGCCTTAAATGCAGAGCAGTAATGTTTGATTGTCCCCTCAACTACTTTTACGGTTTTCCGAGAGGCCGAAGTACCGGAATTTTGTCCTACAGTAGTTCATTTACTTGCCTGTAAATCTACCGATAAGACGTATTTGAAATAGTCTACCACGGGACTGAGACCGAAAAGAATTCACCAAGTGAGCTGAAAAGGCCAGCACTCTACTGCCTGAGCTACTAAGCCCGGCTCTATGGCTCAAACGTCAGAAACAGATGAACTTGTAACCTTACCAATAAACATTGTCCTCTCTTACCACCACCAATAAAATATCTAAGAGTTAATTTTTTACAGTTTTCTTTACATTGCACCGACATATGGTGCCGATGCATATAGTTTCCCATAGTGTTTTTTTTATCTAATGTTGGCAGAACCTCGTTAACATTTGTTGGCACACCAGCCCCTTCATGAGCCAGTCTCTTATGAATTAAGGTCAAAAGGGAGGAATAGAGAAAAAGTTAACCAGGATGGTTGAAACGCACTACCTTGTAAAGTGTGTCTGCACGAGCCCTATGGACAGTAATCCGAAGGCGTAGCTCAGTGATACTGGCACAACGTACCAGAGCGATGTTCACCGTTGCAGTGACTGGTTCCATACCCAAATTAGTTATACAGTTCTGCGTTTTCTTTATATAATATTAAATTATTGTGACATATAATAGTTCTGTTGCCATTTCTTCGACTACAAATTGTCTCCAAAAATCAGTTATATTTGCAATATAACTAAATTTAATGAAAATATATTTACAGACATATAACGGAACAATAGTACATAGGCTTTTGCAAGTGATACGCTTAATTTTATAACCTAATATTTAAGCAGTTTCATCCGAATGGAAAGCAGACACAGTATTTTGAAATATTCGCTTTCAACACATTTGATGGCAAACTACTGAGCATATGTGTGTCTTTGAGTCATCAGTCCACAGACTGGCTTGATGCAGCTCCATGCCACCCTATCCTGTGCTAAACTTTTCATTTCTACTGCTGCTGTATCCTACATCTGCTCTCATCTGCTTGTCATTGGTCTATCCCTACCGTTCTTACCCACCACACCTCCTTCAAAATTAACTGAACAAGTCCTCGGTGTCTTGAGATTATCCTATCATTCTATCTCTTCTTCTCGTCAAATTTAGCCAATATGATTTCCTCTCACCAATTTAATTCTGTATGTCTTCATTCGTCATTCGTTCTGCCCATCTCACCTTCAGAAATCTTCTGTAACACCACATCTCGGGAGCTTCTTTCATTTCCATACACTGCCACGCTCCAGACGAAAGTCTTCAAAAACATCTTTCTAATTCCTATATCAATGTTCGAAGTGAGCAAATTTATTTTCTCGAGAAAGGCCTTCCTTGCTTGTGCTAGTCTGCATTTCATGTCCTTACTTCTGCAATCGTTAGTTATTTTAGAACCCATTCATATACTTCCTTTAATACTTCATTTCCTAATCTAATATTACCTGCATCACTTGACTTCGTTGGACTGGAGTCCATTACTTTTCTTTTGGACTTATTTATTTTCATCTTGTGCTCCCTACCCATATATCATTAACCGAAAATATATTATTAATTTTGAATAATGGTTAATGTTTCGGCCTATCAAATAGTTATAACTTGATCGTCAATCATTTTGATCTCCATAGACTTTGGGAACCAAAGATAAGGGTAGGTTGCCAATTCAGCACAAGAGAATTACTGGAGGCAGATAAGGGGCTGGCCGGGGCTGGGTAAGAGGCCTCGTAACATTCCATTACCAATATAAACCACTGTTTCTTTATCGGCAAGATTACGTACACTCCCTATACACGGAATAGGATGATATTCGCTTGCTTTAAAATCTTATCCACGCAGGATTACAGGTCTGTGTAGTTGCGTAAAGAAATCTATTGTATGAAAAGGAATTGTAAAACTAGTTAGACGTCTTGGATTTGTATGACAGTTCTCTGGTGTATAAATAATAATAATGATAATACCAATACAACATCTAGAGCGAAATACCTTGCGAAAATTTCTGAGCCGTTTGAAATACGTACGGGTGTTTTTCAAGGTAATGGCATCTCACTGTTCCTTTTAAATTAGTTCTAGACAAAGTTATAAGAGAATGGAAAAGGGACGTCAAAGTGTGAGCATCGGAAATTTTGGAAGCAAACTAGAGATGAAACCAGATGCGCTGTACAGAGGTTATACAATATAGCATCAAAGGTAGGCCTCCAGATATAGTTAAAAAAAAACCAGTTCATGCAAAATCTACACCAAATCAAAACAGCACTAGACGTAGGGCCAACATAGTAAGAGCCATCAAACTCCATAAGGCGTGGAATTACTACAACAAAGGAGTCATATCGCGCAATGCAAAAGTAAGACACTACAAGACAGTTGTTTTCCCAGAAGCGTTATACGCCTCAGAAACCATATCCCTTGGAGGTCACTCTAAAATTATAGAAATTGAAAAGCAAGAAAGGAAAATTCTCTGGACAATTCATGGTCCCACGAGAGAAAATGGAATGCAGACTAAGAGGAGAACAGCGGACCTGTATTCATTAACTGACGGGCTCACTGGTGCCGTACGCAAGAGACGCCTGAAATTATATCGTCATATCCATAGAATGGACAGCGGCAGACTCACCAAAAGATTATTGAAAGTAAACAACTCAAAGAAGCTCAAAATAAACTGACTAGAAGAAACTAAGGCGGACATCCAAGAAACGAATATCGTGGACGACATCATAGAATATCGTGGAGTCTTTAGTTCAATAATAGCCAAGCACAAATTCGTGGAGAAACCTAAGAAGAAAACTGGCAGGAAGAGATTTTGGGAGGATAAGAAGGAGAAAACCATCAACCTAACGAACAAGTTCTAACGTGCTCCTTGAATGGGCATAACAAATAAATAATAATAACGATAATAATAATAATAATAATAATAATAATAATAATAATAATAATAATAATGTGAAACATGTAGGCAAGGTTTTAGTTCTACCAAGTTGCAAAATTCCCCTCGTACTGAGCGAGTACGGACCGTATAGCTGTAAGCTTGCATTTGATAGGACATTCCGAACCTCAGTCAGCAACCCTGAAGATGAATTTCCATGGTTTCTTATTTTCACTTCAGCAAAAGCTCGGGGCTGTAGCTTAGAAAAGGCCTCCACCGTTAACCTCCCATTCACAATCCTCTCCTATCCCAGTACCGATGGAAACCTAGGCCAACATGTGTTAGAGCGACGTTTAACAGAAAGAAAGAAAGAAAGAAAGAAAGAAAGAAAGAAAGAAATCTGTTCACATTCTTACGACCAATAAGATTAAATGTTGAACACACACCATTTAAAACAGAGTCTATTATTTGCCACGAAAAATCTTTTTTGAGTAACATTCATTAATCTTCACGTTCACATGCAGACAACTGGATAATGTTTAATCAGTTTTGTTGCAATTTGTTCATCAAACGGACAAAAATGAAATTTATCTGAGAATATATTTCGAAGAAGCGAACGAAGTGTCGTAAATACTATACTATCATAACAGAAATTATAATAATAACGACGGCGTCTGGCCTCCGGAAAGGCCTGTTGCAGGTGTTTCGAGTTGACTCCCAAGGGTGACTTGAGCGTCTGTGACGAAGGAGCCCTACCTAGGATGAAATCAAATTTTGAAAACGGCACACACACACACACACCCAGTCCCCGAACCGGACAAGTTAACTAATAAGGTTAAAATCACCGATACAGCCGAAAATCGAACCCGGGGCCCCTTTGACCAAAGGGCAGCATGCTACTGACTACTGACTACAGTGTGGGAAGTGAAGGACAGGAAGCGAGCTAGATAGACAGGTGGAGCAAGCCAGCAAGCCGGACGGCTGGCGGTCAGGTTTAATACGGAAACCGCAGTAGCTTGATAACTGCAGTATTAAAAGTCGACATCGTGCTACGTAATATTCACCACCTTCAGCTACGCCCGGAATGACTGTCGCTTGTTTACTTCTCACGGCCTTCTCGCGGAGGACATGGTCGGGTGGTCCACAAGGCTGCCAACCTGTGTACATAGGAACTGTGATAAGCACTTATTGGAAAGGTGAATAATAACTTTTTTCCTGCCATGTGAACAGAATGCGCCGCGGTGATAGATAAAAGCCTCTCGAAGATAGTGTGGCCCCGAACGGGCCACTGTTCTCATGACAGAGATTGGCTTTGCTGTTCTGTATTTCACATTGTTTCCTTTACATTATCTATCTAGCTGTGTTTTTATTCTGCTGGGATTGGTAACGGAATCTAATTATCATCATTGAGGGGAATTACTTCACTGCCTATTTTACGTTGGCCAATAGGAATGCAAGTCGTAATATTGGAAGATGGGTTCTGACAGTTATACAGGGAGGTCCGTTCACTGCCTGCCTGGGTGGGAAATAGGGAGTAGAGGGTATGGTTGACATGGAAACGTGGGGGGACCCACTGCGGTTGCCATGGAGATCAGCATGCTGTTCGGCTCGTGTTGCCTGGAGTTGCCAAACTTCTCACTTGTAAGTTACGTATAAAAGAACACAGCGATCTGAAGCACCAACAATTGACCCGGAAGTTAAGGAAAGAGAAAGGAATACAGGAATGTGGCAACACCGTGCAATGGCAAGTGCAATGCTTCTCTCTCCATCTCTATCTGTCAAAATGCTTGTTTTGACAATGGAGAATATCGGGTGCTGCTCTTTATTAGGTTATAAAAGTAAATCAATGGCTTTCTTTTAAAACCGCGTATGCCCCAATGTTCTTCCTAACCATTATATTCCTTAAGACTGGTCATGCCACCCACCTACATATTTATATGCAGTTCATCTTCCTATGCTAACGTGTAAAGAAAAATGAACCTTAAATACATTATGCTGTAGGAGTGTGTAAATTCGCCATGCAAACAACATCCATACAATACGGTATGGTAAGGTCCATTTCATGAGCGTAGGAAAAGCCTTGGGACATACGAGGTTTTTAAAAGAAAGTCATCGAAATGTACTTCTGGGGGCGAGCTGGTGGGCTCCTAGACATCGCAATGAACACATCCCTCGTTTGAAAGGAATTCCAAGCAAGATTTGCATAATTTCTACTTCCTCATAATGTTAGAAACCTTGGGTAGCACAGTGTTAACCTTTGCCATTGACATTTCCAAGAGATTAATGGCTGATTTCTGGGTCTGTTTGGATATAATTCATTAAGGTACGAATAGAGATGGGTGTTCTTGATGACTCATCCTGTATATTATACAGTAATCATGATATTTGTTTTGCGTCTCATTAACTACTTTTACAGTATTCGGAGACCTTCTGTATATCGTTGTTTCGCCTGCAAAAAACACTATGTGAAATATTATTACTTAGAACTTTAGCAGGTAAGGTTTTGTCATCTAAAGTTTAATGTTGTACGAATATTGGCAAGGAATTCTCGCCCTTCATAACATATCGATGGCTTACTTCTAAAACCTCGTATGTCACAATGCTCTTCCTACCCATTATATCCCTTAAGAGTGGTCACGCCTCCCAGCCACATATGGATTTATAGTCCATCAGAACAATTTTCGTTGTGTTCATTTCCCTATGCTGGTGTGTAAAGGAAAATGAACCTGAAATACATCAAACTGTAGGAGTGCATAAATTCGCCATGCAAACAACATCCCTATAATATGGTATGTTAGGGTCCATTTTCCTGCAGAGGGTGGCATAGGAAAATGAACACAACGAAAATTGTTCTGATAGACTGCATACATATATATGTGGCTGGAAGGCGTGACCACTCTTAAGGGATATAATGGGTAGGAAGAGCATTGTGACATACGAGGTTTAAGAAGTAAGCCATCGATATGTGCTGCGGGTCAGTATTTCTCCAATATATTATCACATTTTGCAGGCGCAACTACGATATAATAGCTACTT
Source organism: Anabrus simplex (assembly GCF_040414725.1). Classification (NCBI taxonomy): domain Eukaryota; kingdom Metazoa; phylum Arthropoda; class Insecta; order Orthoptera; family Tettigoniidae; genus Anabrus; species Anabrus simplex. Next base: position 860,222,713 of record NC_090265.1, on the reverse strand, counting down.
ACGTTACAAGGGCTGTTTAACGTGTACCCATGAGTTGAGATAGGCTAAGTCGGAATTTTGAAGTCGGAATTTTGATATGAATGCGTGAGACGCTTCCGCTCATGAAACGCACAATATTTTCTTTCGCTTCAGACTGAAGATCTTTGAGAGAAAAGGTCCAGGACATCATCGCATTTCGTGATTAGGAAACCTCCGTCAGTGGTTCGGGCTGAGCTCCTCAGAAGGGCCGTCAACAAAGTCAGATAGCCATGATGATCAGGATCACCAACATCCGAACGAGATATGGCGCCAAAAGAAGAAGAAATACAATTCAACATAGTATGAGTTACAACGTTTCCCGTCCTATTCACTAGTTCTAAGGGACAAGTACATGAAAATGCCCCTAAAACTCTCCAACACATTATACATGTAGAGTGGATATAGCCTATAGTCGGAAGGTCAGACACTAAAAAAACAAAAATGGCCATTCGATTCTTTTTAATGGCTCATCACTGCTGCCAACTTGACTAGTCACACATTAAAATCACCAAACATTACCATCACAAACTACCCTCAATGCAAACAGCAGTAGGTAAGGTAAGGGTTATTCTGCCCGGAGGCAGGTCCCAACCTCCGCAGAGGTGTTCCTGAGCCGGAGTTTACGTGCGGTAGGGTGGCCAGCTCCTTTCCGCTCCTCCATTCCCTTACCCCACACCAACAGCGCGTGGCAACCCATCCAACTCCTGACCACGCCCAATGTTGCTTAACTTCGGAGATCTCACGGGATCCGGTGTTTCAACACGGCTACGGCCGTTGGCAAACAGCAGTAAATTGTTCATAAAACATAAGATGTAGCAGTATCCTTCATATTGTCATATAAAATAAATTACGATATTCATAATCAACTCAGTGTTCAATCTCACTGAATAGTTAAGGAAGGAAACACACACACCCTCTCTCTCAGTCGATTTATTTTATACATTCCTGCCTTTATTTTGATATACGCATTACTATAAGCGTATTCTTAAATTGAGAAATATGTCTTGAACGATCCAATTTATTTAATAGTTCCGACTCATTGGGTAAATGGTCAGCATTGAAACCTTCGGTTCAGAGGGTCCCGGGTTCGATTTTCGGCCGGGTCGGGTATTTTAATCGCGTCTGATTAATTCTTCTGGCCCTGAGACTGGGTGTTTGTGTTTGTCCCAACACTTTCCTCTTCATATTCAGACAACACACTGCCAACAGTAGCGTAGCCAGATGCATGACTTATCCATATAAGGATACTCATGCAAGTGAAACGTGTTGATACTGAGATGCACTACAAAATCTTACATTAAAACACAGAACAGCAACAACAACATTATCAAAGTTAACAGTTTTAAAGCGAATGATATGTTCAGTTTACAATCTAAAATCCAACTTTCGAGGCATCTTAGAAAACAGATTCAACAGATCTGTTGGTTGTATAATATTATGTCCCTGAATATTTATTTTATTGTTGATTGTTAGTTTCTGTTTATTTTCTTTTTGTAAAAATTCCATGGGGGGGTTCTTTCTCCTTTACTCACGCGCATAGGAAAATGAACTCAATGAAAGTTGTTCTGATGGACTGCGTATCAACAGCCTATCAGGTTGGGAGATGTGACCAGTCTTAAGGGAAATAACAGGTAGGAAGAACATTGTCACATTCGCGGTTTTCCCACAGCAGCGACGATATGACTGAATTGTTAAGCTAACTGAAGATTTAAGGAAGGAAACACACATACTGTCGCTCACTCTATTTTATTTCATACATTTCTGCGTTTATTTTTGTATACACATTACTATAATCGTATTCTTAAATTGAGAAATATATCTTGGATGTTACTTATTTAATGAATCTTTGAAGTGTTATTTTCAAAAATTTCCAGAACTTACTTTGCATATATGCCAAAACCGCGAATGTGACTATGCTCTTCCTAACCATTATTTCCCTTAACCCTAGGCTGCACACACTAGGTCCATTGGACCCGGTAAGAATTTTAGCATAATATGCTTATATTTCAGCAGTTCTTCACTTAAAAGTTTTGCGCATCTGGATATCCTCTTATTCGACATTTCTCGTGCCATTCGTTGCGGAGTAACACCTGATTTGTTTCTTCTTTTTAACAGTCTAATTGATTTTCTATTACACGACGAATTTACATAACCTGGGTCCTTTGTACCCTTAAATTTCTTGTTGTTATATTTCCCTGCATGTACTATCTTGTCACCTACATTCATCGCTGTGAACTTTTAGAAGTTGATGTGCAAGAATAAGCGGTAGAAACGGTCTCCTTGAGCACTGTTTATGGACTGTAGTAGGATATAAACCTTTATTTGGAGGGAAAAGTGCATCGGTTTGTTGTGTTGATATTTTTGTCACAACCTTACTTTGTTTTACATAAAACCAAAGGAGGCATGGACGTAATGGATCAAAAAGTAGCCAACTACACTTGCAAGAGACAAATTGTTGACCGATGACACTGTGGTATAATATGTTGCCTGGCGGATGCAGAGTATGTCTCGGCCCACAAGTGGCCACGGCTGGTCCATGGTCCGACAGCTCTGCACTCCGACCGGCCAACCGAGCAGCTCTACCGTGGCTGTACGCCTCTGTATTTGGGAGATAGAGAGAGGCTGGTCCACATCGTCGGCTGTCCTGAGAATATTTTTCCGTGGTTTTCCATTCTCCTACTCTAAGGCGAATGCCGACACAGTTCTTACTATAGAACACGGCCGCAAAACCTCTTACCTTCCCCACAGATCCCCTACTCCAATACAAATCTCCTGGCCTGAGAGACGGTTGCACCATCTACGAAGCCTGCTTCCCCCTTCAGGGAAGGAATGAAAACATTTAGTAGCAGTAGTTTTGGATGTGCCCGCCCCATGGTGTAGGGGTAGCGTGCCTTCCTCTTACCCGGAGGCCCCGGGTTCGATTCCTGGCCAGGTCAGGGATTTCACCTGGATCTGAGGGCTGGTTCGAGGTCCACTCAGCCTACGTGATTAGAATTGAGGAGCTATCTAACTGTGAGATGGCGGCCCCGGTCTAGAAAGTCAAGAATAACGGCCGAGAGGATTCGTCGTGCTGACCACACGACACCTCATAATCTGCAGGCCTTCGGGCTGAGCAGCAGTCGCTTGGTAGACCAAGACCCTTCAAGGGCTGTAGTGCCATGGGGTTTGGTTTGGTTTTAGTTTTGGATGTGCCAGTTATAAATGCATTCACTTGTTACTGTGTGCAACAACTTCGTACCACTAAGGTCTTTCTTATAAAAGAACATTGTTCATCAAGGATTTTTAAATTGAAATGATCCAGCCATACATGCTCCGAAAATCTACCGCTTCATTTATCCTGAAATCTGTTTATTTGGATATAAAATTGTTTATTAACATCCCTCCTTTAGCAGATTGTGAGAGGAACAATCAGCGGAGAAACGGGAAATGAAGAGGTCCATATATCTAAAGACAGGAAAAGCAAACTATTATGTTCAAAGTGTTCAAAGAGCGTGTGTCAGGAACATAGCTCACTAATGTGCAATCATTGCACAGGATGAAAAAGTGTAGGCCTAATGGAGCTAGAACGTTAAGTGCCATACTGCATGTGCGTCAAGCAAGTCAGTTATGATTTTTACCAATGTAAAGCTGTATACAGTAGTTGAATTGTGATGTGGCATTTACTGATTTTAAGGGGTGTGAAATACTGAAAAATAAAACAAATTTGTTAATACGATTTACCTGTCCGCGACAAGTAACTAAACCTATACATTATATACCTAAGGGCCTACTCATGTAATTACTTAAGGGTCCAACAGATCCAGGGTATGTAAATGTGTAGAAAAGCGAGGGTATGTATCCTATATTGATATAGCCTACACTCCGTCAGAACAATTTTTGTTGAGTTCATTTTTCTATGCGCAGCTGTAAAGGAAATGAACATTAAATACATCATACTCTAGGAGCGGGTAAATATGTCATGCAAACGTACCTTCCTACAGTACGATACAGTAAGGTTCATTTTCCTTTACAGTTTCGCATAGAAAAATGAGCTCAACAAAGTTTGTTCTGATGGACTGCAGCCTATATCAATATGTGGCTGGGAGACGTGACCAGTCTTCAGGGAAATAATGGATAGGAAGAGCATTGACACATTCGTGGTTTTGGCATAGGAGCGACGATATAATACGTCCTTCCTTTCTTTTGCTTGAATGTATTTCTTTCTTTCTTTCTTTCTTTCTTTCTTTCTTTCTTTCTTTCTTTCTTTCTTTCTTTCTTTCTTTCTTTCTTTTTCTTCAATAAACAGTAAGGGAGGGAGAAAGCAGCCTGGTTACATCTCCAAGCTTACCCAAGAGACGTATAGAGGCACTAGTGAGCCAAACTATGTAAACAGAACCCTCTTGAAGCACAAGACTACAGTAAATATTGGACCGACCACGCCCGAGTTGCTAAACGACGGGGAATCCAGTCTGCAACCTGGACAAGGAGGACTCTTCTCTTCCATTAATTAAGATAAGATAGCAGTTAGGAGTCGACCCACCCCTGGGCCTTGAGTTATGACTCGCGTGCGCGCCTGTGATGGACGATAGTCACGTGGTCTGGCCCCGCTCACGCACAACACTGCCATGTCAATACAGCCAACAATATTTACATGACAACTGCGTCGCAGCCAATGGAACTAATATGTTTCACATTTGTCATCATTAGCGGCCACGTATTAATGTGGCAGCGAACACGTCCAGTCACTGAAACGGCATTAAATATTCGCCTTTTAACACAGGAAGTCAGATAATGTGTGTACTTTGGTAAAAATGAGAGAAAACTGAAGCAGAATTGTTTTCTCCAGGTTGTGAAGACACATACTTAGTGATCACTCAATACTCGAATTTATTTGCGTAATAATAATCATAATAGACCGCCTCTGTGGTTTAGTGGTTAGCGTGATTAACTGCCACGCCCGGAGGCCTGGGTTCGATTCCTGGTTCTGCCACGAAATTTGAAAAGTGGTATGAGGGCTGGGACAGGGTCCACTCAGCCTCGGGAGGTCAGCTGAGAAGAGATGGGTTCGATTCCCACCTCAGCCATACTGGAAGGTTTTCCGTGGTTTCCCACTTCTCCTCCAGGTAAATGCCGGGATGTACCTAACTTAAGGCCACGGCCGCTTCCTTCCCTCTTTCTTGTCTATCCCTCCCAATCTTCCCATCCCACCACAAGGTCCCTGTTAAGCATAGCAGGTGAGGCGGTCTGGTCGAGGTACTGTCCCCCTCCCCAGTTGTATCCCCGACCCAAAGTCTTACGCTTCAGGACACTGCCCTTGAGGCGGTAGAGGTGGGATCCCTCGTTGAGTCCGAGGGAAAAGCCAACCCTGGATGGTAAACAGATTAAGAAAGAAGAAAGAAATAATAATAATAATAACAATAATAATAATAATAACAATAATAATAATAATAATAATAATAATAATAATAATAATAATAATCCTCGAACACTCAGTGCGCCACGTTTAAAAATCACGGATGTACATTGTTGTGCCAGCAATCTACTTACCCGTGTTGTTAGTTATTCCTCCAGTACAGTTCTAGTCATCTATGTGAGAAGTCAAAGAAATATTTCTCCAACAGAAGCGAATTAAACGGTGTTTTCAAATTCACAGTGTCACAACTGGCGCACTCAGTGCACCGCGCGCGTCAAGTAAGTATATTTTTATTTACGAATGAAATGAAATGAAATGTCGTATGGCTTTTAGTGCCGGGATATCCCAGGACGGGTTCGGCTCGCCAGGTGCAGGTCTTTCTATTTGACTCCCGTAGGCGACCTGCGCGTCGTGATGAGGATGAAATGATGATGGAGACAACACATACACCCAGCCCCCGTGCCATTGGAATTAACCAATTAAAGTTAAAATCCCCGACCCGGCCGGGAATCGAACCCGGGACCCTCTGAACCGAAGGCGAGTACGCTGACCGTTCAGCCAACGAGTCGGACTTTATTTACGAATTATTTTATTTTCGACTAGAACTGTCTTCCATTATTATTTTGTGCACTGTCTTTTACCTTCTATGCGAAGTCTCCTATAATCGTTCCGTTTATTTAGGGCTGAAAGAAATCTGTCAAGCAAGTCCACAGCTGTGCTGGTTACAGAATTATGATCCAGATTTTGACATAGCGGATAACTGTGAAAATGACAATTCTGAAAGTGAAGGTCAGCAAATAATTTACAGTGATCGTAACTCAGAAAGAGTGCAGCTAGCCAGTGATGCGGAATGAACGGGACAAAACTGAACTGCGCTGATGCCAGAATAAATGTATGCGGTTTAATATGCCGTAGTAATTAATACTTCCGATCGTTGACTCATAAAAACAGACTGCACAGAAGTCATATTTGAATGTATTCATTGCCTTAAAAATACAACCTTTAAGTAGAATTTTAGTGAATTTCCATCACTTAATATTACATTCTAATGTAATATAGCGAGGTAAAATAAAGTTAATATTATGTAAATTATTTCAAAAATTAATTGATCAACGATATAGCATAGAATGTAGGCATTTAATTTAACTTCAAGGGAGACATTAAAATATATAATAGAGCACACAGTGGGCCACGCTATTGCTCGAGTGAAGAAAATGAACGTGAGTGCTCCAGGGATAATACGAGGGGCGTACCAATTTTTTTTAACACTCTATATCTTTTTACGTCCGGATATGGTTGACATTTCACTTTTGAAGGTGGTGACATGTACAGTAACAAGTGTCTTGTTCCACCGTTTGGTAGCAGCACACGCACAGGGGCCAACGAATGCACTCGTCATAGCCATTTCATAACAACACTGTCAGTGTAGGAGCAGACAACATGGAAAGCAACCGCTAGGGACAGCGCTATACGACTTGGTTCCTATGGAAAGAAGGCGTGACCACTGCAGAAATTCATCGGCGCTTGGTGGCAGTCTGTGGAGAACATGCGCCGTCACGCAAAAAGTAGTTTACAACTGGGTGGAAAGTTGGGAAACAGAGCGCACATCGGTGGACAAGAGAACCAGTTCTGGAAGAAATGTGACAGTGTCAACACCAGCCAACATTGCCCGGGTCAAACAGGCCATCCAAGGAAACAAATGCATCACATTTACGGAAATGGAGGCAGCCACGGGAATTAGCCGAAACACCCTGCAGCCCATCGAGCACTGCCACTTACAATAGGGGAAGGTGTCATCCACATGGGTGCCTAGACTCTTGTCTACAGACGAAAAGCAGAGGCGTGTGGACGTGTGCAGAGAACTTCTGCAACGCCATGATCAATGATCAATATACAGCCGACTTCATAGCTAGGCTTGTGACTGGTGATGAGACATGGCTCCATTACCATCAGCCACAAACGAAACAACAATCGATGCAATGGAAGCATAGGGGCAGTCCACCGCCAAAGAAATGTCGAACAGTGCCATCAGTTGGCAAGCGAATGGCGACAGTGCTCTGGGACATAAAGGGCATCATCCTCAGTGGCTAGCTGGAATTTGGAGCCACGTTTAACAGTGCAGCATATGTGGCAACCCTTAAGCGCTTACGTCATGCCACTCAAACTAAGCGGCCAGGAAAATGGGCTAAGGGTGTGCTTCTGCAATATGGCAATGCCCGGTCCCACACTAGCCGAGAGACCACCGCTGCCTATGATCAAATGATATTCACAGTGCTGCCACATCCACCGTACTCTTCGGACTTGGCACCAAGTGATTATCACCTGTTCGGGAACACGAAGAAACTTCTGCTTGGTCGCCATTTTGCAAATCTGCCATTTCCTTCTAGCAGTTACGTTAGTTAACTTAAGAAAATGCTACACACGCCTTTTCGACTTGTTTAAGTCATCATAAGCTGCGATTTTGTAACATACACCAAACAAAATAGGCTAATATCTCGAGTTTGGTTTACATAAGTTCATTTGGCTATCAAAAATCTTCGAAAGTCTACGCTGATGGATTTATTTATTTAAATCTGATATGATCTTTTCTATGTTATGTTTACTAAATATAGGCTATATGGCTTAATTAGAAAACGTCGTATCTCCGAATGCTCTTCCTATCCATTATTTCTCTTAAGACTGGCCACGCTTCCCAGCCGCTATACAGTCAATCAAGACAATTTTCGTTTAGTTCATTTTCCTGTACGGTAGTGTAAAGGAAAATGAACCTTAAATGCATCATATTCTAGGAGCGGGTAAATATGTAATGCAAACATACATTCCTACAGTACGGTAGACTAAAAGTTCAATTTTCCTTTAAAAAAGCGCATAGGAAAATGAACTCAACTCAAAATGTTCTGATGGACTGCATACCTAGGGTGGCAGGGAAGCGTGACCAGTCTTGAGGGAAATAATTAATAGGAAGAGCATTGGGAGATATGAGGTTTTCTAATTAGCCATCGATATTTTAAAATTGATGGCACGAAGTTTATTCTATTCACACAATAGGACTATTTACCTAACCAACGTCATGGTTTGCTCTGAAGCCAGCCTAATCGCTGAAACCGGTAAGGAAATAAACATATATATACTTCGATATATTGGTTTTCCACATCAGTTGCAACGAATTGTGTCGTGCCGTGTTATCATGTTATACTCAAATTTCAAGTTATCATGTTTTAATAAATGTTTCTCTTGTATATATTTTGTGAATGTTGTTTGTACTTATTTGGAATTAACATTTCAAAATGTGCCATGGAACTGCAAATAAGAATGTACCTAAAATCGATACAGATTTACTCAAACTGGACGATCTGCAGAGCTTGGTTTTAGAGTCCTCCCGTGAAAAAAGAACTACCTCACACGTTTATGTCGGGAAATGTACATGTGATATCTGAAATTTCCATTCCATTCTCATATTTTGTTAAGAAGCTTTCAAATAACATTTAGTCTCATATCTGGCGCTTTTGTTGTTTTTCACTGTTCAAATTCTTCAAAATAAAGCACTCAGAGCCCTTTACAGTTTTCCATTCTTAATGTCCAGACAAATAATATACTCATCAACTGCCATTCATCCGGTTAGAGTATATATTGCAAACACTTGCCTTCAAAATTAAAGGTAGTTTGGCTCAGGGAAAAATAAAACTCAAATTCATCAGTAATTCTTCTATTCATGATCATGCAACTCGGAAATCTGTAAACTTACATGTCCCCGGAATGAATACAGTAAAGTATGGAACTAATGATGTATTATATTTCAAACTGGAAGAAAGCTAGTCAGAATTTCAATACATCCAAAAGAAATATTAAGAAACATTTATGGACAAAATTCAATATTAATGGATTTAGTCTTATTATCAGGTTTTACATCGAGCTGTATGGTTCCGTTTATTTTAACTTTGAAACAATTGTATTCTTGAAATACTTTGTATTTTAGATTTAAATAATTACACATTTTTATCAGGTCTGTATTATAAATAATTCATTTTTTCTTTAATAATGTAACTGTGCAAGCCATTTAATGTACTGTCCCAATACGAGCATTAGCTCGTGGGATCTTTGAAACAATAAAATGAATAAATAAATAAATAAATAAATATATATATATATATATATATAAATAATACATTATAGATATCAGAGATCTGGAATTTCCTTTCCGATTCAAATTAATCTCTTATTTAGATGCTTCTCACGGTTCAGTACGTGTTTTGTACATTATAGATATCATAGATGGATCTAACTCCCACCATCTAGCCCATCAGTTGAATCCCGTTTCGCAGAGGTAAGCTTGCTGGACGTTATCATACCAGAATAAAGATTTCTCATGTGGACATAGATGGAGGAGTATGTAGACATTCGAAAATCTCCCCCACTGTTAAGCTTGCACGCATTTCTTCTTGTGCAAACGACTACTATTGAAAAGGAGACACTTGGCGCAATGAAGTGTCAAGGCAGGCATGGCGCCAGTGCCACGGAGACGAAAGGATGGCGTGATTCGCCAGCGAGATTCTTCTCTCTTATCTAGTTAATATTCACCACCTGATCTGTCCGCTATAAAGCTTCTCTTGTATAATATTTATGTCGCAGTGTAATTTACACGTCCACCAGACCTCCCGCCAAGCCCAACAGCCGCATTCCTCTGCCACCTCTACAAAGCATGTGTGAGGGTTTTTGTCCAGTACGCCTTCGGTAAAATCATTCGACATGCTGTGGTAACTCCGATGAAGGGACTTACAATGAGAGACATCGATTGTTCCCTATTGAGTAATACTCCTGGAGCAGATACCGTTACTATAGAAAATCTAAGGTATTGGTTTGTTAGTAAGTCCAAGTGCTACAATAATTAGGAATGGCGGCTGGTGATTATTCTACAAGAAGTGCCAGCAAATTTAAAATTTATAAACAAATCTCTCAAAGTTGTTAGTACAGACAGTGCATATTTACCTAAGCTACAAGTTACCTGAAATCATATTATTTTACTGTTCTATTGTACAAGACCATCCTTTAATCAAGTACCAATTAAAACGAATTTATAATTGGGAAACTATTATAAATACACACAATTTTCTTAAAATTCCAGTTTTAAGAAGCGTATTGAATAAATTAACAACCTCTTTAAGAAAAAAATTATGAAAACGTATATAGGGCCGACTCACCAAAAGTGTCTGTTCTAAAACTTCAAACAACGCCTTCAAATGAACTAATAAGAACTGTATTGAAAGTAACACGTGTTGCCTCGCATAGGAATAAATAATCATAACTTATTGCCCAAATACACGCGCGCACAAGAATTTGATCACAAGGTTAATAGCCGCTAAATTGAAATTTACAAAATGCTTTACCTTCAACCTCAAGGCTACTTTATACACATATTATATACATTTGAAAGGGATGTCAGCTACACCCTATATGATTACTCACAAAAGTAATGTAACGACGCTGTTTGATAGCAATGGCCTACACTAATATTGATAATAATAATGATAATAATAACAATAATATCCAGAGAGTGTTTTCCGTTGTTCAGTGCTCTAGGAAAAGTAGGCCTAATTGTAGCATTTGACAGTTAAATCTACAACAGTGATAACAATAGCAATAAAAAAAAGTCGAGACGATTGGCATTACATTGACTTTTAATGAAATATCGTCATTTCCATCTAGGAGTGTTGTGACTCGAGTTGACCGGCCACTACTGTACAGAGAAGTGAGACGTCCCTCAGAGCTTTGGTGTTAGAAGTGTTTGGATTTTGTATTTCACTACTTTTTAATTAGAACAACTGCTTACTTTCTACCTGTAATCAAGTGAAAGTTTAATTTTTAAGAACTCCGTTCTAAATGTGCATTTCATGGCAATTAGAATAGGTTTCCCTGCTCCAAAAATTGCAGTGTTACTGAGAAAATGTAATTAACAATGGACAGGAAAACGTTCATTACGCATTACTTATCCCATCTTTTCCGATATTTAACTACGCCAGCTTTATCAGAACTCATCTGAATTTGTGATCATTTGAAACAGTTTCTTTAGGTTGTTTTCAGAAGTTTGCTTCCTTGATACATAATATAATTAGACTACTGCACTGTGTACACAGTGAATCACCTAAAACTACAACAGCAAATATTTCCGAAACGAGATGAGCAATGCTTTTGACAGAATGGAGTTACGTAGAGGGGCTCACAAATGTACAGCGATTCCAGCAATGCACGGAAAGTGCTATTCGAGCATTAAGTTTGCTTTCTAAACATAACAATGTCTGTAAACACAAAAAAAATAAATGCAGAGACGATTAGCATCACAATGACATTTCTTGTAGTGGCCAAGTGCAAATGGTTAACGAAATTCTATGATGGCACACTATTCCGCATCACACGTCTACACTCCAGGGACGCTGACCCAGGCTAGTGATAACTACACGAAATTATTATACCTTATCTGACCTGCCACATGTACAGAGAAAGAGCTACTCGAGGCGACAAGGAATGGACTCGACGTTGCTAACTTCTGATGCACCACAATCTGAACCTTTAGTTCTCAGTTTATTTTTCTTAGCTTTTTATGGACAGTTTTTCTACCTTAGATATATGTAAATCTACTTCTGGCATGATGTAAATAAGTAAAATCTAATACAACATTTTTTTCACAGACGGATCACTTAATGCGAACAAGTACGTCAACGTCCTATCACAGAAACTTCCACCTGTGTTACAGAACATTCTGTTGCAGACAAGGAGGAACAAGTGATTTCAGCTAAGCTCATAGTGCAAGGAGCAGTAGAAACTGTCTTCAACAAACGTTCTCGTACGGTTGATTGGGCGAAGAAGATCTGTGACCAGCCCGTTCTCCCGATTTGACACCTCGAGGCATTTTTGTGGGAATAGGTGAGAGATGTTGTCAACAACAGCATACCGGTTACATCGGACGACATGAAATGCTCTATTGGAGCACCCTGTATGGATATTTCTTTTGAAATGTTGCGTCATGCGCAGCGATCTTTGCATGAAAGACTGGAAGCATGTATTGTGTGGCCAATGGCTACCATTTTGAACGCAACTGTTAAACGTTAACATACTGGAAAGGTAGCCACACATTTCCTAGTAGTGACTGGTCAACTCGAGCAGACAGCACTCCTAGACGGAAATGACGATATTTCACGTATGTTCACTACGGCCCTGCAAGAAAACTCATTGTGATCTAATCATATCTACTTTTATTTTCTGTTGTTTCTTTTATACTGGTTTAACGTCGCACGAACACATCTTCAAGACCATCAGGTCCAAATCAAAATAATAATAATAATAATAATAATAATAATAATAATAATAATAATAATAATAATAATAATAATCCCCAACTGGGGCAGAAGATGTGCTCAGCTAGAGCTCCGGCAGCGAGGAATTCGCGTCACGACGCTTGACCACCTTTGGTTTGAGACGCTCTCGATAAGCCATTTGACGATGATGTTGGATCCTTTCGGAATTCTGACAAGCCGGTCAATTTTCTCAAATGCATTTTCGATCATATTGAAACCGTTTACTGTCCATATGTTCCGAAATTTTAAGAAATAAAGAAAGACATTGTTCACACATTTTCGGACCATTATTTGTTATACGTGTAGAGACGAATCGAATGACACTCCACATGACGTGTTACCAAAACGAAGTCGAGCTCTACTAATTGTTCTTTGATTTTTTAACTGATTTAATTGATTTATGTTGCACCGACACAGATGGGCCTTATGGCGACGATGCGAAGGGATAGGAAAGGGCTAGGAGTGGGAAGATTGCAGTCGTCGCCTTAATTAAGGTACAACCCCAACATTTCCCTGGTGTGAAAGTCGGAAATCACAATTACCGTCTTCAGGGCTGCCGACAATGGGGTTCGAACCCACTATCTCTTGAATGCAAGCTCACAGCTGCGCTCCCTCTGTGGGTGAGGGCGATAGAATAACACTTACGGTATCCCCTGCCTGTCGTAAGAGGTGACTAAAAGGGACCCCAGGGGCTCTTATCTTTAGACCATGTGTTGGCGACCACGAGGTATTTAGCTGAGTCCTGCATTGTTTCCACTCACCCGTGCCAGGTTTCTCAGCTTCATCTATCCTATCAGACCTTCCTTGGTCAACCGTTGTTCTTTTCGGAATCAGACGGTTTTAGGTTTCCTAGTTCTAGGGAGTAATTTTCATGCCGTTTGTGGCTCTTTTCTTTCTTTGGCTGATACCTTCATTTGTCAAAGTGCTGGACCCCTTCCATTTCCCCCCCTTCCCCCCGATTAATGTTAATAGAGGATGGTTGCCTAGTTTCACTTCCTCTTAAAACAATAATCACCAAGACCACCACCGCCCACAGCTGCGCGCGCCTAACCGCACGGCCAACTCGCTCGGTGCAATAATTGTTAGCCTGGTAGCTTCGGAGATTTTAGTACCTCAAGATGGCAGTTTTATTGCATCAATATCCTTGTCCTTCCTCTTTAAAATGAGATGTTGAACACTGTCATCTCGCGTGTTGTCCAAAAATTACTTCGATTTCTTAAACTTTCCTGTTTTTGTAACACTCGCCGGCCCACGCACTGTCCCCAAACTGAAGACGTCTTTACTTCAAAAAAATCTCCACGATTTTTCTCTTCATTTTATCTTGAAACTGAGCATCACCTCAACATTAATAATTATTATTCTTTTGGTTGTTTTGGGCCTTTCACGGATGAAATAACCGAGCTTCAAATTAGCACCAAGGATTTGTGTTCCTTCTTGTTGCTATGGCAATGGAAACAAAGGAGAAACGGCGTCACAGTCGTTCATGGCGGGTAATTACAGACGGCCGTGATTAGATCTCACTCTTCAGTTGTTTAATCTTAATCCAAAGTTTTCAGACTAATTGTTCATTCATATCCGTGTAAAGACAAAGGCTTCACATTCCATTATTATGAAGGAAATTAATACCTACATTCGATCTGAATAGGGCTCCGCGGTAGTATTGTATTGTTGGCAATTGTCTCACTTCTTGTACCTGTTATACATCAGTTTTCATCATCACCACCGACATAATATAAAAGGAAATACTCGCTTATATAAGGCTATTATATATATTTTTAGAAGAGTAAACAAAACATTGTAATCTTCTTTTTAAGGCCAGTCTTAATTCAATGAAGGCTGAGACTTTAAACCCCCAATTCGGGACTAATAAGCTGAAGAAAATATCGCAATATATAATATAACAAAGACACACCTACGATATTATTTCAGCCTATTTTAATAAGTAAGACTGCATAACACCGATCTGGTTATATCAGAAACAAAATTATCTATTTGACAGTTTAGTTGAGTCATGTTTCATAATGTACTTCAGCACGTATTGCTTACTACAGAAAGCATATTACATCCTTCTACGCGATAATAATAATGTAATTGACTTTAAGTCTCATTAACTACTTTTATGGATTTCGGAGACGCCAAGGTGCCGGAATTTAGTCCCACATGAGTTCTATTACGTGCCAGTAAATCCATCGAGATGCGGCTAATGTATTTGAGCACCTTCAAATATCACCGGACTGAACCAGGATCGAACCTGCCAAGTTGGGGTCAGAAGGCCAGCGGATCAATCGTCTGAGCCTCTCGGCCCGACCCATTTATGAGAGGTTAAATGATCTGGCTGCTGTATGATGAACATTGTAGCCTATAAAACGTACATTGACCATTCAAACAAGGAACTGTATAATAATAATAATAATAATAATAATAATAATAATAATAATCTTATAATTCTTCTCGGTCTTTTCCTAGTTATCTGGGGTCGGAACTTTGTATACATTCAGCCCATTCTTACGACCGGGTTCCTTCCCTGATACCAACCTTATACAGATAATGTTTCCACTATTGTGTGTTTCTGTGGTGGTGTGTAGTGTGTAGATGAAGATGTATGCTGAAACAATGACTACTACTAAAATAGTTTTCATTCCATACTCCGCGTCTCTTAGAACGTGACGCTGTATCTCAGGCCAAAGATATTTGAATTGGTGTAGGAGATGAATGGTGAAGGTGTAGTTTGGCGGCTGTGCCTTATACTAGGAACTGCCCTGGTATTCACCTTAGTTCAGGAGAATGCAAAACCACGGTATTTAAGATCTTCGACCCAGCCGAGAATCGAACCCGGGGCCCTCTGAACCGAACACCAGTACATTGACCATTCAATCAAGGAACTGTATAATAATAATAATAATAATAATAATAATAATAATAATAATAATAATAATAATAATAATAATAACCGCATGGCCTAACCTATGAGTTGCGGACCTTCTGAAGTGGTGTCATCTGGACGACCTGATTAATGACTGACAGAAGAATTAGAACGGACTGTCCCTACGGCTGAGTTAACGTACAATGTTCCTTTCTGGAGAGACTGTGTACGCCACCAGAGAGCGTCTCAGACCAAAGGCGGCTGAGAATTGTGACGCGAATTCCGTGCTACTGAAGCCCTAGTTGAGCACATCTACTACTCCGGTGGGGGATTATTATTATTATTATTATTATTATTATTATTATTATTATTATTATTATTATTATTATTATATGCGAAAAAGACCAGAAAACTGATCACGCAAAGCTCACTTAGAAGTTGTGCATTTCCTTCTTTGCCAGGCAGCCTTCAGTTTTTCTCTCATCGTGGTTCTTCGTTCTTCTGTCCACTTAGCTCCTGTCTTCTTCTTGTGGTTTCTCTCTGACTCTACTTCCCACTTGTTGATTTTCGTTCTGTAGCAGGTTCGGTTAGCGATGTCGGCCACTTTGATTCCTGATTTTTCCAGGTCTTGGCGGATTTCCGTTGTCTACCTATTTGTTTTGATGTTTTCTGTTGCCTCAAGTAAGATTCTTGTCAGTCTGTTTTCTGGAAGGCGTTTGATGTGTCCGTAAAATTTCAGGCGTCTTTTTCTGATGTCGGCCGCAAGGTTTGAGAGCTCCTCGGTTTCTGTACGAGATTGCAGTCTATATCCTTCGTCAGTCAGTTTTGGGCCGAGAATTTTTATTATTATTATTTCGTTTCATCCTCTTTGGGGTGTACTGAATCAATCATTTCCCTATGTGTTGTTCTTTTCTTAGTGCCCAGTATTTCTTATTTTTTTGATCTTGTTTTCCTCTCGTATTCCAAGAGAATAGGTTTGGCTTTTGATGTAGATATGTCTTGGAATCTTATATTTTCGTCTTTAATTATTACTTTAGCTGTTCAATCGAATAGTGAATTTTCTCTAATTTTTAATTTTACTAGGTCTTTTTGTGTTTCTTTATACCAGTTGGGTCTTGTTTTGCGGTTACGGAAGAAGTCAAAGATTTATTTGGTTGATCTATTAGAGTTCATTATGAGAAGATGACCGTAAAAATTGATCCTTCTTTTTCACATAGTAGGCCTATCTGAAAGCTTTTCATTTTTCTTGTAGAGTGTTTTATTTTTGGTGTATATTATCTTATTATTCTGAAATTTTGTTCCTATGATCTTTCTTAAAATTTCCCTTATTTTTAGCTCGAGTTTCTCCATATGGCCTTTGAAATTAATGCTTAGTGTTTCTGTTGCGTATAGTGTTTCTGGTTTAATGACTCTTTTGTTGTTGTTATCTTAGACAGTCAGAGATTCGTAATCAATGTTGAAAACGAGTTTTGCGGTATATAGCGCCAGGTTTCAGGCGGCTGAAACTGATTTCCTTCATCCGGGAAACAGGTCTTGATGTACATTTGGGGTTAGTGCATGGTAACTTGTACCAAGACCATGCTATAAATTATACTTGTATGTACAAGTTGCATACACTTGGATGATGATTAGTTTTATTATCTTTATTGCATCACCTGCAATTACGAGTATCATTACATCTCCTTATAATGGTGTTTGTGTAGGAACAAAGGGCATGCGGCTGTTACCGTCAAGTGGTGATGGCTTTAGGGCTTCTTCCACCCCAAATTCAGTGCTCCTCGTAGTCGAGGACATTTTAATCCCGTGGATGGGGCTGGATATGATTTATTTCTGCTCGCAGAGTGCAGTGCACGTGTCAAGCACAGATCAATTCGCGCCTGTCAATCAGCATATCCCGTCATTTCAATTTCATTGAGTAAACAACCCTTTGTCAATAATCGGGGCTAATTTTTTTTTCATAACCCGCAGGTCTAGTTCACTAACACTGCAGACGTATTGCATCAGCGCCCTCATAGATTGAAAAACCTCCGTCCCAGATATTGCTTCATACAGATGTCTAACAACAACACCCCTTGCCGTGGATTCACAACGCCAGAATACAGACTGTGTGGGTGCCTGATGGCATTTTCATTGTCATTCTTAAGCATACTATTATTGAAAGCCACCTTAGCAGGCGACCTGTTAAAACAAGTTCTAAGCAAAATTTGAGAAGCTAAATTTTAACATTAAAATGTTAATCTTCTTTCATAGAGCTGGAAAACGTACGAATATTTCAAGGCAATAATGACGTATCTATCTTTAAAATTTGACAGAGATATGGAATTCTGAAATTCAGAGAAAAAGAAAAGTAGTGGGTACTGGCTAGAGAATAAATAAATAAATAAATAAATAAATAAATAAATAAATAAATAAATAAATAAATAAATATCGTGGAGAAACTGAAAACCCGTGCTAGCTGCTGTGCAGTTCGAGCCGTGTAGCTGTTAACTTGCATTAGAGAAATAGTGGTTCGAACCAAGCCCTGAAGATGGTTTTCCATTGCTTCCTATTTTCACACCAGGTAAATGTTGAAACTGAACCTTATTTAAGGCCACGGCTGCTTTCTTCCCAGTCCTAGTCTTTTCACACCCCATATTCATTGATTTTCTCCTGCGGCACAGGATTTAAAACGTGTCCAAGCCTATTTCTTTGTGATTAATTCAAATGTGCTTACCGTTCCTTTCTGTCACGTAAGGCTTTTGTGTCATGGAACAAAATATAAATAATAATTTATAATGTTTATAATGAAGAATACGTCAATCCATGAAACACATGAATGGATACCACAGTTAAAAATTAGTCACGAAACTTCCAGTACACTTTATGAAAATTATTTCCTCCTCCACTTTGTCGAAGACGAACACTGAATTGACTTGCGTTTGTGGTCCTGATAATAGCAGTAGACGGTCATCATGGAGATGTCCCATCGACCCTGATACCTCGTTTATACTTCTTTTATATCTTGATGGAATACTTCGCCCTCCTCTTCACTTTGTGCTCCTAAGTTCTCTGCAAATATTGAAGGTGAGAATGAAGAAAATGTAACTTCAAGCTCATTTTACTTCCAGGTGTCTTGAATTTTCCGAGCATGGTTTGTTTACGCGATATGCTCGTACTGATCATCTTTAACATTGCCCAGAAACTCCTTGATAACATCCTTGAATGACTCCCATGCTTGGACCTCTAAGTCAGTGGAGATATTTCTAAAATGCACATTCTTCATGAGTCGGCGAATCTGTGACCTGTCAAAAGCACTTTCTGTCACTTTTAATTCGGACAGCATTAGAAATTTCTCCATGGGATATTGGGAGGAGAAACCAATCTTGTCGAAAGTTTTGGCAAATTACTTCATTATCCCTAATATTATATGTAAAGGGAGCAATAAAACATTTTTTGAGTCAGTAAGTTTGTAACGTGTTTCTCCCAATGCCTTTATCTGGCTATAGTGTCCCACTTACATGAGGTGCACGGAAATTTGGTCCACTCTCCTTGTCCCAATAAAATACCGCACACCTTAACGCGTACCTCTTTTGCTAATTATGTTTACTTTTCTCTGGAACAGTATGCAAATTCTGATAAGTTTCCTTAAGGAAAGTTGAATGAGGTATTGGAAGTGAAGCAATAATTTTCCGCTGAACAGAACACCTTTTAGACTTCTTTTGCTAGAGTCAATAAACAGAAGCCTATCTTTTACATTATAAACTGCTCCTAGGCGACCAATCAAGCCAGAGATATCAGAACAGAACACTAGTTCCCCTTCCTTTTTCAAAATAGTTTTTTTTGAAATCTTCTTCACGATGTCTTTACCAGGAGACAAAAATAACAGTCATTATAATGATTTCACGCCAAACCATTAGAACTCCAAAGGGAAGAGATGAACAGGCTCTGTTGTTCCATTATCTTAAATTTTCTACACAAGTTTTACACAAAATGTGGAACAAAATGTCTGTCTTGATCTCCTAATGTTATTTTAAAATAGGACAGATACAAATTCTTGATAAATTGGGTAATGTTTCTTTTCTGCTGATCTACTACCTAACACTCACATCTTCAGCAAACAGTATTTGGATCGGACGAGAACCGTTGTATTCAACATGGTATGGCCGTTGGCCATAGACATAAAGCTGAAAATTACAGGCCAGTAAGTTTGACATGCATTGTATGTAAGCTTTGGGAAGGCATTCTTTCTGATTATATTAGATATGTTTGTGAAATTAATAACTGGTTCGATAGAAGGCAATTCGGTTTTAGGAAAGGTTATTCCACTGAAGCTCAACTTGTAGGATTCCAGCAAAATATAGCAGATATCTTGGATTCTGGAGGTCAAATGGACTGTATCGCGATTGACATGTCTAAAGCATTTGATAGGGTGGATCATGGGAGACTACTGGCAAAAATGAGTGCAATTGGACTAGACAAAAGAGTGACTGAATGGGTTGCTATATTTCTAGAAAATAGATCTCAGAGAGTCAGAGTAGGTGAAGCTTTGTCTGACCCTGTAATAGTTGAGAGGGGAGTTCCTCAGGGCAGTGTTATCGGACCTTTATGTTTTCTTATATATATAAATGATATGAGTAAAGGAGTGGAATCGGAGGTAAGGCTTTTTGCGGATGATGTTATTCTCTATAGAGTGATAAATAAGTTACAAGATTGTGAGCAACTGCAACGTGATCTCGAAAATATTGTGAGATGGACAGCAGGCAATGGTATGTTGATAAACGGGCCTAAAAGTCAGGTTGTGAGTTTCACAAATAGGAAAAGTCCTCTCAGTTTTAATTACTGCGTTGATGGGGTGAAAGTTCCTTTTGGGGATCATTGTAAGTATCTAGGTGTTAATATAAGGAAAGATCTTCACTGGGGTAATCACATAAATGGGATTGTAAATAAAGGGTACCGATCTCTGCACATGGTTATGAGGGTGTTTAGGGGTTGTAGTAAGGATGTAAAGGAGAGTGCATATAAGTCTCTGGTAAGACCCCAACTAGAGTATGGTTCTAGTGTATGGGACCCTCACCAGGATTACCTGATTCAAGAACTGGAAAAAATCCAAATAAAAGCAGCTCGATTTGTTCTGGCTGATTTCCGACAAAAGAGTAGCGTTACTAAAATGTTGCAATGTTTGGGTTGGGAAGAATTGAGAGAAAGAAGAAGAGCTGCTCGACTAAGTGGTATGTTCCGAGCTGTCAGCGGAGAGATGGCGTGGATTGACATTAGTAGACGAATAGGTTTGAATGGCGTCTATAAAAGTAGGAAAGATCACAATATGAAGATGAAGTTGGAATTCAAGAGGACAAACTGGAGCAAATATTCGTTTATAGGAAGGGGAGTTAGGGATTGGAATAACTTACCAAGGGAGATGTTCAATAAATTTCCAATTTCTTTGAAATCATTTCGGAAAAGGCTAGGAAAGCAACAGATAGGGAATCTGCCACCTGGGCGACTGCCCTAAATGCAGATCAGTATTGATTGATTTGATTGATTGGATAGTCACACGGCGCCTTCTATTTGTACCGATTGAACTCATTTTTCCACACACGAAAATCACAACACAATGCGCATTTAAATCAGAGCAACTGACCGGCGCGAGATTTAAACTGTGCTAAGAAAGAGAGATATATTATTGTAGTTGCATTAGAGGAGATAAGAATTTATTTGTCTCTTAATACAGTAATCAGGCAACTTGTAAACGGAGATAGTGCTAGATAGAGAATTTCAAATTATTTCGCAATATCACATACATGCATACCAGGTGTATGCATAAGTCTTTTCCGGTTTCACTAAGAGAGAGCGACAGCGAACAGTACGCAGCGTATGAATTTGACACATGTGTCAGTTTAACCTACCAACACACACAAACACGTTGAGTCCGCCAAACACTAGCGTCTGTGTTGTATCGTTCAGTGTTTGTGCCTGAAAAAGAACATTTGCGGCACGCATTGCTTTTCTTATTTAATCAAAATTAAAAGGCTGTGGAAAGTCATCGTTTGCTGGTAGAAACATATCGTCGCTGGAAAGTTAAAAGGTTGTATTCCACAAAGCTCTTCCTATCGATTATTCTCCTTAAGACTGGTCACGCCTCCCAGCCACGTATGGATATGCAGTCCATCAGAACAAATTTTGTTGTGTTCATTTTCCTATGCCCGTGTGTAAAGGAAAATGAACCTTACAGTACCGTACTGTAGGAATGTACGTTTGCATTACGTATTTACGCACTCCTAGTGTACAATCCATGTAAAGTTCATTTTCGTTTAATCTTCGACATAGGAAAACGAACACAACGGACATTGTTCTGATGGACTGCGTGTCCATATGTGGCTGGGAGGCGTGACCAGTCTTAAGGAGAATAATTGATAGGAAGAGTATTGTGGGATACAACCTTTTACCTTTCCAGCGACGATATGGTGAATACGCTCCATCGACTAGAACATGTAAGACATGGTTTCGACAATTTAAACGTGTTGATTTCAATATGAAAGACAGTGGTGGGACCAGAGCGGTACTGTGTATTATGAACTCTTGTTGCCCGGTGAAACTGTTAATGCACAACGCTATCGCCAACAAATGATTAATTTAAATCGCGCATAGATCGAAAGATGACGGGAATGGGCAAGAAGACATGGCAAAGTGATTTTTTTACACGACAATGCGCCGCCTCATATAATAAAACCAGTGAGAGACACCCTGAAATCGCTTGGATGGGACATCCTTTCACACCCCCCCGTACTGCCCCGACCTGGTGCCATCTATCACCTCTTCGCATCAATGGGGCATGTGCTCGCAGAGCATCACTTCAGCAATTTCTAGAAAGTTGGAAAATGGCTCAAAGAATGGTTTGCCGCAAAAGACAAGCAGTTTTTCTGACATGGTATTAATAACTTACCTGAAATATGGGCGAAGTGTGTAGAAGCCGATGGACAATATTTTGAATAAACAAAAAATGAATTTCCCATGAAAGTTACGTGTTTTCTTTACCACAAAAACCGGCAAGAACTTATACATACACCTTGTAAGTCTACGTTAAAAACTAAAACAGAAAATTTGTTGACCCAAATCTTATTTACAGGCTGTCCTATAAACTTCATCAAAATGAGTTCCATTTTCTTTTCACGTTGCAAATTGCCATGCTTAAACCTCACTACTGATGAAAATGAAAATAGATTCCCAAGGTGTTTGCACACACAAACTTAGTAAATGCATAAGTTCCCCGCTTCAGACTTGTTTGTCTCGTAAACTACTATAATCTGTACTAAAGTCTTACTTTACCTGGCTTTTTCTAAATTATCTGGTGTCTATACTCTGTGTAGGTTAAGCCCAGTTTGCCTGTGTGGAGGGATGTATTCACTCCTGTGTGTTTCTGTGGTGGTTTGTACTATGACGTGTTGTAGTATGTAAATGAAGATATGTATTAAGACGAACACAAAACACCCAGCCTCAAAGCTAGAGAAATTCACTAGACGCGAATAAACTTCCCAGTCCATCCGGAAATCAATCCCAGGGCCTTCTGAACCACGGGCCACAACACTGAGCATTCAAGGAGCCAGACAATAGTTTGTTGAAATCAACCGTTAATATTATACACATTTGTATAAGGTAAGTCCTGGAAGATTTGCCTTACTGTATGCCGCGTATCTTTAAACAGGAGGGAATCGCTATCAGACCATTCCTGTGCGCCCGTACAAAACCCGTTTAACTTCGATGAATGGATAATCACATTGAAACATAGGTGGAAAAACAATAAAACTTACCCCATTACATAAGTGCTAAAAATGCTCTCCCTCAGCCTATAGACAAGCGTTGTAGCGTGTGATGATATTCCGGTTCCCTCTTTGCAATTCAGCCTCACAAATCGTCAAATGTTCGGTGTGATTTGTTTTTTAAAATCGAAAATATGCTGTGAAACACTTAATTCAGAAGGCATGATCCGCACTAAACCAATCAATCACGACTATATAAGAAGTAATCACGCTGTACGCTGTACGGAAGCTTATCGCAGACTAGCTAAGACCATGCCATGACTGGGTGAGCTACATGGGTCACATGGCTATTGCATCATCTACTCGCCCAGACACGGCACAGGGAGCAACCGGCAACTCGAGTGAGGTTCTCACTGTATTGTCGACGGATGCAGAGGGAGTCTCAGCCCACAAGTGGCTACTGTTGGTCCATGGTCCTACAGCTCTGCACTCTAATCGGCCAACCGAGCAGAGGATGGGCGGACACGGCTCTGCTGTGGTTCTACACCTCTGTATTCGGCTGTCCTGAGAATGGTTGTTCCATGGTTTTCCGTTCCCCTGCACTAAAGCGAATGCCGGGACAGTTCCTAGTACAGGCCACGCCCTCTAACACTCTCACCTTACCCGATAAAGATCCCCTTGCCTGAGAGATGGCGTTACCGTCTAGGAGGCCCACCTCCCACTTCAGGAGAAGAATGAAAACATTTAGTAGTAATAGTAGTAGGCCTAGTAGTACTATTCTCAATAAATGTACATATTGGCTAGTATATATTCTTAATCTTGTATCGCTCTTCCCACACCTGTGGAGTCGCGGGTGTGAAATTTGTCACGCATGGGGATTTGGCTCTGTTTTACGGCAGGATGCCATTCCTGATGCCAACACCATGTGGAGGGATGTAACCACTGTTGCGTGTTTCTATGGTAATTGGTAGTGTGATGTGTTGTATGAACATGAAGAGAAGAGTGTTGGGACAAACACAAATACCCAATCCCAGACCCAGAAGAATTAATCAAACGCGATTAAAATCCCCGACTCGGTCGAGAACCGAAGGCCTCAATGCTGAGCATTCAGCCAAGGAGTCGGAGTCGGACGCCACTATATATTCTTAATTACCTTATTAATCTGACTGAAATACCACAGGTGACCACAAGAATCCAGAATACAGTACTGCAAAAAATTAATAAGCAATAGCAAGTATGAACAAAGGGATGAACATATAAATAGGAAAAAGGGAATGTGTGCTTTACGGCACAATTACTGTTTTAACATGAGGCTGAAGGCAAGTAGTGACTCAATATCCTCATGGATCCCTTGTGTGAGGGCCGTATGGATGACTTTTTTGGTGATTTCTTTGTCTACTGCAGAAGTAAAGGGGGTAATCGTACCTCTGACTCCCGACCATAATACCCACGATGCACTGAACCCCAGCTACCCCAACAGCGCTGGGGTAAAGAAGTTTTGTATTTACATGTTCTTATTATTCCTTGAAACGTTTCTTTATCGAGTAAAAAACTGCAGACAGCTAAATCAGTGCAAGTACAGCTGTCCTGATAACCCGTCCGCTTTACCGCAGTCCAGGTTTCTCCAGCGAACTGGGTTTCTTTACCGACGAGAAAGAGTGCTGTCTGTCTGTTAGGTCATCAGCCTAGAGGTTGGTTGGATCCTCAAATAGTGGCACCAAAGGCTATGCAGTTATAAGAAAAACATAAAAACCAAAGGCAGTACCAAAATGAGGTGTACCCCAGCGAAATTCAAGTTGCTTTGTTGACGCATGAGCTTCAAGCCTCATTTTTTGGGCTGGCGCGGTGATAGCTGTTGGCCTCACTCGAGCGTCTTACGGGCAGCAGAGGAGCTAGCTTGGGTACATATTAATTGTTATGCTTAACACTAGAAATGTTCAGCGCCACCATACCAGAACCTACAAGAAACAGTATAGCCACTTGCAGATAGTCTTGCTATTAGAAATAGCCATTTATGAAATCAATTGTAATAAAAGTATTTACTTTATTCTTGGATTTCGGCATGTACCGGTATGAAGATTTTGGTAGCGATTCATTGATGGAAAGTGTAGATTATATTTTTCGATGCATGCGAAGAAATATTTAGGTTGCCAGTATGAATACGGTGCCAAGCACCAAGCAAAATAATTTTGTAATTGGTTTCTCTGTACGAGTGGGTTTGCCTGTAATGGTGGTATATTGTGAATTTTTGCAGTGTTCCTCTTGGATTATAGGTAACGTCTTCGTGAGTTTTGTGACATTCTCCGTTAATATAACAGTGTTACACGTCGTGAGGAATATTTCCCCTATGGTCAGTAAGTGAGTGAAACTATACAACTTCGGCGGCAGTAAAATACCTGGTAAATTTTGCTGATTCAGTTTAGGTTAGGCCTTTTAAGTTAAAAAACAAAAAGTTAGTCCCCGTATATTTCTGTGAAAACCTTGAATATACTATTACGAAGCGTCAGTGGGTGAAACTCTAAGTACATTTTATTAAATTTACTATAGCTTAAATTGTGATGGTACCATCCCTGCCGTGAATACCAATTTGGAAATATGCGCGAATATGTGGGTGAAAATATTATTATTGAAGTGAGTTATAATAAATAAGTTATTTAATATCTCATTTATTAATTATCTGATCGGTTTGCTTGTTATATTTCCACTTAGTTATCGAGTGAGTTTATAAAATAGTAATGCTGGCTTTCGAGAGAGAGGTGGGGCAACGATTGCTTTAAAAAATAATTTGCAGCTCGGGTAACGATTGTGTTTACCGCACACCACTGCCACGACTTCGAGGTTTCTGAAATAATGTTGGTGACTGATGTTTATTTATTTAAAATAACGAAAAGAAGGAGAATATTGACAGAACTAGGCATTATTATCATTAGTATTGTTGCTCTAAAAACTTTCAAATGTTCTTGCATGAACTGAGCTGTTCAGTTCATGCAAGCAGCTGCCACACAAAAGACGAACACAATAACTGGGTTATTATTTCCCTCTTAAGAAACTGCTAAAGGGTTTCAGTTACCCGACAGTAATAAAGGATCATTCACACCCTGTCTGGAAGTTGTCACGACAAGGGAGTAAAGAGGCTGTAAGAAGCTTACCAGCCTGCCTGGCGTTCTACCGTACACGGCGCGGAACATTTTCATGTAAGGGCAAGGTC
Source organism: Anabrus simplex (assembly GCF_040414725.1). Lineage (NCBI taxonomy): Eukaryota > Metazoa > Arthropoda > Insecta > Orthoptera > Tettigoniidae > Anabrus > Anabrus simplex. Next base: position 860,196,150 of record NC_090265.1, on the reverse strand, counting down.
ACAAGCGAACCATCTGCTAGTAAAGGTGGCTTATTGCGCTATCGAACTTACAGATTGAACTTACTACACTGCGAAATGATGAACAGATTTGTATCTAACTACTAGCATGTGCCCGCGGCTTCGCCCGCGTTTATTAATTCATTCGCGTTGGATTTTATTAAACCGTAAAAGGGGCTTGCTGCTGACGCTGACAGCTTCATTTCTTTGAACAAAAATCGCACTTTGACACAGCCATGAGTGATCGGTGAAATGCTGCGCCCACGTATGTTAAAAAATTCAGATCTCTACGTCCCGTAGATTTGGCTGGGCATCGCACACAAACACAGAGACAAACAATTCCGGATATCACGAACAGAATGTGGCTCTTCATGTCTGGGAACGAAAATGGCTTCCCACACAGCGGACTTAAAATCGCTCCTTTACTTGTTCTCTCTTCCTATTTTATGTACGTTGCCCAGTGACAGTGAATCTATACATTTAATCTTGGTGACAGCACGTTGGATTGTCATATGCCAACACACGTTTTCCGACGGTTTTTTATTCATAACTCACCAACGAAAGCGAAAATGAAAAATCCGGCTTCTAGGTGCATTCGGACCCCCTTCCACCTGCCTATGTACAAAATTATAGATCTTTGCGTGCCGTAGATTTGGCTGCGCATAGCGCACACAGACAGACAGACAGACAGACAGACAGACAGACAGACAGACAGACAGACAGACAGACAGACAGACAGACAGACAGACAGACACTTCCTTTTATTAAAATAGATTAAACATAGCCTACTACAAAACCAAATAGGATTTTCACATTAGGCACATTACGCACCCCCTAATGTGCACTCGCAAATTAAAACAACGTGAACCTTCACGCAAGTATACAAACACACTGAACTAATAATAATAATAATTCATAACTAACAGGCTGGCTTTCCGGAGACTTATCACGTCTGCAGATTGTTCTCTTTTGCAGATTCGACGACAGCCTCGGAGAGTATTATTGGAGGAACAGAGGCTGGCGATCAGCAAACTACGAAAAAGTTCTGGGAAGGAAAGGAAAATACTCTACCATAGCCGTATGTTCTAAGCAGCTTATAATTGGCCAAGTGCTTTAATAATAATAATAATAATAATAATAATAATAATAATAATAATAATAATAATAATAATAATAATAATAATAATACCGAGCTCGATAGCTGCAGTCGCTTAAGTGCGGCCAGTATCCAGTAATCGGGAGAAAGTGGGTTCAAGCCCCACTGTCGGCGGCCCTGAAGATGGTTTTCCGTGGTTTCCCATTTTCACACCAGGCAAATACCGGGGCTATACCTTAATTAAGGCCACGGCCGCTTCCTTCCAATTCCTAGGCCTTTCCTCTCCCATCGTCGCCGTAAGACATATCTGGGTCGGCGCGACGTAAAGCAAAATAGCAACAACAATAATAATAATAATAATAATAATAATAATAATAATAATAATAATAATAATAATAATAATAATAATAATAATAATAATTTACTGCACACAAACTTGATAGTTACAAGTACGTGTCCTCGTACATAAGGAAATTGTAAAAAGGGACAAATATTATCCAAAGCAAACCAAACCAACTCGTAAGCCGTAAGCCTGCAGATTACGTGTTGTGTGGTCAACACGACGAATCCTCTCGGCCGTTATTCTTGGCTTTCTAGACCTGGACTGCCATCTCACCGTCAGATAGCTCCTCAATTGTGATCACGTAGGCTGAGTGGACCCCGAACCATTCCTCAGATCCAGGTAAAAGTCCCTGGCCCGGCCGGGAATCGAACCTGGGGCCTCCTGTTACGAGGCAGGCATGCTACCCCTACTCCGCGGGGTCGACGTAGAAAAATTATACAGGGTACAACAGACATTACAAGGTAAGAATAGAAACAGTTGACACTCGGCATGTAGTGTTATTGTGTGAATGTTTTCACAAGTACCCTCACCGCCAAGTGACAAAAATTGAAACCGAAGTATGTAACAATAAAAACAAGTGACATATTTTTGACATCTTGAAGTCAGATCGTGAGATACTGCTGACGAAATCAGGGCTATTGGACTAGACAAAAAAGTGGTTGAATGGGTGACTAAATTTCTAGAAAATATAACTCGGAGAATTAGAGTAGGTGAAATGTCATCTCATCCTGCAAAGGTTAAGAGGGAGGTAGAGGGGGGTCCCACAGGGATGTATTATTGGTCCTTCATTTCCTTATACTGTATATCTAAATGATATGAGTAATAATAATTTCGTGTGGCTATTTCTAGCCAAGTGCAGCCCTGTAAGGCAGACCCTCCGATGAGGGTGGGCGGTATTTGCCATGTGTAGGTAACTGCTTGTTATTGTGGTGGAGGATAGTGTTATGTGTGGTGTGTGAGTTGCAGGGATGTTTGGGACAGCACAAATACCCAGCCCCCGGGCCATTGGAATTAACCAATGGAGGTTAAAATCCGCGACCCGGCGGGGAATCAAACGTGGGACCCTCTGAACCGAAGGCCAGTGCGCCGACCATTCAGCCAGTGAGTCGGAAAATGATATGAGTAAAGAGCTGGAACCAAATATAAGGCTATATGCGGATGATGTACAGAGTAGTAATTGAGTTGCAGGATTGTGAGCGACTATAGAAAGACCTGGACAGTATTGTGAGATGAACAGTGGACAACGATATGATGGTAAACATGATGAAAAGCCAGGTTGAATGTTTCCCCAAGAGGCAAAGTCCTCTGTTTTAATTACTGTGTTGATGGGTTGATAGTACCTCTTGGTCAACACTGTAACTTAGCCTACCTAGATGTTGATATAAGGAATTATCTTTATTGGGGTAATCATATAAGCAAGATCGTTAAGAGAGGTCACAGATCTATTCTCATGGTTATGAGGGTATTTAGAGGTTGTGTTACGGATGTAAATGTCCTACGAATTATCTGAATTATCAGCGTTGAGGCCTTATGTTCAGAGGGTCTCGGGTTTGATTCCCGGCCGGGTCGGAGATTTTAATCGCATCTGGTTCGGGGACTACGGTTTGTGTTTTGTTCCAAAACTTTTCTCTTCATATTGAGACAGCACACTACACTACCAACCAACACAGATACACGCAATAGGGACTGCATCCCTTCACATTGAGTTTCCGTCAGGAAGGGCATTCGGTCATAAAACAGGGCCACATCCACACATAAACAAGATCGTTAAGAGAGGTCACAGATCTATTCTCATGGTTATGAGGGTATTTAGGGGTTGTGTTAAGGATGTAAATGTCCTACGAATTATCTGAAATATCAGCGTTGAGGCCTTATGTTCAGAGGGTCTCGGGATTTATTCCCGGCCGAGTCGCATCTGGCTCGGGGACTACGGTTTGTGTTTTGTTCCAAAACTTTTCTCTTCATATTGAGACAGTTCGTACCCGCGACCCCACAGATGTGGGACAAGTGGCAGGAGTAGAAGAAGTAAGGATGTAAATGAGAGGGCGTATCTCTGATAAGACCTCAATTACAGTATAGTTCCAGTGTATGGAACTCACACCAGGACTACTTGATACAGGAACTGGAAGAGATACAGAGGAAAGCAGCACGGTTTGTTTTTGTTGATTTCCGACAAAGGAGTAGTGTTACAAAAACGTTGCAAACTTTGGGCTGGGAAGACTTGGGAATAAGGAGACGAGACGGTCAACTACGGGGTATGTTTCAATCTGTCAGTGGAGAGATGGCGTGGAATGATATTAGTAGACGAATAAGGTTTATTTTAAATTTAATTTTTACAATTTGCTTTACGTCGCACCGACAGAGATAGGTCTTATGGCGACGATGGGATAAGAAAGATAAGAAAGGGAAGTAAGCGGCCGTGGCCTTAATTAAGGTACAGCCCTAGCATTTTCTTGGTGTAAAAATGGGAAACCACGGAAAACCATCTTCAGGGCTGCCGACAGTGGAGTTCAAACCCACTATCTTCCGAAAAATGGATACTGGCCGCACTTAAGCAACTGCAGCTATCGAGCTCGGTTTAAAAGAAAGCTAGGTAAACAATTGATAGGGAATCTGCCGCCCGGGCGACAGCCCTAAATGGAGATGATTGATTGATTGATTGATGGATTGATTGATTGATTGATTGATTGGGTCATCCATTGATTGATTGATTGATTGATTGATTGATTGATTGATTGATTGATTGATTGATTGATCCGGTCGGTAAAACTGATTGAGATCCACATGAAGTGCACTCCTCTTTAAGTTGGGAAAAGAGCTATAGTCGTAATATTGAAAGATACGTCCTGACAGTTCTTAGAAGGATGTCCGTTCACTGCCTGCTTGGGTGGATAGAAGGGAGTGGGGGATATGGTTGCCAAGGAAACATGGGCGGATCCACTGTCGTTACCATGGAAATAAGCCTGATGACCGGCTTGTGTTGCTTGGAGTTGCCGAACCTCTGACTTCTGAGTTACGAACAACAGAACACAGCGGTCTGAACGAATGAACAAGTGAACCTGAAGCGAAGGGAAACGTTAAGGGAATGCAGCAGGAATGTGGCAACACCGTGCAATACTCCTCCCTCCAGCCCTATCTGTCAAAAGCCTTCTTTAAATATCACGGGTATACCTAGGCAGGAAGAAGCATATCTTCAATAGAGACTGTTAATCCTTTATGCGTTCAGTCTGCAAGCTTCTGTGAAGTACCTGAGCTCCCTCATGATCCGCCACTTGCGATTAACTCTGTGGTTTCGTTCAGTCCCACACTGCATATCATAAAATCATTAAAATCTGGATCTACCCCTGTTCTTCTTGGTCTCCCTCTATTTCTCGTATGCTTCATGACTGAGACCATTATTCTCCTAGGTAAGCTATCTTCCTCCATTCACCTCACAAGATCCCACCACCGGGACAGTTTATGCTTCCGGCCTCAACTATACAGTTACGCAGTGGCGTCGCGTGCTTAAAATCTTTGGGTGTTCACACAGAGCTGGCAGTAGATTTTAAAAAATCCGATGTATAGGCCTAAATTGCTTCTCAGTCGGTCAATACGTTAACAGCCTATAGTGTGTCGCCTCTTTGGTTCATTAAGCAATATTATGTTATACGTGCGACTGTCAACAGCGCCATGCGGTTAGTCAGTTAACCATTCCGGTGTAACAACTCTGGACATTAACCACTGCCACGGACTACGCAATACGTGCTGCCATCTTTGGGATTTGAAAATAACTTTTAGAGAAGGCATCGGAAGCGGGTCAGCGGTCCGTAATCCACTGCCTGCTCAATATGAAACAGCCATCTGATGCATATCAAGCGGGCAGTGCCGTGATCATATTCGCCATAGCCATAGCGTTGCCCCTTCAAGCTCTAGCACCTTAAGTGCCACATATGCAGTGAAAAAAAATTCCATCCAGGCCATTCTTTCTTTTTTTACTATAGAGTATAAAATAGCGCATCTTATTACAGAAAAGTACCTTTTAGTCATCTTGGGCCAAAATTGTAGTCATAACATTGTGTTGAAATTGTGGTGACACATTGGTCTCACGCGGCCACTGACACTACCTTCCAGCTGTATAGGCCGCGTGAGACCAATGTGTCACCACGTATCCTAGCACAGTTTTCACCTTCCTGACACACTGGTATACGTCTGTCTCCTTAGCTGACGAACTACTAAAGAATAAAACTCATATCTTTGGAACAATGAAATCTAACCGGAAGTATATTCCAACCGATGTTACTAAAAGCAAGTTAGCAAGAGGAGAGACAAGAGCCCGTGAAAGTATCACTGGTGTGGTTGTTCAGAAATCGCATGGTAAAAGAGACGTGGTAATTTTGACAACTAAACACACTGGTGAGACGGTCACTATTCAGAGGAGAGATGGTGAATGCAAAAGTCACGGAGTGTTATAGAGTATAACAAATGCAAACCGTACATTCATTTACCAGATCATAAAAAGAGCTATAGTACTTCCCTGAGACGGGGAGTAAAATGGTACAGAAAAATGGCTATTGAGATATTGATCGACACAAGTATAGTAAATGCCATATATATTTCAAATCAACTTGGGAATAAGAGTATATCTGTTACCCAGTTCAAAGAGGACATTGTTGAACAGTTAACAGGTACCGGTATCAAAGATCTTCAATTCCCCAACAAGTACCAAAAAATGGGTATTACCCCACCGACTGGATGATGTAGGCTGGCAGGGAAGGCAAAAATGCAGTAAGTGTTATGAAGAGATCCATCGGGAATCAGGAAGGCAATATGCCATGAAGAAGACTCTGCAGTCTAAGTTCAAATGATCAGCCTATGAAAATTTCTTCTGTTTGGACTGTTTCTTCAAAGTGCACAAATTTGTAGTGTGACTGTGATTGTGAAACACAGTTTGAATTATATTTCTTCAGAAAGTCTCATTTGTTATACTTTAAATTCATATTCAAGAAGTGTACCACTTTGTGGTGTGATTGCGAATGAGACAAAGTTACAAATATTTTTTCTAGAAAGTTCATGTAATTTTTATGCCCTATATTTTCAATTCGTCTATATACCCTGATATCAGACAATGAACAATGAGTACACTGTACAGTACAATCTTTTTTTATTTGTACACATGACACGATCTGAAAACAATGAAAATGTCATCATAATTTATTTATTGTGGTCGATATATTACAGTGACGTACAGACTACGTTGTGCCACATCGGACTCGCAAATGAACAGGCCAAGAATAGATCCATGACGTACTGGCCACCTACTTTCATTTAACATACGTTTACATGTCAAGTGTGATGACTGTATGGTACCACGGTGCCTGAGACTTGGAGAGTGCGCGTGAGTCCACAGCGGACTCACGCGGCCCGACTGGCATTAAGCTCTGTGAGTCAACGTTGGTCTCACGTGGCACTCAAGGTGCTAGCTATGCAATACGCTGAAGTTTGTAGTCCAAAACGGGGTTGTAATCGGCTGGCGTGGCGCGTGATTGAAATGGAAACGAAAAATGAATCGGCACTTATAACTTCGTAAATGCGTTCTCAACGTACAGAAATCTTGTTCTCATCATACAATATCGCGTACATTTCAAGAGTTTTGGTATTACCAGAGTGTTCACATGCTCGTGTGATCCTTAAGACGATATGCCCCAGGAGTTATTCATTACATAGCCTTTACCGTGCCTTTGCTGGCGAGACCTAGTGTAGACAGTACACTTTGTTACTGGTTACTTTCATTGGCCTGTCCCAGTCTCTTCCTTGGCTTGGACAATATGCAAGTGATTGAGGCACAAGCGATGCTTCTAATGCCATTCCTTATGCAGCCAGTCCCTGGTATGATTAGTGTGAAAATGTCACTCATACGGTCGATTGGTGCGTGTATTTATGTGGGCTTAACCGACTGATATGTAATAGCAGCTTCTGGCTCGGCGAGGAAAGCAACAGGAAAGTATACCACTCCTCATTTCGCTATCATGCTTGTTCAGTGACGATTAGGTCATCTATGATGTCTTTGGGGGATCGTTTGAGGAACAAACCAGACTTCGAGCTGAATATCTAACATACATAGTCCTCATATCCTTTCCTCTTCTTCTTTTTTTCTTCATATTATTGTGTGGATGCTGTTGTTTGTATCATCAGTCCATGCTGGTTGGATGCTGCTCTCCATGCCACCCTATCCTGTGGTAGGCCTATTACCTTTTCATTTCGACGTATCTACTACATCCTACATCTACTCTAATCTGTTATATTCATATCTTGGTGTACCTGGGTGTCTTAAGATGTGCCCTATCACCGTCTCTCTTCTTCTGGTCAAATTTCACCAAATCGATCTCCTCTCACCGATTCGATTCAGTACCACTTCATTCGTGATTCGATCTACCCATCTCACCTTCAGCATTCTTCTGAAACACCACATTTCAAAAGCTTCTATTCTCTTTCTTTCTGAGCTAGGTACCGTCCATTTTTCACTTCCATGCAATGCCACACTCCATGCGAAAGTCGTCAAAAACGTCTTTCTAATTCCTGTAACAATGTTCGACGTGAGCAAATTTATTTCCTTAAGAAAGACCTTCCTTGCTTGTGATAGTCTGCATTTTCTCTCTTCCTTACTTTTCTGCCATCATTAATCATTCTACCACTCAAGTAAAAATATTCATCTCCTTCTTTAATACTTCATTTCCTAATCTATTATTTCCTGCATCACCAGACGTCATATCATTGTACTCCATTATATTTCTTTTAGGTTTATTTATTTTCATCTTGTACTCTTCCACCAAAACTGTGTCCATACCATTCAGCAATTTTATTTTTTGCTGGTGGCTTTACGTCGCACCGACACAGATAGGTCTTATGGCGAAGTGGTGTTGGAAGGAAGCGGCCGTGGCCTTAATTAAGGCACAGCCCCAGCATTTGCCTGGTGTGAAAATGGGAAACTACGGAAAACCATCTTCAGGGCTGCCGACAGTGGGATTCGAACCCACTATATCCCGGATGCAAGCTCACAGCCGCGCGCCTCTAAACGTACGGCCAACTCGCCCGGCATTCAGCAATTTCTCCAGATCTTCTACAGACTCAGATAGATTATTATTATTTTTATTATTATTATTATTATTATTATTATTATTATTATTATTATTATTATTATTATTATTACTAAGTATTATCTTGTCAGGCACTCAGCCTTTCCGCTCAAGATCACAGAATGCAATTACCTTAACCTGGCAATACTGATACAACGCACTAAGTTAGTAGCCCTACCCACGAAGGCGAGAAGAGACGATTGTAGCAGCGTGGCCATGACTTGCGGTACAGCCTTTAACTGAGGAATGTGGTGGGCGAGCGATCGGCATTTGTTCTTATTGCCTCGTGGCAGATACACACATAGTGTGTGTCTTCATTATTTGGTTTGCTTGCAACAATGGCAGAGGTGAAGTTGAAAAATGCCATCAACTTGTCGGGGTTTCTCTCCCTGTGGGAAGTCGTGCAGAACACAGTGTTAAGCAAGCTGTGCTTAGTTCTCTATGGTCAACATCATCCATCAAGTCTGTTTGAGAAATATTTTGTTACTCTGCTAATAGGTCCTGGCACTATTTAGTGAGGGGTAGGCTGCATGCTGTTACAACTTACAAGGTGGTCTTAAGATTCATTGATTGTCTCTGGGAGTAGTTCTGATTTCAGGACGTCAGAACTCTTTATTCAAACGTGTGACTTATCTGAAAAGCACTTAAGATTTGATGTGGAAACAGGTCCTGTGTACTACGGCCTGCGTAGAGTAATTGGTTTGGCCTTCGCCCTTTCTGCTCAAGGTTCGGGATAGATCCCGGTATATGTTAGAGAGCTTAAAAATAGTTTACTAACACATTAAATAACCTCTTTCCTGAGAAAAATTAAGCTCTCTGAAATGTCCTAATATACATTACAATTTAAAAGACGCTATCAGGATATTATTATTATTATTATTAATATTATTATTATTATTATTATTATTATTATTATTATTATTATTATTATTATTATTATTATTATTATATAATTCGCTGGGGCCATCAAGGACCACGTTAAGTCTTGTTGCATTTGACACTGAACTTGGCCTTCTTTAGAGCCCAAATTTCCCTCATTCTTTGTGAGTGGGCCTGCTTACGCTCCTCTGTCCAAGGGGCACCGTGTCTTCTCTTCGGTTGCTCGTCTCAGTTTAGCCAGTTCGTCAATATTTTCTTGCGGAAGAGATCTCTGTTAAGGGCGTCTTCAGCTGAGATATGTAGCATTTGCAGATCTTCTTTGGTATTTCTAAACCAGGGAATTGTGGTTTTGGGGTTTGAATCAAAAAATGAAAGATTTCTTTAGTAAACTTTCTTCCGTCCATTCTTTTCAGATGACCATAAAATCGTGCCCATCTTTTCCTGATTGTGTCGGTAATTTTCTCTATTTTGCTGTAGACCTCCTTGTTGGATCTCTTTTGATGGATTCCATTTCTGTACTGAACCATTCTGTTCATTAGAGCAATTGTATTAATTTGAGTAGTGGATATTGGAATAATACTAGGCCACCCACGAAGCCGATGTCTTACAGTATATGTCATAAAGGGGTCCAGAAGAAGCGTTCTTATGTGAAGTGAGCGCGAGCGTCATTATGAGAAATCTCCAGAACTCATTAAAAGAAGTTATGTCCCAAGCCAAGCCTCTTGATGAAGTTTGGGGACGCTTTCCAGTTCGCGGCTAAACTTATTCTAGGAGGGAAGAATGAAATAAATTAATATCTTTGGTTACAGAAGAGTTGCATTGGATTTGAGACAAGAATTGCAACCTGTATTATTTCTGCTTTATTTTGATAGGCATTAAGGCTGCATTCATTAATGCATTCGTTAATTTGAGCCCATGATATAATTAATGCGGGAAAGTTTCCCGGGCACGCTAAGATTGCACGCAGCCAAGCGGCTTGATGACGCGACCCGGAATTATAAATTAAGGCCGCCAGGGCATATCAGGGTCATTCTTGGAACGAGAGGCTGTGGGAACGAATCGTCATACTGCGTGTTGGTCCTGAGAACAACGCTTTGTCTTCAAGCTACACCGACTACCTGTACTGCTATTTCTGCAAAGATGTAAGTAATCAACTTGAATATCCAGATGAATTGAAGATTTTACCTATGAGATTATGCTATGGGGAGATGAGGTACTGCTTATAAGAGACTAATGAACTAATAGCTTCATATTTCTGTGAGGTCAAGGTATGACAGACGAAATGCTAGAATTAATATTGGCTCAGGTTAGGAATTCTAAAACTATTTGTTGTCCGTGTGAGAGGGTGATAGAACAGTGACTGAGAGTAGTGAAGAAACTCTTGTGTACCAGGTTAAAACTCTGAACGAGACTTGGTCAGTGTAACGTGTGAGACACGCTAGTAGTGGAAACAGGCATCGAGTTTGGACAGTCTGTAATATATGAATTTATTTTCAGTTACCCCAGCATCAAGTCAGAACGAGTGTTTGACAGCATCATTCCAAAGAAGCCACAACCAGGAGCTGAAGCCAACACAACAACGGGCATCGATCCAGGAACGTTGGGAGCACCTGACCAGCACAACATCGAAGAGGACACCTTCCGACTACAGAGGGAGCTGTACGAAGACACCACACCAGCAAGAATGTCTCCAAGTGGTCAACAGTACCTGATGCAAGCTCGGCAGTCTATCAGAATGTGGTAGATCCAGTGGTCCACAGGGATGGCCGCTCCGCTATGTCTTCTAAATTAAGGTCAGAGCTTTCCAATTCTGTTTCAAGCATGTCATTTAAATTTAGATAGGAATATGGGGGCCGTCAGTCAACTGATTTGTGGTAATAGGAGAAGTTCCCTTGTAATATAGAGCTAGGCCTCAAACTCGAACCCCGTACTTTAAGGTAGATGTTATTTGTATAGTCCTTGTTAGCGAAGTTAGGGTTCATTGTAATTGCGTTATTTTAAAGTACGTGTTTTTGTAAGGGTCTGATTGAACTCATTTGGGCATAGGAGGTTAGTCTACAGATAGGTACTTTTATTTGATCGCATTTAGGCATTTGTTTCTGCAGACGTAGATATGTGTTGTGGTGACCAAGACATGACCAGTAATTCACCCAGATTCACTAATAGAGCGAGCGAGTCCGAATATTGAGAGATATGAGCCCATGAGAGGCCGAAATAAGATTAGCGATTGATATGAGAGAGCCCAGCGCAGTTGAGAGTACGTATTGGAGAGGCCTAGTATGGCCATGTGTTTATCGCATATTGATTTGTGTCTTTGTCGTATCAAGGTTGAGCCCATGGGAGGCGGAAATAAGATGAGTTATATCGCTGGAGGTATTGAGACAGGGGCAGATAGCCCAGGTATATTTAAATGAGGGCTTTAGCAGCTGACTACGTGAAGTGTTCTTTTGAAAGGCAAGAATTTAGCCTGTCGACCATTTGTGCTCATAAATTAGGGGCTGCCGCAAGCAAAGTGAAGAGGGTGGAGGTCGTTGAGCTTGACGTCACAGGCTAGTGAGTTGGTTATTGTCGTCTGCAGCTTGTCAAGGGTGCCTGGGGAAGAAACGACCTTCAGGTTTTGAAAGCAGGGAGTGATCTTTTTATGTCCTATTTGTTTTACGTAATATTTTAACACTGGCCCGTTTTATACTGACACCCTTGTATGGGTTGATTGGATTCTTTCATATTGTTTGCATAGGTATCTTGGACACCTTACCTGTCATAGGACTAGGGTTCGTGACCAAGTCAGGTCATTGTAAATTTGGTGGTGATTTTTGTTTGCACCGGGGTTCGACGACGCGAGGCATTGTATATTTTTAGGGGAATCATTATTTTGTGTAATCAAGCAGATACCCATCTTTCTAAACTTCGTTACTCACCCTATTGTAACATGCTTGTTGCAGTACTGCAGTTCGTGAAGGCAGTGAACTGGTAGTCATCAGCTCAGCGTCATTTGACCATATTATATTGAAATGATCTTTTATTTGTAAATAATTCAATTTTGTGTAATAAATCCCTATTTGTTAAACTATGAATGCAGCGAGTTTTCTGTTAGATTTTTTTTATTTTATTTTGATTTAGCGAATTCTTACCTGAGTAGGCACATGTCCTAGTATTTTATCTTTATGTGGCCCCGTTATACCCATGTTATCCCTGAGAAGAGCGCTGTACCGGCTGAATGAAGAGGACTGTGTTCAGGTAAGACTATGTGCACCAGCTCACGTCCGTGAGAGTTCGTTCACTACTGTACTCTGGGTTCGAGACCGGCCTTCGCCTGGACGGAACTCTAAAGTGCAGTAGGGCACATAGTATTTATGGCGCCGAGCAACGTGGTGGCCGAAATTCCGTAAAGGGGCCATAGCACCATAGTATAAATGGCACTAGCCATCGTGTTGGCCGAATTTTCGTAAAGGGCTAACCATAGCGCCACGGTATTAATGACGACGAGTAACGAATGGCCCGATATTTCAGTAAAAGGGACCATAGCGCCTTTGTCTACATGGTGAACTTGGTGTGGCTAACTGAGGACCCGATATTGCAGTAAGGAGGGTCATACAGTTTATTTTATTATGCCGTCAGGTGATGCTTGATATTTGTGTAAACGAGCTCACATAACCAAGTGGTATTTTACTGATTTTCCCCATAAAATAGGGCTATAGGTCATAATGTGTGTCTATAAAAACAGGACCGGATATTTCGGTAAATAAAGGTCGTGCAAGGCTTGATTTCAGGCATATGTTATGACAGCTGCATTCAATTATGTGTTGTGCAGGTATACCAAGTTTGGTCTGTGATCTGTACTGTTAGCTTGAGGATATATTTGGAGGATGTTGTTAAACTTGTGAGGTTGAATGACTGCCAGTTCAAAGAGGTATTTTGTGATGCTATGTCTTTGGTCTTACCATTAGTATATGGATCTTGCTGTTGATGGTGTTTAGCGAGGATGTGCTGATTTTGTGGTTTCCTTGAGGTGATGGAGGATATTCGTGCGGGGATTTGACCTGCAGGGTGTTGTGTTTTCCAGGTGTATAACCGTATAGCTTGGATTTTTGCATGTGGTAGTTTTTGCTGGTTTATGACATTTTATGGGAGAATTTTATGTTTGTGTTGTATATATTTTGTATCATAGTGTTGTACTGACGGTTACCCTATGTTTGAATGACATGATATTAGATTGAGGTAGCCAATTTAGGCTTTGATAGTTCGAGAGTTTAGCAGTAGGAACATTTTGATAAATTAGAAAGTGTAGGAAATTTATAGTATTTGAAATTTAATCGAGGACATACGGAGCGGCTTTTCCCGCCGGACTTTATAACAAGTGAGTGGAATGTCGGTAGACATAGGAGAGATGCTGAGGCAACTCAGCGAGCAGATAAAAGAACAATGTGCAAAAAGCGAGGAACAGTTTGTGGCGCTTAAAGAGGAGGTAGGAATTATTAAAGGACAACAGACTACGCTTAGAGAGGATGTAGGAGCTATTAAAGGACAAACGGATAGGAATAGTGAGCTGTTCACGGAACAGTGTGCCAAAAGCGAGGTACAGTTTGTGGCGCTGGGGGAACGTTTGAACGACCAAGTCAGTGCTCAATTTAAAGAACAAGAAATTAGGAACTCGGATCAGATAAAAGAACTTAAAGTACACGTAACCGAGCAACTTACGGAGAAAATCGCGGAGTGCGAAGAAAAGGTGACCGAACAAGTAGTACGCACCGAAACACGGGTAGCTAACCAAATAACTGAGCTAAGGGAACACACTAGCATTCGTTTGGAGCAATTGGCCTCTGAAAATGAAGCAACTAGGGAAACCATAGCAGAATTAGATACCAAAATAGAGAATGTACGGCTGTGCTGTGTTACCACGACCGAGAGGTTGAGTAAACAGATGGAGGAATCGCACAGAACGGTAGAGAAGCAAATCCTGGAAGTAAAGAATAGTATCGAGGGAATAGAACAGCGTATGGAAGAAAAAGATAAGGAGACTCAGTCCGAATTAGGAACATTTAGAGAAAACCTGGTGGCAGTCGTAGTCCGCATGGATCATACTCAAGAAGAACTAGTCAGAATAGAAGAAAAACTAGAGGCTAGGACTCAAGAAGTGGTAGACAAACATGAAAGGACGACCGAGAAAAATAAGGCTAAAGTTGCTGGACTAGAATTGGATTTACAACGAACTAGGAAGGAAATCAGCACGGAGGTCCAGGGTTTGAAGAAGTGCCGTGAGCAGGAACAACGAACAACTGAGAAACGTATATTAGGGTTAGAACATGAAATGGAGAATATACGTGATAAGTTGGACCAATTAAAAATTGAGGAAGACAACGGAGTAAAGAAGCGGAAGCTGAGTAGGACTCATAGCCCGATGGAACGCCAGTATGGAGATGACAGCCTGAATGAAAGTCAGGAAAAGGGACATGAGATACTAGGAGAATCATTTAGGGCTAAGCCAAGAATAGGAAATTCAACCCTATTCAGTCAAGACAGTGTATTCCCGGGTTACCATTGGATTAGGGCACCCGAGGAGAAACCGAAGAAATTTGAGGGGAATGGAGAGGTCACACCCCGTTCATTCCTGAAAGAGTTAGAGACCTACATGGACGAAGGACAGATACCACCGGAGCGCAGACTACGCACGGCAGAAAAGTATCTTGGAGGGATTGCTGGAGCTTGGTTTAAAGCTTTTGGGCAATCATTTAGGAATTATGATGAGTTTAAACGGGCATTCCTGAATAAATTCTGGAATCAGGGACATCAGCTGGCGCTCAGAATGGAGCTCTACGCACGAAGATATGCGAATAGTACACCCACTAGACTAAGCGAGTTCTTCATTTCCCAATATTTACATTTGCAAGAGCTAGATCATCAGCCCGAAGAGCTGGAAATCGTCACAACCATTATCAGACAGCTGCCGGTAGAGGTACAGAGGGCTCTTATCGCGGCTAATGTTACGACGGCGGTGGCCGCGGAAGAAATGCTTAGGCTCTGGGACCAAACGTCTGCACTACATCAGCCACGGATACGGGCCATAGAGACTGTCCATAATGTGAACATACAGGCAGAAGAGCAGATGGAAGAAAGAAGCCACAAGGAATGTCAAAATTCCGGCACTCAAACACCGACCCGGAGGGAGCGAGATGACGAAAATCCGAAACCCAGAGGAGATACGAACTGGCGACCTCGAAGATGGAGCACATGGCAGGAGGAACCGGACCGATGGAAAGGGCAAGAACACCGAAGAAATTCATTCGAACAACGGCGGAATGACCGGCCGTACTGGAGACGAGACGGTGAACGTTACAACTCTAAAAGCAACCGCCAGCGATGGAATGGGAACCGAGCGAGATACGACAGGCCGAGGGAGAGTTCACTGCGCCCGAGAAATGGTGAGAGACAAGACGGCGCCTACCACTCAAGAGGGAGAGAGTCGAGGGAGATGTCAACACGCGACACATGGCAAGAAGCGATCCGAAATCACAGTGCTGCTAACTCTCCTGGAGCTGCGAGCTTGGCATACCAAGAATTTCATAATGGCGCCAGGCCGAGGGGTCTCAACCCAAATGCACCTAGCTTTGCCGAGATCGAGAGAGAGGATAAAAAAAAACGAGAAATTTAGTGCCAGGAGATAGAATATTTCGCGAGGATGCCGGTTGGATGACCATAGCTATTCATAATTGGGCTATCACTCCTGATGATCTATTAGAGGATCCTAATAAAAGTAATTTGCCCAGACCGAAAGAATTACCTGTAATTTATACCAGAATTCACGGTTTAAACGTACGCTGTCTGACTGACACTGGAGCCACGGTCAGTGTAGTATCACAGGCCTTAGTTTCGGAAATTCAAAACAGAGTTCGTATCCCGTCTATACCAATTTCAAAGGTCAAAATTAAAGGGATTATACCTGACAAAGTCACGTCCTGTAAGGAGCAGGTATTACTTGACATCCAGATTGGAGATTTGCTGGTGTCACATCCATGTATTGTGCTGCCTAAAATGGAATACAATCTTATATTAGGAGCCGATTTCTTAAGAGAATACGAAGCTGTTATTGACATGGGTACGAACTCTATCCTGTTAAAATTAAATGGTAACCAGGAACGAGTAGAATTAAACCAGAACCAGGATTACCAACCCGGGGAACGTATTTGGACAATGGACATGCAGACGGAAGAACTTGATTCAGAAATATGGCTACAGGATCACGAAGAAATTATTCCAGAGTTCGAAATTATGGTATCCGAATTGGAAGAACAGCGAGAGAAAGAAAAATTTCTAGAACTATTGCCGAATAAAATCGAAGAAGCAAAGATTAGTCCGGAAGACAAGGGACGGCTGCGAAGAACTAGGAATAAAAGATTTCATAGACCTCTACAAGTGGGCGAGTTAGTGTTAGTTAAGACACCCACTGTCTCTAACCCTACAGAGAGATACTACCATAAGTTCGCTGAGCTATACACTGGACCGTATAGAATAATTCATAGTTATGAAAATAACTCATACAAGGTACAAAGCTTGGACGCTACAGTGACTAAGGTCTTTAACTCATCAAACCTTAAGCCTTTTTTCCAACCCGGCCAATATCAATTAGATAATCTGGAAGAAGAAGAAGAAGGAGGCGAAGAAGAGGAAGAAGAACCTGAGGACGAAGAGACCGAAAATATTGCCAGAGAGGAGGTTATCATTCCGGAAGAAGATGAAAATGACAGCGAAGAAGAACAACCAGAGGTACCCAATGGTGAAGAAGAAGAAGAAGAAGAAGAAGAAGAAGTGAATATGATTTCTCCAGGCGACCAGAAACAGCTATCTGAGCAGCGCAAAGAAACGGAGTGTCAAGACTGCGAGAGTAACCACCGGAGATTTCTAACTCTGCTGGATGCCTATTACCAAGTTAGGAAGGATAGGGAGGCTATCATGTCTGTAGCTGAAGATAGTCCCATGCCCTGAAGTTTTGAATATTGACAGCAGATATGATTGCAATGAGAAAATGATCTTGGATTTTGGGAAAATAAAATTCTTGACAAAATTTTATTTTGTCGTTCACGGGGGGCTATGAACCATTCTGTTCATTAGAGCAATTGTATTAATTTGAGTAGTGGATATTGGAATAATACTAGGCCACCCACGAAGCCGATGTCTTACAGTATATGTCATAAAGGGGTCCAGAAGAAGCGTTCTTATGTGAAGTGAGCGCGAGCGTCATTATGAGAAATCTCCAGAACTCATTAAAAGAAGTTATGTCCCAAGCCAAGCCTCTTGATGAAGTTTGGGGACGCTTTCCAGTTCGCGGCTAAACTTATTCTAGGAGGGAAGAATGAAATAAATTAATATCTTTGGTTACAGAAGAGTTGCATTGGATTTGAGACAAGAATTGCAACCTGTATTATTTCTGCTTTATTTTGATAGGCATTAGGGCTGCATTCATTAATGCATTCGTTAATTTGAGCCCATGATA
This sequence comes from Anabrus simplex, assembly GCF_040414725.1. Taxonomy (NCBI): domain Eukaryota; kingdom Metazoa; phylum Arthropoda; class Insecta; order Orthoptera; family Tettigoniidae; genus Anabrus; species Anabrus simplex. Next base: position 860,178,235 of record NC_090265.1, on the reverse strand, counting down.
TAATTAATGCGGGAAAGTTTCCCGGGCACGCTAAGATTGCACGCAGCCAAGCGGCTTGATGACGCGACCCGGAATTATAAATTAAGGCCGCCAGGGCATATCAGGGTCATTCATGGAACGAGAGGCTGTGGGAACGAATCGTCATACTGCGTGTTGGTCCTGAGAACAACGCTTTGTCTTCAAGCTACACCGACTACCTGTACTGCTATTTCTGCAAAGATGTAAGTAATCAACTTGAATATCCAGATGAATTGAAGATTTTACCTATGAGATTATGCTATGGGGAGATGAGGTACTGCTTATAAGAGACTAATGAACTAATAGCTTCATATTTCTGTGAGGTCAAGGTATGACAGACGAAATGCTAGAATTAATATTGGCTCAGGTTAGGAATTCTAAAACTATTTGTTGTCCGTGTGAGAGGGTGATAGAACAGTGACTGAGAGTAGTGAAGAAACTCTTGTGTACCAGGTTAAAACTCTGAACGAGACTTGGTCAGTGTAACGTGTGAGACACGCTAGTAGTGGAAACAGGCATCGAGTTTGGACAGTCTGTAATATATGAATTTATTTTCAGTTACCCCAGCATCAAGTCAGAACGAGTGTTTGACAGCATCATTCCAAAGAAGCCACAACCAGGAGCTGAAGCCAACACAACAACGGGCATCGATCCAGGAACGTTGGGAGCACCTGACCAGCACAACATCGAAGAGGACACCTTCCGACTACAGAGGGAGCTGTATGAAGACACCACACCAGCAAGAATGTCTCCAAGTGGTCAACAGTACCTGATGCAAGCTCGGCAGTCTATCAGAATGTGGTAGATCCAGTGGTCCACAGGGATGGCCGCTCCGCTATGTCTTCTAAATTAAGGTCAGAGCTTTCCAATTCTGTTTCAAGCATGTCATTTAAATTTAGATAGGAATATGGGGGCCGTCAGTCAACTGATTTGTGGTAATAGGAGAAGTTCCCTTGTAATATAGAGCTAGGCCTCAAACTCGAACCCCGTACTTTAAGGTAGATGTTATTTGTATAGTCCTTGTTAGCGAAGTTAGGGTTCATTGTAATTGCGTTATTTTAAAGTACGTGTTTTTGTAAGGGTCTGATTGAACTCATTTGGGCATAGGAGGTTAGTCTACAGATAGGTACTTTTATTTGATCGCATTTAGGCATTTGTTTCTGCAGACGTAGATATGTGTTGTGGTGACCAAGACATGACCAGTAATTCACCCAGATTCACTAATAGAGCGAGCGAGTCCGAATATTGAGAGATATGAGCCCATGAGAGGCCGAAATAAGATTAGCGATTGATATGAGAGAGCCCAGCGCAGTTGAGAGTACGTATTGGAGAGGCCTAGTATGGCCATGTGTTTATCGCATATTGATTTGTGTCTTTGTCGTATCAAGGTTGAGCCCATGGGAGGCGGAAATAAGATGAGTTATATCGCTGGAGGTATTGAGACAGGGGCAGATAGCCCAGGTATATTTAAATGAGGGCTTTAGCAGCTGACTACGTGAAGTGTTCTTTTGAAAGGCAAGAATTTAGCCTGTCGACCATTTGTGCTCATAAATTAGGGGCTGCCGCAAGCAAAGTGAAGAGGGTGGAGGTCGTTGAGCTTGACGTCACAGGCTAGTGAGTTGGTTATTGTCGTCTGCAGCTTGTCAAGGGTGCCTGGGGAAGAAACGACCTTCAGGTTTTGAAAGCAGGGAGTGATCTTTTTATGTCCTATTTGTTTTACGTAATATTTTAACACTGGCCCGTTTTATACTGACACCCTTGTATGGGTTGATTGGATTCTTTCATATTGTTTGCATAGGTATCTTGGACACCTTACCTGTCATAGGACTAGGGTTCGTGACCAAGTCAGGTCATTGTAAATTTGGTGGTGATTTTTGTTTGCACCGGGGTTCGACGACGCGAGGCATTGTATATTTTTAGGGGAATCATTATTTTGTGTAATCAAGCAGATACCCATCTTTCTAAACTTCGTTACTCACCCTATTGTAACATGCTTGTTGCAGTACTGCAGTTCGTGAAGGCAGTGAACTGGTAGTCATCAGCTCAGCGTCATTTGACCATATTATATTGAAATGATCTTTTATTTGTAAATAATTCAATTTTGTGTAATAAATCCCTATTTGTTAAACTATGAATGCAGCGAGTTTTCTGTTAGATTTTTTTTATTTTATTTTGATTTAGCGAATTCTTACCTGAGTAGGCACATGTCCTAGTATTTTATCTTTATGTGGCCCCGTTATACCCATGTTATCCCTGAGAAGAGCGCTGTACCGGCTGAATGAAGAGGACTGTGTTCAGGTAAGACTATGTGCACCAGCTCACGTCCGTGAGAGTTCGTTCACTACTGTACTCTGGGTTCGAGACCGGCCTTCGCCTGGACGGAACTCTAAAGTGCAGTAGGGCACAGTACTTTGATCCCAAGATTCCTCTCACAATTTTGGGTTCTCTTTTCTCCAGTTCTTCAAGGAGTCCTTTGTTGGCATTTAGAGACAGGGTTTCGGCTGCATATAGAACTACTGGCTTCAGAACTGTTTCATAGTGACGTATCTTGGTGTTTTGGGAAAGGCATTTTTTGTTGTAGATTGTGCGGGATGTTTGGTAGGCTATTTCCAGTTTGCGTACTCGCTCCTGAAGTGCTTCTTTGTCCAGTCCATTTTTCATGATGATCTCACCCAGGTATTTAAATTTGTCTACTCGGGTGATGTCCCCATATTCTGTATGGAGTTTTGGTGGAGCCTCTTTGATGTTAGTCATTACTTCTTTCTCAAACGATATCTGCAAACCAGTTTGTTCGGCAATTTCCTTTAAAATTTCAACTTGAGCTCTAGCGGTTTCTATGTCGTTTGAGAGAACAGCAATATCATAGGCAAATGCTAAGCAGTCTGTTGCGATCCCCTTGGATTTGGTTCCTATTCGCAATGGACTGTAGTCGGTTTTCTGTAATCTCACCCGCCAGGTTCTGATGATCTTTTCAAGAACACAGTTGAAGAGTATCGGGGATAGCCCATCACCTTGTCGGACTCCTGTTTTGATGTCAAAGGAATGCGAGAGACATCCGTGGAACTTCACCTTGGATTTTGTATCGGTCAGGGTGGCTCTAATTAATGCCAGCAGTTTCAAATCAACTCCAAATTCATTTAAGATGTTTAGCAGGACTTCCCGGTCAATGGAGTCATACGCTTTCTTAAAGTCCACAAAGACAGACACATACTGCTTGGACCTTAGTGTACAATATCTGATGATCGTTTTGGGATATTGGATATTATTACTATTATTATTATTATTATTATTATTATTATTATTATTATTATTATTATTATTATTATTATTATTATTATTATTATTATTATTATTATTATAGAGGTGACTGGATGTTCATGAACGCCAGTAAAGGAGAAACCAAGAAATAAGCGTGAGACGGTAAAATCACGATGTCGGCCTGAAGTAATGCGAGAGCGATTCCGGGGCGGAGATACACGTCGTAGGAAAAGGGTGTGTGTTTTTAGTGCGTGAGAATCCCACACATTTGTGGAGTGCGGACCCTTCAAAAGTGTCTCGTGTAAGAGTGTTCATACTCCCTCGTTAATGTATTATTATTATTATTATTATTATTATTATTATTATTATTATTATTATTATTTGAGTCATCAGTCCATAGACTGGTTTGATGCAGCTCTCCATGCCATCCTATCCTGTGCTAACCTTTTCATTTCTACGTAACTACTGCATCCTACATCTACTCTAATCTGCTTGTCATATTCATACCTTGGTCTACCCCTACCGTTCTTACCACCTACACTTCCTTCCAAAACCAACTGCACAAGTCCTGGGTGTCTTAAGATGTGTCCTATCATTCTATCTCTTCTTGTCAAATTTAGCCAAATCGATCTCCTCTCACCAATTCGATTCAGTATCTCTTCATTCGTGATTCGATCTATCCAACTCACCTTCAGCATTCTTCTGTAACACCACATTTCAAAACCTTCTATTCTCTTTCTTTCTGAGCTAGTTATCGTCCGTGTTTCACTTCCATTATTATTATTATTATTATTATTATTATTATTATTATTATTATTATTATTATTATTATTATTATTATTATTATTATTATTATTATTATTATCATTATTCGTTCGTCGATACGGCCACCTGTGGGCCACGTTTACACAATCTGCCTGCCCTTCTGTTACGCTGACCAATGCCCTTCTCTTTGCACTCTCGCCAAAGATCCTCAAGTCTTTGGCTTCTCTTTTCTCTTTCTTCCTCCCAGATGTTCCGTGGCTTTTCGGGTGCATCCCTCTCTCCCGGAACCTTTTTCCTACAGGTTGTTCTGTCCTGAATCTCTTCCTCCTCGACACCCGCTTCTGCTAGTTCTTCGTGCGCTTGTGTAAGTCACCCAGCTGTGTTTCCCACTTTTCTTGTAGGAGTATTTTGTTGGCCAACCTCTCCTGATTTAACCTGTGAATGTATCGATATAAGGTCAGTCTTCCTCTTCTCATCGTCGTATCTTTTCGATGGTTTTATGAAGTTCCTGTTTTGACCTCAACCGGAACATATGTTGCTAATTTTGAAACTTCATTGGACCCAAAATTTTTCGAAAGAACCTCCTTTTTTCCTTTTTCTTTTTCAAGGTCTGAGTCGGCCACCTTTGTCAGTGTTTCTGCTCCACAAAGGCACTTCGTTCTGACCACTGTGCAGGGCTGTCTTAATTTGACTTGAATAGAAATGGACTTGGACTTGTATGTGCCATAGCATAGTCTGAAGACCATCTCCATCTCCTCGCCCTCTCTTTTAATGCCTTCCTTTCATTTCCATTGGGAGTGATAATTTCTGCCATGTATTTAAATTTATGAAAGCGATGGATGCCCCAAACTGAGTTACTATTCTGTCCGTGTCTTCTGCTTTGTCTGAGTTTATGAATGCTGTTTCTTGAAAGGAAATTCTTAATCCTGTTTTATAGTTGTTCAACTTGCTTCTTGGCTGTTTGAGGGTTGTCTGTTATCAGAAATACGTCATCTTCGAATGCTAGACATTCCACCATGAGGGAATTATTCCCACAACCTACCTTAATCGTATTAGGTGTAAGTTTCATTTTCAGTCATTCTAGATCTCCATTTCCCGATGACCTTTCCTAGGATGCAATTAAAGAGAAGTGACGAAAGACTATCAGCTTACCTTAGGCCTGTTTTAATCTTAAATGGTTTTGTTTTTTCAACCATGAATTTAACTTCGGAATAGGTGTCTGTGAGGGTTTGCCTAATTATAGCTAAGGATTTTTCATCAGTGCCTAACTCTCGGAGAACGTTCATGAGCACTCCACGGCCTATATAAACATACGCCTTCTTGTTGTTATTATTACTATTATCTCTTGGTTGTGCCCAACTAAGGAGCGCGACTGAACTTACTTAGCTGGTGTCGTTGCCTTTTTCTTCTCCCAAAATCTCTTCATCTTTTCTCTGTGGCTTTTCTTGCGATCTTCTGATCAGTTTTCGTTGGTGGTTGTGCTCCGTGATTGTCGACTAATTTTCTGAATTTAGATCTGTCATCTGTGATGCCTATTTCCTGAAGATCTTTTCGAACTTCAAACAGCCAGTTGCTTTTCACTTTCATTGGTAGGGCAAGGTTCAGAATTCTTTTGGTGAATTTCCGAATACTCATTCTGAGAATATGTCCATAAAATTTCATACCTTTTCCTAAAAGTATCCGAGATCACCATAATTATTTTACTATTTTCAGATTTTATTTATTTCGTTTAATTTTCATTATTTGATTTTGGTTAGATTCAAGCTATTTTCCTTCGTCAAGTATAACAGGCAAAGATAAAGCCATTTTCGTACAGAATGTGGGGACCCTTTGAGGAGTGGAGCTTTCAGTACTCGTAACGTCGGCATGAAGTGGAATTCATCCGGTTCTCATTTTCGTTGCAGGTAGAATGAACCTCAGAATGTGATGTGCCTCTCCAGAAGTGAAACTATTGTGTCCAAATATTTGGACTTTCTGGCAGCGCATCAATCCTATGTCCTTCCAGGTGAAGCAAGCAACTCAGCTAAGCTGCCCCGCCATGAGACACTCTTATTTAAAGGCGACTGATGCATAGGAAACTCCAAATTGCCAGCCACATGGTGTAACAGTAGCGTGCCTGTCTCTTTTCCAGATGCCCTAAGTTCGATTTCTCTCTAGTCTAAGGGTTTGAATTTTGGACTAAGGACTGGGCGTTGTGAGACCAGCAGTGAAGCTGCTTAGTATGGGATGAAATGGATCCGTTTAAGAAAGCCAAAAATATACGGTTGACTGCTGAACACATGGCATCTTAATTATCTGCCAACAATGTTGCTGGGCAGCAGTCGTCTCTGAAAGTCACGACCTGTCCTTCTGGGTGGGGCAATACATTAAAACACAGGGTCTCTCAAATAAACCCAGACCGAACGCACGGTGTTTGTACTCTGCGCTACGGCAGCTGCAGTATGGGAGGAGAGCGCATAGTTCTTGACCTTGCAAGCAGCCTGCACGTGTACGACCCGGCAAGCATGAGTCGCCAGTCTGATTTTCAGCTATTAACAGGGTCAGACAGTTACCATTGCAACACCTTATTTTCGTGTGTAAGAGTTCTCGTTTCATCTTAATGGTCGTGTGAACAGTCACAACCCTTGCTATTGATGTGCAGAGAATCCTAATGGTGTTCATGAAGTCCCTCATTATGAGAGGAAGATTGGTGTTTGGCGTGCTGTTAGTGCAAGACGAATAATTGGACCTATTATTTCGAGATGACAGTAAATACCGAGAGGTAGCAAGATGACATTTTGACACCATTCTTCCAGCAGTTAAGGGAAGAAGAAAAATCGCTTACGTGGTTTCAGGAAGATTACGCCCCTGCTCATGCAGCAAAAGATTCCCTTCTTACAATCTCGGACGTGTTTGCAGACAGAGTGACCAGTGCTGGTCTATTTCCCCCTCGTTCTCCAGATCTAACAGTGCGTGATTTTTACTTGCGGGGTAAACTGAAAGAAGAAAGTGTTCGAACAAATCCTCGCATATTGGAGGAACTGAAAAAAATGTTATGAATGAAATCAGAAACATTACAGTGGCAGAACTCACTCGTGTCACCAGAATGTGGTTGCCAGATACGCCTGCATAAGCCAGGAAGGATGACACTTCCAGCATATTTTATAGCGGAGGATTTCATATAAGAATGTATGATATGTGGATAAACCTTCCCTAGTACATGTATACAATCATTAAAATTATCAGTGAAAGCTTACCATAAAATGAAAAAAAAAAAACACATCCACTAGTGAAAGTGTACCATCACTGGGCCCGGTTAGTGGATGTGTACAGTAGCACATTTTAACTGAACATGATCTATTATCGTCCAACAACGGTGTCAGTCATCGGCATGAATGTAATTGTCGTCAGTTGCTTATTGTTATGTTATACAGCAGTGCAGCTATGGTTGATTCAGTGAAGTTCTACGAACATCTTAAGAGTGGAATGGTGAAACCCCAATTAAAATCGTCTTCATGGACAGAGTCATTTATCAGCAAGGTAAAATCACTGAAATCTGGAAGAAAGAGGGACGGCAAGGACTACACATTTTTGGAGAGATATGAAGTGTTCGAGGTGAATATAATAACGAAATTAATACAACCTGTTACTGAAGAGGAAAGATTAATTGCTGCAATAAATGAATATTCAATTCTGTTCTTTTTTTTTTTCATAAACTAAAATGCAACTTTCAATGCAGCAAATTATTTTTTTCTGTTCATATTTTATACTTTTCATGCTATTTTACATAATATGACTATGTTTTTAAATTGCAGCTCATAAAATGCAACTTTCGAAGTATGACTGTGTTTGGTTAGTGGAGCACCATTGTTCACATTTCTTACATCTCGGCGGTGAAGGAATACCATCACTAGTGAATGTGTATTGTTTGGCGAAACTGGTATCAATAATCCACATTCACTAAAGGGGTCAGTGAAGGTGCACCATCATCAGTGATGGTATACCTTCACTGGAACTTCCACTTCCACTACAACATATACACGCTTAAAGCAGGGCGGCCGTGCGCGACATAAGTTCGGCTGAGGCAGCTGCCGTAGCGCAGAATAGAAACACCATGCGTTCGGTCTGGGTTTATATGAAGAGACCTTGTATATTCTCAGTCTATCATAAAAGGTGACGCTAGAAGCTCTCGACTTGCGAGCGTAAGTTGTTGCCGACAGGATCCTTGGCATTGCTTCCACTTCCACGCTTATATCTTTCCTATTTGAACACTCTTGGTCAACAAATTAATATTCTCTTCTGATCCCAACGGTATTAGCTTATGTTCTCTTCCCGTTTCCTTGCCGTGAGTTCATTCGTCAAAGGGTCAGACTTCTCTTTCGATTAGAATTACGAGGGGATGTTTCTCTAGTTGTACTTGCCACAAAAACAATAATCATTACCACAGGTCACGTCAGAGGCTTATTATGAGTTATACCTATAGGAAAAAGAGATTTGGTTGTCTCTACAACAAATTAATACTATCAATCTGATATTTGTTATTTGTGTTGAAATTAACAATGAACGGTGACCACAGGGGGATATTTTCCCATGAAAAATAATATGGCGTCAGGAAATGCATCCCACATTTAGCTACCATCAAAACCCAAAATGAGTCACCGGGGCTCTAAAGGTCGCAGTTTTAATTGGAAGAAATTTAAGATCTATTTTGCAAGTAATGAATAATACCTTAAATGTGGAAAGGACTTCAATATTAAGCAGTAAATTCTTTATGTTCAGTTCGGTCCTGTAGCTACAGATTATGGATCATTCACAAGGGAAACATCAAAACAAGAATTATTCATTTTCATATTTACCATATCGTCGCTCGACCGGTAAAAGGTTGTATTCCACAAAGCTCTTCCTATCAATTATTCTCCTTAAGACTGGTCACGCCTCCCAGCCACGTATGGATATGCAGTCCATCAGAACAAATTTTGTTGTGTTCATTTTCCTATGCCCACGTGTAAAGGAACATGAAACTTACAGTACCGTACTGTAGGAATGTACGTTTGCATTACGTATTTACGCACTCCTAGTGTACAATGCATGTAAGGTTCATTTTCGTTTAATCGTCGACATAGGAAAACGAACACAACGGACATTGTTCTAATGGACTGCGTATCCATATGTGGCTGGGAGGCGTGACCAGTCTTAAGGAGAATAATGGATAGGAAGAGTATTGTGGGATACAACCTTTTACCGGTGAAGCGAAGATATGTATCCAGTCCAGCCGCGCAGTGTAGGGATAGTGTGCCTGCCTCTTACCCGAAGGCCATGGGTTCAATTTGCAGCCAAGTCAGGAATTTTTACCTGGATCTGAGAGGTGGTTCGAGGTCCATTCAACCTTACGTGATTACAATTGAGGAGCTATCTGACGGTGAGATGGCGGCCCCGGTCTCAAAAGCCAAGAATAACGGCCGAGAGGATTCGTCGTGCTGATCACACGACACCTCAATCCGTAAGCCTTCGGGCTGAACAGCGGTCGCTTGATAGGCCATGGCTCTTTGGGGCTGTTGCGCCCTGGGGTTTGGTTTTTGGGTTTTATATTTATATAGTACGCCTCATTTTCACCATGAAGTGAGATCATATTTATTTCACTAATTTCATGAACTGTATTTAAAGTGGGAACTTTTAACAACAGATCATGGTCCGGCCCTGCGGTGTAGGGTGCAACGCGTCCGGACTGGGGTTTGTGTCGTCCTTAATGTTCCTTTCCTCACATTCAACACTTTACACTCCCGCCATTTCCAAATACGCGCAATTTCACAACATATGGTGCAAAGTAGGGACAAAAGATCTTCTTAGGTCGACGCCCCGAAAAAATAGCATTTTTAAAAACAGATCATTTTGCACGGTATCTCTGACATCCATTTAGAGCAAGATCCAGTTTCTACACAATAACGAATGCTGAAATAGTGATGAGTGGTTTTTCTTTATCGTAGTGTCATAAAGTGGACATTTTTGTATCTACTGTTATATTTTTACGTATTTGCAATGAAAATTGGGAGAAGAGAGGCATTCAGTGAGATCAGTATTTTTCACGTAGTTCTGCTGTGAGTGCTGTTGCATACCTAGTCCATCTAGAGCTTGATGTAGGGTGAAGAACGAACAATACCAACAGCCAAAACAATGTTAGTTATAAAGGTCATTATGAGCAACTAAGGACACTGTTACATTTACACATCTGCCGTGGTTCTCATGAATGGGGAAGGTCGCAGGAAACAAAGAGCGTGAAAATTGCGTCCCTCCCTGTGTTAGCCATTATAGCGCTGTTAGAAACTGAAAAGCAGAGAGCAAAGGGCGACCGCTCCACATTACCATCTTCTTAGCGGGGAGGCCCAGCTGTCAAGTTACCTGCCTCTGTCCTCTGATCCGCGACTTTACAGCTTTCCTTGCAGTTTTTTAGATAACAAGGGTGGTAAGGCTACGAAGTATAGAGACGTATAAGTTTACAAACAAGGCAACGTACAATGTAGAATAAATAAATAAATAAATAAATAAATAAATAAATAAATAAATAAATAAACGACAATAAAATAGTGATATGCATAATGCGGTACTTAACCATTACAGAGCAGCTGTTTTGCCGAAAGCATTACATGCCTCAGCAACTACATCTCTAGGAGGCCACTCAAAAAATGAAAAAAATTGGAAAGCAAGAACGAAAAAAATCTTAGAAAAATATCGTGACTACTGCGCCAAAACCGAGAATGTGACAATGCTCTCCCTATCCTTTATTTCCCTTAAGAATGGTGACGCCTCCCAGCCACGTACTGATATGCAGTCCATCAGAACAATTTTCGTTGAGTTCATTTTCCTATGCACACGTGCAAATGGATTAAAAGAAAAACCACAGACCTGAACACGGCAACAGATAAATTTACTAATGCCGTACGTAGGAGACGCTTGAAATTCTATGGTCACATCTGTAGAATACACAATAATAGATTTACCAATAATTTCTTGTGGCTATTTCTAGCCAGTGCAGCCGTTGTAAGGCAGACCCTTCGATGAGGATGGGCGGCATCTGTCATGTGCAGGTTACTGCGTGTTATTGTGGTGGAGGATAGTGTTATGTGTGATGTGTGAGTTGCGCGGATGTTGGGGACAGCAGGATCATCCAGCCCCGGGGTCACTGGAATTAACCAATGAAGGTTAAATTCCCCGAACCGGCCGAGAATCGAACCCGGGACCCTCTGGAGCAAAGGCTAGCATGCTAACCATTTAGCCATGGAGCAGGACACTTTCATGGTTTTCGAACACATTGAGATACCAATATTTAGTCCCGCAAGTGTTATTTTATGTACTATTAAATCTACCGACACGAGGCTGACGTATTAGAGCAACTTGATATACCACCGGTCTAAGCCAGGTTCGAACCCGCTAATATGAGCTTAGAGGGCCAGCGCCCTACTGCCGAAGCTACTCAGCCTGGCGTAAAACAAATAAACGAGTAAATAAAACTCTTGTTACAGTATGCATTACGTCGTACCGACACAGACAAGTCTTATGATGACGACTGGATAGGAAAGGCCTAGGAGTGGGAAGGAAGCAGCCGTAACCTTAATTAAATAAAAATCTAATTCTTCGTCTGGCATTATGACCTGCACCTGGCCCCTCCGGAGGCCACATGTCCCATTCATTCCACTGAAAATGGCACACGGGTGAAATTTTTCACTGGAGAAGTATTAAGCAATGACCAGGAAACGGATTTATATATACTAATATTTAATCAAATATGTACATATATATTTCGTTACTGAAATGTGGAATTATATATGGACTTAAAATTGCAATAAAGATAATTTCTATTCAATATTGAAGTTCAATGAAGCTAAAAAGTAGGCCTTCATGAAACACAACGTTGCACTTCTCATGTTAACATGTACTTCGAAGAATACCTGAACTTTTATTTTCTGTTTCCAAAACAATGGATTACAAAATGTTATTTTAAATGCTGAAAATATATTTTGTTTTCTCTCAGGACAGATTTATATTGACTGAAACTGAATTCAACATAAGAAGAGGTAATGTGGCCATACAGAACTTCACAACGTCTGTTGGGGTAAAGTCCAACGTTAGCTTGTTGCAAGTGTATAATAGACTAGTCATCATCATTATCATCTGTTTACCCTCCAGGTTAGGCTTTCCCCTCGGACTCGGCGAGGGATCCCACCTCTACCGCCTCAAGGGCAGTGTCCTGGAGCTTCAGACTCTTGGTCGGGGGATACAACTGGGGAGAATGACCAGTACCTCGCCCAGGCGGCCTCACATGCTATGCTGAACAGGGGCCTTGTGGAGGGATGGGAAGATTGGAAGGGATAGACAAGGAAGAGGGAAGGAAGCGGCCGTGGCCTTAAGTTAGGTACCATCCCGGCATTCGTCTGGAGGAGAAGTGGGAAACCACGGAAAACCACTTCCAGGATGGCTGAGGTGGGAATCGAACCCACCTCTACTCAGTTGACCTCCCGAGGCTGAGTGGACCCCGTTCCAGCCCTCGTACCACTTTTCAAATTTTCGTGGCAGAGCCGGGAATCGAACCCGGACCTCCGGGGGTGGCAGCTAATCACGCTACCCACTACACCACAGAGGCGGACATAACAGACTAGTAAAACATGGAAACAATTCTCTAAGTCCATGGATAAATAGTGAAAATACCGAGCGCGATTAGGAGGTGTTGTAATTATTATTATTATTATTATTATTATTATTATTATTATTATTATTATTATTATTATTATTATTATTATTATTATTGACTTGTGAGGTGTGGCTATATACGCTGGCATTTCTGTTTACGAAGTTGTTTACGTCTATTATTATTATTATTATTATTATTATTATTATTATTATTATTATTATTATTATTATCTACGTAGTTATGAACGACAGGTTGTCAGTTCGGACTTATTTGGTATAAATCGTGCTTGTATCATTTATTATTTGTGTGTTGTATGATCTGTCTTTTGTAACAGAACATGTGAGGTTATGTCACGATACTTCTCCTGTATGTTTGTTTATTAATACGACTTTATTTAATGTAAGAACACGTGATTAATAGCGTATAATTTAATATTACCTGTAAGTATGATGTATAAATCCGATGTGATATTGTGAGAGTCTAGAATAACGCACCTTTGTCACTCGAGTTTTACAGAATGTTCTCCTAATTTGTATATACTGTAGGTTATAAGAGGATCGAGAAGATAGAGAAAGGATGTTGTGTCATACTTTTCTGGAAGCCTGGCCGGGCAAGGTACAGATAAAGGAGGGTCTTGGGTTGTTAAATTTGAGTTGTGAGTGAGAGTCGTGAGTCGAGTTAAGTATGTGAACTCATGTTGTGGTTTTACCGTTGAAGTGGTTACGTTGTGTTTGTACCACATGTGATCTTGTCAAGTGTTCCGTAGTCGATTGAGTTCAAGATGGTGGTTCATTTGATGTGCAACTATTAATGTGTATATAATTTGTAAATGAAACAGTGTACACAACTGACAACATCCCGTGTATGTGTGTCTTCGTGAATATGATAAGCTTCACATTTAAATCTCCACACAAAATTGCAGCAACCTTTACGATTTCTTCATATCCAGGGTTCTTTGAAACTACAGAGTACATCTTCATTTTTGCTATACTTGCAACTTTACCTCTATCACAATTCAATTGTTCCACAGTATTATCCACAATTTTGAAACTTTCAGAAAATGGCAAATGAAAGTTGTGGAGACTTCAATGAAAATAATCAAGAAATCAATCAATACTGATCTGCATTTAGGGCAGTCCCCAGGTGGCAGACTCCCTATCTGTTGTTTTCCTAGCCTTTTCTTAAATGATTACAAAGAAATTGGAAATTTATTGAACATCTCCCATGATAAGTTATTCTAATCCCTAACCTCCCTTCCTGTAAACGAATATTGGCCCCAATTTGTCCTCTTGAACACCAACTTTATCTTCTAATTGTCATCTTTCCTACTATTAAAGACACCACTCAAACTTATTCGTCTACTAATATCATTCCACGCCATCTCTCCGCTGACTGCTCGGAACATACCACTAAGTCGAGCAGCTCGTCTGCTTTCTCCCAAGTCTTCCCAGCCCAAACATTGCAACACTGTTGTAACGCATTTTTTTTAAAATGCTATTTGTTCGGGGCATCGACCTGAAAAGGTCTTTTGCTCCTACTTGCACCATATGTTATGAACCTGCGTGTATTTGGATATTGCGGAAGTCTAAAGTGTTGAACGTGAGGAAAGGAACGTTAAGGACGACACAAACACCCAGACCCCAGGCCAGGGATATTTTTTTTTTTTTTTTTTTTTTTTTTGCTACTTGCTTTACGTCGCACCGACACAGATAGGTCTTATGGCAACGACGGGACAAGAAAGGGCGGGGAGTGGGAAGGAAGCGGCCGTGGCCTTAATTAAGTTACAGCCCCAGCATTTTCCTGGTGTGAAAATGGGAAACCACGGAAAACCATTTTCAGGGCTGCCGACAGTGGGGTTCGAACCTACTATCTCCCGAGCTCGATAGCTGCAGTCGCCAGGGATATTAATCATTTACAACTAAAAACCCCTGACCCGGCCTGGAATCGAACCCGGGGCCGCCGGGTGACAGGTGGACGCGTTGTCTTCTACACCGCGGGACCGGACTTTGTAACGCTACTCTTTTGTCGGAAATCACCCAGAACAATTCCGAGCTTGTGTCGACTTGTGTCACAGAAACTATTTTTTTTTTTTTTTTTTTTTCAGCTTTAGTCGAGACTTGAGCTTTAAGAGTCTATGGCATGCAGAAGAATAAAAAGGAAATGCCCAAATTACGAAATAATCGGGATACCACTGGCACGCTGTCGATTGTTGAGCTGAAAAAATAGTAACGATATTAAAACTTGAAATATAAATTGTTAATTTGCTTTTCCATTAATGAGAGTGCTGTTGATTAATATAATTTAATATATTTTTATCCGAAATATGAACTATACAGTATTTAATGACTAAGAATATGGAACATATGTGCTAAACTCCAAAATATGGAAAGTAAACACAGTATTTTCCAACCCCACACGTCATGATTTGTAAAGACAATACAATTGTAGATTCCTAAATAGATATGTATTTACACAGAAATCCGTTCCGTGGTAATGGCTCATGCCATGTAAACCTAGGAATGAAAATAAACAAATAAAAATGTTATGCTTCTTCGCGTATCATAGTTGAGAAGGCCACATCATAGTATAGATGAAACGTAAGTCGCTGTAAAAAGGAATTGACGTGGTTAACATCGAATGAGCATTACACAATGGCACAGGTCGCGTAAGCCTACGGATGAAAATAATACCTGATGCTTCTCCCGGAATTATAATTGAAAATGCCGCGATATGGCATGGCTGAAAAGTCTGACTACGTAAAAAAAAAAAACAGAAAAGGAGTGACGCGGTCCACATCGGAAGTAACATTAGATAAAGATGTATGCATACGAATAAAAACAAGACAAAACACATTCAAACGAAACAAGCGGTCAACTTCCTTGTCACTGTGGTTTATTAACGGGGAGACACCACAAACTGTGTGCATCTTCAATCCCCCATCCCATGCTCAGTGACTCGTAGCTTAACGGTGTGAGCACGAGGATCCTAGAAACACAATGGCTGGGCCTACAATCAAACCAAAATGCTCTTGTTTCCAAGAAACATTTCTAACCGCCGAGCTTCCATGGCACTCTATCTTGCTTTCACCAGTAGAACTGACAAAGTATAGATTTCTCTGTTGGGATTTATGTGACAAATACTCCATCAATTACACAATCTAACTGCCGAAAAACTTAAAAAATCGTAAAAAATTAACAATCAACATTGACCTCTTTAATTATTCCCTTGCACAATGTTGGCAGCAGTTCTTATCCTGTCTGCACGACAGCTGTGCTGACGGGAGCTCCGGATGTAAGAACTTCTGTCTCCTGTCCTAAATTCACACACTTGTCACGCACATATGCGTTCTGAACATGTACCGACCTCTAATACACTGTGCAACTTGACGTTGACAGAGTTTACTGTCAGCATGGTCGAAATAAACAATCAGTAATAATAATAATAATAATAATAATAATAATAATAATAATAATAATAATAATAATAATACCGGGGTTACACCTTCTCCGTTCCGTTGAACTGCGCTCCTTCTAGAAGGCCATCAGTGCTGTGAATCCTAAAGTATGTATCACAGGATATTTGGACTTTTAGACTTTAGATGTCTCTAGTATCGGCGTATGTGCCCCCTCTGGCGGGATTAAGAACAATTGCACTTTAAGGGAATTTTCAATGTTTTGTAAACCTTAAGTGTTTGTAGATAGTTTTCTTTTTGTGTGCTAAGGTTAGCAACACTTCTAAGGCTTCCTTCTTCCTTAGTTATTAACCAATCAGGAATTTTGTGTATATTTCTCTGAACAATTAAAACTGGGGGTATGTACAGGCATGCTGCCTAGCTCAAGAGAATTCTGGAACTTTCCCCTTTGAGTTGTTATAATAGCCGGGCACTTTAGGGCCGTATTGTCATCTTTATCGCTAGTGTGTGTGTATATACGATGTATTTAGGAGGCAGGGGCAGCCTTGCCGTCGTCGGAAGGCCCAACAACACAAGGTAATGGCAGGCATCTCTTAACATGTAATAGCTACAGGCATTTAGCTTCAGGGGAAGGTTTCAAACTTCTTTCTTAATGTAAAATTATGAAGTTTAAATGTAAATTTTCGGCAAGTCTGAGGACTTTATTCAAATCCCTGCTGGGAAACATGTAATCTAGGGAATAAAGAGTGATCACCCTCTGACAATTCCCATTCAACTTTAATATGGGGTTGGCTAAGATTTTCTGAACCACTCAATTCACTCAATTCTTCACTATACCTCAGTAGGCTACTTGATATTTCGCATCTAGTCACCCTCTGTAGTATAGGCTTAGTCTCTGCAATTTCGGGCCATAAGCCCATTTAGAATTTTAAAGTCTTTCAAAAGGAGTGCAAGTTTTTCGCCTCCTATCCTTTTGCTCATGACCAATCGTCTTAAACCCTTTATTGTGTACACTAAGGCCGTTTAGAATGGGCACACTTTGCCCCTGTTTAAATTGGCATTATTTATAGACGAGTGTATAATGGAATGTCGAGAAGAAATGAAAGTAAATAGCCTACAGTTTTTGAAGTTTATAAGGTGTAATTGTGTAACAAACTGGTGTCTCTAAGAGGCTTGATTGTATTAACGCAGGGCTTCTCAAACGCCCAGAATCTCACGCGTGCAAACTGTGGCGCAGAGTTCCTGTGCAAAGTGTATCGGTCCCATTCGGCTCGGCTCGGACCAACGCTTCGTCTCTGGGCTACTCGGCTAAGCTCGATTCAACTCGGCTCGGATTTGGAGCGCTATGGAGCAAGTGAGGAAGAGCGAGACAGGCAGAGCCAGCGAGACAGGCGTGGGGAAAGAGAGAGACAGCGCTATTGCTCCAAATCGAGGCGTGGGGTCTGCACTCTGGTCAACCAAGCGAAGTCGTCTTTTGCACCATGCACAGTGCATGCACTCTGAGAGGCCCTGGTAACGTTTGAAACTCGAACTACTATACGATGTAAGTAAGGGGAGCAAATATGCTCTGGTAAAATAGTGTATCTTCAGAGCTATTTTGCTCATCCCTTGTATATTTTCTTTCTTTTACCTGATTTTTGACTTTAAGTAATTTTTATTGTGGGAACTGACGAGCTCATCTTATATTATTGTTGTTCATCCAGATTTTCTAACTACCAAAATTGAAAATTAAAAAAAAAAGGAAAGAAATAAAATTTCAAAATTTAGTGTTTTAACTTACGCTCTGATCATTTCACTGTCCACCCATTCACCGCAGCACCTTATTACACCTCTGCGCTTCACGAAATCCCCGGAACAACAACAACAACAACAACAATAATAATAATAATAATAATAATAATAATAATAATAATAATAATAATAATAATAATAATATTTTTTGCTAGGGGCTTTACGTCGCACCGACACAGATAGGTCTTATGGCGACGATGGGATAGGAAAGGCCTAGGAGTTGGAAGGAAGCGGCTGTGGCCTTAAGTAAGGTACCGCCCCAGCATTTGCCTGGTGTGAAAATGGGAAACCACGGAAAACCATTTTCAGGGCTGCCGATAGTGGGATTCGAACCTACTATCTCCCGGATGCAAGCTCACAGCCGCGCGCCTCTACGCGCACGGCCAACTCGCCTGGTAATAATAATAATAATAATAATAATAATAATAATAATAATAATAATAATAATAATAATAATAATAATATGCATTTAACGTTTCCCTTTTGTGAAGTCTCGCGTTCTTGTGCTTTGAATTCCACGTACAACTGGAGGTTCCGTGGCCATTACCACATCAACTCTCGTGTTAAAGTTGAAGCTTGCTAGAGAGGTGATCGAATTTTATTTGGAAAAGGATTATTTTAGAGTGTTATGAAAACTCAGATGTCTCGAAGTTTAACATCCTTAAATGCTCAGAAACTGTCTACATATTCTATCTCACAACTCTGGGTAAGTGAGCAAGCACTTACTGTAGTTCTCAACCTGTTGAGGGCACACTATCCTTTGCATGGAGTTCCCACGGCACACTAAGGTACGAGTTGTGAACAATATGCGAGATTCGGTCAGACGCGTGCACAAACCACCCTCAGCAATTAGTTCTTTGCAGGCTTGAGTCGCAATGCTTTTTCGTCGCTTTTCTGGCTTATTTTGAGGTCTTTAATTTGACACACATAATTTTGTTAACCCTCTAGTGCCCTGGACAGGTCTCCATAAGAAAATACTTTCATTCAGAATTTTATTTATATGATTGTTCTATAAAGATTCTACGCACGATTGAAAACTTCATGGTATGTATTGTTACTGATATGTCACAGTGGGCATTAGCGGCAGAGAGGTTCCTTAGTGACCAGAAAGTAGGCCTACTAAATTCCCAATGCTACACATATATCGTCGCTGGAAAGGTAAAAGGTTGTATTCCACAAAGCTCTTCCTATCAATTATTATCCTTAAGACTGGTCACGCCTCCCAGCCACGTATGGATATGCAGTCCATCAGAACAAATTTTGTTGTGTTCATTTTCCTATGCCCATGTGTAAAGGAAAATGAACCTTACAGTACCGTACTGTAGGAATGTACGTTTGCATTGCGTATTTACGCACTCCTAGTGTACAATGCATGTACGGTTCATTTTCGTTTAATCGTCGACATAGGAAAACGAACACAACGGACATTGTTCTGATGGACTGCGTGTCCATATGTGGCTGGGAGGCGTGACCAGTCTTAAGGAGAATAATTAATAGGAAGAGCTTTGTGGAATACAACCTTTTACCTTTCCAGCGACGATATAACACGGGACACTAGAGAGTATTTGCTTTTTGTAGATCTAAAGTGAATAAGCCTCTGAGTAAGTTGCTGATTCATCATCATTGGTTCCTTCCGTGCGAAGCGCATAGGGCATCAAGCTTCCACGAGCGAATCATGTTCGAAGCGGTGTTCTTGATATCGTGCCACCTGAATTTGACTGTTTGTAGGTACCGGTACATCTTCTTTGAACGTTTGGTGCCATTTTTTGTGTGGTCTTCCCGACATCCGCCTGCATCCTGGTGACTCCTATCGAATAGCGCTCTTCGAGTACCGGCTGTCTGGTAAGCGAAGAATATGGCCTGCTAAACACATTCGATGTTCCGCCACAAAATCTTGTAATCTGCTGAAGCCAGTCTATCTCAACATGTCCTCACTGGTGACTCTGCCGCGCCAAGTGACAACCAAAATGCTGCTTAAACAACGTCGGTGGAGCGCGTTGAGCTTCCGTGCTGTAGACTTCACGCCGTAATTTTTCATGTTTCACTGGAAGAGCTCGATGTTGGCCTGGGGAGTGTTTTGTACAGTTAGAGTGAATTTCGTCTCTTTAACAACCGTTGAAGCGGACCAGATGGGTCGCAAGCGTTGAAACACTGCTGAGGCTTTCCCAATTCTGCAGCTGTCTACGCTGCGATAAAACGCAACCGAGGTAAGTAAATTGTTTCACTTGTTCAACTAGCTGCTGTCCAACAGTGATCGGTCTGATAGTAGCATGATTACCAAACAAGTGAGCCAGTAACAGAATTTAACTGTTACAAAAGAGAGAACGAACCGATTTCTGATTTAAATGTTGTAAAAGCAGTATAGAACGAAACAAGATGGACAAGAAACGTGAGCAGCTTCTGTTCATTGAACTGGAAATATATGTGTGTGTGTTTAAAGAAACAAGCTTGAGTTTCTCGTGAATAACCCACAAAGCTCAACTGTAATATAAGTATGTTTAAGCATTAGGGTGTTTTAATTTTTTGTTTTTTATGGCGTGCATTAACTAAACAAGTCAGGACACGGCTAGAAGCTTTTTAAATGTGGATCTGGAGATGAAAGGTGAGGATTATCTGGAAGGAAAAGGGATCAAATGAAAGTGGCCTGAATGATATGAAAGTCAAGAGAGAACTACTGACTATGATGAGAAGAACGACGACAAAGTTCATTGGTCACACCCTGAGACATAACAGGTTCGTGACCAACATTACTGAGGGAAAAATTCTGCGAAAGAGAGGGTGAGGAAGATCAAGTAACAAGTATCTCCGCGATTTCATGGTAAATCTTATATATACCACCTACCATGAGATGAACCACGGAGCTGATTATGGTTGCATCGACAAGGCATCGCCTTTAGTAACGGATAATAATTTTGGAGTGTAATAAACGTCCAGTTTCGGAAACGTATTTGGGGGTAGTAAACGTTACAAAAGCATGGAAGATCTTAAAATCAAAATAATTTCCAGATAACATTTGCTACAACTGTGTTCGGTAGTGATGTGCAGATGCTGGGAAACTGGCAGCGAGCTGCTACACGGACAGCGCGCACATGCCATTGGCACAGCGGTGTGATGTCAGGTTGCATTCGTTATTACACTCCGCACGACTTTACTTCTAAACTGACGTTTCGCAAAACAAATGAGCATCGCCTTACCTCTGTTGCCAGCGCGTTACCGCCGCGAGAACAGCTGATGCAATACGATCGCGGTAAACAGCCCTCGTAAAATGTAATACCGTACTCAAAAAAGCTAATGAATCGGGATTGGAAACAAATTCACCAAAACTACACATACTAACAACTTCCGACACTAAAAAAGAATACATTATTAATAAAAGAGAATGAGGAAATAATACATCACTCACCGCCAATGGCTGGCATAAGAAGGAGGTTATGGCCTACACAGAGAACACTTCACTGATCGCAGAGTCACTTTCTTGCCACTTGTCTCTCCCGAACAACAATGACACATTCTAAACACGCACGAACTAAGTACACTAACCAATACACGGTCGTAAATAAAACTACAGCTATTCTCCTGAACCTGTATTTTACTAACTTATGCTATGCTAAACTCTAAACTACGCTATAGGCCACTGTAGTATACTAGAGAGATAAAGACTAATATAAACACAAATTACTGAAGAAAATTGCGAAAGATCGCTAACCGTACCGAATACCACACACGCTGAACGAGACAGGTTAACCACGTGGTGAATGTACTCGCAAATATTAGAGTTGGCAATTAGGTTTCGAGATCGCTCCCTGCCGATATAAATATTAATGGGAGCTTGGGACTGGTTGGATGTCTACGTTTCAGCGCATAACCACCAGACAGAGCCAAAATCGGCCAAAACGTCAATTTAGAAGTGAAGCAGTGCTGAGTATAGTCTCAGTTAACAGTAACACAATGGAACTTACTGCGGAAGGTTCGAAGCTGAGACTCCCGACTTCGTTGTCGTTTCGACATGAAAGGAAATATTGTACTTATTTATTTACACTCAAGGGTTGGAAAAATGTTTAATTTGTCATAAAACCTTGAACCAATTGAAGAAATTCGATATGAAAGGACATTAGCCCTATATCGCTTATTATAGTAAGGATTACGACCAATACAAAGATGAAAACCGTCTAGCACTAATAAAGCAAACTAAAGGATGAAAGGATTAACCAAGAGGTAGGTATTATATTCACATATTTCGAAGTTTATGATTAATTTGTGCCTAACCATATTAGCCTGTTAAATATAGTTCAAAACTGAATACGCACTAACTACGATGATGTCATTCTGTTACGAATTATTAGTACATTGCTAGGTGGTTCATAAATATGATTATTAAAGAAACTAAAACCTGAATTTTCCCTATAAAAGAATTATTTGAAGTAAGGGCAAGTTCAGTTCACGTCACTCTGTCTATTTTCAGGACAATGAAATTATAAATAAAAACAATAAGCCAGCCGGCCGTCTCTCCTAAAGAATTTTTCCTCAATTGGCAAATCGATTACGAAGTTCATCAGATGGAGATTTGATCAAAGATTATTTTAAAATGGGGGTGGAATGTACAAATCTGATAAAATAATATGAATCAATAAACCTATCAAGATGAACTGTGAATCGATGAATTCAAGATCTTAGCGAGGAAGTACGGGTTGTTATTGCAAGCCCGCAGGTCACCGCTGGGCGCGCTGGCAAACGGCTGCTCGAGGGCTGTTCTGGCGAGCCAAGACTGCACATGCCTGGCGTTCAGTATCTCATTGTTAAGAGGAAGAACAACTGTACACTCATGCACAGAAATGGTGTCCTGAGATAAACAATTAACACTGCCCCACTCCAGTACTGAAAAGGCGGGGAGAGAGTACCAAAAGGAGGGAAAGGGAGTGAACGGGTAGTGCTGAAGGCACAGTGTGTGTATTTCTATACATCCACCATTGTGTCCATTTCAAACACAACAGTCTTGTGGCGCGCTGTCCACCTGCAGCAATGCGTTAAGTGAGGAGGAGGGGGAATGCGGTGCTTCCTTTATATCGGGACACCATTTCTATGTATGCACGTACACGGTGGCCGGAATATCATACAAGCATGACGTGATGCTATTCCGCCACCATTTTAAGGTACTAAATAGGTACGCCATGCTCTAGACTCCGGGGTTGTAATACGACGTCTGAGCAGATAATTGATTTGTCTCGGTGAGTTATACAAGTTTACAGCAAAAGAAACACGAATAGTAAACACCTGAGAAAACTATGGTGCCAAATGGAATGAAGAAAGAATCCTTCTATTGCAAAATGTCGTGACATGTGGACCATAAATTGATTCAAAACGTTTTAAAATGCATTCTAGATCATAGAGCACGAAAGGAAAGTAGCGCAATTTGTTCAGAGTGATTTCCGACAAAAATCTTCATGAACGGGATTGTAAATGAAGGGTACCAATCTATGCACATAGCTACTTGGTATTTAGGAGTTGCAGTGAGGATCTAAAGGAGAGGGCAGGTAAGTCTCTAGTAATACCTCCGACTAGAGTACTGTTCCAGTGTATGGGATTACTTGATTCGAGAATCCAAAGAAATGCAGCTCGATTTGTTCTGGGTGATTTTCGACAAAACAGTAGCGTTACGAACATGTTGCATAGTTCGTACTGGAAAGACTTGGAAGAAAGGAGACGAGCTGCTCGACTAAGTTGTATGTTCCGAGCTGTCAGCGGAACAATGGCGTAGAAAGGCATTAGTAGACGAATAAGTTTGAGTGGTGTTTTTAAGAGTAGGAAAGATCACAATATGAAGATAAATTTGGAATTCAAGAAGACAAATTGAGCCTGGTTGAACGGCTCAGACGGTTGAGGCGCTGGCCTTCTGAGCCCAACTCGGCAGGTTCGATCCTGGCTCAGCCCGGTGCTATTTGAAGGTGCTCAAATACGTCAGCTTTCTATCGGTGAATTTACTGGCACGTAAAACAACCCCTGCGGGACTAAATTTCGGGACCTCGGCGTCTCCGAAAACCGTAAAATAGTTAGTGGGACGTAAAGCCATTAATCTTCTTAGGACAAATTGGGGAAAATATTCGTTTGTAGGAAAAGGGGTTCGGGATTGGATTAATTTACCAAGGGAGATTTTCAATAAATTTCCAAATTATTTGCAATTATGTAAGAAAATACTAGGATAACAACAGATAGAGAATCTGCCACCTAGGCGACTGCCCTAAATGCAGATCAGTGGTGACTGAGTTAGAAATGTCCATGGTACACCATTTCATAGAATGAAGCCCATCAAAGTGAAAATCGATGGCTTCCTTCTAAAACTTCGTATATCACAATGCTCTTCCTACCCATTATATTCCTTAAGACTGGTCACGCCTCCCAGCCACATATTTATATGCGGTCCATCAGAATAATTTTCATTATGTTCCTACGTGCGTGTGTAAATGGACCTTACCATACTGTATTGTAGGGATGTTGTTCGTATAGCGAATTTTCGCACTCCTGCAGTATAATGTATTTACGGTTTATTTTCCTTTATACATCAGCATATCAAAATGAACATAACGAAAATAGCTCTGATGGGCTGCATATCCATACGTGGCTGGGAGGCGTGACCAGCCTCAAGGAAAATAATGGATAGGAAGAGCATTGGGAGATACGAGGTTTTTAGAAGTACAAAGTGTACTGGAAAATGAATACAGTATTTTAGATTCAACTGGGATCGCAAAATAAAAACAGATAAGACAGCTTCGCACAACAGACCAGAGATAACATTAACAAACAAAAAGAACCAACAAACATACCTCATTAACATCGTTATACCAAATGACCACAATGCAAATGAAAATCCACAGCCTGTTTCCAGTCATTCGACCGGGTCAGGCATCGAGTGAATGAAGCCCCCATCTAGTGGCGAGGATAGAAATTGTGCCAGCTGCTGAAGCCTGTCACACTCCTATGGGGCAATGATTAATGAATGGCAGATGAAATGAAATTATATTGGAGAGTGTTGCTGGAATGAAATATGACAGGGAAAACCGGAGTACCCGGAG
This sequence comes from Anabrus simplex, assembly GCF_040414725.1. Classification (NCBI taxonomy): domain Eukaryota; kingdom Metazoa; phylum Arthropoda; class Insecta; order Orthoptera; family Tettigoniidae; genus Anabrus; species Anabrus simplex. The sequence continues at coordinate 860,153,262 of NC_090265.1, read as the reverse complement.
AAAAACCTGTCCCGCCTCCGCGTTGTTCAGCACAAATCTCACATGGAGTGACCGGGATTTGAACCAGGGAACCCAGCGGTGAGAGGCCGGTGCGCTGCCGCCTGAGCCACGGAGGCTATCCCAAATGACCACAACATGAAACAGAAATACATGGAGAAATTCGATAAATGTACTCCTCTGACTATGGAAGCAGCAAGGATCTGGAAACAAGAGAGAGTGGCAGTTCTTCCTTTTCTCCCTTACTAGCCTTACACCGAAATCATTTCCAGGAAACTTAAAGATACTATAGCTCCACATCTACACTCACAACGTGGCACAAAAGGCTACAACTATAAACTATAAAGTTGTGAATAAATAATAATAATAATAATAATAATAATAATAATAATAATAATAATAATAATAATAATGTTCACGAGAGCTCGGATGTTTCCTGACAGACGTAGTGAATCTCGCGGCGCAGTAGAGCGCCGTGTCACGCCCGTTGCGAACCACTAGCTTAATCAATCGCGCCACACAGCTGGACGTTATAGTGTCTATTATACTGCCATTGCTCTCTCCAATTTCGCCGTTTCACAGTCGCTGATGGTTACACATATCTGTCTCCTACCAAACTGGCATGCTATGTTATACATGGACAGAGGGAAATGGCAGAAACATGTTTCTATCTCAGCGCACAAGCTGTATATGTTCAATAATTTTTCAACTCTAATTTCAACATCTGTCAGGATTTTAATTGGGAATTTCGTGAAAAAGGGAAAGCTCAAGGCAGAAGTACCCATAAGTATTGATTCAAATCAGAGTGATGCTTTTGTAATGTCAAAAAATGCCGGACATGAACTGATCCGAAATGTCCTTAAAGCCTCATAATCTATACAGAACCGTCAATCAAGAGAGCCACTTCTACAGTCCACATTCACTTCTGTCTTGAAAGAACGCCTTCAAGATCTAAAATTGAATCGCACAGTTCACAATAGTCAACGTTAGGGAATTATTTTGATATATTTTTAGCAAATGTTTTAACGTCGCACCTACTTAGATTCTTTGGCAGCGAGATAGGAAAGGCCTGGGAAGAGAACGGCCCAAGCATTTGCCTGGTTTGAAAATAATAAACGACGGAAAAACCTGTTGAGCTGCAGGAAGTGAAACATGAGCTGTCAGACTTCCTAATCTGTTCTTGCGAAACTGTGCTCAACATGCTGATCTATTAGTAGCATTCGAGAAGTGTTAAAGTGTAACACATTTCGGAAATACAGGTTTCAGTTCCCTTTCCTACGTAGCAACTGTTTGAAAAGAGCGGGAAAAGTCTCCTTTCTCGCTAAACACGCCATGAGCATGCAAAATATTGTGGTCCCTAACCCATAAAAATTTTACTAATTGAAGGGGTCAGACTTCATATAGTCTTTTGTTCTACGTATGTTGAGATCCCCATAAATGATTTGGATTTAAACGTACATAAAACTAAAGGCTCACCAAAGTCTTATGTTTACTATATAGCATCTTTTTCTGATGACACATTCAAGTGTCTGGATCTAAATACATATTTAATAAAAGACTAATGCCCGAGTGCGTCAACCTCGGTTACGACTTAACCGTGGTAAAATGGATAGCTTGGCATGGTTAAGTTGAATTTCTCTTGCATCAAGCCCGGTTTTGAAATTTGTGACGTTTAACCGCGGTTAAAATTTAACCTGTCGTTAGCGAGCGGTTAAGTAGCTAACCGAGGCTTTAACGCCTATGAGTAAATTTTGTATTACGAACATCATATGTATAGTAATCCGATTTAAAAGTTTACCGGTTGTGAGTGTGCGATAAAACCTCACATTGCGCGCATCCAAAGTGCCGTCATGTTATCGTTGGAATGGATTTGGCACCACCACATCGTATATCTACAATATCTTGAGGATGATGAACACACGCAGAGAAAGAGGCTGTGGCCTTGTTACAGTTATCAGGTGACCACCTCGAGTACCCAACTCATGAAATAATCCTGTTTCGCCAATAAAGTAATCTAAGTCAGTGAGCACTTCAGTTTCAAATGCACTAACATTTGGCGTTCTCGTTCGCCCTTCCTTTTCCAAATCGGCTGATACTGATAACTAAACATAAATTAACCTAACGGAACAAAATGAATTATTTCTAAAAAATGAAGGGTTGTAATAGAAGATATGATAAAAAATTACTACAATGATGCTGACACGGAGAGAAATTATTTTAAAACTTTTTTATGAAAGTGTAAAATAATTTAAATAATATTCCTACTAGAAATAAAGAGACAGCGGTAACGATTCTAAACAAAATGTAAACAAGTGGGAAATGGATAAATTAGAGACACATGACTGTCGAAAGTATCACTGCCTTCCGGATAAATTCGTTGCTGTTCGGACAAAAGGTCATATCTCACAATGATCTTCCTATCCATTATTTTCCATCAGACTGGTCATGCCTCCCAGCCATGTTTGGATATGCAGTCCAATTTTCGTCGTGTTCATTTTCTCATGCTTAAGCGTAAAGGAAAATGAACCTTACCGTACCGCAATCTAGGAATGTATGTTTGCATGATATTTAAGCACTACTATTACCCGGGAAACTGTTAATGATACTTCTTTGTACGGGGCGAGAAGTAAGGAGGGAGCTAGCCCATTTCTGGTAATACTGACAACTGAATGGAAATGGAATTTGAAATGAATCGATGGTATGATCGATCGATAGGAATTTTCTAAGCCTTTGTTATCTTAAGCCAACAACTGTGTCACAAGCACATTATAGGCCTATAACATTTCTCGATGAGAATCTTGTTCCTAGCATGAATTCTAAATTTTGACTTTGCTGCGTAAACAACAACAGTACTAGTACGTAAGCCGTACGCCAGATGTCTCACGGCGATTCATAGTTTGTGTTCGAAGGTTGCCAATACTAATCTCGAAGACTGCCGAGGTCTATCGATTCAGCACTAGAGAGTCCAGGTATCTCTAAAAGTTTCGCGAGTAATAAAGTATAATATACACTACTTAAGGTTCGTTTTACTTTATACGTTAACATACGAAATTGAACACAATGCAAATTGTTCTGATGGACTGCATATCCATATGTGTCTGGGAGGAGTGACCAGTCTTAAGGAAAATAATGGATAAGATGAGCATTGTGAGATATGACCTTTTGCCCCAACAGCGACGAATTGAAGGCAAATAAGTGACTGTCAAACTCATCACTGCCTTCTGAATACTGCTCTGAATTACTTCCGAGGGGAATAAATTGCAAGAAAAACGAGCGTCAGAAAATCACGCTTTCGAAACCAAAGATTAGGAATGGTGCAACAGGTTAATGACAACACCACGGTAAGAGTTTTACCACGGTTTCATAACACCTGATATTTACTGAGAATGGTGCACCCGGGCATAACTATGATATGTCTTAGATAGCATCTTTCGTTTGTGACCCCTTCGATTAAAACTAAAGAAACGTGTACCTGCCCTGTTAAATATCAAGCGTACACCCCTCTCGTCGACTAGGGCCTCCTGAAGAACCACCAGTAGAATCCCTTTAGAATCTCCGCTTCTGAGATGCGGATCAGAGAGAGCCTTGTTCTCTTCGACCGGCGGCAGTAGGTCTAGCGGAATGCTTGGGACTTCCCTGGCTGGCCACCCACTGGGGAGAACTGTGTCTCTGAGACCCTATGGAATGCGATAGCTAGGGCAGGTGTGAGCCTGCCTGGCCTCTTTGATCCTCTTCACGGCGATATGACAGTCTGACGGCCGCGTTACCATGGAGACTCGACCCGCCACGCCGTCTGGCAGCCCCACAACGGCCGCTTATTGACTCAAGGAATGTTCGAATTCCTCTTCTATATCTGGACACATGTAGGCGAACAAGAAGGTAGAGGAAGGCATTGGTAGATTTGCCTCATTAACTCTATAGGTTCAGCTAGGGTAATTCCGACCCTCGGATATTTCCGTCCACATCCTTTTTTCAATTTTTTCCCCTTTTTTCCCAATAAATTTCTTTAGTTAGCATTCCTGCGGAATCGGGTTCTTTACTTGAATGGCCAGCATTATGGCTTCGGTTCAGAGGACCCTAGGTTTGATTACCAGTTGGGTCGGGGATTTTAACCGCGTATGGTTAATTCTTCTGCCTCGGGGACTGACTGTTTGTGTTTGTCTTAATGCATTCGTCTTCATATATATAAAAGACACCACACTACCAACCTTCTTAGAACGACGCATTAGCGAACACTGAACATTTCCCTCACATAGCATTGGCATCAGAAACAGGATCAGATACACATGTGCCACACAGATCGCAACCAGGACCCTATCTGAGAGTGGAAAAAGTGGCAGAAGAAGTTAGTATTCTTGCAAAGAGCACATAAAAACACCTACATAACTATTTTCGTACACACTGTAAGGTACGAGTTAAAAAGGGAGATGGACTAAAATACTACATGGTCGGAACTATCCAAGCTCACCCTATAGATCGAATAATTTCCTACACTCGAAAGTTATTGTTTCCTTTGCTCATACGAATTCGATAAAAGAAAGGCAGGCGCCTTCCGGAAAACCATAAGATTCAACTGTACTGATGTTGGTAACTTAAGGTACGATTCTTTGTTTATGCAAGATGATTTGGTAAATATTTGAAAGTATGCTGATTGAAGATGGTTCGGCAAATATTTCGGAATATATAACTGGATTATTTTCCATACAATTCTATTGAAGCATGGATATTTTGTTTTATACTTTGAAGTTAATTATGAAAATAATGAAAATTATGTTAACTGATGTGAGTGAGTTACATGACTTTTGATATTGTGATCATAGTCATGGAATCTCCAGTTTTATACCACCCGAACCACATAAACGCGACTTTCAACTTTAAAATCCCAAGTACACTGGCTCGGAATTCGAACCGCTGCTGCCTTGGAGAGAAGCCAGTAACGATAGTATTCGGCTATTACACTCCCTTGATATATTATTATGATTTATATGTTAATTTTTCGTCCCGAAGTCTGGTTTGGTCCCCAGCAGATCCGCCATCCGTTGCCGAACATAGCTTAGGTGTCAGTGAGATGGCGTGGAATAGAAATAAAGAATGAGGTAGTTTTCCGTTGCTTTCTCCACCGAGCCAGAAGATGCTGTTACATACAGTATATGTCTGTCAAACCCACTGAAATATATATATATATATATTAATCGACCCTATAGTAACACTTGCCCACTATTCACCATATGGATAGGATGTGTAATGTACGATGTAATGGCTGTTGTACACCACCAAATTTTCCTTTCAATGCAATACTTCACAAGAAAAGTTGTCAAATCTTGTCAAAGATTGTTAAACATTGCTGAAGGCTTGACAAGATTTGAAAAGATTTGGCAACGTTTGGTAGGATTTTGATTTAATATGGAGGAAAGACAAAAATCTGTTGTGGGATACATTCTTCAAAAGAAGAGAAACGTGCAATATACCATAATTTACACGGGGAAAATATTAATGAAGTTATCTTCAACATAATTTTTGCAATATATTTACTGCCATAACGTCATTTGCAGAGGTTAAGTTACATTGCATTTACTCACATTAATTGAATAAAAATGACAGCAATGCAACGGAACATATTAGGAATTTCATAATAATAATAATAACAACAACAGTATGCGAAGATCATTATAAATCGATAATTGCAGACAGTGTTTACTTGTAGGTTACCGTATGGGAGGCGTGACCAATTTTAAGGGAAATAAAGAATAGGAAAAGCACTGTGACATACGAGGTATTGTTTCTTTACCGACGAAATGCAAGTAACAAACGTTTTCTTCCGCATAGGCCTACTAGAAAATACAGATGCTCTGTAAAAACTACACTGACTGTGCAAATGTCATGGGGTAGCGGAGCACTGATGCGCAGGTGTGTTGTCTGCGCACCACACGCTCCTGTGCCAGCGGCAGTTGTATAGGAGACCTTGTGAGCAGTGGCTGTGCATGTGACAGGTGTAACATGGAACGTCGTCGTGAGCTGACACTGTTCGAACGGGGTATGGTGGTCGGTGCCCGACGGATGGGAAGTGAGATTTCAGAAGTGGTGCTGGAATTCGGCTTCACACCAACAACCGTGTCCAGGGTGTATCGTGAATGGTTGAATGTGGGTGTCACCGTCCACAACAGACGAACGACCGGCCGTCCAGCCACCCTCGATGACCATGATCGGCGACATCTGAGACGGATTGTTAATAGTGACAGACGGGCAACCGTGCAACAAATCACGGCTCAATTCAACACAGGGCGTGCTAGACACGTATCCCCGTGGACAATCCGCAGGAACATGGGTTCTATGGAGTATGGGAGCCGGCGCCGCACACGGTGCCACTGTTAACCCAACGTCACCGGGCACAACGACGCGCATTTGTCGCCAGTCACGAGGGATGGACATGGAACAATGCCGTAACGTGATATGGTCGGACGAATCACGATTTCAACTGCACCATGCCGATGGGAGGCACCGTGTATGGCGCAGACCACATGAAGCGATGGATCCTGCCTGCCTCGAAGGTATGGTCCAGGGCGCTTGTGTGTCTGTTATGGTCTGGGGTGCATTTTCCTGGTATGAAATGGGCCCCCTAGTTGTTCTGGAAGAGACTTTGAATGGTACGCAGTATGTTGAGCTGCTCGGAGACTATATTCACTCATATTTCGCCTTCCAGCGCCCAGACGGTTCTGCGGTGTTTCAAGATGACAACGCGCCATCACATCGCTCCCACGTCGCCCGGGAATGGTTCCAGGAACATGCAGCGGAGGTTCAACAACTGCCATGGCCACCCAGGAGCCCCGATATGAACCCGGGAATGGTTCCAGGAACATGCAGCGGAGGTTCAACAACTGCCATGGCCACCCAGGAGCCCCGATATGAACCCTATCGAGCGTATCTGGGATGTCCTGGAACGCAGGCTCCGTGCCATGGATTCTGCACCCACGAACAGACCAGCATTGGCGGCCGCTCTGCAAACGATTTGGTGTCAGCTGCGTCCAGAGGACTACCAGGGACTTATCGACTCACTTCCACGGCGACTCACTGCAGTTTGCAGGGCCAGAGGAGGCCCCACACGCTATTACGTGACTATCCCATGACATTTGCTAAGTCAGTGTATATCTCGGCGGAGATGGATTTGCATAAAATTATTACAGTATTTTTCTTTTTCTTTTTTCAGTAGGATGACCGGTGTTAGAAATGGATTTTCGTTACAAATGTCCAGGCCTCTCCGGAGGCCACACGCCATTATTATTATTATTATTATTATTATTATTATTATTATTATTATTATTATTATTATTATTATTATTATTATTATTATTATTATTTTCGTGTGGCTATTACTAGCCGAGTGCAGCCCTTGTAAGGCAGACCCTCCGACGAGGGTGGGCGGCATCTGCCATGTGTACGTAACTGCGTGTTATTGTGGGGGAGGATATGTTATGTGTGGTGTGTGAGTTGCAGGGATGTTGGGGACAGCACAAACACCCAGCCCCGGGGCCACTGGAATTAACCAATTAAGGTTAAAATCCCCGACCCGGCCGGGAATAGAACCCGGGACCCTCTGAACCGAAGGCCAGTACGCTGACCATTCAGCAAACGAGTCGGGCATTATTATTATTATTATTATTATTATTATTATTATTATTATCGTGGGAAATGTCAAGAAAATGGATCAAAGATATGCATTTATTGGGATCAGCGCATCTTATGAGAGACGTTCTGATAATAAAGAGCAAAATAAAATATCGTCGCTGCACCAGCAAAACCTCGTAGCCCACAATGTTCTTCCTATCTATTATTCTCTTTAAAACTTGTCACGCCTCCCAGCCACTCATGGCTGTTTAGTCACTCAGAACAATTGTTGGTGCGTTCGTTTTCCTATGCTGACGGGTAAACGAAAATGGACCTTACATGCATTATACAGTTTCCTTTACACATTGGCATTCGAGAATGAACACAACAATACTACCGGGGGGAGGGGGTATGACACCCCCGGCACACCTAGGTGAAAGATACAACCTCAGTGTTGTATTGTATTCGATGCTTTGTATACTGTAAGAAAACCGGACTCTGGCTTTAAAAATATTCGGAGAAAAACACTTGTTCGTAACTTTAATTAAAATTTTGTAACGATTAACTATTCGGGCCCTTCGGTGGCTATGATGTATAGATGTATACCTTTTATCGATGACTTCAAAGGTTGAAATGTCGGTGTCTCTACGGGAAAATTGTGCTGGGCAAAGAGGAAGTGGAACAGTATTTCACTGTTAGATTCACAAAATTAATTTCCGTAGCATTATCGGTAACCATTCATTGTGGTGCTATACGACAGCAGTAGGCTATGTGCTGCCACCGGGTTTCACTCTCTCTCTCTCTCTTCCTACTATCTATACATCACTTCATTTATTTCATCTCATTAACTTCTCTCATGAGGGTGATGTCAGGAAGGGCATCCGGTCATAAAAAACCCACGACAAATTTATCTCACCTCATACCCGACCCCGTAGGGAAACGGGATAAGGGTTAGGCAAGCAAACATTATAATTATTACTAGCCAGGAAGTATCAAAATATATTAGAATTAAGAAAATATGTCTCAAATACCGTTTTAATGCTACATATTAAGCAATGTAAATTAAGTTGGCTAAACTACGTTTCGTTTCTGAAACATTAAATGTCACGAATTCTAAATATCTATGTTAGATGGTAAGAAAGTTAATTTATTTCCATTATGAACATGTGTCTAGATTACTTTTCAGTGCATCCTTGTTGTATTACTTAGATCATCGTATAATGACTGATTAATTTAAGCTGTAGTCGCGGCTACATACAGCTAAAGAAATATTTGCCTCTACTTAGAATTAACTTTAAAAGAAATGAAATACACAGCCTGTTTCCTGTCATTTGTCCGGGTCAGAAATGGAATGAATGAAGCCCCCATCTAGCGGCGAGGATAGGAATTGTGCCGGCTGCCGAAGCCTGTCGCACTCCTTTGGGGCAATGATTAATGACTGAAAGATCAAATAAAGTGGAGTATTGCTGGGATGGAAGATGATAGGGAAAACCGGAGTAACCGGAGAAAATCCTGTTCCGTTTCCACCTTGTCCAGCACAAATCTCACATGGAGTGACCGGGATTTGAACCACGGAACCCGGCGGTGAGAGGCCGGCGCGCTGCCGCCTAAACCACTGAGGCTTACTAACTTAAAAATAATAAATAAAATAAATAAATAAATAAATAAATAAATAAATAAATAAATAAATAAATAAATAAATAAATAAATAAATAAATAAATAAATAAATAAATAAATACACATACATAATCATTATAGACTGTTATGCCTTTCAGCGTTCAGTCTGCAAGCCTCTGTGAATTTACTAAACGTCACCGCAATCCTCGATTTGCAACTAGGGTTGTGGCCTTATTGAGTTCTATACCTCTTATCTTTAAATCGTTAGAAACCGAGTCTAACCATCGTCGTCTTGGTCTCCCTCTACTTCTGTTACCCTCCATAGCAGAGTCCATTATTCTCCTAGGTAAACTATCCTCCTCCATTCGCCTCACATGACCCCACCACCGAAGCCAGTTTATGCGTACAGCTTCATCCATCGAGTTCATTCCTACATTAGCCTTTATCTCCTCATTCCGAGTACCATCCCGCCATTGTTCCCACCTGTTTGTACCTTTTTTTTCTAGTTGCTTTACGTCGCACCGACACAGACAGGTCTTATGGCGACGATGGGACGGGAAAGGGCTAGGAGTGGGAAGGAAGCGGCCGTGGCCTTAATTAAGGTTTAGCCCCAGCATTTGCCTGGTGTGAAAATGGGAAACCACGGAAAACCATTTTCAGAGCTGCCGACAGTGGGGTTCGAACCTACTATCTCCCGAATACTGGATACTGGCCGCACTTAAGCGACTTCAGCGATCGAGCTCGGTCCCTGTTTGTACCAGCAATCATTCTTGCTACTTTCATGTCTGTTACTTCTAACTTATGAATAATATATCCTGAGTCCACCCAGCTTTCGCTCCCGTTAAGCAAAGTTAGTCTGAAAACAGACCCGTGTAAAGATAGTTTCGTCTGGTAGCTGACTTCCTTCTTACAGAATACTGCTGATCGCAACTGTGAGCTCACTGCATTAGCTTTACTACACCTTGATTCAATCTCACTTAATATATTATCACCCTGGGAGAGCACACAACCTGAATACTTGAAATTATCAACCTGTTCTAGCTTTGTATCACCAATCTGGCATTCAATCCTGTTGAATTTCTTACCTATTGACATCAATTTAGTCTTCGAGTGGCTAATTTTCATACCATACTCATTGAATCTATTTTCAAGTTCCAAGATATTAGACTGCAGGCTTTCGGCACAGTCTGCCATTAAGACAAATTCGTCAGTATAGGCCAAACTGCTTACTACATTTCCTCCTAACTGAATCCCTCCCTGTCACTTTATACCTTTCAGCAGGTGATCCATGTAAACTACGAACAGCAAAGGTGAAAGATTACAGCCTTGTCTAACCCCTGTAGGTACCCTGAACCAAGAACTCATTCTACCACCAATTCTCACTGAAGCCCAATTGTCAACATAAATGCCTTTGATTGATTTTAATAATCTACCTTTAATTCCATAGTCCCCCAGTATAGTGAACATCTTTCCCTCGGTACCCTGTCATATGCTTTCTCTAGATTTACGAAACATAAACACAACTGCCTATTCCTCTCGTAGCATTTTTGAATTACCTGGCGCATACTGAAAATCTGATCCTGACAACCTCTCTGTGGTCTGAAGCCACACTGGTTTTCATCCAACTTTCCACTTCCTCAAGCATAATTTCACCAACATCATTTTCCTCCTCCCCATGAGCTTGGCTGTTTGCAACACCACCAGTATGATTTCCTTTTACATTGAGAAGATGTTCAAAATATTCCCTCCACCTCTCCAGTGATTCTCTGGGATCTATTATGAGTTCACCTGATTTACTCAAAACACTGTTCATTTCCTTTCTCCCTCCCTTCCTAAGATTCTTTATTACTGTCCAGAAAGGTTTCCCTGCTGCTTGACCTAGCCTTTCCAGGTTATTACCAAAATCTTCCCATGACTTCTTTTTGGATTCAACAACTATTTGTTTCGCTCTGTTTCTTTCATCTACGTACAAATCCCTGTCTGCCTCGGCCCTTGTCTGGAACCATTTCTGATAAGCCTTCTTTTTACGTTTACAGGCTGCCCTCACTTCATCATTCCACCAAGATGTTCGCCTTTTCCCATCTTTACACACAGTTGTTCCTAGGCATTCCCTTGCTGTTTCTACTACAGCATCCCTGTATGCCACCCATTCACTTTCTATATCCTGAACCTGCTTACTGTCTACTTTTCGAAGCTTCTCACTAAACATATCCATGTACTTCTGTCTAATTTCCTCGTCCTGGAGATTTTCTACCCTTATTCGTTTGGAGACAGATTTCACTTTCTCTACCCTAGGCCTAGAGATACTTAGTTCACTACAGATCAGATAGTGGTCTGTATCATCGAAACATCCGCGAAAAACTCGTACATTCCTAACAGATTTCCTGAATTCAAAGTCTGTTAAGATATAATCTATTATGGATCTGGTGCCCCTAGCCTCCCATGTGTAGCGGTGAATAGCCTTATGCTTGAAGAATGTATTCGTAACAGCTAAACCCATACTAGCACAGAAGTCCAGCAAACGCTTCCCATTCTCATTAGCTTCCATACCTTCCCCACATTTACCAATCACCCTTTCGTATCCTTCAGTTCTATTCCCAACTCTCACATTGAAATCGCCCATTAACACTATTCTATCCTTGCTGTTGACCCTGACCACGATGTCACTCAATGCTTCATAAAACCTGTCAACTCCATCCTCATCTGCACCCTCACATGCTGAATACAAGGACACAATTCTTGTCCTAATTCCTCCAACTGACAAATCTACCCACATCATTCGCTCATTTACGTGCCTAACAGAAACTATGTTGTGTGCAATGGTATTCCTGATAAAGAGCCCTAGACTCTGCCCTTCCCTTTCTAACACCCGTCAAGTACACTTTATAATCTTCTATCTCTTCCTCATTATCTCCCCTTGCCCGAATATCACTTACACCTAGCACATCCAGATGCATCCTCTTTGCTGACTCAGCCAGTTCTACCTTCTTTCTTCCATAAGCCCCATTATTACTGACAGCTCCCCATCGAATTCCATTTCGTTCGCCAAGTTGTTTCCAAGGACTCCCTCGCCTGTCAAATGGGAGTGGGACTCCGTCACTCCCATAGGTCCGAGGCTTTCTTAAAATGTTCTGAGCTTGGTAAATTCATGAAGCAGGATGCTACTCTACTTACACATAGTCCAAGTGAGGATCTCTCCTCTAACGGATTATGGACCACCGGTGAACTGTATAGTCCTAGCCGTCTGAGCACAAGGAGGGCCATGACTCAGAATATGTCCGAGATGCCGACTCCCATTCCATAGCAACTGGTATCCCGACCCTTAGGACCACTTACTAGTAGTGATGGGACATTCGATTCATTTTACTGAATCGATTCATTTGATTCCGTTCACGTTACTGAATCGATACTGTGATCCGATTCACGGCTCATTGGTCACCGCTCCTACTGCATCTGTGTAGTATGTAGGTCTACTGGTAAGACAGCAGCAACAGCATTCAGTGCTCGCAGCTGCCATCTGGTCTTCATACTATGAACTCCTTCCTTAGAAAAAATGCTAGTTACTCTAATACATCGAAGGTTTCCGGCGACGCAGATATTAGGAAGGTAGCAGCCATGACCTGAATTAAGGTACAGTCCCAGCATGTCCTGGTGTGAAAATGGGGAACTACGGAAAAACCACCTTAACGGCTGCCGACGGTGGGATTCGAACGCACCATCCCCCGAATGCAAGCGCATAGCCACGCGATATTAACCGCACGACAACTCGCTCAGTCATTTAAAAAAAAAAGTATTTTTCTATCAGCTGAGGATTTTTTAATAGTCATATTTTGTAATGGCTACCCGAGATGTACAGTAGCCCGCTGGTTTTCTGATTCAACATACTGTTATTGCGTCTGTGCACATATGGTTGAAGTCTTGTGCAACGATGTGACATATGAACTGAGAAAATACTGAGCCGTTCTTCTCAATATAAAACAGGTATTTTTGAGTGGTCATGAGCATGACTCATAGTCATAGGGCAGGCTAGAGTCGAGTTTAATTGTCAAATGTCAACTAAGTTATAATACTAATAAATAGTATAACCTAATAGCCTACCTACTTACTAGCTACTTCAGAATTATGTTGTGACTACCTTTTTAACACTGCAAATAAATCCATCTATTATTTAAACCTCCCTGTAAGAAGAGGACAGTGAATGCAAATGGGTATTATTTTCAAATGAGCGGAGCTCGAGAGTCCATTATAGCATACGATTCTTTCAGTGTAGCATGGCTCACTGTATGTCTCGCTGCAGTGAGCCGATAAGGAGCCGTGTGTATCTTGTGTCTCACTGAGCCGCGCTCGTTCACGATTCTTTCGATGTGCCATGGCTCACTGTATGTCTCGCTGCAGCGTAAGCTCGGCTCTCCGCGTGTCCAGTGAGCCGATAAGGAGCCGTGTGTATCATGTGTCTCACTGAGCCGCGCTCGTTCACGATTCTTTCGATGTGCCATGATTCACTGTATCGCTGCAGCGGAAGCTCGGCTCCCCGTCAACGTCCAGTGAGTGCGCCACTCAGCACTGTCCGCTGGGAGTAAGCTGAATCGTGTGCCGTGAGCTCGCCGTTCCTGTGAATCGATTCACTCGGCCACTTGAATGAATCGATACACTGCTTCGAATCATACATTCAGTAGCCAACACTACTTACTAGGCCACTCAGCCGTTGCCCATGGTTCACGAACTAGGACGTGACTACAGTAACCCACAAACATGAACCATAATAAATAAATAAATAAATAAATAAATAAATAAATAAATAAATAAATAAATAAATAAATAAATAAATAAATAAATAAATTTCAATTTCAATTTTACTGCGAAAACTCCTTGTCCTTGGCTTAGGTCGCGTTTAAGAGCTATTGGAAGATAAAATTCGTACCCCCAGCGTCTTTTAATATCTGCAGATGAACAAAGAACATAATTATGTTATCCGTCCAAGGATTCTTCGCTTTTATTAGAAAATATTCCGAACACACATCATATCTTTAATTAATAATAATCATTTGTAAATTGCACAGGGCTGAGTGGCTCAGACGATTGAGGCGCTGGCGTTCTAACCCAAACTTGGCAGGTTCACTCCTGGCTCAGTCCGGTGGTATTTGAAGGTGCTCAAATACGTCAGCCTCGTGTCCTTAGATTTACTGGCACTTAAAAGAACTCCTGAAGAACTAAATTCCGGCACTTCGCCGTCTCCGAAAGCCGTAAGAGTAGTTAGCGGGACGTAAAAACAAATAGCGTTAGCCTATTATTGTAAACTGTTTTGCTAACTAATTTCACGGTTTTCCGAGACACCGAGGTGACGAAATTTTGTCGCTCAGAATTTACTTTATGTGCTGGTAAATCGACTGACGCGAGACTGCGCGTATGAGCACCTTCAAATACTATCGAACTAAACCGGGATCGAACCCGCGAATTTCGGATCAAAAAAGCCAGTGTTCTGCCACCTGAGCCACTCTGCTATCACCTTTAAATATGTTTATACACGTAGTTATTGGTTTATTTCAACATGTTTCTTTCTTTATAATTAGTGTTGGGCCGAATGTATCCTGTGGATGATTAAATGGTTCGCATTATGACACATCTTATAAGCTATCTTTAACTGGATGGGAAATTGTACTGGCCTTCAGAAAAATGTACAGAATTTCGCAGCACAGTCCTAACGGAAGACACGTGTTCGACCTCGGTCTACAGTACGTAGGTTAATCTGTCGCACGATAAGACCTTTACAGATTACTTGCTCAAAGGTTGCATCAGAGCATGTGAAGAGTGCTCATTTTTAGATTAGGGAAGTATATTCCTTCCCTGCAGCTGTCGCATAAAGGATCCTCACCCTACAGATCAAAGAAGCTAGGGGATGACTGTTTTTGCCCTCCTTGTAAGCTGCTGCACACATAAAGTATACTGTGTAGGCCTAACACGCGCGTGGAGAGATCAGTCTCGTAAAGAACTAAAATATTATATTTCTATCTCAGTTCACTGCATATATAATTCTTTATATCATCTCTGCACCGTCAAAACCTCGTATCCCACAATGTCCTTCCTATGCATTATTCTCCTTAACACTGGTCACGCCTCCCAGCCACATATGGATATGCATTCCATCACAAACATTTTTGATGTGTTCATTTTCATATGCCGTTGTGTAAACGAAAATGAACCTTACTCTACCGTACTGCAGGGATGTTTGCATGACGTATTTACGCACTACTAGTGTAGAATGCAAGAAGGGTACTGAAGTAGAGTTTCACGAGAAATTAGACAATATCCAAAGTGTCGTTGCAGAATGGTTAAGTGTCTCCCCCACGGCGTGAACAGTAGCTCCATCTTGCTGCATCCGTTGTTGTTGGAGGAGTAAATTTCTGGCGCGACAAAAACTGTGCAATTCCCGCAGCGCGCGAATGGGGTAATAAAGAGGTCTCTGTAGAATACTTGGTACTCTGTTTTTGAATTTATTCAGCTTCCTCGACGAAATAAGGGCTTAGTATTCCATGACTGGACTCGACGCACCAAATCATAACCGACGCATTATGTAGTGGTTTCTGTGTAACGACAGTAGGCCTAAGAAGCGAGTTCTTTGCCAGTTGATGTAACCATCAAGATGAAGATTATTCAGTTCAAAAGCGGACCGAATGCCACATTTCACAAGCGTGCGGGCATTGTGTTTGGCATGCCTGCAGTAGAGGAAGCTAGTTGGTAAAAGTAAGTACTTCATCAGAGTGGTGTTTCTCTATTAACACAATAGTCATTCACATATTGTAAAATTTGATTTAATGGATTATATCGTCGCTGCACCGGCAAAACTTCACATTCCACAAAGCTCTTTCCATCCATTATTCTCCTTAAGACTGGTCACGCCTCCCAGCCACAGATCGATGGCTTACTTCTAAAACCTCGTTTGTCACAATGCTCTTCCTACCCATTACATTCCTTAAGACTGGTCAGGTCTTCCAATAACATCTGCATATGCCGTCCATCAGAACAATTTTCGTTGTGTTCATTTTCGTGTGCTTACGTGCAAAGGAAAATGAACTTTAAATGCAACACAAACGGTAGTACTGTAGATACCTGAGCTTTGGCCTATAAACACGAGGAGATATTTTCACGAATAAATAACATGTCTAGGTTGTCAATATGAGGAGATATTTTCAGGGTTGAATAAAAATTTAAGAGTTCCCAACATGGAATGAATGAAATTGAAGGTTTGTCAACATACGGAGATACTTTCATGAATGAATAACAATTTAAGGGTTGTCAATATACAGTAAGGAGATATTTTCACATATAAAAAACTGTAACATATGGAGATATCTTCAGGAATGAATAAAAATTCAAGGCTGTCAAAAGAAGAAAATACTTTCAGAGACAAAATTTCTTGACGGTCACCGTAAGGATATATCCCCAGGGATAAAAAGCATTTTAAAATATCTTAAGGCGATATTTACTAGGTTAAGTACAATTTAAGAGCTGTCAACGACTTCTTCTTTCACAACTTCAGATTTTTGCTTGATCCACGTCCACTCGATGAACAGCCTAAGTGCTCGTCAAAACGATGAAGTCTGCTCTCTTTAAGAATGCAAACCCACACACATGTTGAAGCAGACAGGTCAGACGGTGGTACTGTAGATACCAGAGCTTAGGCAGATCGAATGGCACTAAGACGGGTAATCCAGTTGCAATACAAAGAACATTTGTTCCAGACTATACCTATATCTTAAAGAATATGCCTATAAAATATATTTGGTGTAAATCAAAGAGGTTTTGGTGATCTTATGGTATAAGATGAAACATATTAGTGATTAGAAGTTGCTACAGTATAAGACACATTCGCGTTAGAACAATATACGTACTGTACGCCCTCTTTAAATGGCATAATGATTCTATGGCACGGAATGTTTAATTGTCTAAATGAAATGCATTTCTGAATCGACTGCATGATATATTTTTCTACTGTATCTTTAAACTCTTTCACAAGTTGAAATTTGCTAAACTATCTCTTTCTTCTTCTTCTTCTCTTTCTTATTCACTGCTTTCTCCAGATTTCCTGCTTTGAAGAGATTACTAACCTAACTGGCTTGTTACTGGCTTGGGTTAAAAGTTTTAGGCCGGACGTTCTCCATGACAACAAATAAAATTTTAAACCCTATGTGAAAAAAAAACCACTCTTTGGGTAGGGCCTATTTGCTAGGTGAACCACCATGAATGGCAGTGTTTACGTGTGTCAAACATTTCACGAAGGGGTCAACACCCTAGCGACATGACGGGAAGTACAACCAGATATGGGTAGAAGGAAAGGTCCGCAGAAGAAACACCCTATCCTGTTCACTTTCTTTCAAAAGTCTATAGTAATAAATAATCGAACGATGGCAATAGAGTTTCCCATCATAATTTCATAACCGAAATCTTTTCTGTCCCTAACATGTAACGGTCTGTTCCGCTCGGCGTGATAATCATGAGAGGACAGGGAGGGGAATGTCCCTCCGTCCCTCTCAGAGAGCAACAGGTACAGCTACGGAGGCAGGGGGGAGGGTACACAACCTCTCCACATCGATTACGTCATTTTGATCTGATTTGATTTGAGTACTCCTGTGCTAACAAAATAACATTAGTGTTATCGGGATAACCTTAGCCATAAATCATTCGTGGTGTCTCGTTCCATCGACTGGAGGAGACTTGATCAGCTTTTCCGGGGTATAGATCATTCATTATCCATACATTCCTAACAGATCTACCTTACAGGGAAATGTTCTTCCATTTAGCTGCAAGTGTTATTATACCTATCATCAGCAGATCATCTTAAAGTTCCAAACATGCGATTCTGGACACATAAAATCGTCGCTGCACCGGCAAAACCTCGTATCCCACAATGTCCTTCCTATCCATTATTATCCTTAAGACTGGTCACGTCTCCCAGCCACATATGGATATGCAGACCATTAGAACAATTCGTCGCTGTTCAGGCAAGAGTTCATATCTCCCAATTCTCTTCCCATCCATTATTTTCCTTAAGAATAGTCACTCCTCCCAGTCACATATGGATATTTAGTCCATCAGAAAAATATTTTGAGTTCATTTTTCTTTGCTTGCATATAATGAAACTTACCATACGGCACTCTAGGAATGAATGTTTGCATGAAGTATTTACGCACTACTAGTGTAAGCTCCCTCCGTGGATCAGTGTCGGCCTCCGGATCCCAAGATAGCGGGCTTAAACCCGTCAGAGGCAGTCGGATTTTTGAAGGGCAGAAAAATGTCCATTCGACACTCCATGTCGTACGATGTCGGCATGTAAAAGATCTCTGGTTACACATTTGGTGTTTACCCGACAAAATTCATTAAATCTCAGCCACAGACGCCCAAGAGAGTTTCGGTTTACTCGGTCTGCCATCTAGTAGGCCTAGAGTAAAACGGGACGTCGAAATTGACGAGCAGACAGCCACATGGCGTCAAATTGAAGTGTCTACACACGGTAGCTGATTCCATACGATTATTATTATTCCTAGTGTATAGTGCAAGTAAGGTTCATTTTCCTTTACCCGTCAGCATAGGAAAACGAACAAAAATGAAAATTGTTCTGATGCACTGCGTATCCATACGTGGCTGGGAAGCGTGGCCGGTCTTAAGGAGAATAATGGATAGGAAGGACATTTTGGGATACGATATTTTGCCGGTGCAGCGACGATATTATTTCGTTTGACCCTCCTTGGGGTACGTTGAATCAATCATTTTCCTGTCTGTTGTTCATTTCTTCGTGCCCAGTATTTCTTCATTCATTCTGACCTTCGTTTTCTCTCGTCTTCCGAGATAATAAGTTTGGCTTTTAATGTAGATTTATCTTGGAACGTTTTGTTTACGTCTTTAGTTATTACTTTAGCTGTTCAATCGAATAGTGAATTTTCAGTAATTCTAGTAGGATTTTTTAGTTTCTTTAAACAAATAACATTATTATTATGATTACAAAATGGAATATTTCTGGAGATCTTTACCGAGCGGATTACCTACGTGGTACGGGCCGTGCGGCTGTAAGCTTGATTTATAGAGATAATGGGTTTGTTTTACACTTTCGGCAGCTTCGAACATAGTTTTCTTATTTTCTCATTAGAAAAATGCTAGGTTGTTCCGTACATTCCCTGCCTACCTTCTTCCTAATCCAACGCCGCCGTTAGCCTATAGACTATGTTAATGCAACATTAAACGACAAAAATAAAACAATATTACTTCCATTGTGACAATTTATAGGCCCTAGTACTAACTTGTTTTTATACAGACCGAGTTCAGTTACAATCTACCACATTCATAGGTTTAGAATATCTCCACTGAAGTCATAAGCATACTAGTAAATGTGGGATCTGACAATGGGTGTTATTGTGATGTTTATAGCACCAGAGCTCTAATTATTTGAGCCAAATCTACAAAGGATGAACTATTTGACTAGTGGCGTAAGTCTTATAAACTGGTACCACTAACGACGTAGGCATGATGCTTTACCGAGTGATTTGGCCGTGCGGTTAGGGGCGTGCAGCTGTGAGCTTGCATTCGGAAGATAGTGGGTTCGAACCCCACTGTCGGGAGCCCTGAAGATGGTTTTCCGTGGTTTCCTATTTTAACACAAGGTAAATGTTGGGGCTGTACCTTAATTAAGGCCATGGCCGCTTCCTTTCGACTCCTAGCCCTTTCCTATCCCACCGTCGCCATAATACCTATGTGTGTCGGAGCGATGTAAAGCCAATTGTTAAAAAAGGAAAAGCTTCTTTGACATGTGGATGTTTGCCGATATTGTGAAATGCAAGCTTCTTTACAGCCGGATATAATGCTTTCTTGTATTACCTGAGGATTAACAAGTCACCAGATTGGATCATTCAAGAATACGGTTTATTAGTCCAGAGAACCCTGTTCCTTATACCTACACATTGTAATTCTAAAGCAGATATTTCTTTCTATTTACCTGCCAATGGTCTTTATTCAAACCTGAACTTGAACGATCCACTTCTTACCCTCTCCATCCCACCCCCAAGCTAAACTAGGAGGGTGTAAGCTTCATTTCACTCCTCCTCCAGACAATCTACGTGTTGACTACACCCAGCAATTTGCTCCAGTATCCTCATATCGTTGACATTGCTTCCTCCCCTGCACAAATATTAATGACTAACGAAAAACATTATAAAGACAATTTGAGGAGAAAGAGTCAGATAAAATTACGCATCTGAAACAAATATTTTTCTGCAGAAACGAAACAAAATTACAAGGAAGCATGTTTATTGGATCTCAACTCCGAATCATTTTCAGAGATGACCAATAAATAGCAAAGAAAAGCTTCAAATACGTCTGTATTCAAAATAAGTATTCAAAAGCTCTGAAGTCACACATGCGATTAGGATATTACCACTTTTAAGTAAATTGTTTGTTTCAGATCAGGAATTATTTCCAGAATGCATCCATATTGATATTGTCAATTAAGGTGAACATTTCTATCAAGAACAACATTGTCAATATTTCTAGAATTACTCAGGACAGCTGGACGTAGCCTAGTACCAGTCTACTTCAGAAACAGATATAGGTCTACAAGGAAATAGAAGGAAGTTATAAAATTATTGATCATGTTCTTTCCAGAAAGCAAATAAGTTCATTCTCCATACATTCCATGATAGGATTTCTTGATGGATGCAGTATTTTTGCGCGTATCTTCTGGTACAGACAGAGCAAAGTGTAGCTTCCACTGAAATCTCGTCTCATTAATGGCTGTGATAGTATGGAAGCTGCCTAGGTATGGGCAGTGCTGCAATAGCACTTTCTGACCCACTGAGGAAATCAATGGCAAACTACTCCTCATCTTGCCTTATACGCTTTGTTATTTATTATTAATGGTTTAAGCCCACGAGGAAGCGGTTGTGATTAGTTCTTTTTGGATGGTGGCTTTCGTTCCCAATACCTCTTGAGCCCTGCTATTAGTTTCTCCTTCCTTTCCTGTGATACCGGTTTGCGAGATTTAACAAATTTTGGTAGAGGAGACCACGAGTTTACCACTTTACAAAATTGGGCGCGGTGTGAGATATCAGTAACAGAAATCGCAGCGGAAGCTAAATCTTTTTTTTTTTTTTCTCACTGAGCCGCATGTTTCTAGTCTTGTAGCTCTTGATGAGTAAGAAGATCTTCGTAAGCCTGACGTCCATTCTCAGAAGGTGCCCGTAATACTTCAGTCGCCTACGTCGCATGCTACTGTTAGCCGTTTTCAGCGGCTGGTACAGTTCAGTGTTCGCTTTCAGTCAGTAGGTTCCATCCGGAGCACTCTTCACCCATGAATTTTCCGGAGGATACGTCTTTCGACTTTTTCCAAGTCATCCAGGGTGACTTTCCTGTTCATCAGTAAGGTCTCCGCAAAATATAAGAAGTGAGGTCTGACAACAGTTTTGTAATGGCATATTTTGGCGTTCTTCGAAATACACATGCGTTGAGTTTGGCACATCTGACTAAGATGGAGGTTCCGTCTCTATAGCTGGGGTGGACCCATTCACCAAGATACCCGAATCGATCGACTTTTTCAATTTTTACATAGAGCAGAGGTACTCACGCTGGGCATTTCGTCTCGAGGGGGCACATCACTGTAAGAGGACGGACAGGCAGGCCTGAGCGTGTGATATTCAATCACAGTGACGTTTTGGTTACGTCACAGGCCGTGAAGGTTGGGTGAAGTTCTCCCAGTCACTGTCGGTCACTGCAGCGATACCCGAGTTTGAAATAGAGAGAAAATAATGAAAGAAATGGAGTATAATACGGAGTTAAGGTGATTAAGCTGTGGCTTGTGGTTTCCTGGGTTTAAATTATTTGATAAACTCATCCAATCATGCTTACCGGGAATCTATTTGCTAGATACATTGTTGTCGTACTTTAATCTTAGATAGTAAACATTTATGTAGCCTACTTGGCTCAGACGGCAGGGTGTCGGCCTCTCACCGCTGGGTTCCGTGGTTCAAATCCCGGCCATTCCATGTGAGATTTGTGCTGTACAGAACGGAGGTGGGACAGGCTTTTCTTCGGGTACTCCGATTTTCCCTGTCATCTTTCATTCCAGCAACACTCTCCATTATCATGTCATTTCATCTGTCAGTCATTAATCATTGGCCCAGACGAGTGTGACAGGCTTCGGCAGCCGGCACAATTCCTATCCTCGCCGCAAAATGGGGGCTTCATTCATTCCATCCCTGACCGGTCATTGACTGGAAAACAGGTTGTAGGTTTAAGTTTGAGTAAACATCTGTATCCTCACAGGTAATAAAACTCTCTCGCCATTTAGAGGCTAGCTGTTATCACTGGACGCCTGATAACTTTTAAATACTATTTCGAGAAATTCAGTGAACAGGGAAAGTTACACGAGAAAATGTGCAAAATCAAGCAGAAAACTTACTGAATTATGTAAATATGTTACATTTTGCTGAATGAACAACTTTACTTTTTAAAATCGGAAATACTGTCATTCCCATCCATGAAATTGTGAATCGCAGCTTGTACGCTTAAACCCTGTACCTTTGTTAACTGTGAACTTATAACGTGTCAGTTTTCTTTGTATGTATAAATGTAAGAAAATAAAAGTGACTGTTTGTATCTAGCGCAGTATAAATCAAATCGGAATGTCTTGAAACGGTCGGTTTTCTTGCGATTATAGAGTGGTTTAATACTGCACCCCTATCAGCATATCGCTGAGTAGTGATGGAGAGCTTCGTAGTCACAATCGAACGTCACTGCTCCCTTCCCTGCAAAGTGTGTTCGCTCTCTCGCTTCTCTGTGGCGTATGCTTGCTACGTAAGCTGCCCGTATTTACGTCACCTCAGTCCGGCCGCACTGGGCTAGCCTCAACGGGAGCCCAGCTGAGCACCTCTGGCATAGATGGTCGTCAAAGGGGCTTTCCCGGGATGCTTACCCTCGAAGTACTTGGACTTTCGTATGATATTTGGAGTACTGTAATCGCCGCTGTCTCGTGTGGGTATTGAACAGCAACTGCAGCATCCTTATTTATTTATTTATTTATTTATTTATTTATTTATTTATTTATTTATTTATTTATTTATTTATTTATTTATTTATTTATTTGTTTATTTATTTCTTTATTCATTTATTTATTTATTTAATTATGCCTTTGTATGCTGCAAAGTTAAGGCTCTTGGCCCTCTCTTATACAGAACCCGCACTTCGATTTTGCGATTTCCCTATAACCACATAACCTTTGGTAGCAGAATTTGAGGATCTATCTCCGGGCTTGTGTTTTATGCCTGTCAAGTTGATATATGATCTATAAATACTCGTATTCGAATGTCATGTGGTCAGCATCACGAGTCTTCAGCTGTATAGCTCTGTGTTCATGACCGTTTTAATTGGCCTAATAATTTCATCTGTTTTGTGTCCAACTAAATACTTTTACGGTTATCAAAGACATCAAGGAACCGGAATTTTGTCCCGCGTGTATTCTTTTACGGGCTGACAAATCTACTGACGCGAGCGTGACATATACGAGCACCTTCAAATACCATTGGACTAAACCGGGATCGAACCTGACAACTTAGGCTCTGAAAGGCAGCGCTCTACAGTCTGAGCCAATCAGTCCAGCTTGACTGTATTTTTCTAGTCAGATAGCTGTTCGATTTGACTGTACAAATCAACCTTCGGATTAGCGAAATTCTTTAGACGAATCGGAAGCCGAACCTAAAGCCTCCGAATGAGAGGCCGCTCCACTGTATGGGTTCCCTTCTCCTTTCTAAATGTTTTATGATGTCACCATGTATAATACACTCAACCCTCGATGTAGGGTTAAGGCTTCCCGGATAAGTAAAATCGTGGTTAACCCGCAAAAAGTTAAAAATAGAACAGGTGTATTGAAAGTACAGTTCAAATGATAATAAATGATACTATTGTATTGTTTTTTATTAACTTACCCAATATGTTGCAGTAAAATTAGCACTTAGCACAATTTTCGTTGAAACTAATAAGGCAAAGAAAAATATTCAGACTATCTAATTTTACTACTGTTTCTGAAAATAATAATCAGTCATGGTTTTCTGGTTTTGTGCCGAGAAAACCTCTTCTTTACTTTGCTTCTCAAGTTTCTCAAAACAAGTTTTTCGGTGATGAGAACATCATCCTGGCAATATTATCCCGACCCTTTGTAATTCTGTATTGCTGTAACTCCTAACACTCGTGCATTTTTAGTATTTTTGATGTCGCGGTTGAGCCGCAACGCGGTTGATCCGATTACGGTAAATCGAAAGTTGAGTGTATATTCAAATATCATTAGTCTATAGTCTTCCACAATAATTATCTGTTAAACTGAACGTGACAGTCAAACTTCAAATATATGTTCAGAATCAGTTAGACAATTCCGGCTCATTGGCTGAATGGTCAGCATCACAGTCTTCGGTTCAGAGTGTCCCGGGTTCAATTTGCATCCGGGGCGGGGATTTTAGCCGCGTCCTTTGACTCAAAGACTAGGATTTTTTGTTTCAATACAAAAAAAATACACCCCACAACCAAAAACCACCGAACAGGGCAAAATGTGAACCCCAACAGGATGTGGTAAGAGCGGTAAAATGAAGAAGAATCTGTCAGGAAAATAATGTTCATAAAAGTGTATGGTTATATCTGACGAAAAAAGGACACTTTTATCTCGTAGATGATGATGCTTGGATGAGTTCAAAATCATGTATCAATATTTTTTTTTTGTTTTCTACCTGATAACCTGTGCAGTGTGGTGACTGCTGCGATAATTTATAATATTAATGCAACTGATTGAGGAAATATTCGTGTTATCGAGTTATAGATGTTCAACTGTATTCTGTTCGCTTGGAGTTCGCGTTAATGGAAGCAGAGAGATATTCCGAGCTCACATGGGAAAATGACAGACACACTCATCCAGTGTCTTAACGGCCATACAGTTGTAAATATAGCGACAAAGGACAAACCTGCTCTTGGAAGACAAGCTAACTGCTTGCATTGTTCAACTCTGATGAGATTGGGGGCGCCTTTGTGAACGGAGCAAGTAAATCCATGGCGATCCATAATGCTGACGACAAAAGAGGCTTTGTCAGCTATTGAAGTCGCCAGGCCAGGCAGGGTTGTCATAGGAACTGCCACCGGTCTGGTGCTCGGGAGCTCTCCATTACACCACTTCAAAAATAACTAGCAAGTGTGAATGTTGCCTTTACAGTAAACTCCCGATTATTCGAGACAGTAATGTAGAGTATTACATGGATGAGTTAAACATTGTGTATTTATAATTTTAAAACAATACCGTTAGTTTTTCTATCTGGTAATCTGTGCAGTGTGTTGTCCGTTTTGGTAATATTCATTATAGCTAAGATTGGGTTGAAGTTCCTTCACACTCTGTCTCGTCAGTTGAGGAGCTGTCAAATATGAGCGGCAGTAGATGTCTTTAAAGCCAAGCAATGCGGTTAAAACTGTTCTCGCAGCTGTCGTCTTGGTAGGCCACGGCTGTTAATCATCTTCATTGTGTCAAATAGTTTCTTATATTTGTCAACATTTAGCTCATAGTGATAACTCCCTTTACGGACACATTTCAAATACGGACTAATAATCTGTATTTGTCAAGAGAGTTTCTTATATTCTGAACATTTATCTCACAGTGCTATCTCTCCTTACAGACGCTCTTCAAATACGGACAGATGTGTACGTATGTGCTGAAATAATATAACAAATAATTATAAAATCAGGTATATTTTACGGACACGTGTCAGCTTTCGACTACAGACAGAGGTGGGATTTCGAGACTTCCTCCCCCCACTTTTTTTGAATGGGGAGGGCTTTCGGTCTTCTCCGACAATTCAGCCAGCCTCCATTTGTATTCTGTATTTTCTTGTACTTGAGCCACTTTTATATGATATTTAGGACTATTACTGTATGCCATTTTCTACTAATCGTGAATTATCATGATGAAATTAATTTAGACATTTGAAATGAACACAATTCTAATGTTAAGGACGACACACATACCAGAACAAGAGAAATTAACCAATTAAGGTTAAAATTCCGGACCCGGGCCGGAATCGAACATTTCGAGGTCTAACACACGGTATACTGTGTGCTACAAAAATGGAAGGAAAAAAAATATTTTAGGAATCTACAGCAATGTACTGTATCGACAAGAAGACAGTAAGAGTTCCGTCGTATTACTGTAACAGGTAACACTCCAATACCGTTCCCCTGGAAGCGGGTGAATAAAAAATGTCATAAAATGTTGCCTGACTGACAGGTTCGATTCCAGTTACTGTGATCCATTCGAAACATACTATAGTCTAACTTTATCATTTTCTTCACTCACTTATCAATTGCTTGTCTCGAGTAATATGGCATCTAAACGAAGTTATCGAGAGTGTGAAAGAAATAAAGTGAATGCAGTGTTCGTTTGCTTGCAGATAAATTCTATGTGGGAAAAGACACAAGTACACTTTTGCAACAGAAAGACTGCATACTAAAGCAGTGGTGTTCAAACAGTTGTCGCAAGAAAAAATAGATTTAAAGTAATAAATTTCATTTGAAGAGCGAAGTTATTCAGCATGCATGACTTTAAAGTCAAATTGGACATCCTCCTTCCAAATAAAGGACACCTCCGAGAAGTGGAAACATTGTGAAGACCCTTCCTTGTCCGTAAATGGGAGGTTTCACTGCATACATATAACCTGTAGGCCTACCGTCCAGAGATCAATTTAATAATTCAATGCGTGGTCGCCATACTGAAGTTTCACCAAGCCTTTGGTAGCTAGTAATTGCCCTCTTGAGACTGAGTAAACTATATTCCAGTACTTCAACATTTCGTGACAGCTTGGAATAAATCTCAGAATCTTAAAAGGACAGCAGTTTATTATACTGACCACAAAATTACGGCTGTTGTTTGCAAACTCTCATATCTTGGAAATATTTTAGGTAGGCCCGTAAACTGACCTCAGGACAACGCCGACAGAACATAGTTTAAATTTAGGCAGAGATCAATGTCATTTGTTTTTCGAAATACAGTTTACTGATATTCCAATAGAATGTTTCAGACTTGTGCATTGGAGAATATCTGGACTTCACTTCCTCTAATATAGCTGAGATTTCATTATGAATGATTTTCTTGCGTTTCTGTTAGTTTTCTGCTTTTTAAAAAATAGATTGTACCCGTTAGTTTACAAAGAAAAGAAATGTGTTGTGAAAGAGAACTCGTTGTTCTTCACGCACAAACTGTACGTTAAGTAGCTTGAAAAGCACGTTCACAAACCATGCTACTTTTTTACGAGTCACTTCTTTTTGTAGTAGTAATCAGGATGGAACGTTTCATCTGGAAAGCTCATCGAATTTTCCACCTGAACTAATAATTTATTTATTTATTTACTTATTTATTTATTTATTTATTTATTTATTTATTTATTTATTTATTTATTTATTTATTTATTTATTTATTTATTTATCTTATGCTACAATTTAAGCCGTGCACAAATTGAGTAACATTTTAAAAGCAACAAATAATTTCATCATCATCATCATCTGTTTACCCTCCAGGGTCGGTTTTTCCCTCGGACACAGCGAGGGATCCCACCTCTACCGCCTCAAGGGCATTGTCCTGGAGCTTCAGACTCTTGGTCGGGGATACAACTGGGGAGAATGACCAGTACCTCGCCCAGGCGGCCTTACCTGCTATGCTGAACAGGGGCCTTGTGGAGGGATGGGAAGATTGGAAGGGATAGTCAAGGAAGAGGGAAGGAAACGGCCGTGGCCTTATGTTAGGTACCATCCCGGCATTCGCCTGGAGAAGTGGGAAACCACGGAAAACCACTTCCAGGATGGCTGAGGTGGGAATCGAACCCACCTCTACTCAGTTGACCTCCCGAGGCTGAGTGGACCCCGTTCCAGCCCTCATACCACTTTTCAAATTTCGTGGCAGAGCCGGGAATCGAACCCGGGCCTCCGCTAACAACTACATCACAGAGGCGGATAACAAATAATTTACAAAACAGAATAAATATAAAACGTGAAGGTAAAACATAAAGTAAAAATCGAGAGGGATATGTACAATACAGAAAAATAGAAAGAAAAATACAAGAATATAAAACACATAAATGATTTAAAATATAAATACATAATGTCGCTTAAGGATCAAAACCTCGTAACCCACAAAGCTGTTCCTATCCATTATGTTCCTTACGACAGTCCAGCCATTTGTGGATATACAGTCACTCAGAACAATTTACGTTTTGTTCATTTTCCTTTCGTTACGGGTAATGGAAAATGAGCTTTATCATACATTACTGTAAAAATTTATGTCTGCACGACGTATTTACGCACTCTTACAGTATACTGTATGAAAGGTCCATTTTCCTTTATACAGACACATAGCAAAATGAACACAACAGAAGTTGTTCTGATGGACTGCATATCTATAGGGCGTTGGGAGGCGTGACCAGTCATAAGGAAAATAATAGACAGGAAGAGCATTGTGACCTACGAAGGGCGTACTATATTGTTTTACACTTAATTTTTTGTACGTCAGGGTATGGTTCACGTGTAACTATGTCTTGTTCCACCGTTTGGTAGCAGCACACGCACAGGGACCAACGAATGCACTCGTCATAGCCATTTCATAACAACACTGTCAGTGTAGGAGCAGACAACATGGAAAGCAACCGCTAGGGACAGCGCTATACGACTTGGTTCCTATGGAAAGAAGGCGTGACCGCTGCAGAAATTCATCGGCGCTTGGTGGCAGTCTGTGGAGAACATGCGCCCTCGCGCAAATAACAGTTGACTACTGGGTGGAAGGTTGGAAAACAGGGCGCACATCGGTGGGCAAGGGAACCAGTTCTGGAAGGAATGTGACAGTGTCAACACCAGCCAACATTGCCCGGGTAGAACAGGCCATCCAAGGAAACAAATGCATCACATTTATGGAAATAAAGGCAGCCACGGGAATTAGCCGAAACACCCTGCAGCGGATCGAGCACGGCCACTTACAGTTGGGGAAAGTGTCATCCACGTGGGTGCCTAGACTCTTGTCTGCAGATGAAAAGCAGAGGCGTGTGGACGTGTGCAGAGAACTTTTGCAACGCCATGATTAAGATCCAGCCGACTTTATGGCTAGGCTTATGACTGGTGACGGTGATAAGAGACCACTGCTGCCATCGATCAAATGGGATTCAAGGTGCTGCCACACCCACCATACTCTCCCGACTTGGCACCTAGTGATTATTACCTGCTGGGGAACATGAAGAAACCTCTGCGCGGTCGCCCCTTTTTGTGGATTTTGCAGAATTGGACACAGCTGTCAAGGCATGGGTACACAGCACTCCGTAGGAATGGTTTTAGGAAGGTCTGGAGAGACTGACATATCGATGGTAAAAGTGCAGACAGTTACAAAGAGATTATGTTGAGAAGGTGGACGTAACCACTGATGTGTAATGTACTTCATTTTGGTAGGAAAAAAGTGTGAAACAATATAGTACGCCCTTCGTACGAAGTATTGCTTCTTAGGCGTCGATAAATTGACAAATGAAAAATTAAAATTAAATTAGGATGTGCAGTTGTTACAGCCACTGAATAGCGTTTGCTAAAGCTTTCAGAAGGCCGTCGTTAGTTCCACGGAAGGCTCTATAGGGGCATCCCAAGGTGATGTGTCGCATTGTCTGGAATTCTTCACCACAGTCACAGCTTGGAGCAGATCGGATGCCCCAAGAGTGCATCGCTGAGTCACTTCTTCCGTGCCCAGTGCGCACTCTTTAATGGGATCCATACACTCCGCGAGAGATGAAATCCGGACGGGTACTGCGTAGGGTCAAAGAACCATCTCCACTGGTCGGGGGCCTTAGCAGTCCATTCTTCATTCCAAGTTCGCAGTCCATAGTATTTTTCTTTCATCAATTTTTGAGCCAGCAGCAAAGGACCTACAATTCTACGTGGAACTTGACCCACAGGGACATGCTTTTTTTTTTTTTTTTTTTATCTCAGCAACGCTGAATCTGATTTTGTCTCTTTTACAATCGCCATTGCCATATGAAAGAACTGGTATGGCTAGTGTTATGTAACATTGTATTGTGTTTCTCTGGACTAAAGACGGTTTCAATATTTTGTTTATATTGTCAGTGCACCGGCAAAACCTCTTATCCCACAATGTCCTTCCTATTCATCGTTCTCCTTAAGAATGGTCACGCCTCCCAGCCACGTATGGATATGGGCTACAGTACATCAGAACAATTTTTTATTGTGTTCATTTTCCTATGAACCTTATTGAACCGGACTGTAGGAATGTATATTTGCATGTCGTATTTACGCACTTCTAGTGTATAATGCTCGTAAGGTTCATTTTCGTTTACCCACCAGCATAGGAAAACGAACACAACGAAAACTGTTCTGATGGACTGCGTATCCATAGACTATGTGGCTGGGAGGCGTGACCAGTCCTGAGGAGAATAATGGATAGGATGAGCATTGTGTAATACGAGGTTTTGCCGGTCCAGCGACGATACTATCAATGGTTTTGTTCTATTTGTCGATGTTGTTGTCGGTATTTCATATGCAGTAACTATGAAACTAATCCACCTACGCAGCTGCTGACTGCTTCAATGTGATAAAGAACTGATAAAAATAGCATCCAAGTTGTAAAAGTATCAACGTTATATTCGACCTTCCCTAAAGTAAACTGTACCTCTCTTGTGATGCTGTGTCTTCTCTCCCGTATCGTTTTCTTTCCCATGGCGGTGGACAGCCACTGGACGTCCATTCCCGTCCTTGCACTTCATCTTGTTCGAGCTCGCTGGAGCAAAGCGCAGGAGGTGTTTTATTTGGCCTGAAGGAAATGAACCAAGCTAGTATTGTCTGTCGGTCATTCTATCAAACAAAACCTCGATTACAAGGTTGCCAGTAAGAAAAAAGAAAGAACTGCACCTTTGTATTCTTATCTTTATTTGAAATCTATCGCGAATCGTATTGTGTGTCAATACAAAAGTATCTATTTAAAAGTGATTAAGGATTTTTCTTGTTCAAGGTCTAACTATAATGTGTTAAACATTGTACCGCTGCAAGTCTCATACGCACGAATAGAGGTGAAACCTCACGCTAACTAGACCAAAGCCGTAAGCACAAGATTGATGTGTGCCTAACGAGAGGCGGGCTCTTTGTACCTCCTTACAATGTGTATGGTCTTCATTTTATGTCCGCCGCCCTTGTACATAACTACTGCTACATCCATCCCCACCAGACTAATCCCGGAAATCGAATTCCACATTCTTTTTAAAGAAAAATAAAAAATGAAGTAACCAATTAACATTATTCCACTGAGCTCATTATCAACCTTTCGTAAGCAAGCACTTCACATGAAATGTGTGCGAAAATGCCATCAATAATCACAGCCGTGATAAAGAGGATTGAAAAATTAAATTTAAAATAGGGATCAAAACTGATAATTTGTCGCTGCTCGGGCAAAAGGTCTTATCTCATAATGCCTCCCAGCCACGTGTTGATATGCAGTCCATCAAAACAATTTTTTTGGTGTTCATTTTCGTATGCAAAGGTGTAAAGGAAAATGAACTTTGCCGCACAGCACTCTAGAAAAGTTTGTATGACTTATTTGCACGCTCCTACAGTATAATGTACTTAAAGATCACTTTCCTTTACACGTTACCATATGAACATGTCTCATTATTTATTTATTTATTTATTTATTTATTTATTTATTTATATCGATACGGATAGTTTTGGCCTACAGGTACACAAGCTAACTGCCATTTTTTGTTCTCAGACTTTTTCTTTAAATTCTTGCCAAAGATTTCTCAACGTCTTGCTCCTCCTCTGTCTTTCCTCCGCCCATATGTTCCGTAGCTTAGCACGCTGCTTTCAGGGTTACCCCTCAATTCCGCAACTTTCTTTATAAATTCTGATCTGTCGTAAATTTCGTCTGACTTTATGCCCCATCAATCAGATCTTCTACGGCCGCCTGCAGGGATGAGGTTTTAACAGGGTGGTGGCGAAATCATGCTTGAGTTGTAATATCTAGTAATTTTTGTCTTTATTCTCTCTTCCTTTTAGAGTCTTCTATAGGACAATTGGGAAAGTAACACTGGAGAACTTGAGCACTTAACAACAAATGAAACCAATTCAACTTTCCTTTACAGTTCAGCAGCCCTTATACTGATTTATCCCCAGATTTGACAGCCACGATTTTGTTTCTTGGGTATCTCGAAAGTCTTTATATGTCAACAAGCTAATAACATTGAAGGGCTGTGCAACAATACTCGAGCGGAAATGTTGCGTTATAGCCAGAAACTCAAAATACAGTTGTGAAAAGTAGTGCACACAGATTTTATAAGCAAGTAAGTGATGGTTGTGGTAAAAATATTGCCACGTCCTCAAAAATTGAAAAAGTTATATACGTAATAAATTATTCCGATACATGCATATCTCCCAATTTTCTGTGGGTCCATTCTCTTCAGGTGTTGATAAAAGCGAACCTTGTTATTATTATTATTATTATTATTATTATTATTATTATTATTATTATTATTATTATTATTATTATTATTCACCTAATAATATAGCGATAGTTGGTGGATTCATCAAACCTAACTCTGGTAGGAGATACGCCTCTTGGTACATCTAGCCCTACACAAAATCGATTTATACAAAAAAAAACATAACGGTGAAAGTTTAGTAGTAGCGAGATGAGCTTGTCTTCCGCAAAGATTTCAGCTCATTTCTCACTCACACAGTTCAATTTGCGTTTGTTCCGCACATTTTTACGACCTCGCCATCTGATAGACTTTTTTTTGTAAGTGCGGTGAAGACGGAACGTAGATGGAAATGTAGTGATATCAACCCCTATCTTCTTCTTCACTTGAAACATGTTGTTGGACCGTATCGTCGCTAAATAACATCATCTTTGCAATTTAATAATCTCATAATTGATCCGTATAGACTTTACAGTATAGAAATAATTACTTTTCTGCAACACCTTATTCTGATACAATTGATATTTCTACAAGACCTCAGGACCAAGTATTTTATGTATTTTTATTTATTTTTTGGTTATGTTTTGTTTCTTACGATATGACACAGTGTGACCCTTCAAGATCAATTCTTGTTTATATACTTTTAATGTGGTGTTTTCTCTAGATTCCTTTATACAAACTTTATATTCTTTTCAAGACTGAGGAAGGGCCAAAAGGGCCGATATATGTATCTCTAATTGTGTTTCTAATTAAGATTTGTATATTGACTAAGGTGGACTTTTAAATTGCATATTATATTTTAAGTGTTGTTTAATGTTGTGTAATGTAGTGCAGGATTAGCCTCCGTGGCTCAGGCGGCAGCGCGCCGGCCTCTCACCGCTGGATACCGTGGTTCAAATCCCGGTCACTCCATGTGAGATTTGTGCTGGGCAAAGAGGAGGCGGGACAGGTTTTTCTCTGGGTACTCCGGTTTTTCCAGTCATAGTTTATTCCAGAAACACTCTCCACTATAATTTTATTTCATCTGTCAGTCATTAATCATTGTCCCAAAGGAGTGCGACAGGCCTCGGCAGCCGGCACAATTCCTATCCTCGCCGCAAGCTAGGGGCTTCATTCATTCCATCCCTGACCCGGTTATTGACTGGAAAACAGGTTGTAGGTTTTTCATTTCAATGTAGTGCAGGCTGAGGTAGTGAATGTTTTCGCAAAAGTCAACAACACCAAGGCCCAGTTCCTTCAACGGATGTTAACTGTTAACTCTGCCCTTAAGGAGACTTAACACATAATTTAACAAAATGATCGTCTCGTCAAGAATTATTAATTCTAACTAATTGTTAATACTTGCGTTAAATTAACATGGCAGCAGCGCTGTGTTAAAACTCTTAACAGCTGTTGAAGTTTCAAAATGGTAGCATGTAGAAGACGTGTTTGAAAATGTACTGCTGCATTTAGACTCTACAAACTGAAGAAGGCAAAGGACGATCCATACTAAGGAAAACTGACTTTTTATGGTTGTCAGGAAAACGTTTCCTAAAAAAATACCTAATTACCAAAGCCATAATGAACAAGGTGCCAGAAGAAATTGAAAAAGTGTTATTAGAGTTTCCCACAGACTGAAACTTATCAGTGTCTCCAGTGCAGCAGTTGCTTATAATTCTTAGATATTATCATTTAGACTCTTTTCATGTAGAAGACTATGTTAACGAGTGCAAAACAAGAGTGTGTATAATTCTGGAAAGAATTCCTGCTGCCATTACAGCATTAACCAGGCCTTACAGTACTTTCCTCGCAGTAAAATAATGCCCGAAAATAATTCAAGACGTATCAATTATCACATCTTCCCGGTGTTGTAGGAACCTTACATTGCACTCATATAAGAATATATTGAATGTTGTGATCTAACAGCCCATTCTTTCATTCTACAAGCAGACTCGCGTACTTTCAAATTAAAATTTATAACAACATTTGTCTCGCATTCATCATAATAACGCTTTTGTTGCCTCTTACTGTTTACGTCTTAGCGGTCTCTGCTAACCATGGCATATTATAATAATTTCTATCATGTGTGACAAAATACTATCCCAATATACTGCTAGGAGTTCTTTATGTAAAGAAACAAAAGACGCTCGCTGCCAAGCGTGTTCAGAAATCTCACGGAAACGTGTTAATTGCCTTTAACACTTATTTCGTAACAAATATTGGCAATGTGTTCCTGAAACAGGGCACCTTCAACCGAACTATTAAATTAATAAGAATTGTTCAATTGTTAAGTATTTAACAGAGAGTTGGAGAAACTAGACCTAAACGCACGTGGTTAGGCTACGTTTAAATTGAAGTCTCTGAGTCAGAGGGTAGATTCCCCTTTTTTCTCCACTCAGACCTACTCCTCTCACAGGTACTATCTATTTACTCGGTGAGCGTGCGACAGCATGTTGAATGACGAAAGGAGTAACACAAAAAAATCGCTAAATGAAAGGAGTGGACTCACCTGCTCGAAGAGCGTCCATGGGCACAGACGGGTAAGGGATGGAGTAGGGGTAGCCCTCTTTACGGAGCGTCTTGGGCTTCCTGCGAGGGCGGTACTTGTAGTCAGGGTGCTCCTTCATGTGCATAGCCCGGAGCCTCTTGGCCTCGTCTATGAAGGGCCTCTTCTCGTCCTCTGTCAGCAACTTCCACTCGGCACCTGCCACATATTAAAGAGTCTTAAAAACACTAAACAACTGTTTACCGCATCATCATTCTTTACCACAATGAGAATATAAGAAATTTACTACTTGGCATGTACAATGACCATTGTCTTTGAAAATGTTATCCAAAGACTCCATCAGAATTAACCAGGGAATTCAACCTATTAAGGGAAGTCAAGACTGAGATTTGGAACTTCTACAATTTATCACTTACTACAACCAAACTTCAAACACAAGTATATATTAATAAGATACAGCACCACACGAAATTTGAAATTGATTAGTTAATTTGTTGCAAAGTTATTAACAAATATTGTTTCTTTTTAATATGTTGCATGAAAAATGCTCCTTGCGAGACAGTTTTAATTATTTTTGGATTAAAATTTGGCAGAGTTGTCAAAAATACTCAATAACTCTGGGTTTTGTAGTCAAGTATAAACTATTGTAGATATAAGTGTTTCAATTTTTCTATATTCAGACAATAGGCAACACTCTAGTTTGGTGCTATTCATCGTCATCATCAACGTCCCACTACAGTCGCCCGGGTGTGGTTTTTGGTGCTGTTATAGTACTGCCAAGAGTATTTATATCTACACTGCATCATAAATCTCTGGAATGTGTGATACTAATTATTACTTCATACATCAGCGTGCGACAGAAGCTTTTATTTTTAAATTAACGGAAAAATTGAAAATCGTCTGCATTAATGTTCTATTATTATTATTATTATTATTATTATTATTATTATTATTATTATTATTATTATTATTATTATTATTATTATTATTATTATTATTCACCAGATACTCTAGAAAATTCTTAAGAAGGATAATAACTAATTGATAGTGCTAGTGGTAAATATATCTCAATATTGAAACCAGTTACAACTGACAAAACTATTTTACATAGGTGATCACTAGAGCCCGGAATGTACAACGTATGTAATTACATATTCTGTTCCCATATATTTTGCTGCAAGAAAAGATAAAATGTCGGTGAATCGCGCTAATAGGGCCATCATTCCTGGAGTTTAAAGTAACATATTTTTACATATTTCGATGCATAATAAATATTTTGATAAATACCGTATTTACGCGAATAATCCCCCATATTAAAAAAATTGAGGCACGAAATTGAGGTGCGGGTTTTATTGCGTCGAGCATGGCAAGTTTTCGATTTTGGATGTACAGTTATACCTTGTGTAACCGCAGATGGAAGATAACAATTTAGATTTTTAATTTAAAACTGCATTTACATTTTTTAAATAATTAGTATTTTATAGATTAATTTAAATTCAAAATTTCTCCATGTCACGACAGAAAGCGTCCTCCGGAACGTGCAGGGGTAGCTTTCCGCACTTTCTTTCACGTTGGTGTATCGACAGTGTGTTTGATAGTTGTTAAATGAAATCGCAGTTCTTTTGTATTCAGCATTTTAAGGGTGCGGAGAAGCAGAATCCGCGTACACTGGCGATACCGACAGTTGACGAAAAGGGTGACTAATAATTATAATCAACACGTACGGAACGAACAATACGGTTAGTGTCAATGAAAATTCATTGTTTTTTATGCCTAGCCAAAATGGGCGTTTCTAAAGAAGATGTGGTCACTGTACTGTGTTGCAATGCAGACGGAAGCGAAAGACTTCCTCCACTTGTCATAGGAAAGCTCGATAAGCCACGATGTTTTAAGGGCGTCGGGTACTTTCCGTGCAAGTACAAGGCATCTAAAAACGCGAACAATGCAGTAATCCAAAAAATAAAGCGCTTGCACAGGGGAGCCTGCATAACTTGCCCTCGTCTTTGAATCGTGTTTCTTTCTTTCTTTCGTTGCGAGAGGTTGTATTTGCCACTGAGTTGTCCAAGTGCATTATTTGAATACTATAAATACACCTTGTTTGATACATTTTGGATTTTTTTCCACGGAATTTGAAGGTTTTAAACTCTAAATCAATGTCATTTGCATGCGGTTACGGGTCTTGAATATAATGTGATGCGGCAAGGGTTGGCATTTCTGAAGCACGAGTTGGCAGTTAATTCGAAATCATGTAATTCGAAGTCAGAGTTTTGTGTCCTAAACAGTTCGAATTAACGAAGTTTTGCTGTATCGTGTTAGCCGGTGTGTTTGCTTCAAGTGTTTACATTTCACGAAAAGAATTATCCACCACCGGTCGTGTTAATATCCGAGTAACAAGAGACCACGTTTGAAAAGTGTTTTAGACGTGGAGTGTAATTTAGGAGAGGATTGTAGTGATGCAAGAGACAAGGAATCTTCCGATCTACAGGGAATAGAGCCTATTACAATTTCAGATTAATGAAATACCTAGGCCTACTTAGTAATTTGCATAGCAAATACATTTTATAGCAGTTATAATGTATTTTTATCATCTCAAATATGTTCAGGCATATCAGCTACATCCGTAAATTTACACGCTCATATTAGCGTAAAGACCACGTGGACCTCGCGGAGTGATATGAAATGTTTGTTTATGCCTATTTTACTCCTTCGATGGAATGGGTTTTAGTTTATTTCAAATTTTTAAATGAACCTTCCTAAACTTAGGGTGCGGGGATTATTCGGCGGCGGAGATTATTCGCGTCCGTACGGTAGTATAGCCTATATTTTAAATATTTTGAAGGATATAGCGCATGTGAAAGAAAACAATTATTTTTCACTAATTTTACATCGACTTAACATTTTAATTAAACATTTGAAAATAGTTTTAAAAGTCGGCGCATCTCTAACATCTAAAAAGAATTTAATAATTTAAAATTATGTATTTTGTCGCAACTCACACACCACTCATAACACTATACTCCACCACAGTAACACGCAGTTACCTACACATGGCAGATGACGCCCACCCTCATCGGAAGGTCTGCCTTACAAGGGCTGCACTCGGCTAGAAATAGAACCACGAAATTATTATTATAGGTATTCTGTCAAAGAATCACATCCCTTAGCTATGTTGATGGTGCAAGTTTTGAGTGTCTTGAGCTGTGTCTATCAATAGTCCCTTGCACACACTTTGTCACATTGTTCTTCCCTCAGATTTAGTGACTCTTCTGTTGTTATCCTTTCCTCAATCCATAGTTTAATGTCATATGTAAAAAGCGCCTTTTCTCTTTCTTTCTTTCTTTCTTTCTTTTTTCTTTCTTTCTTTCTTTTTTCTTTCTTTCTTTCTTTCTTTCTTTCTTTCTTTCTTCCTTTCATTCTTTGTTTTATTCTTTCTCTTTCGGATATTGCCAGTGCTTCACTTCCACAAAGGGCTACACTCCGTACAAAAGTTTTCAAAAACATTTTTCTAATAAGCATATCTGTGTTTCATGAGATGAAATTTCTGCTCTCGAAATACGGATCTTCCTTGCTTGAGCAAGCCTACAATTAAACATTTATTTGCCAGAAAACTTGAAATACGTGCCAGTGACTTCATGCGGAGCTGAAAGGTCTTTTTTCTACATAGAAGAACACCCTAACAGATAGAAGGCATCACAGAAAATTTGAAAAAATATTATTTAGTTATTAATTGCCCCTCAAAATGAAAATCACAGGTTGAATAACATCTGCAACTTTAACTTTTTTCGGTTTTGTTTCCTTTTCTGTGTACAAGAATACATCGAATAAAGCTTAGATATTAAGTTACATATGTTTTATTTATTACATATTTAACTACATATTTTGTCAATTTTACCTACATATTTATGTACATATTTCTCATTTTTATATTACATATAATCCGGGCTCTACTGATCACTCATTGAGTTAACAAAGCACAATATATTACAATATTTTGCTATAGATGTGGAGTACAGATTTTTGCCCTTCTGATTTTGCATTTTCTTCACATAAACAGAGGTATATTGAGACATATAAATACTTACAACTAATTTAATTGGTCCAAAGCCGTTACACAGATGTTCATATTAAATGTTGTCATTTCACCAGTGACTCTAAAACCTATTTCTGTTTCCACTACAACCCTGCTTTCATACTAAAGAATTCAAATTACTGCTTTTCAGGATTTTTCTTAAAGAGGACTGAAATTCCAAAATTTCAAAGAATAATCTAAAACTGCCTTACCCACCTACCGTTTGGTCACAGCTATGCCTTTAAACTGCGGCCTCTTCTTTGTGATACAATGTATAAATCAGTCTGTAAAAACAGCCGTGACGGGATATGATTTACACATCAGCATAGGCTCTAACATGGCCTGACAAGGGCACTATAAGAGTGTTTACAATTGATGACGACTTTCTTTATGCGAGGAAACAAATGTTGTACTGATTATTATTTATCTGCGTAGCCAATGCCGTGATGGAATTATATATTGTCCATTAATATATTCTGTCGGGAGCATGGGGCAGCCATTCTCTCCATAACCCGTCTGTCCGGTCACCAGACATTCCTTTCTCCATCTGATTTCATTTGTACCATCTTTCTTCCTATATCTAAATTACATAGGTTCAAAACATTTCCATTTTGGGAAGAATCCTCCAGTCAGCCGATGCTTCTTCGATGTTTTCAATCACAGATTACTTTCTGTGCTTATTTATTTAGCGTACAGCTACACCAAAAAAGTTAACATTTATAATTATCTCGTAATTACATACTGATATCCAGGTCACGAATGTAGTCAATTGATCCCTCCGTCATAACCAGGAACTCTGCTGGATCACCAGGGAAAGCTCTCAGAGGACATTCTTGGACTACATGGTGACTACTGGTAAGACCCCCAACTAGAGTATGCTTCCTGTCCATGGAACCCTCACCAGGATTACTTGATTCAAGAACTGGAAAAAATTCCCAAGAAAAGCAGCTCGATTTGTTCTGGGTGATTTGCGACAAAAGAGGAATGTTACGAAAATTTTGCAAAGTTCAGGCTGTGAAGACTTGGGAGAAAGGAGACGAGTTGCTCGACTAAGTGGTATGTTCCGAGCTGTAAGTTGAGACATGGCATGGAATGATACTAGTAGATAAATAATTTTGAGTGGCGTTTTTAAAAGTAGGAAATATCACAATATGAAGATAAAGTTGGAATTCAAGGGAACAAATTGGGGCAATAATTCGTTTATAGGAAGTAGAGTTAGGGATTGGAATAATTTACCAAGGGAGATATTCAATAAATTTCCAAATTCTTTGCAATGATACTAGATAAGGAAATAGGGAAACTGCCATCTGGGCGACAGACCTAACAGCAGATCAATGTTGATTTACTGAACAGTCTGCTTTCCAACGCCACAGTCACAACTTGGAGAAGTTATTTACTTCCACTTGTGCAGGAAATCGGCACACTTGCTAGTGTTGGTTAAGAAACGACCAGATCTTGCGTGGCAATTGTGTGGCTCGGAAAATATTCACGGTATCTTAAGTTGTTCCGTAGAAGCATTAATCTCTCATGTCTGTCTCCAGCAGTAATCAGTATTAAACCCGTTGTCAACTAACATCCTTGCAGTTTCCAGGGGTGGGTGACGAGAGCGAAGCTTTCCTTTACTCATGGTTGAGATGTCTGCGTGAACAAGGAGGTGAGGATTTTTCTGTAGATTTTTGTACTCTCGTACCAGTACACTTTCTCTCCCCATAGAATGAGGTGGTATATGGCTAAGTATGGGTAGCCAGAAAGTAGGTGTAGGTCTGATTGAGCCTGTTATAAGACTCAAGGTATGGTTGACCTGTGTGTCATTAAGTCGTGTGTATTATTCATCCAAGATGGTGTCCGGCTCCGTAGTTGAATGGTTAGCGTGCTGGCCTTCGGTCACAGGGGTTCTGGGTTCGATTCCCGGCAGGGTAGGGAATTTTAACCATAAGTGGTTAATTCTGCTGACATTGTGGCTGGGTGTATGTGTCGTCTTCATCATCATTTCATCCTCATCACGGCGCGCAGGTGGCACACGGGCGTTAAATCAAAAGACCTGCACCTGGCGAGCCGAACTTGTCCTCAGACACTCCCGGCACTAAAAGCCATACGCCATTTCATTTCATTTTTCATCCAAGCTGGAGAGCATTATTCCGCAGCAGGGTAAACCAACCCCAGAGCTGAAGTACGGAGTGTCGATGCACAGGATCCCGATGATGTGCCATACCCTCTGAGCAAAGTGGATTTGAGACAGTAACAGCAATAGACACAAACCCGTACGTCTCAACTAACCAAAGTTTTACCGCTCCATCCTTATTAGCAAATGTAAACGCTCCAATAAACGCTCCACTCTAGTTTTCCCTTCAAATATAGAAGAAATAAAACAAAGCATAAGTTCCTGTAGTCACGCTAAACGTCTCGTTACTAGGGATTTAGCCGCCACGGTCGCTATACGCTTGCTCTCAGTGTTTGAATCTGAAGATGATAGCAAGGATGTAACACTCTCCAATTAAGTTTATTTGTATTATACGTTTTCCTTGCGTGCAAATGTGTGGGACCAACTCTCAATATCGTATCGCGGTCATGAGCGGACTGGATCACCAAGTATACTGCTACCATGATAATTTAATCGGAAACAAATATATTATGTACTTGCATGTTACAAGGAGTGACATGATATATTCTCAGGCAGTAAATACCTCCGTCAACTACGCCTTTCCGATACTGAAGACTGAAGTGGAGATGTACAAAACGTGATTTTTAGAGCAATAACCCTTGTTGAGTCTCTTATTTGCCACTCAGAGCTCAGGTCCTCGCCACTCGCCTCGCTCGTAGTTGTCTACTATCCTTTCACTCACACATTCACCACCCTGCGCCTAGGGAAACCACTTAGAACTCTGACCAGAAAGGTTCGGTCATCTTAAATTCAGTACTGCATGAACTGTATCAACAAACTGTCGCTGTTCGGGCAAAAGGACATATCTCACAATGTTATTTCTATCCATTAGTTTCCTTAAGACTGGTCACGCCTCCCTGCTACATATTGATATGCACTCCATCACAACAATTTTCGTTATGCTCATTTTCGTACGGCAGCGTGTAAAGGAAAATGAACCTTAAGTACATGATACTGTAGGTGTAAATAAGTCATGCAAACATACCTTCCTAGAGTCCGGTACGGTAAGGTTCATTTTCCTTTACACGTCCGCATAGGAAAATGTACACAACGAATATTGTTCTGAGGGACTGCATAGCGGTATGTGGCTGGGAGGCGTGACCAGTCTTCAGGAAAATAATGGATAGGCAGAGCATTGTTAGATATGACCTTTTGCCCGAACAGCGACGAAATGTTCGTTCTAAGTGATGCATGTGCTGCGGGTTAGAATTTCTCCCCTCAACATTGTCACATAGCGGTATTTCCAGACGCAAAGACGATATTGCCGTAACTCTCATACGTGAAAGTGTTTTTTTCCTAATGTAAGTCACGAAGCCTAATCTATGCAAACTTCGAGGCTTCGGTTCGTGTAAACGGCCCAAATATCTCCATACCAAATTAATATTGAAATATTACTGGAAAGGAAACCGAAGGACATTAATGTTTACAATTGGCTTTACGTCACACCCACACACATAGGTCTTATGATGACGATGTGATAGAAAAGTCTTAGGAGTAGGAAGGAAGTGACCGCGACCTTAATGAAGGTACAGCCCCAGCATTTGTCTGGTGCGAAAATGGGAAACCTCCGAAAACCAACTTCAGGGCTGTCGACAGTGGGGTTCGAACCCACTACCTCCCGGATGTGAGCTTACAGCTGCGCGCGCATTACCACGGGGCCAACTGGCCCAGTATTAAAATCTGAGCACAAGTCCACTGTTTTCCCCACTTAGTACACCAGTAATGAAAATGTGGTAATTACGTCTGTCATTATACTTATTATTGTATTATCGTTTTGTTTTAATGTCTTTAGCAGTAACTGCATCATTATTTTTCATTAATCAATTTCAATCAATCACTACTGAACTACATTTAGGGTAGTCGTCCAAGTGGCAGATTCCCTATCTGTTGTTTTCCTTGCATTTTCTTAAATGATTTCAAAGATATTGGAAATTTATTGAACATCTCCCTTGGTAAGTTATTCCAATCCCTAACTCCCATTCCTA
The DNA here is from genome assembly GCF_040414725.1 of Anabrus simplex. Taxonomy (NCBI): domain Eukaryota; kingdom Metazoa; phylum Arthropoda; class Insecta; order Orthoptera; family Tettigoniidae; genus Anabrus; species Anabrus simplex. The sequence continues at coordinate 860,109,832 of NC_090265.1, read as the reverse complement.
TAAACGAATATTTGCTCCAATATGTCCTCTTGGATTCCAACTTCATATTGTGATCTTTCCTACTTTTAAAGACACCACTGAAACTTATTCGTCTACTAATGTCATTCCACGCCATCTCTCCTCTGACATCTTGGAATATACCACTTAGTCGAGCAACTCGTCTTCTTTCTCCCAAGTCTTCCCAGCCCTAACTTTGCAACATTTTTATAACACTGCTCTTTTGTCGGAAATCAGCCAGAACAAATCGAGCTGCTTTTCTTTGGATTTTTGCCAGTTCTTGAATCAAGATGTAAGCGGTAGCTGTAACTACACGCCTTAGAGTTAATGATATTTTAGAAACTGAATTTAGTTTTAAGTTGAACACTGAAATGCATCTACAACTTAGCACGTAGCCTAATGTGTAAATAAATAAGCTCGTACAAATATTAAGGATTTTGCATTATTTTAATATCAGAACATCAAACGTGTCCGTTACAAACGCGCTGCCACGAGCCGTCGTACTACAGTTGCTTTGACAGTTTTGTAGATAAGACTGCTTCTCTACCAGGCTCCGTACCTCGTGGTGGTTCCGAGCACACAGTGAGAGCTGCTTTTATGCGAATCCCTAAATTTGGGTGACATCAAAACTACCTGGAATGAATATTACCCCCGAAAGGAAGAACCATATCCCGCTACTATTAGGAGACATGATAGGAAAATCTACTAGTAGGTGTACTTAGAGCCTTGAACTCTCTTGTGAGAAGACTTTGTCTATCACTGTATTTTGCTGCTTGTTTTAATCCTAAAGTAAACACATATTAACCTAGAATACGAATAACCCTGACACTTCTTGCATTCCAAATGCCTGGCAGTAAATTATCTGCGGAACTTTAACAGGAAATGCTTCCGCTATTACGTAAGTTTATCAGGTATTTCACTGATAAGCTTAGTATTGTACAAAGGTAGAGAACTGGACGTAGTAAACAGAATAGAATTCCCGCATCAGAGCTGTCAAATACTTACGTCTAGAAATACGTCGAGACACTGTGGCCTTTACAGCGTCGCCATCGGTCTATCATCGCTGTATTTCCAGAATTACACTGAGTCTAAGCGATGAAGGTTTAAAATTACTCCACCATCTCCGATTTCACTAACAATTTGTATCACAGTATCGTTCTATATCCATTACTCATCACCCAACAGATGTGTGACAGATCTCACCAGTCTAGATTTTAGTACCTCGGCGGTGAACAGGATATCAAAACTTTTAATTCTAATCAGGGAAGTCCTCGTTAAATTCCAATTATATGGGCTCGGTAATACAAGTGGATTTGACCCAGTTTTACGGTCAGATGCCCTCCCTAACGCTAGCCCTATGAAGGTGTCGCTGTTGAGGTTGGCAGTATGGTGTGTTGTACGAATATGAAGTGGTGTGATTTAAGAGGAACTTATTAAACACCCAGACTCAGAAATAGGTGAATTAATCAGACGCGGGTAAAATCACCGGCCCGCCGGGAATCGATCCCCGGACCCTCTGATCCAAAGGTTAAAGATTCTGGCGCTTTCCTACTTAAACTGCACAAAAAGAGAATTCTCAAGGTAAAGTTCACAAGATTTGACAACCGTCTGAGCCACTCAGCCCGGCAGTATTGAAGACCAAATAAATCTGATTGTCACTGTGAACTCTAAAAATTAAAGCTGTCAGACCTCGAAATAAAAGTAAAAATTTCCAGGTATGTCCGTTTACTTAGAAATCCAATTCCATTAATAGCCCTTAACTTACCCACGCCAAAAGAAGAAGATCTGTAGATGATAAGGTAAAATGATGTCTCATTACCTCGTGGTGTTGTGATGAAAGATTGGGGTTTCGGATATGGTACCTGCTGTGACTGTGGTACAGAAGAACAAATGAAGGCACACACTGTGGAGAACTACTCACTCCGAGTTCTCGGAGATGGTTTGGAGACTTCACAGTGAGGCACTAAATGCACAAATTGGGTTGTCAAAACTTGATATTAGTCACTAACTGTGTATTTGTTTTTAACTTCATACTCGTTGTATATATTTACTTTATATACGCTAGAGTATGTACTCGTCGAACCATACAATAATAATAATAATAATAATAATAATAATAATAATAATAATAATAATAATAATAATAATTGTCTTGCTGTAAGAGTAGCGTAAGTCGTAATCCATGTGTAACCGTAATAGTGAAAGAAACATTCTGACAGATAGAGCTGGAGGGGGGAAGCATTGCACGAGCCATTGCACGGTGTTGCCACATTTCTGCATTCCTTTCTCCTCCCCTACGCTTTCGCCTCACTTGTTCGTTCTTTCAGAAGTGAGAGGTTTGGCAACTCCGAGCAACGCGCTCCGGCCAGCAGGCTTTTCTCCATGGCAACCGCCGTGGGTCCGCCCCCATTTCCAAGGCAACCATACCCCCTACTCCCTTCTTCGCACCCAAGCAGGCAGTAAACGGACTTCCTTGCACAAGGACCTAACAGAAATAGGTGTCAAGGAGGAAGAGATAATAAAAGACAGAATAACATTTAGGAAAGGGTTGCGGGGATGAGGAATGCACCGGAAAGCCACTGAATATCTCGAGGAAAGAGCGAGAAACAAGCCAAAAAATTAAGGATCAAAGGGCAAAGAGAAATGCATTCAGAAGGACGGGTAGATTTTGTAAGTTAAGTGTGGCCCACAGATGGCCCTATCGACGAATGGATAATAATAATAATAATAATAATAATAATAATAATAATAATAATAATAATAATAATAATAATAATAATGGTGCTATCTGCTTGCAGGAGGTTGACGGCCATCACGGTGCAATTTCTATTTTGTATTTCGTGTATCGGAGTCCCCCTATCTTCGATGTTCGACTCCCAGGATAATCTTCTCCGTCCATGACCACGTGTACCTTCTACGTTGCCTTCCACGAACAGTTGTATCAGGCTGTAGCCGTCATTCAAATGATGTGATGAAATAATCTGATTTCCTGTGTTTTACGAGGGTTATGAATTTATCCTGCTGTCATTTCTTGATACATTACTTTTGCATCCACCTCTTGGTATAGGCCAGAGCAAAGTGTAGCTTCCCCCGAAGACCCAGTCTCATCCATGGCTGTGACAATATGAAAGATGCTGGGGTATGGGTGGTGCTGAGTAATGGCATTCAGAGTACAACCAGTACATCTGAGTGTTATGAAAGGTGTTACTCATAGGATCAGTCGGGCTACAGTAGCACTGCCTGGCCCTGTGAGGAAAGCAATGGCAAACTACCTCACTCCTCATCTTGACTAGTACGCCTCATTTTGGTACTGCCGTTGGTTTTCTGGTTTTCCTGTAACTGCATAGCCTTTGGTGGTGTTATTTTAGGATCCAACCAGCCTCTGGGCTGTTGACCTAACAGATAGACATGAATTTATGATATTTCCCGGGCCGACGTAGTACCTCCTCACCGAGCTCGATAGCTGCAGTCGCTTAAGTGCGGCTAGTATCCAGTATTCGGGAGATAGTAGGTTCGAACCCCACTGTCGGCAGCCCTGAAAATGGTTTTCCGTGGTTTCCCATTTTCACACCAGGCAAATGCTGGAGCTGTACCTTAATTAAGGCCACGGCCGCTTCCTTCCTACTCCTAGCCCTTTCCTGTCCCATTGTCGCCATAAGACCTATCTGTGTCGGTACGACGTAAAGCAGCTAGCAGAAAAAAGTACCTCCTCGCTGATGACGACATGGTCTACCCGTGGGATCTTTGAATATTCTGCGATGCATCCGCATTTCAAAGAACCGGGCGAGTTGGCCGTACGATTAGGGGCGCGCAGCTGTGAACTTGCATGCGGGAGATAGTGCGTTCGAACCCCACTCCCAGGCCTTTCCTATCCCGTCGTCGCCATAATACCTATCTGTGTCGTTGTGACGTAGAAAGACAAACATCAATATTAAATAAAACATTTCAAAGACTGCAGTCGGTTCCTTGACAATTTTTAGTAGCCATCCTTTAACACCGCAAAGTAGTACCAGTAACCAGCAGCGGTTGGCCCATTTTAACTTTTACTTCTCATACATTATATACAGGAGATAGGTTTTAAACTCATAAGGAAGGTGGCTGACTATTATTTCTAAACTGCGAAATATGGTTTCAGGATAGAGCTTAAAATCGTATATATCAGTTCGCGGTCACAACACCCATGTGACCGTGGAGCAAACGTTTAATGTGCATGGTCTACAAACGTTGCCCTTGGCTATGATTTTTGGATAAGAGGACTGCTGTAATGAGAGAGCCTCGGTCACAAGGAAACTGTGATCTAGAACGGTAGAATGCCCTGTAGTTCTCCGAAGAAAAATTCACAGACATGTATTACCAATGTGTACTGTGGCAAGAGAAAGGTGTTTCTCTACATTCAATAGAATAAAAACATTCCTGAGTAGTGCAGTGACAAGTGAGAGGTAATAATACGCTGGCTATGACCGAGAGATTTGCTACATCTGAAAGAAGAAGGGTTGATCTGACGTAAGTAGGCCTATAACTGATAAGGTAATTCTAGGTGTGTTTTAACATATTTTCTTTTAATTTACATATTTACTCGTGTGTGTATTTTAGACTTATATTATCCGTGTCAGTATTTAAACCATAAGGTGACCACATTATATGAAATTTCACGAGCCGCCACTGCCAGTAACACATAAAATTTCATGAAACATGAACGAGTTTCCAGTCGGAGCTTATAGTTACACGCAAGATGCTTTAATTTGAAAAACACACTCCTCACTATCTCGATTAGGATTTTTATTTCTACCAGGTGTATGCATAAGTTATTGCCTGTTTTTGTGGTAAGGAAAACGTAATTTTCAAGGGAAATTAATATTTTGTTTATTCAAAATATTGCCAATAGGCTTGTACACACCTTGCCAATCTTTCAGGTGAGTTATGAATACCATACCAGAAAAACTGCTTGTCCTTTGCGGCAAACCATTCGTCGAGTTATTTTCTAACTTCCTCGAAATTGCTGAAGTGCTGCTCTGCGAGCGAGTGCCCCATTGATGCGAAGAGGTGATAGATGGCGCCAGGTCGGGGCAGTACGGCGGGTGCTGAAGAATGTCCCATCCACGCGATTTCAAGGTGTCTTGTAATGGTTTTGTTGTGTGAGACGGTGCATTGTCGTGTGACAAAATCACTTTGCCATGCCTTCTGGCCCATTCCGGTCGTCTTTCGCTCAATGCGTGATTTAAATTAATCATTTGTTAGCGATAGCATTGTGCATTAACGGTTTCGCCGGGCAATTGCTCGTCTTCGCACTTTTATGATCTACCAGAGAGCGCACTGTCTTTCATATTGAAATCACCACGTTTAAATTGTCGAAACCATGTCTCACACGTTCTAATCGATGGAGCGTGTTCACCATATGTTTCTACCAGCAAACGATGACTTTCTACAGCCTTTTTATTTTGATTAAATTCGACAAACAATGCATGCCGTAAATGTTCTTTTTCAGGCACAAACGTCGACATGATCACTGAACGATACAACACAGACCATAGTGTGTGACAGACTCAACTTATGTGTGTCGGTAGGTTAATGCCAGACGAACAAACTGACGTATGTGTCGAATTCATATGCTGCGTACTGTTTGCTGGCGCCATCTGTTAGTGAAAACGAAAAATACCTATGCATACACGTGGTACATCTGAATCTCAGTCCTATATTAACCATAATCCTATAGGTACTTGAGCTGTGAAATTACTGTCGACCTAAGTAGTATTATGTGCTCTCACTTTTGGAGGTTGTTTATGAATTAAGCAATACGCATACAGAAAATAAAATAACACCATCATTTTCCTCGTTTAATTCCACGTTAGGTCATTTAGGTTTGAAATTTTAAATGCAAATTTTAATATTTTTTATCTCAGGTGGAACATGCGTCAAATTTAAAACACTGTTTCTCAAAAACAAATTTTAACACAATCTATTCAGAATTTTATATTTCAACAACAATCCACAGTTGCCCTTCAAGCGAGAAACTCAATCTTGAAAACATCCTAGGCATATGAGCTACGAATTTTAGTTAAATAACATATAATAAAATATGAAAATACATTCTTTATTTATTTTCCTAAAAATGACAATCCTTCTTTTAATCATCGTTATCCGGTCGATTAGATTAGCAGTTGGTCTTTTTCTACCATTACGAGCGCTAATGTGAGTAAATGCATTATTTCACTTAAGCACCACTACGAGCGCTAATGTGAGTCAATGCAGAGTTTCACTTAAACGCTTATAACTACGTTCGGTGTGGACATTTTTCAAAAAAACAAGAAAAGGCGTGACGGTATTGAACCAAGAAACACATTACAGAAAGAGTTATGTAAATGAGTCAATTTTCCTAGGATTTTACTAAAAAAGAAAACGAGTAAAGAAACAAGCGATTTTAGGCTGTTTTTCTGGAACTGGATTTAGGCCGGAAGCGATTTCCGAATTTTTGTTTTAGTTTGATAGAGCTATCCAAGACTCACAATTTGAAAATTTTCCGGGCCCTGTATCCCTTCAACTTTCAGTACAATTGAGGAAATTTTACGTTTTTCGTGGCATGGGGACCTCTACTTGGAAATTGCTTAATTTTACGTTTTTCGTGGCATGGGGACCTCTACTTGGAAATTGCTTAATTTTACGTTTTTCGTGGCATGGGGACCTCTTCTTGGAAATTTCTTAATTTTACGTTTTTCGTGGCATGGGGACCTCTACTTGGAAATTGTTCAATTTTACGTTTTTCGTGGCATGGGGACCTCTACTTGGAAATTGCTTAAGTTTACGTTTTTCGTGGCATGGGGACCTCTACTTGGAAATTGTTTAATTTTACGTTTTTCGTGGTATGGAGACCTCTACTTGGAAATTGTTTAATTTTACGTTTTTCGTGGTATGGAGACCTCTACTTGGAAATTGTTTAATTTTACGTTTTTCGTGGTATGGAGACCTCTACTTGGAAATTGTTTAATTTTACGTTTTTCGTGGTATGGAGACCTCTACTTGGAAATTGCTTAATTTTACGTTTTTCGTGGTATGGAGACCTCTACTTGGAAATTGTTTAATTTTACGTTTTTCGTGGTATGGAGACCTCTACTTGGAAATTGTTTAATTTTACGTTTTTCGTGGTATGGAGACCTCTACTTGGAAATTATTTAATTTTACGTTTTTCGTGGTATGGAGACCTCTACTTGGAAATTGTTTAATTTTACGTTTTTCGTGGTATGGGGACCTCTACTTGGAAATTGTTTAATTTTACGTTTTTCGTGGTATGGAGACCACTACTTGGAAATTGTTTAATTTTACGTTTTTCGTGGTATGGAGACCTCTACTTGGGAATTGTTTAATTTTACGTTTTTCGTGGTATGGAGACCTCTACTTGGAAATTGTTTAAATTTACGTTTTTCGTGGTATGGAGACCTCTACTTGGAAATTGTTTAATTTTACGTTTTTCGTGGTACTTCGTCTGCTAAGAAATGCTTTCAACGTTAAGGTAACTTTTTCTCCGCTTGAGATGGTTGTAAAATTGCGTTCTTGGTTGCATTACGATCTGTAATTTTACCCCATGGTCATGCTGTAACTTATGATGTTGAAACACGTAAATGAACTCAATTTTTAAAAACACCATTTTGTATTTGTGTTGGGTAGAATGATATGGATCAGTAGCTGGCCAGATTAGGGAAATCCGCGCGACGTTGCCGCGATGGTGGATATTCCGCTCAGCGTTCCAGGGTCGGCTTTTCTCTCGGACTCAGCGAGGGATCCCACCTCTACCACCTCAAGGGCAGTGTCCTGGAGCGTCAGACTCTGGGCCTGGGATACAACTGGGGAGGATGACCAGTACCTTGCCCAGGCTGCCTCACCTGCTATGCTGAACAGGGGCCTTGTGGGGGATAGGAAGTTGGGAAGGGATAGACAAGGAAGAGGGAAGGAAACGACCGTGGCATTAAGTTAGGTACCATCCCAGCATTTGCCTGGAGGAGAAGTGGGAAACCACAGAAAACCACTTCCAGGATGAGTGAGGAGGGAATCGAACCCCCCTCTACTCAGTTGACCTCCCAAGGCTGAGTGGACCCCGTTCCAGGCCTCATACCACTTTTCAAATTTCGTGGCAGAGCCGGGAATCGAACCAGGGACTCTGGGGGTGGCAGCTAATCACACTAACCACTAAACCACAGAGGCGGACGTGATTATCTGTTCAAGACTAAACTCCTTGCTTACTTCGTGGATGCTGCTCAGAGGGAATGGAAGGTCTTTTAAAATATCAACAACTATCACGATGTCATCTGCATAGTGGATGGTGTTTATGTGGTTAGTGTGCTGGCCTTTTGTCATAGGGTTCGAGGGTTCGATTCCCGGCAACGTCAGGAATTTTTACCATCATCGCTTAATTCCGCTGGTACGGGGGCTGGGTGTATGTGTCGTCTTCATCATCATTTCATCCTCATCACGACGCGCAGGTCGCCTATGGGGGTCAAATCAAAAGATCTGCATCTGGTGAGCCGAACATGTCCTCGGACACTCCCGGCACTGAAACCCATACGCCCTTTCATTTCATTTGCTCGCTTTGATCCTTACTCCTTCATCAACTTCATCAAGGGCAATTCGAAAATTGGCTTCAGAATATAAGTTATAAAGAATCGGAGAGAGGATACAACTCTGCTTGCTTAGTATCCCTAAATGGCGAAATAATTATTCAACTTTCTTTTTTACTCACAAGCATTTAACAATCGCTTTGGAGAAAGTTTTTTTTTTGCTATGGGCTTTACGTCGCACCGACACAGATAGGTCTTATGGCGACGATGGGATAGGAAAGGCCTAGAAGTTGGAAGGAAGCGGCCGTGGCCTTAATTAAGGTACAGCCCCAGCATTAGCCTGGTGTGAAAATGGGAAACCACGGTAAACCATTTTCAGGGCTGCCGATATTGGGATTCGAACCTACTATCTCCCGGATGCAAGCTCACAGACGCGCGCCTCTACGCGCACGGCCAACTCGCCCGGTAGGAGAAAGATCTAACCACAAACATTTACGACTGTGTTAAGTCCTGATATTAACTTCACCTATCAGAGATTCAAGGCTCGAATTCCGTGGCTGATAACCCCTATCTAGAGTGTGGATTTCCGGTGGCAATTTCCCTCTCATGAAAGGAAAATACTGAGGTACTGCCTTATTTCTAGTCGTGGTTGCGTTATGAACTTTATACTGTAATTATACCCAATGGTTATGCTGTAACTTATAATGTTGAAACACGTAAATGAACTCACATTTTTTAAATACCTTTTTGTATTTGTGTTGGGTAGAATGATATGGATCATTGAATGTTCTCTTTATGAGACGTATCCGCAGCTTCTCTGAGTAGTCAGCGACACGGCATTCGGTTCACAAGGTCCTGGGATTGTAGTCTAATCTAATCCATTCTCTAGCTCCAGGACTGGATGGATCACACTACCAACTACTACAAAAATACGGAATAGTGCATACGTATTGTTCAATAAAAGGTTGCTGTCAGGAAGGACATCTGCCGTAAAACAAAGCAAAGTACAATGACTCATGTTTCTCCCGCGATCCCTCTAGGGTGCGGGAAAAGTTGCGGAAGAAGAAGTTCTTTTAGAGATAGGTGTTACGAACATGACAGCTGATTCTAATAATCTTTCCACTTGCTTGGGTCAATTCCTCCTGCCGTCTTCTCTGCCCGACCTCCACTGACCAAGAAATATTCTCTTCAGACCTGCGTTGCCTAGACAGTCTTTTGCATTTACATTTTGAATGACGTTTCTCTCGCTTCAAATGATACCCCATATTCCAAATAGTCATACCTCTTCCTCTTTCCCCTTAATGTCAAAAAGAGTGTGCAAAACCTGAGGACGAAACAGGGCTTTTCTACAGTGCCTTTTAAGAGCCATGTATCAGCGGGAAATTCATACTCGGCGTAGGCTTATTATTTACAAAAGTGATAATAAACAATGACGAATTGAAAAATTAATAAAAAGAAAAGTAGAAAATTATATTATATTTTAAAATGCTTACAAAGTATTGACTGACATAATACATATCGTCGTTGCCGGGACAAAACCTCGTATGTGATAATATTTTTGGAGATATACTGACCCGCAGCATATACATTATGAAGAGCGAGAATGCCTTGACAATATTCACACAATATTGCACCTTAGATGACAGAAACCTTACCGGCCAAAGTTCTAAGCTAAAATATTTCACATAGGAGGTTTTGCCCCGGCAGCGACGATATGCACCTATGTCAGAAATATAAAGAAGAAGGATTGGTCATTAATAGAGGATAAGATCACCTCTAATGGCTGTGCATGCATTACCATCGTCTTCACTGCACGCTTATATAACTCACTGAGGCGAATCTAACATCTCGCACGACTTGCTACTACACTACTGTCTAGAACTATACTAAGTGTTAGCCGCGCGACACGGCGATTTTAGTACCTCAATATGGTTGCGCTATTACTTCACCCGATCAGGTCATACCGAGGCCAGACTCTTGTTGCTAGGTAGTGAACATTGTCGACGCTCGTGTTGTCTAGAAATTATAACGATCTGAAAAATGTCACATTTTTGTAACGGTGCAGTCTCAAAATATCCGAGTCTCAAAATATCTGAACATTAAAGTGACAGAAAAAAGTATCAAAATATCCGCAAGAAATATGTACCCGAAATAAATAAGCTAATGAATCTCAAAATATCTGAACAAGAAATTGGCAGAAAACAGTATCAAAATATTCGCAAGAAATATGTACCCGAAATAAATAAGCTACCGTAATGAGTCTCAAAATATCCGAGTCTCATGACCCTGTTTTACGGCCGGATGCCCTTCCTGACGCCAACCCTATATGGAGAGATGTAATCACTATTGCGTGTTTCTGTGGTGTTTGGTAGTGTAGTGCGTTGTCTGAATATGAAGATGTAAGTGTTGGGACAAACACAAATACTCATTCCCCGAGCCAGAAGAATTAATCAGACGCGATTAAAATCCAGGACCTAAAATCCAGGACCTGACAGGTAATCGAACCCGGAACCCTCTGAACCGAAGGCCTCAATGCTGACCATTCAGCCAGTGAGTCGGACTTTGTAATCTATATATATAAAAGCAAGTCGGGCTGGAGCGATGTATATATAAATATTTAAAAATGAAAAAAGACGTGAATTAATGAGGCACTTCCAGAAATCTCAGAAATTTGAAACTTGGTACGAGGGAAACTGATGACCCCAGGATCCCTAGAAAAATCGGAAATTCTCAAAATTCCCTGAAGGGGGCACGCTGGGGGGGCTCAAATTTTGGGCTCAGTATAAGAACACAGTCGTATAGTATATCCAAAACGATAACCTATAGGTTTCGTGGGCTTAAAAATTTTCGGGAATTTCCTCATTTTTATCCCCCATCCCCCCAAATCAAGATGGCGGCACAACCTGCGAGACGAGGTAGACAATTGAAATTTGGTGAAATTATAGCTTTTGAACCCTAACCGACGGGAAAATTCCAACATGTTCAAATTTTTCACTTTTTACCCCCAAGGATATCGAAATATGGAGGCAATTTTAATGACTGTGCAGACATTCCTTCTGAGCTATTTTTTGGCTAAACGGTAAGTCGTATCACAAAACGGATGGCACAACGTCCCTTCAATTCGGAGTGATCTACAACTTTGGTCCTGTGACATTTTGTCGTATCTCTCTCCCTTATACGTTAAATTTGGCCGTATTTCTGGATTGTTCGTAAATTTGGTGATTTTTACAAGTATATTTTATTCTTTGACACACTTATAACAATGATAGGATCATCATGTTGTGTGCGCACATTGGCACGATTAAGGGACATATGTGTACCAAATTTCATGATTCTAGCTTATACATAAGTAGGCAAAATGTAATGTAAAATGTTAAAAATGCACCCAAATTTCACCCTATTCAAAATTTGAACTCAATTTACCCCCTTAATATGGGAGATACGAGGAAATGGTTTAGAAACAAACATGTAGAGCGATAAATGAGGCGTCTGATGGCGCAAACCGTTTCGTAATATTATAAACCGTTTAGGAGATATGAATCTCGAAGTGGAAGTCTGCACTTTCCAACGTGCTCATGCTTATCCGTCATCTATCTATATATATAAAAGCAAGTCGGGCTGGAGCGATGTATATATAAATATTTAAAAATGAAAAAAGACGTGAATTAATGAGGCACTTCCAGAAATCTCAGAAATTTGAAACTTGGTACGAGGGAAACTGATGACCCCAGGATCCCTAGAAAAATCGGAAATTCTCAAAATTCCCTGAAGGGGGCACGCTGGGGGGGCTCAAATTTTGGGCTCAGTATAAGAACACAGTCGTATAGTATATCCAAAACGATAACCTATAGGTTTCGTGGGCTTAAAAATTTTCGGGAATTTCCTCATTTTTATCCCCCATCCCCCCAAATCAAGATGACGGCACAACCTGCGAGACGAGGTAGACAATTGAAATTTGGTGAAATTATAGCTTTTGAACCCTAACCGACGGGAAAATTCCAAGATGTTCAAATTTTTCGCTTTTTACCCCCAAGGATATCGAAATATGGAGGCAATTTTAATGACTGTGCAGACATTCCTTCTGAGCTATTTTTTGGCTAAACGGTAAGTCGTATCACAAAACGGATGGCACAACGTCCCTTCAATTCGGAGTGATCTACAACTTTGGTCCTGTGACATTTTGTCGTATCTCTCTCCCTTATACGTTAAATTTGGCCGTATTTCTGGATTGTTCGTAAATTTGGTGATTTTTACAAGTATATTTTATTCTTTGACACATTTATAACAATGATAGGATCATCATGTTGTGTGCGCACATTGGCACGATTAAGGGACATATGTGTACCAAATTTCATGATTCTAGCTTATACATAAGTAGGCAAAATGTAATGTAAAATGTTAAAAATGCACCCAAATTTCACCCTATTCAAAATTTGAGCTCAATTTACCCCCTTAATATGGGAGATACGAGGAAATTGTTTAGAAACAAACATGTAGAGCGATAAATGAGGCGTCTGATGGCGCAAACCGTTTCGTAATATCATAAACCGTTTAGGAGATATGAATCTCGAAGTGGAAGTCTGCACTTTCCAACGTGCTCATGCTTATCCGTCATCTATATATATAAAAGCAAGTCGGGCTGGAGCGATGTATATATAAATATTTAAAAATGAAAAAAGACGTGAATTAATGAGGCACTTCCAGAAATCTCAGAAATTTGAAACTTGGTACGAGGGAAACTGATGACCCCAGGATCCCTAGAAAAATCGGAAATTCTCAAAATTCCCTGAAGGGGGCACGCTGGGGGGGCTCAAATTTTGGGCTCAGTATAAGAACACAGTCGTATAGTATATCCAAAACGATAACCTATAGGTTTCGTGGGCTTAAAAATTTTCGGGAATTTCCTCATTTTTATCCCCCATCCCCCCAAATCAAGATGGCGGCACAACCTGCGAGACGAGGTAGACAATTGAAATTTGGTGAAATTATAGCTTTTGAACCCTAACCGACGGGAAAATTCCAACATGTTCAAATTTTTCACTTTTTACCCCCAAGGATATCGAAATATGGAGGCAATTTTAATGACTGTGCAGACATTCCTTCTGAGCTATTTTTTGGCTAAACGGTAAGTCGTATCACAAAACGGATGGCACAACGTCCCTTCAATTCGGAGTGATCTACAACTTTGGTCCTGTGACATTTTGTCGTATCTCTCTCCCTTATACGTTAAATTTGGCCGTATTTCTGGATTGTTCGTAAATTTGGTGATTTTTACAAGTATATTTTATTCTTTGACACACTTATAACAATGATAGGATCATCATGTTGTGTGCGCACATTGGCACGATTAAGGGACATATGTGTACCAAATTTCATGATTCTAGCTTATACATAAGTAGGCAAAATGTAATGTAAAATGTTAAAAATGCACCCAAATTTCACCCTATTCAAAATTTGAACTCAATTTACCCCCTTAATATGGGAGATACGAGGAAATGGTTTAGAAACAAACATGTAGAGCGATAAATGAGGCGTCTGATGGCGCAAACCGTTTCGTAATATTATAAACCGTTTAGGAGATATGAATCTCGAAGTGGAAGTCTGCACTTTCCAACGTGCTCATGCTTATCCGTCATCTATATATATAAAAGCAAGTCGGGCTGGAGCGATTGTATATATAAATATTTAAAAATGAAAAAAGACGTGAATTAATGAGGCACTTCCAGAAATCTCAGAAATTTGAAACTTGGTACGAGGGAAACTGATGACCCCAGGATCCCTAGAAAAATCGGAAATTCTCAAAATTCCCTGAAGGGGGCACGCTGGGGGGGCTCAAATTTTGGGCTCAGTATAAGAACACAGTCGTATAGTATATCCAAAACGATAACCTATAGGTTTCGTGGGCTTAAAAATTTTCGGGAATTTCCTCATTTTTATCCCCCATCCCCCCAAATCAAGATGGCGGCACAACCTGCGAGACGAGGTAGACAATTGAAATTTGGTGAAATTATAGCTTTTGAACCCTAACCGACGGGAAAATTCCAAGATGTTCAAATTTTTCACTTTTTACCCCCAAGGATATCGAAATATGGAGGCAATTTTAATGACTGTGCAGACATTCCTTCTGAGCTATTTTTTGGCTAAACGGTAAGTCGTATCACAAAACGGATGGCACAACGTCCCTTCAATTCGGAGTGATCTACAACTTTGGTCCTGTGACATTTTGTCGTATCTCTCTCCCTTATACGTTAAATTTGGCCGTATTTCTGGATTGTTCGTAAATTTGGTGATTTTTACAAGTATATTTTATTCTTTGACACACTTATAACAATGATAGGATCATCATGTTGTGTGCGCACATTGGCACGATTAAGGGACATATGTGTACCAAATTTCATGATTCTAGCTTATACATAAGTAGGCAAAATGTAATGTAAAATGTTAAAAATGCACCCAAATTTCACCCTATTCAAAATTTGAACTCAATTTACCCCCTTAATATGGGAGATACGAGGAAATGGTTTAGAAACAAACATGTAGAGCGATAAATGAGGCGTCTGATGGCGCAAACCGTTTCGTAATATTATAAACCGTTTAGGAGATATGAATCTCGAAGTGGAAGTCTGCACTTTCCAACGTGCTCATGCTTATCCGTCATCTATCTATATATATAAAAGCAAGTCGGGCTGGAGCGATGTATATATAAATATTTAAAAATGAAAAAAGACGTGAATTAATGAGGCACTTCCAGAAATCTCAGAAATTTGAAACTTGGTACGAGGGAAACTGATGACCCCAGGATCCCTAGAAAAATCGGAAATTCTCAAAATTCCCTGAAGGGGGCACGCTGGGGGGGCTCAAATTTTGGGCTCAGTATAAGAACACAGTCGTATAGTATATCCAAAACGATAACCTATAGGTTTCGTGGGCTTAAAAATTTTCGGGAATTTCCTCATTTTTATCCCCCATCCCCCCAAATCAAGATGGCGGCACAACCTGCGAGACGAGGTAGACAATTGAAATTTGGTGAAATTATAGCTTTTGAACCCTAACCGACGGGAAAATTCCAAGATGTTCAAATTTTTCACTTTTTACCCCCAAGGATATCGAAATATGGAGGCAATTTTAATGACTGTGCAGACATTCCTTCTGAGCTATTTTTTGGCTAAACGGTAAGTCGTATCACAAAACGGATGGCACAACGTCCCTTCAATTCGGAGTGATCTACAACTTTGGTCCTGTGACATTTTGTCGTATCTCTCTCCCTTATACGTTAAATTTGGCCGTATTTCTGGATTGTTCGTAAATTTGGTGATTTTTACAAGTATATTTTATTCTTTGACACACTTATAACAATGATAGGATCATCATGTTGTGTGCGCACATTGGCACGATTAAGGGACATATGTGTACCAAATTTCATGATTCTAGCTTATACATAAGTAGGCAAAATGTAATGTAAAATGTTAAAAATGCACCCAAATTTCACCCTATTCAAAATTTGAACTCAATTTACCCCCTTAATATGGGAGATACGAGGAAATTGTTTAGAAACAAACATGTAGAGCGATAAATGAGGCGTCTGATGGCGCAAACCGTTTCGTAATATTATAAACCGTTTAGGAGATATGAATCTCGAAGTGGAAGTCTGCACTTTCCAACGTGCTCATGCTTATCCGTCATCTATATATATAAAAGCAAGTCGGGCTGGAGCGATGTATATATAAATATTTAAAAATGAAAAAAGACGTGAATTAATGAGGCACTTCCAGAAATCTCAGAAATTTGAAACTTGGTACGAGGGAAACTGATGACCCCAGGATCCCTAGAAAAATCGGAAATTCTCAAAATTCCCTGAAGGGGGCACGCTGGGGGGGCTCAAATTTTGGGCTCAGTATAAGAACACAGTCGTATAGTATATCCAAAACGATAACCTATAGGTTTCGTGGGCTTAAAAATTTTCGGGAATTTCCTCATTTTTATCCCCCATCCCCCCAAATCAAGATGGCGGCACAACCTGCGAGACGAGGTAGACAATTGAAATTTGGTGAAATTATAGCTTTTGAACCCTAACCGACGGGAAAATTCCAACATGTTCAAATTTTTCACTTTTTACCCCCAAGGATATCGAAATATGGAGGCAATTTTAATGACTGTGCAGACATTCCTTCTGAGCTATTTTTTGGCTAAACGGTAAGTCGTATCACAAAACGGATGGCACAACGTCCCTTCAATTCGGAGTGATCTACAACTTTGGTCCTGTGACATTTTGTCGTATCTCTCTCCCTTATACGTTAAATTTGGCCGTATTTCTGGATTGTTCGTAAATTTGGTGATTTTTACAAGTATATTTTATTCTTTGACACACTTATAACAATGATAGGATCATCATGTTGTGTGCGCACATTGGCACGATTAAGGGACATATGTGTACCAAATTTCATGATTCTAGCTTATACATAAGTAGGCAAAATGTAATGTAAAATGTTAAAAATGCACCCAAATTTCACCCTATTCAAAATTTGAACTCAATTTACCCCCTTAATATGGGAGATACGAGGAAATGGTTTAGAAACAAACATGTAGAGCGATAAATGAGGCGTCTGATGGCGCAAACCGTTTCGTAATATTATAAACCGTTTAGGAGATATGAATCTCGAAGTGGAAGTCTGCACTTTCCAACGTGCTCATGCTTATCCGTCATCTATATATATAAAAGCAAGTCGGGCTGGAGCGATGTATATATAAATATTTAAAAATGAAAAAAGACGTGAATTAATGAGGCACTTCCAGAAATCTCAGAAATTTGAAACTTGGTACGAGGGAAACTGATGACCCCAGGATCCCTAGAAAAATCGGAAATTCTCAAAATTCCCTGAAGGGGGCACGCTGGGGGGGCTCAAATTTTGGGCTCAGTATAAGAACACAGTCGTATAGTATATCCAAAACGATAACCTATAGGTTTCGTGGGCTTAAAAATTTTCGGGAATTTCCTCATTTTTATCCCCCATCCCCCCAAATCAAGATGGCGGCACAACCTGCGAGACGAGGTAGACAATTGAAATTTGGTGAAATTATAGCTTTTGAACCCTAACCGACGGGAAAATTCCAAGATGTTCAAATTTTTCGCTTTTTACCCCCAAGGATATCGAAATATGGAGGCAATTTTAATGACTGTGCAGACATTCCTTCTGAGCTATTTTTTGGCTAAACGGTAAGTCGTATCACAAAACGGATGGCACAACGTCCCTTCAATTCGGAGTGATCTACAACTTTGGTCCTGTGACATTTTGTCGTATCTCTCTCCCTTATACGTTAAATTTGGCCGTATTTCTGGATTGTTCGTAAATTTGGTGATTTTTACAAGTATATTTTATTCTTTGACACATTTATAACAATGATAGGATCATCATGTTGTGTGCGCACATTGGCACGATTAAGGGACATATGTGTACCAAATTTCATGATTCTAGCTTATACATAAGTAGGCAAAATGTAATGTAAAATGTTAAAAATGCACCCAAATTTCACCCTATTCAAAATTTGAGCTCAATTTACCCCCTTAATATGGGAGATACGAGGAAATTGTTTAGAAACAAACATGTAGAGCGATAAATGAGGCGTCTGATGGCGCAAACCGTTTCGTAATATCATAAACCGTTTAGGAGATATGAATCTCGAAGTGGAAGTCTGCACTTTCCAACGTGCTCATGCTTATCCGTCATCTATCTATATATATAAAAGCAAGTCGGGCTGGAGCGATGTATATATAAATATTTAAAAATGAAAAAAGACGTGAATTAATGAGGCACTTCCAGAAATCTCAGAAATTTGAAACTTGGTACGAGGGAAACTGATGACCCCAGGATCCCTAGAAAAATCGGAAATTCTCAAAATTCCCTGAAGGGGGCACGCTGGGGGGGCTCAAATTTTGGGCTCAGTATAAGAACACAGTCGTATAGTATATCCAAAACGATAACCTATAGGTTTCGTGGGCTTAAAAATTTTCGGGAATTTCCTCATTTTTATCCCCCATCCCCCCAAATCAAGATGGCGGCACAACCTGCGAGACGAGGTAGACAATTGAAATTTGGTGAAATTATAGCTTTTGAACCCTAACCGACGGGAAAATTCCAAGATGTTCAAATTTTTCACTTTTTACCCCCAAGGATATCGAAATATGGAGGCAATTTTAATGACTGTGCAGACATTCCTTCTGAGCTATTTTTTGGCTAAACGGTAAGTCGTATCACAAAACGGATGGCACAACGTCCCTTCAATTCGGAGTGATCTACAACTTTGGTCCTGTGACATTTTGTCGTATCTCTCTCCCTTATACGTTAAATTTGGCCGTATTTCTGGATTGTTCGTAAATTTGGTGATTTTTACAAGTATATTTTATTCTTTGACACACTTATAACAATGATAGGATCATCATGTTGTGTGCGCACATTGGCACGATTAAGGGACATATGTGTACCAAATTTCATGATTCTAGCTTATACATAAGTAGGCAAAATGTAATGTAAAATGTTAAAAATGCACCCAAATTTCACCCTATTCAAAATTTGAACTCAATTTACCCCCTTAATATGGGAGATACGAGGAAATGGTTTAGAAACAAACATGTAGAGCGATAAATGAGGCGTCTGATGGCGCAAACCGTTTCGTAATATTATAAACCGTTTAGGAGATATGAATCTCGAAGTGGAAGTCTGCACTTTCCAACGTGCTCATGCTTATCCGTCATCTATATATATAAAAGCAAGTCGGGCTGGAGCGATGTATATATAAATATTTAAAAATGAAAAAAGACGTGAATTAATGAGGCACTTCCAGAAATCTCAGAAATTTGAAACTTGGTACGAGGGAAACTGATGACCCCAGGATCCCTAGAAAAATCGGAAATTCTCAAAATTCCCTGAAGGGGGCACGCTGGGGGGGCTCAAATTTTGGGCTCAGTATAAGAACACAGTCGTATAGTATATCCAAAACGATAACCTATAGGTTTCGTGGGCTTAAAAATTTTCGGGAATTTCCTCATTTTTATCCCCCATCCCCCCAAATCAAGATGGCGGCACAACCTGCGAGACGAGGTAGACAATTGAAATTTGGTGAAATTATAGCTTTTGAACCCTAACCGACGGGAAAATTCCAAGATGTTCAAATTTTTCACTTTTTACCCCCAAGGATATCGAAATATGGAGGCAATTTTAATGACTGTGCAGACATTCCTTCTGAGCTATTTTTTGGCTAAACGGTAAGTCGTATCACAAAACGGATGGCACAACGTCCCTTCAATTCGGAGTGATCTACAACTTTGGTCCTGTGACATTTTGTCGTATCTCTCTCCCTTATACGTTAAATTTGGCCGTATTTCTGGATTGTTCGTAAATTTGGTGATTTTTACAAGTATATTTTATTCTTTGACACACTTATAACAATGATAGGATCATCATGTTGTGTGCGCACATTGGCACGATTAAGGGACATATGTGTACCAAATTTCATGATTCTAGCTTATACATAAGTAGGCAAAATGTAATGTAAAATGTTAAAAATGCACCCAAATTTCACCCTATTCAAAATTTGAACTCAATTTACCCCCTTAATATGGGAGATACGAGGAAATTGTTTAGAAACAAACATGTAGAGCGATAAATGAGGCGTCTGATGGCGCAAACCGTTTCGTAATATTATAAACCGTTTAGGAGATATGAATCTCGAAGTGGAAGTCTGCACTTTCCAACGTGCTCATGCTTATCCGTCATCTATCTATATATATAAAAGCAAGTCGGGCTGGAGCGATGTATATATAAATATTTAAAAATGAAAAAAGACGTGAATTAATGAGGCACTTCCAGAAATCTCAGAAATTTGAAACTTGGTACGAGGGAAACTGATGACCCCAGGATCCCTAGAAAAATCGGAAATTCTCAAAATTCCCTGAAGGGGGCACGCTGGGGGGGCTCAAATTTTGGGCTCAGTATAAGAACACAGTCGTATAGTATATCCAAAACGATAACCTATAGGTTTCGTGGGCTTAAAAATTTTCGGGAATTTCCTCATTTTTATCCCCCATCCCCCCAAATCAAGATGGCGGCACAACCTGCGAGACGAGGTAGACAATTGAAATTTGGTGAAATTATAGCTTTTGAACCCTAACCGACGGGAAAATTCCAAGATGTTCAAATTTTTCACTTTTTACCCCCAAGGATATCGAAATATGGAGGCAATTTTAATGACTGTGCAGACATTCCTTCTGAGCTATTTTTTGGCTAAACGGTAAGTCGTATCACAAAACGGATGGCACAACGTCCCTTCAATTCGGAGTGATCTACAACTTTGGTCCTGTGACATTTTGTCGTATCTCTCTCCCTTATACGTTAAATTTGGCCGTATTTCTGGATTGTTCGTAAATTTGGTGATTTTTACAAGTATATTTTATTCTTTGACACACTTATAACAATGATAGGATCATCATGTTGTGTGCGCACATTGGCACGATTAAGGGACATATGTGTACCAAATTTCATGATTCTAGCTTATACATAAGTAGGCAAAATGTAATGTAAAATGTTAAAAATGCACCCAAATTTCACCCTATTCAAAATTTGAACTCAATTTACCCCCTTAATATGGGAGATACGAGGAAATGGTTTAGAAACAAACATGTAGAGCGATAAATGAGGCGTCTGATGGCGCAAACCGTTTCGTAATATTATAAACCGTTTAGGAGATATGAATCTCGAAGTGGAAGTCTGCACTTTCCAACGTGCTCATGCTTATCCGTCATCTATATATATAAAAGCAAGTTGGGCTGGAGCGATGTATATATAAATATTTAAAAATGAAAAAAGACGTGAATTAATGAGGCACTTCCAGAAATCTCAGAAATTTGAAACTTGGTACGAGGGAAACTGATGACCCCAGGATCCCTAGAAAAATCGGAAATTCTCAAAATTCCCTGAAGGGGGCACGCTGGGGGGCTCAAATTTTGGGCTCAGTATAAGAACACAGTCGTATAGTATATCCAAAACGATAACCTATAGGTTTCGTGGGCTTAAAAATTTTCGGGAATTTCCTCATTTTTATCCCCCATCCCCCCAAATCAAGATGGCGGCACAACCTGCGAGACGAGGTAGACAATTGAAATTTGGTGAAATTATAGCTTTTGAACCCTAACCGACGGGAAAATTCCAAGATGTTCAAATTTTTCACTTTTTACCCCCAAGGATATCGAAATATGGAGGCAATTTTAATGACTGTGCAGACATTCCTTCTGAGCTATTTTTTGGCTAAACGGTAAGTCGTATCACAAAACGGATGGCACAACGTCCCTTCAATTCGGAGTGATCTACAACTTTGGTCCTGTGACATTTTGTCGTATCTCTCTCCCTTATACGTTAAATTTGGCCGTATTTCTGGATTGTTCGTAAATTTGGTGATTTTTACAAGTATATTTTATTCTTTGACACACTTATAACAATGATAGGATCATCATGTTGTGTGCGCACATTGGCACGATTAAGGGACATATGTGTACCAAATTTCATGATTCTAGCTTATACATAAGTAGGCAAAATGTAATGTAAAATGTTAAAAATGCACCCAAATTTCACCCTATTCAAAATTTGAACTCAATTTACCCCCTTAATATGGGAGATACGAGGAAATTGTTTAGAAACAAACATGTAGAGCGATAAATGAGGCGTCTGATGGCGCAAACCGTTTCGTAATATTATAAACCGTTTAGGAGATATGAATCTCGAAGTGGAAGTCTGCACTTTCCAACGTGCTCATGCTTATCCGTCATCTATATATATAAAAGCAAGTCGGGCTGGAGCGATGTATATATAAATATTTAAAAATGAAAAAAGACGTGAATTAATGAGGCACTTCCAGAAATCTCAGAAATTTGAAACTTGGTACGAGGGAAACTGATGACCCCAGGATCCCTAGAAAAATCGGAAATTCTCAAAATTCCCTGAAGGGGGCACGCTGGGGGGGCTCAAATTTTGGGCTCAGTATAAGAACACAGTCGTATAGTATATCCAAAACGATAACCTATAGGTTTCGTGGGCTTAAAAATTTTCGGGAATTTCCTCATTTTTATCCCCCATCCCCCCAAATCAAGATGGCGGCACAACCTGCGAGACGAGGTAGACAATTGAAATTTGGTGAAATTATAGCTTTTGAACCCTAACCGACGGGAAAATTCCAAGATGTTCAAATTTTTCACTTTTTACCCCCAAGGATATCGAAATATGGAGGCAATTTTAATGACTGTGCAGACATTCCTTCTGAGCTATTTTTTGGCTAAACGGTAAGTCGTATCACAAAACGGATGGCACAACGTCCCTTCAATTCGGAGTGATCTACAACTTTGGTCCTGTGACATTTTG
Source organism: Anabrus simplex (assembly GCF_040414725.1). Lineage (NCBI taxonomy): Eukaryota > Metazoa > Arthropoda > Insecta > Orthoptera > Tettigoniidae > Anabrus > Anabrus simplex. The sequence goes on along the minus strand of NC_090265.1, from coordinate 860,086,884 downwards.
TCGTATCTCTCTCCCTTATACGTTAAATTTGGCCGTATTTCTGGATTGTTCGTAAATTTGGTGATTTTTACAAGTATATTTTATTCTTTGACACACTTATAACAATGATAGGATCATCATGTTGTGTGCGCACATTGGCACGATTAAGGGACATATGTGTACCAAATTTCATGATTCTAGCTTATACATAAGTAGGCAAAATGTAATGTAAAATGTTAAAAATGCACCCAAATTTCACCCTATTCAAAATTTGAACTCAATTTACCCCCTTAATATGGGAGATACGAGGAAATGGTTTAGAAACAAACATGTAGAGCGATAAATGAGGCGTCTGATGGCGCAAACCGTTTCGTAATATTATAAACCGTTTAGGAGATATGAATCTCGAAGTGGAAGTCTGCACTTTCCAACGTGCTCATGCTTATCCGTCATCTATATATATAAAAGCAAGTCGGGCTGGAGCGATGTATATATAAATATTTAAAAATGAAAAAAGACGTGAATTAATGAGGCACTTCCAGAAATCTCAGAAATTTGAAACTTGGTACGAGGGAAACTGATGACCCCAGGATCCCTAGAAAAATCGGAAATTCTCAAAATTCCCTGAAGGGGGCACGCTGGGGGGGCTCAAATTTTGGGCTCAGTATAAGAACACAGTCGTATAGTATATCCAAAACGATAACCTATAGGTTTCGTGGGCTTAAAAATTTTCGGGAATTTCCTCATTTTTATCCCCCATCCCCCCAAATCAAGATGGCGGCACAACCTGCGAGACGAGGTAGACAATTGAAATTTGGTGAAATTATAGCTTTTGAACCCTAACCGACGGGAAAATTCCAAGATGTTCAAATTTTTCACTTTTTACCCCCAAGGATATCGAAATATGGAGGCAATTTTAATGACTGTGCAGACATTCCTTCTGAGCTATTTTTTGGCTAAACGGTAAGTCGTATCACAAAACGGATGGCACAACGTCCCTTCAATTCGGAGTGATCTACAACTTTGGTCCTGTGACATTTTGTCGTATCTCTCTCCCTTATACGTTAAATTTGGCCGTATTTCTGGATTGTTCGTAAATTTGGTGATTTTTACAAGTATATTTTATTCTTTGACACACTTATAACAATGATAGGATCATCATGTTGTGTGCGCACATTGGCACGATTAAGGGACATATGTGTACCAAATTTCATGATTCTAGCTTATACATAAGTAGGCAAAATGTAATGTAAAATGTTAAAAATGCACCCAAATTTCGCCCTATTCAAAATTTTAACTCAATTACCCCCTTAATATGGGAGATACGGAGGAAATGGTTTAGACACAAACATGTAGAGCGATAAATGAGGCGTCTGATGGCGCAAACCGTTTCTTAATATCATAAACCGTTTAGGAGATATGAATCTCGAAGTGGATGTCTGCACTTTTCAACGTGCTCATGCTTATCCGTCATCTATATAAATAAAATCGTAACGACCGTGTGTCTGTACATTGATTATTTTGGCGAAATTTCGGTACAGTTATCCGTTTCAGGTGTAATAATGACCATCTGCATCATTTTTAGCTTTGGTGTCTGTTTGTCTGTTTGTTTGTCTGTTTGTCTGTTTGTCTGTCCTTCTATAACTTGAAAACTACTGGATATATTTCCACCAAACTTCATATTTAGAATCCACCTGTCCTTGGGTAGGTTTTAGCGCAAATATCGTTTCTAAATCCCTGAACTGAGTGGGGATATTTACGAAACCGAAACCGTGATTTTGCACTCCCTCAAAGTATACACAACCGAACTTAATGGAAATCAACCTGCCTTAATGAAAATTAATTTTTAAACCTTTTTTTCTCATGTGCTTCATTTCGACAACAGGATTTAGTAAGGGAGATATCATTAACGGACCGGTTTTCGGTACAAATCCCAGCGGACTTAACGCAAGAGCGGGTGTGTGTAAAGCGTACTTCTTACAACTTGAAAACTAACAAGATATTTGAACCAAATTTTATATATAGCATCCATCTGTCCAAGGGTAGGTTTCCTTGGTGTCTGTTAGTTAGTTTGTTTGTTTGTTTGGTCTGTTTGCCTTTCTCTAACTTGAAAACTACTGGATATATTTCCACCAAACTTCATATTTAGAATCCACCTATCCTTTGGGGAGGTTTTAGGGCAAATATTGTTTCTAAATCCCTGAACTAATTGGGGGTTTATACGAAACCAAACCGTGATTTTGCACTCCCTCAAAATACACACAACCAAACTTAATGGAAATCTACCTGCCTTAATGGAAATTAATTTCTAAACCTTTTCTTCTCATGTGCATCATTTCAATCACTTACAGGAAAGATAGTATGATCAAACTCTACACGAACATTGGCCCACCCAGTACCCATATGTGAGCCAAATGCTATGTCACATAATTATCCGAAAAGTAATGCAATGTAAGATAATCTTACACAAATTTCAACCTATTCAACGTTTCTGATTCGATCTGACCCATGAATAGATTAGATGCGAGAAAATATCATAGGACCAGCCATTTAGATCGCTAAATACTGCGCCTTACGGTACAGTCCTTTGTCGATATGACGTACCGTTTAGCAGCAGTTAATCTGTAAATGAAGGTCTGCAATATTGTAGACATTCATATACTTTCGTATGTCCATCTGTATATATTCATTGATGTCGATTTGTAGCGATCGAGAAAGGATGTGTCTGCTATTGTAATCAGTACTCCCTACACCGACTTTGACTGCTGGCAGTAGGAATGGGGTCCTTCTCCAACTCCTGTGTAACTGGCATTAGTAAGGAGGCCTACCATTTTCATGAATAATTCACTTTTCGATTTGTCTTGCAGAAGGCAAGGGATCATGCAGTTTTGTTCGAAAGTCCCCTACTCTATTGTGTTTGGCTCTAGGCCAGGGTGCCCGCCATTATAAACAAATGTTCCAATCTAAAATTTGACTAGCATTAGGCATAGTGGCCTGCTATTTTCATGGAAACTCACTAATTCCGTGTGACTGGCAGTAAGCTGGCTAGCAGCAGTAAAAAGGGACTGTCATTATAATGATAACTGCACAACTCAATTTTGACTGGTGGTAGGGATGTTGCCTGGTATTATAATAAAAACTCCTCAACTGTAACCTGTCTGAAAGTAGGAAATGGGTCTGCCATTGTAACTAAAACTCCCCAAATCGATTGTGACCGCGCAGTAGGCATTGGGGCCTGCAATTATAATGTAAACTTGCCAACTCGATTGTGAATGGCAGTAGGCAAGTGAGCCTGGCGTTATCATCACAACTCCGCAACCCTCACTTTACATTGGAAACAACGTATGTGGACCTCCCCATGCTATTTCTCGGATAAGGCTAAGAGACATGCAATTTTAAAACAATCTCATTTGCTGCACGCACAGTATTTACGTCGATATCCGTATACAATGTAGAATACCGTAGCGAAGCACGGGTACATTTGCTAGTGAAAGAATATATACATTTATTGTGCGGAGTACCGTACGGTAGATATGAATGTGTTATGCTCACCCCTCCAAGTTTGCGCTATCTGATAACGTCCTGGGCTAGCACTCGTAACACCTGTTTCTCGTGCACGAAGAGCTGTCAGTCAGCTCGTGACCTTGACATGCCTGTTTTACATCACTAAACTGGACTGAAACCCATGGCAACATTCTGACAAAAAAATTCTAAATATTGGCATAGTAAAATTTGTAAATATTCAGCATCGTACATCTATGACAAAGCAACAGCTGCATTTAAAAAAATGGTACTAGGCCTAACTTTGCGCGGGTTCATGGCATCTGTGGGTCTACAGAACCCCTGTCGTATATGCTTGTGCTAGATTATACGGCAGGCCCACCCTAAGATTGCGGTACCATTTTTAGAAGAATCATGTAGTCCCGGCTGGTGCTAATAATGAACCTGTTCGCACCTTTATTATTTTATGTTTAGTATACATTAGTATACATTCAGGGTGTTTTAAATCAGTATGACCATTGGAAATTCGGATATCGTCGCTGCCGGGACGAAACCTCCTATGTGAAATATTTTAGCTTAGAACTTTAGCCGGTAAGGTTCTGTCATCCAAAGTGCAATACTGTGTGCATATTGTCAAGGCATTCTCGCTCTTCATAATGTATGTGCTGCGGGTCAGTATATCTCCTAAAATATTATCACATAGGAGGTTTTGTCCCGGCAGCGACGATATTCTGAGACAACACTTTTGTAACGTCAATAGCACAAGTACAGTTTCGAAACTATAGACATAGGCCCTATTCTCCTTCAAAACATTCAAGATAATTTAATACATTTTATTGGTCTAACACAGTCCTTCCCTATCTACAATTCAAAAGTCTATTTTACCCCATGATAAAGCCGTGAAGAGACAGAATACGTTAAATGAAATACATACCCAGAACACCCTATGAAAGAATCTTCCACTCGTCTTAGCATGCCCAGTTGATGGCGGAACCTGCCCTGGGTGTGTAACTACCACGTGTTAATAAACGAGTAATATGAATTTTGAAGCCAACCTACTCACACCCCGAAACGCTCCGGAAAGCTACACAACAGCGGTGTTCGTTTCGACATGTAAACCACGCACTGTCAAATGATCACGCAGAAAGATATCCCTCTTTCCCATGGGAGAAAGTCCCATAGTAAGCGCCAAGGTTAGTTTCACTGGTCGGCATGCTCGGCCCACAATCGGCCACGATTGGTCCTTGGTCCGACAGCTGTGCACTCCGACCGGCCAACTGAGCAGAGGAGAGGTGGCTTCGGTTCTACCGTGGCTCTATGCCTCTGTATTCGGAAGATCGAGACGAGCTGGTCCCCGCCCTTGGCTGTGCTGAGAATGGTTTTCCGTGGTTTTCCATTCTCCTGCACTAAGGCGAATACCGGGACAGTTCCTAGTATAGGCCACGGACACCAACCCTCTCATCTTCTCCGCACATCTCCTTCTCCGATATAAATTTCCTGCCCTGAGAGACGGCGTCACCATCTAGGAGGCCTGCCTCCCCTTTCAGTTTAAGGGAGAAATGAAAACATTTAGTAGTAGTAGCACTTTCCACTCCTTCAATATCTCCACATTTTGTAAGAGAGATGATTTCCTGTTGCAGTTCAGTCGTTCCTTTTTTGGGGGGCTTTTCTTTATCTGGTCTCTTTGGGTTCTTCACCTCGTTACTCTATTTTATTTTGAAGTCTTCAACTGCTGACTGTTCCGACCCTCACTTGTGGAGGCACTAACCCCCGGCCCGCCCCACTGTGGGGCGACAATTATTGCGGGGTTGCAATATGTTAGAAGCACGCTGTTGATCTTTCATCTCGTTAGATAATAACTGACTTGTGCGGGATATAGGGGGCGACAAAGCATCACTGCATTATTTTCAACCACAATGGGGAATACGCCAAGATGAAAATCGATACAAGCATACGAATGAAACGGAAATCATGAGCCAACCTACGTTTAATTATTTGGTGTTGAAAGGACTAAACGAGCAACCGGAAAAACGTATTCAAAGGCAAAAAATTATACGACCTTAAAATTATGATTTATATATTTATTTATTTATTTATTTATTTATTTATTTATTTAATTTATTTATTTATTTATTTATTATCCAGCTCATTTGGTGAATGATTAGCTTTGAGGCTTCCGGTCCAGAGAATTGTAGTTTCAGTTCCCGAATGGGTCTGTTTTTCCCGGGTCTGGATAATTCCTCTGACACGAAGACTGAGTCTTTCTCTCAACACACTATTCTTCATATATTCTATACACACACTACACTCCTAACCACCATAGAAATACGTGACAGTTAAAACATCCCTTCCACATATAGGACTGGCATCAGGAAGGGCATCTGGACATAAAACAAGACTAGTTACAACATGAGGCACCCCATATTATTACTATTGTTAATAATAATAATATTAACAATAATAATATATTGTCCACTTTCGAAGCGTAACGGTTAGCACTATTACCTGCCGTCCTCGGAGGCGCGGGTTCGATTTCCCGTGCCGTCAGAGATTTGAGAGTGTCAGAGCGACTGGTTTGTAGTTAGAAAGGTACAGTGCATGCAGCCAAATACAGTAGAGACAACACGCGACACTCAGCAAGATATCGAGGGACAGCTATTAGAGCTCTCTCTGGCGGGTAGACCTGAGAACTACTGATTCTGTCATAAGAACACGTGTATTTGTGTGTGAAGTTTTTGGTGTTATTTATGCGTTTTCAGTGAGTTAATTAAATACTAGCGTGTGTCATTCCTTGATATCTCCTCTCAACATGAGGAGAAAGGTATGTGCTGTGTTTGGCTGCAGTAACTATGAAGTAGAGAAGAATGCGGGGTCTTTCTTTCGCCTCCCCCGTGACAAGAAAATGTAAGTAATATTATGTTTGCGTATATATTCTTCCAGTGACAAAGAGGTTTTTATAGTACTTCATAATCTTCTGACCTGCTCGACCCATATTTTAACTGGCTTAAAATATAATACGCATGTTTTATTGTATAGTGCAGTAGTTAACCTTCAATACCGATGTGTTGTTGTAGGTGTGATCTGTGGGTTTTGAAATGTCACACAAGTGATTTGGATAAGGTGTACAAGAAAGAAGGAACGTTACGATTATATAAGAATTATAAGCTCTGTTCAGATCATTTCCAGGCCAGCGACTTTAGAAATCCTAGACTATACAGCCAAGGGTATGTTATATTTTTACTCTAATTGTACGTAAATGTTCCTGAAAGCATCACTATCGACAACATTTTCATACTTTTCTTTCTTTTATCCCTTTTCTCAGATTAAAGCCGGGATTTTATGGATTTTCCTTCTGTTAGTAGGCTTCATGTTAACAGGAAAATTGTCAAGCATCATGTGTGTAAGGAATGTGCCGATATTTTTATTGACAAGTGTCTTAATGTGTAGATAAAATGTATTTTAAATGATAAAAAACAAATCTAACCGTAAAAGTTCAGGGAAGAATGCTAAAGCAAAAAAAGTAATGCATAAATGAAAGATCAAGCCATTTCACAGCAGTCCATTTCACATCTTGTTTATATGTCTAATTTCAGTCTTTAAACAATAACCTTTTAAATAATTCTTCATTCATTTATCCAGATTTCCTTTAGCAACTTCGAAGTTAATATCTCAATAATACTTTCTTTCTAGACGTAATTTATTTATCCATTTTCGTATATGCATTTCCATTGATACTTGAATTTAACGCGACTTTTCAGGTCAAGTCACTAGGAGCGCCACCGTCGAATTGTCTACCATTTTAACAAGGCTAAATCCGTAAGTGTCGCGTATTGTCTCTACTGTATTTGAAGCAGCTCAATTCCAGGAGGTGGGGGGGTGGGGCGGCGGGCCGAAAGAGCTCGACCATCTCGAGGAGAATAAGGACACGAGTTTGCTTTACAGTACTTAGCAGAATACAGTACAGCAGGGCCTCTCAAACGCCCAAAATCTCACGCGTGCAAACCGAGGTGCAAATGTTCTGTGCACAGTGCATCAGGCCGACTCTGTTCGTTTTGTCTCGGGACGACAAAATCAAGGAGTGGGGGTCTGCACTCTGGTCAACGTTGCCAAGTCGTCTTTTTCATGTACCCCGGGAGACTCTACAGTACAATCTCGGTATTTCTAGTCTCGATTGTTGATATTCCCACAAACCCAAATTGAAAAATTTTAATAACAAAAATTATAAATCGTCAGTTTTCAGCGCACGAGTGCCTTACAAGAGGCGAAAGCTGAACACAACACGCGCTACTGCTTGCGTTCGGTAGATAGTGGGTTTGAACCCCACTTTTGGCAGCCCTGAAAACGGTCTTCTGTTGTTACCCATCTTCACTCCCGCTGTACCTCATTTAAGGCTACGGCCGCTTCCTTCACCCTCCTAGTCCATTCCTATACCATCGTTGCCATAAGACCTATCTGTGTCGGGGCGAGTTAAAGCAGGGTGTAAAAATAAAAACACACACGCGAGACTGACCTTGAACAGAGTCTGGCAGTTCCCTTACCCCCACCCCTTGAACTACACGCAGCTATGCGTTATGTCGAATAGCACCCTCACGGACAACCTGCTGTTTAGACGGTGGCGTGGTACTACTGACCGCAAACGATCCAGTACGTTAAAACAAAAGACAATTGATATTTTAAAAATGCAATAAAATGCGTGTGTTCTTGTTTTCGTTACTAAAGAAATAGGCCCCATAATGTGTACCTTATGGGAAGTACCCTGATAATGTTAACTTTAACATTTAAATCCGATTTCCAAGGTAATAAAACGCAATTTTAATAGAATATAGATTCATATATAATTCATTTATTGGTCTGCTTTCTTGGTTCTACCTTTATTAGAAGTTAAGATTCAGATTTTTTAATTCAGTTCTTAAATTTTTAATTAAAAAAATATTTTAGATCAAACTATGTGTGATATCAATACCATTGTAGAACCGTATAAAAATAATTCTATTAATGAGGTGTAACAATTTCAGAGCTTTATCTTATGTAGTTTCTGAAAATTTGGGAAAATTCTCAAAAAAAATAAATAATTGTAGTTTTTTAGAAATCACATTTAAAGTGCAATGCCACTTCCAAGACGTGAATGCTACGGTTTTCCTTACCACATAAACTCCACATATGATGTAATATCATAGCCAAAGTAGCCAACTTATGCAGCAGGATATTTACTATAAATCAACATAAATTACCGCCTTCTAGAGTAAATAATTCCCGATATATCTTGTCTTAACTGAACAAGTGCTAACGAAATCTGAAGAAATTGCTTTGTAGTAACACTTTGTTTAAAAATTTATAAATACTTACAGTCATCCAAAATCAATTAAACATATAACTTATCAAATTAAAGAAGAAATTCCGAACAATAATTTTCCATAAAAATGAAAATCGAAATTTTTACCAATACAACCTCTTGCACTCCCCTAAAGTAGCTTTTGTTGTGTATGTTGGGTATCCAGCCCAAAGGCTGGTTTGATCCTCCACAGCTCCGCCAACAGCTGTCATAAATCGCCTAGGCGTCACTGAAGAGGCGTACTAGGGAAATGAGGAGTGATGTAATATCTCGCTGCTTTCCTCACCGAGCCAGGAGTTGCTATTACATATCAGTCTCCCAAACCCACTGAAATACATGCACAAACCGACCCCTATAATCAAGATTTTCACACAATTCATAACAGGGACTGGCTTCATAAGGATAGTATCGCTCATACCTCAGTCACTTTCATATTGTCAAAGCCAAGGATAAGACTTTTTAATTAATTTCATGTGGCTATTTCTAGCCGAGTGAAGCCCTTGTAAGGCAGACCCTCCGACGAGGGTGGGCGGCATCTGCTATGTGTAGGTAACTGCGTGTTATTGTGGTGGAGGACAGTGTTATGTGTGGTGTGTGAGTTGCAGGGATGTTGGGGACAGAACAAACACCCAGCCCCCGGGCCACTGGAATTAACCAATTAAGGTTAAAATCGCCGACCCGGCCGGGAATCGAACCCGGGACCCTCTGAACCGAAGGCCAGTACGCTGACCATTCAGCCAACGAGTCGGACAGAATAAGACTGAGACAGGTCAATGAAAGTAACAAATTTGATATAGCTCATACCAGAGTAGGCCTACATAGTGCACTGTAAAAACTCGCCAGAAAATATTTAAAAAAACACTTCATAATTTTTTTTGTGTGTGCGTGTGTAACGAAATCTGTATGTTTTTGTTTTGTTAACTACTGTACTGTGTTCAACGTGTAGCTTAATCCAGTGCTGTAACTTGGTTGATAGCGGCGGCAGTGGACTGGAATTTAACGTCATAGGATGAGAGTGAATTGACGTTAGTGGCCTTTATAAGCTCAATCAAGACTGCTCGTTGTGAAATGGTGAAAAACCACAATGATAAATTTGCGAAACATTTATTTCATTTTAAAAGTGTTTCTTTTCAAATTGTATTTATTTTACATGGTGATGTAATGAGCATTGAGAACACTATTCTAATTTTTGTATTTCTTTCTTTAAATTATAAATTGCAGTTTGTTTTATAATAGTCTCAACACTGTTATACAGTCATATACGTGCGCTTATAGTTTTCAGCTCAGGTGTTATGTTGTTTGTTTGTTTTAACCGGCTGGTTTGAAATTTGATTTGTAATTTGTAATTTTGGATAGCTTAGTAAAAAGAAAGGAATAGCTACATGGTAAAAATCCTATATTTTTTGTAGTTCGGGGTACTCTCAGTCCTGTCCACCTCAAATTAATATTTTTACTTTGTTACGGGCTGATGTAATGGAATATGACTCAACATTGGCAATTCTACTAATTTTGTGCGAAGACGTAAATGCTTCCCAATGTTCCTACCTTACGTTATCAATTCTGATGTTGAAGTGGTCTGAAGTATGAGTATTGTTGACGTAAAAACACCTTATGTGCACAAAATTTGCCTTCTCCACTCACGCATGTCACGACAGATATATTTCACAAGTCTTATTCCGCACTGTGGGCGTATGATAGTTTAAACTGTACGTTTTCATTTAGGTGGAGTAATTTTAAAGTTGTCCTGCCTAATTCCGTGATTTTTAAGAGTGAAATAATGGTGAAGGATGCCATGAATTGCCAAGACAAGATCAAAAAATGAATTTAACATAATTATATGGTCTCCTGAATAATGAAAACGGAGTAATCTGTTGGAAATGTGGAAGACAGCCAGAGTCTACATTTCTTGAAGTCATCGTCGGACTCCGGATAAAGATTATACATTTCTCATCAGAAATGATCACACTGTTAGCAAGAAGAAGCCTGCTGGTAACTCAAAAGTGTGAGAAAATTCCTACGCTGAAAAGATAATTACGCCTACGATGTCTGTCCGACAACTCTTACTGCAGTTTTATAACGTGTCCAATTTATGTTTCCTTTCCTAAAAGAGACCTCTGTGAGGTAGTAATAAGCTCAACGGTGAAAGAGGTCCAAGGACAACCCGAAAATCCAACAGGCATCCTATCTATTAATGTATCTATTTGCAAAACATTTACCTATCTACTGTCCGGCTCCATGGCTAAATGGTTAGCATGCTGGCCTTTGGTCACAGGGGTCCCGGGTTCGATTCCCGAAAGGGTCGGGAATTTTAACCAAAATTGGTCAATTACCCTGGCACGGGGCTGAGTGTATGTCGCCTTCATCATCATTTCATACTCATTCCGACGTGCAGGTCGCCTACGGGAGTCAAATCAAAAGACCTGCACCTGGCTAGCCGAAGTCCTCGGACACATCCCGGCAATAAAAGCCATACGCCATTTCATTTATTTCACCTATCTACTCGTAGATACCCTCTTAAAAACAAACCCATTCCATGTTAAAACTACCAGTGAAAATTGGAAATCTTCTTAGCTATCCTAGGATTGCATGGTTCATGTTAACTGTAATGACAATTTATCGATAGGCCATCAACCAGAGAAATGGCTGGAAATTCGTGAAGAGGAGTTGCTTGTACTTAGTATAAAACAACGATTCAGACTAAGTTCAGTCTCCTGTATTTCAACACTGCTCAGCAATAAATAAATAAATAAATAAATAAATAAATAAATAAATAAATAAATAAATAAATCATCATCATCATCATCATCTGTTTACCCTCCAGGTTCGGTTTTTCCCTCGGACACAGCAAGGGATCTCACCTCTACCGCCTCAAGGGCAGTGTCCTGGAGCTTCAGACTCTTGGTCGGGGGATACAACTGGGGAGTATGACCAGTACCTCGCCCAGGTGGCCTCACCTGCTATTCTGAAGAGGGGCCTTGTGGAAGGATGGGAAGATTGGAAGGGATAGGCAAGGAAGAGGGAAGGAAGCGGCCGTGGCCTTAAGTTAGGTACCATCCCGGCATTCGCCTGGAGGAGAAGTGGGAATCCACGGAAAACCACTTCCAGGATGGCTGAGGTGGGCCTCCGGGGGTGGCAGCTAATCACGCTAACCACTACACCACAGAGGCGGACAAATAAATAAATAAATAAATAAATAAATAAATAAATAAATAAATAAATAAATAAATAAATAAATAAATAAATAAATAAATAAATAACATTATAAATGTTGTATTTGTATAAATAAGCTATATTTATTTATTTATTTATTTATTTATTTATTTATTATTTTGTCGAAATGATAAAGTTTACTGCTCTGAGGGTCTGAAGTAAAAGGGTTCAGAATATTACGAAAAGTTTTTACAGTATACTATTCGTCAAAGTGATACGTAACTGAAATTACTGCGCGAAAATTTCCTGATGATTTAGACTACTAAGTCAATATAAAATCATTTTGTAAATCCCATAGTTTTGAAGAACTTGACAACATATTTCAGAACTGCACGAACCAGGTAAAAGGTGTTACGGTAGTAAACATTTACAGGATGTTCCAAAAGTTCTCTCCTGGTTTATAGATATCACTTTTAATTGTTTTCATCTCTCAGCGTGATACACATCTAATCTATGAATTTATTTATTTATTTATTTATTTATTTATTTATTTATTTATTTATTATTTATTCATTTATTTATTGCTGATGTGTGCACACGTAGCACGTAAAGAAATCAATTAGAGAGATTCAGAATGATATCACTACAAGAGTTAATGCAAATACTATCATAATAGCCATTTTATCAGATTTTATCTGAAACAGATTTTATCTTTTTTTTTTTGTTTTTGTTATTTGCTTTATGTCACGCCGACACAGATAGGTCTTATGGCGACGATGAGGCAGGAAGGGGCTAGGAGTGGGAAGGAAGTGGCCGTGGCCTTAATTAAGGTACAGCCCCAACATTTGCTTGGTGTGAAAATGGGAAACCACGGAAAACCATCTTCCGGGCTGCCGATAGTGGGGCTCGAACCCACGATCTCCCGAATACTGGATACTGGCCGCACTTAAGCGACTGCAGCTATCGAGCTAAGGTCAGATTTTATCTAAGAAGAGATCTCGCTCAGGAGGGCCGTTAACAAGACACCTATCGTTTAATCTGCTGTGTTGATTAAGGGTTCATTGAAGTCCCTTACATCATTTGAATTGCAAGTCCCATCGAAGAAATTAAAAGTATGCAAGGCAAATGATTTGGGCTTAAAGACATTTGAACCACCTTCTAGAAACTAATTGGGTTGTAACGACTCACAGAAACTTCAAGGACCTTACAATCCTTTCTCTTTCTAATTATAAACGATGACTGTATTAGCAAGAAGAAGACTGCTGGCAACTAAAACGAGTAAGCAGTTCCTACGCTGACAAGGATATTATTCGATATCTGTAAAGCAAATCCTGCCAAGCAAAAGGTTTCTCAGATTACTGTGCTCTTTATCGTCGTGAAGTGAAAATTATTTACTTATAGAGTTGTTAGATTCTTACTAGTTATCTCATCATATTGAGTAACTGGTTTATATCTTAATCAACACACCACCATATTTATCAAATTGATATCAGAATATCTTACTGAGATGTTCATGAAGAAGTACAGCACCTCTTGACTGCTCGTCCAGAACTGCCGATATGACACTGTCGGAGGTTCGTCAAACACAATATAACTAGGAAGCATTAGGAGATAGCGGAAGAAGTTCAGTAAACTGAAATGCAGTATAGCCATGATAAGGAGAATTTAAGATCAAATCAAATCAAAAACAGAAATGGAAGTTTCGTTTCAAATTGTCTCCACTACTTGACGGAGAACTGAATCGACGTGTTTTTTTTTCTGGCGATTCGTACCTGCCTAAACAGCACCCTATTCAATATAAGAAATTTCGATTATGTAGTTTCTACTCTACATTTGTCAGTAAATCGATCTCTTTATTATTATTATTATTATTATTATTATTATTATTATTATTATTATTATTATTATTATTATTGTACCGGGAGGTAAACCTCAACGCCGCGCATCCAAAATTAGCGCCTAAATGAACTCCTCTATCGAACTAAAGTGAAAACTACCACAACAGGAACTTAGAACTTTAATCAGAAGATGTCACCACCGAAATATTATGTAAATTTGTTATTGTGCAGTTTCCTAAACTGAGTGAATTTCTCCTTGTTTTGTTTGGCATTCATCAAGAAGTTTGGACATTTTTCCACAGATGACACTACCAAAAAACTATGATCATGCACCCTGATGCAAAGTGAAAGAACTTAAAATTTAATGAAGTTTTGTATTTCTAGGTTTTTGTAACTGATTGATGTTCATTTCGTTTTGAGTTGGCAATATTTCCTTTTTATTTCCGCCAGTTTTGAATCTAGCCAATCACTAATTTCTGCAATTAATTTTCAACCTATCACAGGCTTCTTGTTCAATTAGGAGTGTTACTTTTGAACTCAACCAATAAAATTGAGAGGGTGTTGCTAGTTTAGTCTTGAATGGTCTCAAACCTTCCCTGAGGGTTTATAATCTTCGGCTTTTCACGTTTCTGGGCCAATTGATCGTCATCTATCTAAGTGTGTGTGTTAAGCAGGAGGCGGGTGGCCTCTTTCGTCGGCAGCAGAACATCTATAAGGTAATGGCCAATTAACTTCATTCTTTCTTGCTACCTCCGCAGTTTAATTCGAGGGAAAGGTCCGAATCTTTAGTTATGTAACAAACTTTTCTAAAATGTAAATCTTCTTCCGGCTAATGTAAAAACCTCATAAAGCTTTAACTGTAAATCGGGAATAGAGAGTGAGTTACCCTCTCGAGCTCCCCTTCATCTTGGTTTGAGGTGACTACGTTTTGTAACTGTTTGTCCTTCTGTAATGTGGTAAAGTAATTTCGATACGAGTCATCTCAGTAGTTTGGGAATAGCCCCTGTTTCATCGGCCTAGAGCCCTTTAGGTTTTTAAGTTTCCATTATCTTGGAGCGCAGTGTATGCCTCCATTCCTTTTGAGTTTGGGTATTTAACCTGTTCTTTTCCATGAAGGCCCCGTAGGTTGGGTATTAAATACCCCTGTATTAAATCTTTTCTCAAACTGTAAGTTGTGCCTTGAGAGGCCAGTCATTGTAAGTTGATGTTGCCTTGAGTAGGCTTCGAAAACTGAGAGCCTGTTGGCTCTTTCTCAAAGTTTTGTAAGATTAACGAGTGCCTCTGGAAGGCTAGAAATTGTATTTAGGGAGCAAATGCTCTTGAATTAAGGGAATTTCTGCCCTTGGATAAATGATTCCTTAGTTGGATTAAAGTTTTGGTAAACTGGATTCGGTATCTCTGACATTGTAAACTAGGGGCATGAAGCCCAAAATTGTTGAAGTTCTGAATTTTGGATTTTCCTAACCTTGTTCCAAGATTGCTTTTGTACCTGATATATTGTTGTGTTCACTTAGTGAAAGATTGTTAAGTTTGAAGTTCTAAAAGAAAAATATAACCTTTTACGATTTTAATTCAATTCTTGATATTGTAGTTAGACCCATTCAAGCCCGCACCTTCTTTCACCATCTCTGCGTTCCACACAAACCCCGGAACAATTATTATTATTATTATTATTATTATTATTATTATTATTATTATTATTATTATTATTATTATTATTATTATTATTATTATTTATATATTTAAAACACTGGGCTGATTTTTGTTAGATCTATTATGAAAGAACGGCTGAATCGATTGACATCGTAGAGCATTCTGACGAAAGCTCTTGGCTTGTAGATCTGCAGTGAGCCTTGAAAAGTACAAACATTTCTTGCCGTATATTTTTAATTATTGAAGAATAATGTAGCATTCTCATTCGGAGTACTCCAAACAGTGAGAGCGCTGAGCAGGTGGCACAATAGGGAAGGTGGAAGGGGAGTAGGTACGCATGCGCAGTCAGACGTCTTACTGGTCAGCTGTACTGTCCCGTTTTCCCATGGTGTAGAGATGACTCAAAAAAAAAGTAGCAGTTACTTTGTCACAGTTACATACCTATCACTGTTACAAATGTAACGAGGACAGAAAATAACAGGTTACCGAGTAACGACAACAGAATAACGTACCGGTGAAAACAGTAACTAATAATAATAATAATAATAATAATAATAATTATTATTATTATTATTATTATTATTATTATTATTATTATTATTATTACCTCCAGATTTCAGATAGTACAAATATCTTCTAAGTGAGCGCCATCGCACAAGGCTACGTACATTATAATATTATTAGTCTACAAGTTTCACCGGTATATTTTTTCTTTGAGCATAAATAAATTATTATGCTAACTTTCCATATCGATATTATAGATAACATATTACAGATTACATAACATTACTTCATTTTACTTAATCGATCCTCATGTACCGGTATGTGTCGAAGTTTGGCAGATAGATAATATTTTCTTGTCTTCTATCCTTGATCGGGACATTGTCAAACTCACTCCTCTAAGATTTCAGAAAAGACGCTATGTTGTCTTCTAATTTCATCCGTTGTCTGCCTCTCGTTAACTTTAAAGCAAATAGGAATTCGTTTTGCTGCACCGACTTTCAACAGTGTAGTGATGCGTGCGCGCATGTGCGAGTGAATGAATGGGACTTCCCAACACAGCTGTAACGAGACAAGCTGGATGCCGTAACCAGGCTGTGAACAATAAAAGGTGATTAACGTTGGACTTATTTTTAACTGTTACTTTTCATTGTTACCTTATTGTAGCAATGACAGATGTAGCAGTTACACAAAAATAACCGTTTGTCACACCTTTACCATGGTGTAAAGAAGAAAAGGTCTATAACTGAAATAGCGAGAATGCAGGCGCGAGGAATAGAGCACAGCAAAGTCCTTCAAACATGGCAACGGACTTGGAAGTGATCCTTGTCTGGTACAGTTGTAAGTGACGGCATTAATGCAAATACTACGGATAGGAAATGTTAACAGTGAGATTTGAACTATTAGAATATTATAACAGTTTATTCATGTATATAATAATCATTTAGTATTAATTTAAATATTCTGTACGCTGTAATTAACATATTATATTAGACGAAACCAAAGAAAATAAGTAATGAAGGCCATGGAAGAGTAAAATATCTAAGCTGCGACAGTACGCTGGTGGCGTAACGTATGTCGAAATTATTGAAACCATACTCTCTGAAGATATTAGAGAAGACGAATTAAGTAAAAAGTATTTTATTCTATTATTTGGCTGTGTTGAAAAGTAGAGGATCAATCAATTATTGTTGTTGTTGTTAAATGCAAAGCTTTCGATGTTAAAAATTTCAACTTGGAACTGAATAGAAGAGTTGGTGATAGCTACTAGTAATGAATCGTAGTATATGACAGTATAACGTACGAAATAATGTTCCAGGTTCATTCCATGAGAAGATTGTACACGTTGATTCGTAACCTCGTCCAAATTGGCATAATGGAGTACTAAAATGTAAAGGTGAACCCCAAGCACCGCATATCCTATGGAAATGAAGAGGAAACATAAGCCATGTGCAACCTGGAGCCTGGCAGCCAAGTCAGTAACATATATAAAATAATTATGTAAAATAACGTTCTTGTTGTTTTCTTCCTTTTGCTTTAGTAGATATGTTGTGAAATATATAAAACCTTACTTGTCCTGAAGTAGTCGAAGCGATGAAGAGAGCAAACACATAACGAATAATTCCAAGTGATAATAATATATCAGTGTATATTTATGCAAGTTTGATTTCCTCAATTTGCCATATCGATTGGTGTGTGTGTGTTTTTTCTATGGTAGTATTCCGATCTGGGTAGTTTGAATAATAGATAATGTCATGAGTTATTAGTGAACCGAGTGCGGTGTAAATTAATGTACTTATTATTCATGTAGGCCTAATTTGGGATGTAGTAGTAACATGGGAGAAGGTGGTCGGTACATTTGATAGCACGTGTTATTCCAGACAGATTTTAAAGGATCGGAGCCTAGAACATGTCAGTCTATTATGATTCAGGTTGTAATCAGATATGTCATAACTGTGTCGTGTGTTTCATGTTGAATTGTCTTTGAAATGTATTATATTGGTAAGCTATATGTGAAGTGTTGGATTTATGATTGATGTTTGGCACATATTTACATTTGTTGGTCTTCGTTTGAATGATACATTGAACAGGTAATGTGCTAATGAATACTGTTACTGATAGAAACGACGATTATTCTTATGTTGGTAGCAATAGATTCTTCGAGATATATCAATGTATGGATTATATTTGAACTTAGAACTACGTGCATTTAGTAATGAAGCATGGTATATGTGAGATGTTCTTAAGTTTATGACATAGTTTAGTTTAATCCCGAGCGTCTGATGTTCCTTATTCGAGTCCCTGTGTTACGATGTACGTATTTTGAGACGAACATACATCCTAACGGGAGGAGTTACCCCCATATGTCGCATTCATGTCCCACACAGTAGAGGCCTCGAGCATGTGTTCTTCATTTCTGTACACGCTGAGTAGCATGTTGACGGAACCGAGATCATGAGTTATCATTTATAAGCTACCATCAGTCCAACTGTAGTATAATTTACCTGTTAACCCCATATATTTACTGAAGATGACACATTATTTGATTACTACCGCTATATCTGGGCCACAATATTTAATACTAAGGTAAGGTTTAAATGGCACCATCACTAATTAATTAAACGGCGCATGTAACTACGAGGACATACGCCATGTATTTAGTTATAGCTTAATTGTAGTTATTTCTGGGTTAAATTGTAATGTCCCTCAGAGATGTGTTGTTGTGTTGCTTTAATATTTTCATTTGCATAATGTGATTTTATTTTCTTGTCCTTGTTTCATGTTGTTTTAATTGCCATTTCATTTAATTGTTTCATTAGGGAGATATATCCTCAGAGGTGTATGCGCACACCATTGTGTGTTTGGTCTTTCATTGGTGTACACGTTCTCAGGGCAAATGTTTGTTTATAGAAGGTTAGATTCAGTTTCATTTATTTTTACTGCGGGAAGAACGTCATTAGGTAGGATCTTGGTACGGAAACAAATCTGAGTAAGGGAAGTTTATGTGATTTGGTAAATGAGATATATAACAAGGTAATTTTAAAGCTGAAGTAGCTTATGTTTATATGGTAAAATGACCATACTTTCATTTACGAATTTCAACAAATATTATCCGACGTATGGATAGAAACTGAAAGAAAGCAAATTAAAGATTGATGTAAACTATTGTTCGTGTAATAGAACAATGATACTTGTTAAATAATGCAACTGATTTTCCACTGCATTACGTTGTAATAGACGTATATCAACAATCATTATTCCTTATTTTACAAGAGTAACTTGAATGATAATGTCAAATACGGACTTGGATATAGTCAGAGCAATTAATTCCTACATATATATATATATATATATATATATATATATATATATATATATATATATATATAGCATAGCAATTTATTGAATAAAATGTGACCGACCTGAATATCTCAGTTGTTTTCTGTGCATTATAGATATATTCAACCATCCGTGATCATGAACAACATTATTCCATGCATTAGTATATAATACGTTATGAATCATGAAATGCAAAATTGGGAACGACGGTCATGATTAGATACAACCAACTGATATACCAAATAGTATCAGAATAAGTTCACAATAAGTCACCAAACATAAGGTCATTGGAATTCTATTAGACTAAATCCACGATGTCGAACATTGGTCGCCCAATAGGATTCCTAATATAACCATGTCTTCACGTTATACTGAATGCTTATCAACTTGACATCATAAGCGACCTCGTTTAATCAGCACCGTTGCACCTTTGGCTAGCTGTGGCGTCCATAAATTTCAAAATGGTCTCGTTGGTAAAAATGACCTGTGCAAGGCCCTAAGTGCAGAGACGCATGCCGCCGACTGTGTGGGTGCAGTAGTATCTGCAGGTGGTGACGGATCAAATGTTATTGAACTACCGGCCAGAATTTTAGCACATTGAGGTATCGTGATTTGAAATTTATAGCAAAAGGAGCTCATACCCGGTAGTCCAAAACCATACACTAGCATCAAGAGATTAATACTGAAGATGAAAGCTAGCTACTTCAATTTCCTGCATATTCTTGAATTCTTTGGAATTAATGATCTGCTTCCACATATTGGAGCCATAATTACGCTCCTTACAAATTGGAGCGTTTCCAAACGGAACCAGATTAGGGCCTGATTATAAAAGGTATATACGAAAATTGTTTAGGTTTGGAAATAATAAGTGGAGATAAAGCTGGGCAGAGATATCTGATCCCTCGATCTGACTTAACAATATCCAATAAAATACTTCCATTTTCTTTCAGGGGGCATCAATTTTCAATTCGGTTGGCATTTTGTAACAAGATCAATAAAACTCAAGGAACGTGAAGGTCTCTGTTTACCTCAGCCAGTTAAATGTTGCAATGTCGGGAGAGCGATATTTTAAAGTTGCAACAGTGCCAAAAGGTACAAGGTTTGAGTTACAAAGAATGCACCGAGCAAGAGGCTGTGTGGTTTTGGTCACACGGCTATCAGCTTGTATTTGGGAGATAGTGGGTTCGAAACCGACTGTCGGCAGCTCGGAAGATGGTTTTTCGTGGTTTCCAATTTTCACTCATCCCACTTCTAGCCATTTCCTATCCCATTGTTGCCGTAAGATTTATATGTATCAATGTGGCGTAAAGAAAAGAAAATTGTAAAAAAATACATACAAGGAATGTAGAAAATAAGGAAATCCTTCAGAAAATATTTACCCCATTGACTGGTTTCAGCTAATTATTATTATTATTATTATTATTATTATTATTATTATTATTATTATTATTATTATTATTATTATTATTATTAATTCTTCGTTATGCCCAACTAAGGAGCGAGTTTGAACTTATTTAGCTGATGTTGCTGCCTTTTGGTTCTCCCAAAATCTCTTCATCTTCTCGCTATGACCTTTCTTGTGATCTTCTGACCAGGTTTTGTTGGTGGGTGATGTGTAAAGCGGTGATGGTAGACTGATTTTCTGAACTTAGATCTGTCCAACACAATGTCATCTGTGATGCCTATTTTCTGAAGATCTTTTCCAACTGCGAGCAGCCATTTATTAAAAATACTTTCATTTATAGTGCTAGGTTCAGAATTATTTTAGTCAATCACTGATTACTCATTCTGAGAATATGTCCATAAAATTTCAAACCTCTTTTCCTAAATGTGTCTGAGATTTTCTGAGTGTTGGTACAGGTCATGAGATTTCCTCATCATCCAGATTCCCCCTGGTCGAAAATTTTCCGTAAGATTGTTCTTTCTTGCTTTTGTACATCTTTAATCGATGATCTGCTTCCCGTTGTCGGTGTTTCAGATGCATAAAGTGCTTCAGGCTTTATTACAGTGTTATTATGTCTTAATTTTGCATTTCTGGATAATGGATTTTTTATTCCAAGTATGCCATTTTTGTTAACAGACCCTTCCTTCATTTGCTTCAGGATTGAGTCCTGGAGGTTGGATGACTTCTCCCAGGTATTTGAATTTAGACACTTCGGATATTTTGTCATATTGGGTTTTCATTGGTTGTCCATCTAGGTACCGAAGAAATCCTTCCATGTAGTGAGTTTTCTGAAATTAGATCTGGATTCCTGTTCTGGACACAGTTTCATGGAGTGTTTCAATGGATGAAATCGCTTCCTGTCTGTTACTGGACAACTCTGCTAAGTCATCAGCAAAGGCCAAACACTATTTTTTTACGTAAACTGCCAAGGGCTATTCCCTTAACTTATTTTGCTCAAGTCCTAATCACTTTTTCCAAAACAAGATAAAAATAAAGGAGGCAACCCATCTCCTTGTCGGACTCCTCGTTTAACATCAGATGGTTCAGACAATTCCTCTAAGATTTTAACCTTTGAAGTGGTGCCTGTTAGTGTTTTCATGGTTAATTCTCTTGTTTTCCTGTCTACTTGGAATTCTTCCAATAGGCCTACACGGAAAAGCGTCGGTCTGTCTACAGAGTCTTATAACTTTTTGAAGTCCACAAAAGTAATCACTGTTTGCCTGCTTTCATGAATTTTTAGTATTTTTGGGCACAACCTGCCTTTTCTGAACCCTGCCTGATATTCTCCAATCAAATTATCTGTTTGCATTTCAAATCTCTTGAGTAGGAGTTCTGAAAGAATTTTGTAGGTGACTGCTGGTAGGTAAACTCCTCTGTAGTTATTTATGTCAGTTTTATCCCTTTTCTTATGTAATAGGTGAAGTATTACACACATACAGTCTTCAGGAATTGTTTCACTGGTCCAGATATCTGTAAGATTATCATGAATTTTCTGAGAGAGATTTCTGCCACCTACTTTCCACATTTCGACATTTATGCCATTATTATTATTATTATTATTATTATTATTATTATTATTATTATTATTATCTCCAAGTTAGTTTTAGTTGTTGTCAAGTCTGGTGGTGTTAAAGCAGCACTTTGGACACCCTACTCCACTAAATGGTTCCTCTCTCTCCACCCGCCATTATGGTTATATAATAGTGGTGGAATGAAATAGAAGTGCGGTGCTGTGTAGTGTGTACAGCACAAAGAGCTACCGTCTTCAGGCTCTCCCGCACAATAACTCCCGCACTAATTAATTCTTATCTGGACCACCAGGCGCGCGCGACACGCGTGTATTGTCTACTTCTTTAGCGAGTGTGCGGTGAATACAGCTCAAGGAAACGGCCTCACCTCTGCTGCATTCATGTTCAAACTCAGTTATACCATAACACTTTGCGACTTTGAGTAGAAGGCTTGGTATGTATCACGAAATGATTGTGTGTACAACAAAATCGTATGACGTCATTTAGGCTAGCTAAGAGCAAATTTTGACTTTCTCAGTTCATAACGAAAAATGGAACGCTACTGTATTATGCGCCCTACTGCTAAGGTTTTAATTATTATTTTTGTTGTTGAGTTCTTTTTTTTTTTTTTTACTATTTGCTTATAGAAGCATGATTTTTCACATTAACGATAAACGCGACAAAAGATTATTTTGAAGCGATTTTGAAATATCTTAACGAATCATATGATTCTGCTTAAGAAATCAGTAATTTTGTTTTCGTGAATTACAGCGAATTAAAGCGACAAGGCCAGTTTAAAGTGAAATTTATTTATTTTGCGATAATTGCGAAAATGCAGCGAAATTCGTGGAAAATAACGATCTTGATATTGTGTTCCAGCATTACGTGTGTGAAGGGAAACAGAAGACAAAATAAGGATTTCTCATTTCGTAGGAAGTATCTCTTCGTATTAATATTGAATAAAATCCCTTAATGGCATGGTCATATAGGGCGAAAGCTACAACCATGTAGGGTGAAATGGTGATTTGTTATGTAAATTTGATTAGGGCTATATCACAGCTGTAATCAAGATTATATAAGGAAAAATGAACGATTATCAATATTGCTTCTGTTTATTTATCTATCTTTCACATAATTCACAAATCTCACGAATTAAACTTTTTATGAATAAATTTACGAAAGGATTAAAACGTAATTAAAGCGATGGGATCAGTCCTATTCCGGGAAAGAACGCGTAAAAATTGTTTCCTTTCCGCGAAATCGGACATAAATAATGCGAGAAAATCATGCCTCTGCAGATAGGTCTTATGGCGACGATGGGATAGGAAAGGGCTAGGGGTGGGAGGGAGGGAAGCAGCCGTGGCCTTGATTAAGGTGCTACCCCAGCATTTGCCCGGTGTGAAAATGGGAAACCACGGAAAACCATCTTCAGGGCTGCCGACAGTGGGGTTCAAACCCATTCTTCTTCTTCATCTTCTTCTTCTTTTATACCACATTTTCCCACACCTGTGGGGTCGTGGGTGTGAACTGAGCCGCACATGGGGATTTGGTCCTGTTTTACGGCCGGATGCCCTTCCTGTCGCCAACCATATATGGAGGGATGTAATCACTATTGCCTGTTTCTGTGTTGGTTGGTAGTGCGGTATGTTGTCTGAGTATCGGACGGACCCAGACACCCAGTCCCCGAGCCAGAAGAATTAATCATAAACGATTAAAATCCCCGACCCAGCCGGGAATCGAACCTAGGACCTCTGAACCGAAGGCCAGTACGCTGACAATTCAGCCAAGGGGGTTTCAAATCCATTATCTGCCGAAAATGCAAGCTCACAGCTGCGCGGCCCTAACCACAAGGCCAACTCACTAGGTGTGTTGAGAGTTTTATGTTAAACATATTCATATTGCTTTTCGACGACGACAAGGTAAGAAAGAACTAGAACTTCGAGGACAGTGATCGTGGCTATGATTAAGGTACGGCCGCTAGCGTGAAAATGGGAGGGCTGTCGAAGAAGGATTCGAACCTTTCATCTCGTGAATGTTCCATAACTTACAGCTACATGACTCGTGAAGCCAAGTCGCTCGTATTGCGTTTAGTTTTGCCGAGTAAACACCGAATGTGTCACCAGAGATATTCAGAATAATAATAATAATAATAATAATAATAATAATAATAATAATAATAATAATAATAATAATAATAATAATAATAATAATAATAATAATATATTAGAGAGGCAAACAAGACAAGAGCCAGAAAATTATTTCTGACCTACAAGTAAACACAAAACAGCCATAACAAACGGGCAATATCCTTCAAGGCCAACCTCCAGCGTTGTAACTCAGTAATAAAACCGGAAGGATTGCACGCTTCAGAGTGCCTGATATATATCGTCGCTTCACCGGTAAAACGTTGTATCCCACAATACTCTTCCTATCCATTATTCTGCTTAAGACTGGTCACGCCTCCCAGCCACATATGGATACGCAGTCCATCAGAACAATGTCCGTTGTGTTCGTTTTCCTATGTCGACGATTAAACGAAAATGAACCTTACATGCATTGTACACTAGGAGTGCGTAAATACACAATGCAAACGTACATTCCTACAGTACGGTACTGTAAGGTTTATTTTCCTTTACACATGGTCATAGGAAAATGAACACAACAAATTTCGTTCTGATGGACTGCATATCCATACGTGGCTGGGAGGCGTGACCAGTCTTAAGGAGAATAACTGATAGGAAGAGCTTTGTGGAATACAACCTTTTACCGGTCGAGCGACGATATGAATAGAAATTACGTTCTTTCATGAAGGCACAGTCTTATTTGAGCACAGTCTTATGGCAAGAAATGGCACAGTCTTTATGAGATGAGTTAAGCACAGTCTTACGAGAACAGTCTTTTGAGAAAAGTTCATCTGGAACAGTCCCGTAAAATAAATTAAGGTACAGTCTTTGCGAACTGAAATGAAATTCACAAGTCACTTTGTGATTGTTTAAAATATCAATCATCTAAGCCCTTTCAGTTGGACACTTTATGAAAACAATTTGATCACTCTTGTTTCACTGTTTGTACAAGTTAGTCACTACCAATAACTAGAGATAATTCGCCTTCTTCAATCTCACACGAAGTTCTAAGATCGCACTTCTAACACTTAGAAAATTTAAGTGTATCACTCACGTCCTGTCATCGACATTCAGCCGGACAGAGCAACGATCTCGAGTACAACTTCCACAGCTGGCCCGCACGACATGCCAGCTGGGATACGAAGACAAATACTGAATTCTAGTGAGCCAGCACGCTTGTTTTTTACGCGTGGGTCGGCTTGCGAAGTTTCAAATATAAGATTTTCAACCTTCAATAACTCGGCTATTCTTCCGCCGATTTTCTTGAAATTTGGTACATTATTATCTGTTATAAGGATATACATCATGACGTGGTTAAAATGTTGATCGGATATTCCACTTTGGAGATAACGATATAGAAGCAATGGAATGTTCGATCGTGACGTCACTTGGCCTTGGCTGGTTACCCGCAGCGAGCGATCACTTGCCTCGCTGTCACATCCGCTGCAGGAGCGCTCAACGGTCTTTTTAAATAATAGCAGACGGGTGTTAGTGCAAGTTGCGTAAGAAATATTTTGACGGCGAATGTCGACAGGGCATTCCCGTTTCAATATATTCGTTATATTAGGTATATCAAGAGTCTTTATATAACTTGATAAAATGAATGTTTAAAAATACGTCATTTCCATTGAAATTAAATGGCGAATGGCTTTTAGTGCTGGGAGTGTCCGAGGACAAGTTCGGCTCGCCAGATGCAGGTCTTTTGATTTGAAACCCGTAGGTGACCTGCGCGCCGCGATGAGGATGAAATGATGAGGAAGAAGACAGATACGCCCAGACCCCATGTTAGCAAAATTATCCAATTATGGTTAAAATTCCCGAGCCTGCCGGGAATCGAACCCAGGATCCCTGTGACCAAAGGCCAGCGGGCTAACCATTTAGCCATGGAGCGGCGTTATTTCCATTATTTTATGCCATATACGTAGGCTATTTGTTACGAAGGTAAATAACGGAGATGCTTAATAAAATCTGGATTTTTCGTCCAAGTCCCGTTGAACTCTTGGTGCATTTCACTTCAATGTGCGTTAACGGGATGAACTGAAGAGCTATTTTACTCATTTCGATAGAATGGATAATAAGGGAGGTTATCATCAACGGTGTGTTTCATGTCTTCAGCCTCAGCGCCACTCCAGTGGTCAGAGAAACAACATTATGTAACCCTGAAACACGGAGAGTTTCGCACAACTTCGGACCTGGAACTGCACGGTACAATAAACATTCTAATCGTCCTAATTCTGTCTCGACTTTGATCTTTATTGTACTTCACGTTGCTGCCACGTGCATTCGTAGAACGATATAAGTTAACATGCCGTATTAAACGTTTGAATGCAGGTAAATACATTCGTTTGTATGAAACATGTTATCCATTATAAATTCCCGTGCCAAGAACGGGTATAAATGCTACTTACTTAACATTACCTAGCCTAACTCTCATCTCCCATTCTATTCAATCTTTACATCCATGACCTGCCAAGAACAAATTCAAAGAAGATACAGTTTGAAGACGATCTAGATTTAATTACTCAGAGTACGGATTTGACACAATGTGAGGATGTACTTACAGAGGACCTACCTACCATGTGCGACTATTTCCACAAATGGAGACTACAGCCAAAACCTACTAAAACGGGAGTAACAGCAACCCACTTGCATAACATGGAAGCTAATCGGAAGCTACATGTGTTTTTTAACGGAACAGAAGTCTCCCAGAACTTCTTCCCAAAATATCTGGTGTCACACTGGATCGTTCCTTGTCGTTCAAACAGCATTGCCTGAATATGTCAAGGAAGCTAAGTACAAAGTCCGCCTCCGTGGTGTAGTGGTTAGCGTGATTAGCTGCCACCCCCGGAGGCCCGGGTTCGATTCCCGGCTCTGCCACGAAATTTGAAAAGTGGTACGAGGTCTGGAGCGGGGTCAACTCAGCCTCGGGAGGTCAACTGAGCAGAGATGGGTTCGATTTCCACCTCATCCATCCTGGAAGTTGTTTTCCGTGGTTTCCCCACTTTTCCTCCAGGCAAATGCTGGGATGGTACCTAACTTAAGTCCACGGCTGCTTCCTTCCCTCTTCCTTATCTATCCCTTCCAATCTTCCCATCCACCACCAAGGCTCCTGTTCAGCATAGCAGGTGAGGCAGCCTGGGCGAGGTACTGGCCCTTCTCCCCAGTTGTATCCCCCGCTCCAACGTCTCACGCTCCAGGACACTGCCCTTGAGGCGGTAGAGGTGGGATCCCTCGCTGAGCCCGAGGGAAAACCCAACCCTAGAGGATAAGCAAATTAAGAAAGAAATACAGCTAAGTACGAGAGTAAACTAGCTGGCAGCAACTGGGGTGCAGATGCAAACACTCTTCGCACTGCTTTACTTTCTCTAACATACTCGGCTGATGAGTACTGCGCTCCTGTGTGGGAAAACAGCGTACATTCCAGCAAGATTGACGTAAAGCTCAATGAAACCATGAGAGTTGTTACTGGTACAGTGAGATCCACTCCTACTCAGCGGCTGCCTGTTTTAGCAAACATTGCTCCTCCAGATCTGAGGAGAAAAGCAGGGAAAGTACAGTTGCTCAAGAAGACCTTAGCACACAGGAACTAAATTTTCTTCAATGCCTTACGAAATCCACTTGTGATGAGGTTAAAACCCCGGAATCCACTCTGGACTGATTTATACTCCCATGAAAAGTTCAGTGTAACAGCAGAATGGAAGCAGTGATGGGAACAATATCCACCCACCTACGCCTTCCTGATTAAAGACCCAACGAAGAAAGTGCCAGGTTTCGATCTTCCTCGACATGTGTGGTCAAAACTCAACCGTTTCAGAACAGGCGACGGCAGGTGCCGATATAAGATGAAAAAGTGGGGATATTGTGAAAGTGCTGCGTGTGAGTGTGGTGCTGACAAGAGAACTGTTCATACTGCCATATCGAAATCGACAATGAAATATGGTACAGAGAATGAGGGGTGCATAAGAAAGCACTGTACAAAAATTCAGCTGGCATTTCGATCTGTAAGGTCCTGAAATCGATACGAAAATGTCTAATAGAATTGCACGCATTAGCGTATAGCTCGACGTGGACAGCCCTGGTGACCAGCTGAAGCGACAGGGTTACCTTGAGCCTTCCGCGCCAGCCACTTGACACGTATTTCTTTGAAAGAGCAGTCATGAATCCTGCTAATGTTCTAGAGTATGCATTACGTTATTTCCGTGAAAAATGTGTCTCCTCTTCCCGTCAAATAACTTCGGAAGAAAGGGAGATGGGTCGACATGTGATCGAACTAATTGAAAATCATCCCATGGGTGCCAGCATCGTCTCGGAGTAGTGTCTGGAGGGAAATAGTGACAGTGAACGTGACAGTGAAAGCAGCGATACCTCATCTGCGTTATCTGAAAGAGAAGGTAGCACACCATTGGCAGGAACAAGATGTGTTACGGATCCGATTTTGAGCCCCGAGTCTGATTCCCGTTAATCCAGTGAAGAGACACCGCAGTCACCGAGCAAATCTACTAGCTCTAGCTATGCTTCTAGTCCACAAAAGAAAGTGAAACAAACCGTAGACCTTGCGTACAAGAGAAAAGCTGTAAATTTTATTCTTAAATAAGGGGGTGGGGGGAGGTTAGAGGCGGCTTTCATTAACCACTGTTCGCAAAAGTTTTCGTGAGGTGACATCCCTACGATAACTGTACAGGTGGAAGAACCAATTAGAATCTACATCAGTAAGCCCCACTGAACACAGGAAATTGATGCATACAAAATTATTTTCTCGCTTTACAGAAGCATGAAGACTGAAGCGGAATGTATGCGATGAAGACCTGCGACTGTGGGCCTTGCAAATTTCAAGAGAGATTTCAATGGGACGAACTAATTTCAGCGCACGTGCTAGTTGGTTGAGTCTTTGTAAGAAAAATTACAAAATAAAAAGTAGAAAAATTACGAAATTTATATGCCGTACGTATCTGCAAGAAGAAGACGAGAAAAATAAAGTCGCAAAGAAATCTGTGGAAGTGGCTACAGAGCGATTTTTAGACTACAACCCTTCTTCAACATACAATACTGATCAGAGTTGTTTCGTGCGTGAAATGAAAGCGAAAAGGACTCTATCGTTTGTTGGTGAGAAACATACAGAAACAGTTGCTCAATCAGTTAGTGCACTCGCCCATTCGTACACAATAATATTATGCCTACAACTGGTATGGCCGGCACTCTTTTCCCGAAATAATTCATTGTACTACGGGAGGCAACTGGAACTTTCCAAAGAAATGTTTCATGCCAGAAATATAATTTTAACAGCCACGAAATCAGGGAAAATAGGGAAACAGGAATTAAAGTATTGGTTTAAAGAATCCTTCCCATTTGGGGAAGAGAAGTGTTTGCTACTGCTAGATTCCTGGACTACTTATACTGATAAGAACTGTCTTGAACACATTCCCTCAGGCAACAGTATAGAAATTCTATAGATTCCTCCCGGCACTATAGGGAAAATACAGCCCTTGGACAAGTTTTTTCTTCCGGCAGTTCAAGGCTTTGTATCGCCGCTTAACAGATATTGTGCCGACTTGTGAAGACTTTTAGATTGATGTTTATCAGAGAAACGGCATACTTAAAATGCAATCCTTCATTAACTTTCAATTTTCTTCCCCACGGTTCAAGGACATGATTAAATATTCATGGTTCGTAACGAATTATACAACGGAGAGACCTCCCGAGTTCGAAGCGCCTGCAAAATATTGCCTTCAAACAAGTAAAGAAATCTGAAGAACAATGTGGCCTCAAAGTGCATATTCGTTGTGCATGGTGGCAAAATTATATGTGTTTTTATCATGCGATTAACGCACCTCATTTATGTTTCACATTCGTTCCGTAACAATAAAATGACCTTGGCGCGTCGCAGCCTGCCAGGTCGTTCTCTCCTCTCTCTCCAGCACAACTGCAACTCCACTCCGCTATGCGCCGCGTGAGCCAGCAAGAAGCAAGGGTTGTCCAGTAAGATGCGTTGTCATACGGATTTTGTATCACGGTTTCTATGTAAACCTTCTAGTTCGAAATGGCAGCTACATTTTTGTACATCGCTATTTTGCGGGTCTCCTCGTGGTCTCTGCGAAATTTCACTGTCGATTTCGATATGACAGTATGGACAGTTCCCTTGTGAGAAGCAGAAATTTCTCCATGTTGTTGAGAGCTGTCCACTGTCAGCATTTAAGGACCGTTTACGGGCTCTGCATGAATTGACACCAAGTGCAATGGACTGGTTGTTGAAGCTGGACATTCTAGTTTAATACTTTATTTTAATTTATATTTTCATCGTATATTTTTTTCACATTATGCTTATAAATCCCTTACAATAATAATAATAATAATAATAATAATAATAATAATAATAATAATAATAACCTAGCCTAACTTAATTTAATCTAATATAATTAACGTAATCCTACCTCTCCTGTTATTGTGGTCTTGGACGTACATATCTTTGTTCCATTATAGTTTAATATACTGAGCATACAGTGTTTTATCACAACTGCTATATTTTAATGCTAGGCGTGAATATGAAGTGTGACTTACCCAACCGTTTGGATATCTCCGAGTTGTGCATCTTGGGATTCTCCTGAGCAATTTTACGTCGCTGGAGACGAGACCACACCATAAAGGCGTTCATTGGCCTCTTGATGTGGTCATCTTGACTCTTCTTGGGAGCTCCAGCTCCAGCCATGCTGATGGCAGCGGCTTGAGACACGGGAACCGGGGCCAGGCTAGCCATCCGGCCAAGTCCGTCCCCAAAACCTCCGTCACACATGGCGCCCGCCGCCCTGCAACACAAAACCACTCTTTTTAATGTTGGAAACGTTTCTTAGCAGACAAAGTAAGGGTCCACATACTAAAAAAAAACATAAAAGGAAGCAATTTCCTCAATTGTGCCACAAGTTGAAGGGCTAAAAGGTCCAGAAAATTTTCAAATTGTGAGTCTTGGATAGTTCTATCAAAATAAAAAAACAAATTTCGAAAATCACTCCCGGCCTAAATGCAGTTCCGGAAAACAGCCTAAAATCGCTTGTTTCTTTACTCATTTTCTTTTTTATTCAAATCCTAGCAAAATTAACTTATTTAGAAATATTTCTGTAATGTGTTCCTTCGGTCAATACCTCAGGCGTCATTTTATCTTTTTAAAAAATTTCCACAAGAATGAGTTATAAGGGTTTAAGTGAAACTCTGCATTGACTCACATTAGCGCTCGTAGTGGGGCTTAAATGAAACGATACACTGACTCACATTAGCGCTCGTAGTGGTAGAAAAAGGCAAACTGATAATCTAATCGATCGGGTAACGATGATTAAGAACAGGATTGTAATGTTTAGGAATAATAATAATAATAATAATAATAATAATAATAATAATAATAATAATAATAATAATAATAATGTTTGCTTTACGTCTCACTAACTACTTGTTTGGTTTTCGGAGATGTCGAGGTGCCGGAATTTGGTGCCGCAGAAGTTGATTTACGTGCCAGTAAATCTACCGACACGAGGGTGACGTATTTGAGCACCTTCAAATATCACTTGACTGAGCCAGGATTGAACCTGCCAAGTTGGGGTCAGAAGGCCAGCGCTTCAACCGTCTGAGCCAATCAGACCGGCAATGTTTAGGAATAAATAAATAATATATTCTCGTACTTTATTATATGTTATTTACCTAAAATGCGTAGGTCATATCCTTAGGATGTTTTCAACATTGAGTTGCTTGCCTGAAGGGCTACAACTGTGGCTTTTTGTCATAATGTACAAAATAACGAGCTCTTTGGCTTGTTAGAAGGTAAAAGTCTAATGAGGAGAGTGCATCTTCTCACGCTATTCTCTCTCTCTCTTTCTTTCTCAGAGAATCTGAAACTCAGTATAAACTAACCAAGTACGTACCTATAATGTTACTGACTTTTGTGAAAACATTCGCCACCTTGCGGGGTTATATACTTGTCAAGAAAAAAATATTATAAAATTGATTATAAATTAATTCATCATTCATAACCTGAACGAGTTCGAGTATTATTAGGAATAAATACTCTATAAAATAATCATAAATAGACCCCTTTATGTCATCAACACAATATTGGATAGACAAACAATGCTGATAATTAGTAAAAGCAACAAGAAATTCAGACTAAACAAATTTAGCTGCCCATCTGCGATGACGCAGAATACATAAACATGCCATACATTTCCTAACTACCATACACTAAATGTAAGTAGGCTAACAGCACTACATTTTACAAGATATGCTTGGTATATACAAACCGAGAGATGTTCTAGCATGTTAACAGTGCACCCTCCACACACACACACACACACACACAGAGAGAGAGAGAGAGAGAGAGAGAGTTTTTGCGTTTCGTAGTTACTATAGCGAATTTCTTCATGAACACACATTGCTTTAGAAAAGTATTATACGATCATCTGTATATACAGTCGAACCTCGATATCTTGAACCGCCATTACTCGAATTTTCACTATCTCGAAGTAACTTCAATTTCCCGGCCGTTCGCCCTATTCTTCACGTGTATTTATTTATCTATTACTCGAAATTCGGTTACACAAATTTCTCGATTTCTTGAAGCAAAAGGTACTCTGTAACTCGAATTTTGTGCAACATTAACTGTGCAATACGGCATATCTGGTTTGTGAGGAACAAATCAAGTAACGAATCAAGTAAACAAAGGTTTGCAGTGATGCTGGGAGCTAATATGACGGGAACCGAAAAACTGATACTTGCTGTTTCTCGGGTGTGAATTAATTACCGTTCACATACGAAAGCAACCCCCGAAGTCGCGGATGACAAGCTCCATTCACGAATCTCGGCTGCGTGGTACTGACGAGAAGTTTCAACGTGAAGGGAGGAAAGGTTAACAGTAACAAACAGAAGAGACCGACGGATTTTTTCCAAAGGTGATTCTTGTGTAACTTCTGTATGTACTGTATCCTGTCTTCTAGAAAAAATGAAAACCTGCAACCTGTTTTCCAGTCATTGATCGGCTCAGGGATGTGATGAATGAAGCAGATATAGGCTGTTAGTACAATGGGGTCGCCACTCCCAAAGTGATTTATTAATGACTGATAGATGCTATGAAATGAGAATGGAGAGTGTTGCTGGAATGAAAGATGACAGGGAAAACCGGAGTACCCGGAGAAAAACCTGTCCCGCCTCCGCTTTGTCCAGCACAAATCTCACATGGAGTGACCGGGATTTGAACCACGGTATCCAGCGGTGAGAGGCCGACGCGCTGCCGTCTGAGCCACATAGGCTTACCCTGTCTTCTAGAACGTTACTCTAATAAGGGTTATAATTAAAATGATGACGTAAAATAGAGTTTGTTTGTATAATTTTTAAATACTGTTGAAATGAAATGGCTTATGGCTTTTAGTGTCGGGAATGTCCGAGGACATGTTCGGCTCGCCTAGTGCAGGTCTTTCGACTTGACACCCGTAGGCAACCAGGATGTGGTGATGAGTATGAAGTGATGATGAAGACGACACACAGGATGCACCCTGACCCCTTGCCAGCGAAATTAACCAATACTGGTTAAAATTCCCCACCCTGCCGGTAATCGAACCCGGGACCCCTGTGACCAAAAGCCAGCACGCTAACCATTTAGCCATGGAGCCTTACTTTAAATACTGTTAAAAATAATGTATTCAGTATAAGCCCGTAGATACTTATGGTTCAATTATTTTCTATACATGCTCAAAAATGGTATTCTCTATATCTCAAAATTTCGATAACTCGAAATAAAATTTAGCTCCCGAGGTGATTCGAGATATCTAGGTTCCAATGTACGTTGTATCCTTGAAAAATGTTCTAATATTTACAGAGGAGGCGGCATGCAACAAACTTAGGGTCGTAAGCAACAAACGACGGAAACAT
This sequence comes from Anabrus simplex, assembly GCF_040414725.1. Classification (NCBI taxonomy): domain Eukaryota; kingdom Metazoa; phylum Arthropoda; class Insecta; order Orthoptera; family Tettigoniidae; genus Anabrus; species Anabrus simplex. The sequence goes on along the minus strand of NC_090265.1, from coordinate 860,052,613 downwards.
GTTCCTACCTAATCATTAGTCGTAAACGACTCGAATATGGGATATGAATGATGGATCGCCGGCCCATTTTAATCTTAGGTTTAGGCGAAACCTAACAAGGGTCTTCCATGAGCGATAGATTGGTCGTGGAGGGCGAATATCTTGGCCTGCCCGTTCGCCTGACCTTAATCCTTGAGATTCTTGGCTTTGGAGATCTGTAATGGCCATGGTGTGTGCGGTCCCCATAAATGATGTCGATATACTACAAGAACGCGTGTTCAGTGTCTGTGATGCAATCCGACAACAGTCAGGGGTGTTCCAACGAATGTGTGATTCCATGTGACGTAGGGTGGGAGGCTGCATTGCAGTGCATGGCGCTCACATCGATCACGTGTTGTGAAGAGTAGATCAAAGACATGACGACCTTTGATAGTAGTGGTAGAGACAATAACTCCGAAGATATTGGGTTCGCGACCAAAGTTCATAGGATCTTCGTTTGTTGCGTGCTGCCTTTTGTGTAAATACTGAAACCTTTTGCAAGGACACTCTACACAGTATAATAATGTCTGTCTGTCTATCTATCTGTCTGTCTGTCTGTCTGTCTGTCTGTCTGTCTGTCTGTCTGTCTGTCTGTCTGTCTGTCTGTCTGTCTGTCTGTCTTCTGAAACGACATCAGGTCTGCTAGATGGAATTTCACGAAATTTTGCACATACCTTCTCAGAGCGATGTATTACATAGCTAACTATGTTTTATTTGAAAAATTAAAATGTAAATATTTGCGAAGTCATTTGTGATTATTAGCGTTATAGCTTACTCTCATGTTTATGTGAGCGTAAGCAATGGCACAAGTTTATTGATACGATAGCCGACATAAGGTACTTACTCCCAGACCAGGTGCCATGTTAACGTGAGCGTAACAGTTTATTTGCTTAGCGTATAAAGAAATGAGTATTTACTTTATATACACAGACATACAAACATGACTACACACGTTTCTCAAATTCGCAATCACAGTTCTAAATCAAGGTGAGAAAGTCAATGAAGAGGTTCATCCGTTCAGGTCTCCTATCTATCTTACCTCTGAACGCACGGAGATGGTTCACCGTTTGCTTTTCTTTTCTGCGGTTACACTGATGTGAATCCTTCCGTCCCCACGTTTAAACAGTTGTGCACAGTAACGTAGCCAGGATCTACCGATTGGTTGTGGTAGTGGTGGGGAGGGGGGTATGGTTGCAAAATAATGACAGAACATAATGAAAGTGCTTGTGCGTGTGTGGTGCGCAGATGCATGAGCAGTCCTCGCGCTTCGTAGTGTCCTCCACTGTCGTCTAGATCAGAGGTTCTCAAACATCTATAAGATTATACCCTTCATTCATGACTATAAGTTCAATGTACCCCCATACGAAAACATCCTTAAATGATATCTTTTAAAATGTGTAAGGTATTTGCCTAATTATTAGGGCAGTTTGTTTAAATTGATTGAAAAACATTCTTTTAAATGCACAGAATAACCTAAATAAGACAAGATTAATGAAATGAAATACAATTTTTGTAACAAATCACAAGATATGTAATAGTTTGTGCCTGCATCAAGTACACTAGTGTCCAAAAGTTAAGCATGAGTTACGAGTACGCAAGGCAACAGGATATAGACTGCAAATCGCACGACATATGCGCCTACTTACCTTACGTGTTCGCTCTGTATAGGAAAGGAGTGTTCCCTGCTTTAGTTAGCGGCGTAACCGCAAGGTAAACACAGCCAGTGCCTGCGCCACATATTCCCTCAGTCGTATTTGCCCTGTTATAGTGTGCGGAGTGTAGCTTCGTGGTGAACGTGACAACATAATGGCACAACGACGCCATTTGGACCCTGTTTTGCAGGGTAGAATACTCGATCGCCTGGAAGCAGGCCAGACACAGACCGAAGTCGCCGTATCCTTGAATATGCCACAAAGTGTCATTTCCACCCTTTGGAGACGATTTCGAGACATAGGAGATGTTAGTCGTAGGCCAGTACCAGGTTGACCAAGGGTAACCATCCCACAGCAGGACCAATATATGGCCTTAACCGCCCGACGAAATCAGAGTGCAGCTGCAAGACAATTGTCGACGAAGCTTGCAGCCGTCTCAGGAGTTGCCGTTTCCCGGCAAACTGTGTACCTGAGGCCCAGAACAGCAGCGCTGTTTGCTCGATGTCCAGCGGGGTGCATCCGGCTCACTCTAGCACAGAGACGGGTCCGTTTACTGTGTAGCCGTCAACATCGAAACTGGACCATGAATGGATGAATGGAGGCATATGCCCTTCACAGATGAAATCTCGCTTCAGTTTGCAGAACGATTCCCGTCGCACATTAATATTGAGAGAACCGGGTAGCCGAAACAACCACAGGAACATCGTGGAACTGGACCATTACAGTGGTGGTAGCGTCATGGCGTGGGGCGGCATCATGTTGAATGGCATACGGACCTGCACGTCTTCATGGTGGTCCGAGGAATACTGTTAACGCTAGGACTTACAGGGATGAGGTAATGAGACCACATGTTCGATTCTTCATAGGTGCAGTTGGTCCAGACTTCCTCTTAATGGACGATAATGCCCGACCGCACCGCGCTGCTCTGGTGGATGCATTTCTCGCTGGGGAAGACATTCATCGCATGGACTAGCCAGCGAGTTCTGCGGATCTGAATCCTACAGAGCATGCCTGGGATGCATTGGGGAGGCGAATTGCATCCCGTCAGCCTCCACCAAGGACCCTCCAAGACCTTCGCATTGCCCTTTCGGAGGAATGGTATCGACTGCCACAAGAGCTCTTGGACCATCTGATAGAGAACATGCCACGTCGCTGCGAAGCATGTGTGGCCGTTAGGGGTAACCATACACCATATTAACAGCATATTTTGTTGTGGAAGACTTGGACAAGTTGTGTGACATATGGTGTGTGAGTCAGCTTATGTTTGTTCAGCAAACCGTCTGATATTCCTATCAGGTGGTATGGCCTCGTTTAGTGATTATGCTTAACTTTTGGACACTAGTGTATTATGCAACGATAATAAAATAACGCAACATTTCCTATTTGTATGAAAGTTTCACTAAACGTTAGATGTTAGCCTCAATGCCAAAATAATAACTAAGAATGAACTTTAACCTTCATTCTGAGATTACGAATCATCAAAATTTCAGAGGTATGGGTGTGTCGGCATGAAGCGACACAGTTTCCTGGTGTGTGGTACCGTACTTACTGTTTAGATACACCACGGATGAAAACCCGTCCTCGAATAGATAAGTTGTCGAAAAACGGATCATGGGAATGGAGTCGTGTCTCACCACCAGTCACAAGCCTAGCCATGAAGTCAGCTGGAGCTTGATCATGGCGTTGCGAAAGTTCTCTGCACACGTCCACACGCCTCTGCTTTTCCTCTGCAGACAAGAGTCTAGGCATCAACGTAGAAGACACCTTCCCCACCTGTAAGTGGCTGTGCACGATCCGCTGCATAGTGTTTCGGCAAATTCCAATGGCTGCCTCCACTCCCGTAAATGTGACGTATTTGTCTCCTTAGATGGCCTGTTCCACCCGGGCGATGTTGGCTGGTGTTCACACTGCCACATTCCTTCAAGAACCGGTTCCCTTGACCACCCATGTGTGCCCTGTTTTCCAACCTTCCAGCCAATTGTAAACTGTTTTCTGTGACGGCGCATGTTCTCCACAGACTGCCACCACCAAGCGCCGATGAATTTCTTCAGTGGTCACGCCTTCTTTCCATAGGAACCAATTCGTAAAGCGCTGTCCCTGACGGTTGCTTTCCATTTTGTCTGCTCCTACGCTGACAGTGTTGTTATGAAATGGCTATGACGTGTTCATTGGTTGCCCTGTGCGTGTGCTGCTACCAAACGGTGGAACAAGACGCTAGTTACACGTCACCAACTTCAAAAGTGAAACGTGAACCATACCCGGACGTGGAAAATATACAGTGTAAAACAATACACTACGCCCTTCGTACGTTCCGCAAGTCATTATTAAAATCTTTTTCGTGCAAATTATTTGCACTCAGTACCAACTTCAGTCGAATGGAACTCATTTCTACAGTTTCTGACATGAAGGGTTTCAGCAACAATCAACTCCCTGTCCTCCCGCCTCAGTATCTGTTTCTCACTTCACTATGTCTGAACCGCTTAGGGATCCAGAGTACACGCATGGATGAGTACCATGTGGCTAGTTTTTATACTGCCATCACTAAAACGTCACTGAGCCATGTAGAGGCTCGTTTTTGGCTCAGTGAGATGGATAAAGAAGTGGGCATGGTGTCACATCGCATAAGACTTGCATTCGTTCTGCCTCAGTACTCTGATGGTCTGGTGCACGCATAACTTTCCCCTTAAAGCCATATTCGTCACTATTATAAAACATCATACAATTTATTTTATGATACTGGTTCACTGTTCCCAATTTTGCTCTGATCCTATCAATATATCTCACGTTAAAACAATGTTTAGAATCGTGGACCAAACAAACTTGTTTCACTCGTTCAAAGTACATAACCTAAATAATAATAATAATAATAATAATAATAATAATAATAATAATAATAATAATAATAATAATAATAATAATAATAATAATGCCGGCCCCATGGTGTAGGGGTAGCGTGCGTGCCTCTTACCCGGAGGCCCCGGGTTCGATTCCCGGCCAGGTCAGGGACTTTTACCTGGACCTGAGGGCTGGTTCGAGGTCCACTCAGCCTACGTGATTAGAATTGAGGAGCTATCTGACAGTGAGATAGCGGCCCCGGTCTAGAAAGCCAAGAATAACGGCCGAGAGGAATCGTCGTGCTGACCCCACGTCACCTCGTAATCTGCAGGCCTTCGGGCTGAGCAGCGGTCGATTGGTAGGCCAAGGCCCTTCAAGGGCTGTAGTACCATGGGGTTTGGTTATAATAATAATAATAATAATAATAATAATAATAATAATAATAATAATAATAATAATTTAGTCCACCTCTGTGTTGTAGTGGCTATTGTGATTAGCTGTCACACCCGGACTCCCGGCTCTTCCACGCAATTTGAAATGTGGTACGAGGGCTTCAATGGGGTCCACTGAGCTTCGGAAAGTCAACTGAGTAGAGGGGGATTCGATTCCTACCTCAGCCATCCTCGAAGTGGTCTCCCATGGTTTCTCACTTCTCCTCCAGGCAAATGCCGGCAAGATACCTATTAAGGTCACGGCCGCTTCCTCCCTCTTCCTTGTCTATCCCTTTCAATCTTCCTATCCCCCCACCACAAGGCTCCTGTTCACCACACCAGCACTGGGAGAGGTACTGGTCCTCCTCCCAGCTGTATCCCTGACGTAAAGCCTGACGCTCTAGGACATAGCCCTAGAGGCGGTTGAGGTAGGATCACTCGTTGAGTCTGAGGGAAAAACCAATACTGAAGGGTAAACGGATTAAGTAAAGAAATAATAATAATTTAAAAAAGGTTCTTTGGCCTTCTGTTCATAGCCGTGTCGGAGATTTTAACCATTTGGTTACCTCCTCTAGATCGGGGGTTAGTGTCTGTGATCGTCTTAATAAAATTCGTCATTTACACACAACATATCACCCTATAACTGCCCCAGGAACAAGCAATAAGGAAAAGGTCAGTCCGCATAGGGTTGGCATCATGAAGGACATCCGGCCATAAAAATGGGCTTAATCCGCATTAATGTCTACTTCAGATAACTGGGAAAAGGCCAGAAAAGAATAATAATAATAATATAAACAAACTCGTAACAAATACACCCCGTTCATTGCCTTGACTTGTAAGGATGACTTTTGGCCAGTCAGATGGCCTGCAGATATTGGAGTTTCACGTGATCAGCGTAACGACATCCTTAATTAAGGCCACGGACGGTTCCTTCCCACTCCCAGATCCTTCCTGCCCCCATCGTCGCCGTACGACCTATCTCTGTCGGTGCAACATAAAGCAACTTGTATAATAATAATAATAATAATAATAATAATAATAATAATAATAATAATAATAATAATAATTTCGGCAACTGAGCAGCCATCAAGCACTTTGTGTGTGATTACGGATGCGATCAGGCAAGTGAAGTAGAGTGATACTTAAGCCACTGGAGACCGCTGTTTAGTTCCACCCCATTACAGAGGAAGAAGAGGGTGGGAGAGAGATTTGCATAACACAGTGTCCCCTCTCCCCACCAACACAAATGCCGCGCCGCTTGACACCGACCATTCGCCTGGAGCTGTCAACTCCTCGCCTAGCCCCCAGAATACATGGCACTGCTCCACAAATCGATGAGAGCGATACAGTTCTTAAATTTACATTTCCTTCAGTTATAGCAGGAGTACTGAAACATACCGAACGAGAATGATACAGACATATTGCCTTTATGGAGTGTTATCCGCTTCAACCTTCAATCTTAAAGTAATAAAGCGCCCGCGTAGACCCGTACGTGCAGCTGGGATTGTGGATTGTTCTGTCTCTAATTTCTTGAAATAATTGCATAACAAGTCTAATCATCCTTTTTTTTTATCTTTGTCGCCTGTGGTTTAATATATATCCAGAGCTGTGTCCATAAATCCCCAATGCTTCTCCGTATGGCTCACACGGCCACTTCATCAAAGCCGATGGTGGTGGTGGTGGTGGTAAAAGAAAGTGAAGACCAACGAAGAATGGGTCTTGCAAACATTCACAATCGGAGGAGAAGAGTAGTTGACGAAATGGAAAAATTGAAATCTACGCCTGGCTGAGTGGCTAAGACAGTTAAGGCGCCGGCCTTCTGACCCAAACTTGGCAGGAACGAACCTGGTTCATTCCGGTGGTATTTGAAGGTGCTCAAATACGTCAGCCTCGTATCAGCAGATTTTCTGGCACGTGAAAGAACTCCTGAAGGACTAAATTCCGGTACCTCGGCGTCACCGAAAACCGTAAAAGTAGTTAGTGGGACGTAAAGTCAATAACATTGTTATTATTGAAATTTACGACGCTGGCATAAGAACAATAAATGGAAGTCCGTGGTCACTAATTCACACTCTCTCAACTTCAAAGCCCATGGCGAGTCACCCCTTATAGTCACCTCTCACGACTGGCAGGGGGTGTGTAACAGAGGTAATGGTATACGAATAAAATATTTCATCCTATGGCGTATTTTCAATAAGATATTGACGATTTTATGTTTTGGCTCATCTCATAATTTGCACTACTACCCTATATTTTAAGTCAGATAATACTTGCTTTAAATTAGAAATGTTGAACTGTACTCAGCCATTTTCATGAGATACAGGAACATACAAAATAACAATGGCGCGTACAACAGAAATCGGAAAACGTAACTTTGTTGCATTCACTTGTTGAAATATGCATAGATAATCGAAAATATCTGATTTAATCTTATTATATTTATAACTTATATCGATGGCTTTCTTTTAAAACTTCTTCCTACCCATTATATTCCTTATGACTGGTCACGCCTCCCAGCCACATATCTATACGCAGTCCATCAGAATAATTTTCGTTGTGTTCATTTTCCTATGCCGACGAGGAAAGAAAAATACACCTTAACGTGTCATTTTGTAGGAATGTTGTTTGCGTGGCGCATTTATCCACTCCTACAGTATAATGTACTTAAGGCTTCGATCACATTGGAGGCACGCTTTTGCAAGTAATTTGGTGACGCGAGCGTGCACATGTAAACAAAATCTGCAGGAGAGCGTCAGAAACAAGTGATGATTTGTCCATCGCCGCTCACACTGCCCGCCACAAGCAAGCGCACGCTTGCGCAAGCTTGATCCGACTCCACTTCGAAACAAAAATATTTGTTTTGTACTTGCAAGCGTGCGTGATCTCAGCTGATTTCTGAACATCGAGGCTTCTCTTCAGGTGATACACACTTTGGGAAATTAGATTGCCTCTTTATTCTAGGTGTGATTTTGTCCAGGTAGATAGTGTCTGGTATCATTCTGAAGTATTCAAAAGTCTTATCAGGCTGTCTAAGCAAATCGTTGAATATTCGTGCATACTCTCCATCTTCCTCTCTGTCCAAAAAATTCTCGTTCACCCACTCTTCCCTCATTTGCTGCTCATTCAAAAATAAAAATTTTAACCCGCCAATGCACGGGTTGGGTCTGTGAGACCCATGCGCTGGTATTTCCAACATTTTCTGATAGACGGTGATAGCTGCATACCTTCCTGTTTTCACCGGTGTAGTATTTCTGCAGACGAACATGGAATTCATAGCTTTAGAACGTGAGCAGTGGTAAGTTAAAGTGCTCTGTGGGCCTGTGAGACCCAACCCGTGCAGTCGTGTAAGTTTTTTTAACATAAGCATTTTACTCTTTCCATGTTAACCGTGTACATAAAGAAGATTATAGGGTGATTATATCTTAGCTTCTTGTCCAAATCCGCGGTTTAGCTAGCCTGGTTGTCTTTCACCTTAGTTCCTTGTGTTTTAAGTACAGAGGTGAGACTGAAAATGGGTTGACCTGGACTAATGAGTTCGTTTCTTCGTAGGTCTAAGAAAAAGGAGTGTTATGATGTCAGCAATCCACGTGATATGGAACGAGTTGCCGCATTATTGGAGGAACCATTAACAGATGATGAAATTTACTATGGTTTTCCTCTCGTCGATGCACAGCGATGATAAAACTGAGGAAAGTATAGGAGGAGAGAGGAAGCCTGTAACAGTCACTTTCTATAATTCAGCTAAGGGTGGTGTAGGCTGTGTAGACGAAAGGACGGCTCGAAACACCATAAGTGGGACAATGGTGGTCTTCTATGCGTTGCTGAATATTACAGGCTTTAACAAATATTTAATATTCAGAGCCAACAACACTAACTCTCCAGACGCAAAGAACAGAATAATTTTTTTTAGAAACTCTTGTTTCTTCTAACTGAAGAACAAATAAGAGAAAGAGCTGTCTCAAGATATCTTCCTAAGAGCATTCGCGATACTGCAAGGATATCTGGGTTGACGGCAGAAGCAGGACGTGAAAATACAGAAAATAAAAGAGGACGTCGTGCATGCTGTACAGTCAGAAAAGACCCGCTAATCGTGCTGTTTGTGCAGAAAGTAAATGTATCTTGAACACTCCGTATTTGTATGCAGTGAATGTAAAGCTGAAATGTGAATGTTCCAGTGAACATTCTGGATCGTGAAGATTAGGTTATGACGATTTCATAAATTTTGACTTGATAAGTTCTGAATTTTGTGATCAAATAAAATATTGTGTGTAAATTTGCAGTGGTTAGAGAATTGCTTTGTAAAATGTTAAGTAAGTGTTAATCATCAACGGATTTGTGACAGCAATGTGTTTATAATGTTAGCGGAATAGGAGGGAGTGAATACTGAAAATAAAAATATATTAGAATACTATAAAAAATAAATATGATGATGGGTCTGTGAGACCCAACCCGTTTACTCATGTTCTAATCATCCGACATCTCTGTTTCGACTGACCTGTTCATAATAATTAACTTGCACCCGCTTGCATTTAGTGTGACACATTGCAGTTCACGCCAGCTTGCGCACGCGCGCGCCACCAAATTACTTGCACAAGCATGCCTCCAATGTGATCGAAGCCTAAGGTTAATTTTCCTTTGCACACCCGCATAGGAAAATGAATATAACGAAAATTATTCTGATGGAGCGCCTATAAATATGTGCCTGGGAGGCGTGACCAGCCTTAAGGATTATAGGCTAATGGGTAGGAAGAGCATTGGGGCATACGAGGTTTTAAAAGCAAGCCATCGATATGTAGATTGTTTTAATACTGATTTAGTTTAAGTCTCGTTGGCTGAACGGTCAGCGTACTGGCCTTCGGTTCAGAGGGTCCCGAGTTCGATTCTCGGCCGGGTCGGGGATTTTAACCTTAATTGGTTAATTCCAATGGCACGGGGGCTGGGTGTATGTGCTGTCTTCATCATCATTTCATCCTCATTACGACGCGCAGGTCGCCTACGGTTGTCAAAGAGAAAGACCTGCACCTGGCGAGCCGAACCCGTCCTGGGATATCCCGGCACTAAAAGCCATACGACATTTCATTTCAGTTTAAGTAAATATTAAGAGACGCCGGTATGTCCACAAATTATCCCGCTGTTTTCCTCTATATAGCTCCGCTATTCTTCTAGATTACTTTCCCTATTTCTATTCGAGTCAAATCGATAATAATAATAATAATAATAATAATAATAATAATAATAATAATAATAATAATAAAGGAGAGGTTATGTAAGGGGGTTATGGAATACGACGATATCTACCCTGATATGTGCGACTGCCTAAACGTTAACGTTGAAACTAGACTGCTATAATACCCTTAATCTCCACGAGATGGCAGCTTGCCCCCAGTGTTCCTTCAGCTGCAATAAGAGTCGTTGTTCTCCAACAGAGATTGCAGATACTTTTACAGGTGCGTACTCATTACACAATTTTGAGAACTGTGTTGTGTTATTATTCTGTAACTCCAGTGTAGCTTAGAAGGAATTTAATGGGTTCTCAAATTATAATTGAATTTTCAGGTAAGACGTGACGTGTAAGAAAGTGTAAAACGTTACTTTATAAGGAAGGGGGCTATGGACCACGTGAGTTTCAAGTATTCTACACCTCTCTCCCGTGTTTAGGTAACTGTAGTGCCATTAGTATTTATGTGAAAGAGCGATTTTAACCGTCTACCTCGCATCTATGCCATACCTTATTACGCTATTAGTATAAATGCAAGATATAAGTAATTACTTCATGATTAAGGACATATATCGCTGTTAGTTTTAATTCATAGTATTTTAATCTCTCCACAGCCAAAGGAACGCCGGGTATAGTAAATCTGTACCTCCAGATCACAGACAACAAAAGAAATGGAATCCATCAGCATGGGCAAAATCTATCAAGTTACTGCGTGAGAAGAAAATGGGATGTCTGAAAGCTGCGAACGAGTTTGGTGTCCCTAAAACTACACTTTTCCGCCTTGCATCATCACACGTGTCGGACGAAAATGCTGCAGCTGATAATAAATTAAGGGGGAAACTGTCCCACCAGCAAATTTAAAGCAATAATTGGTTGCCTATTGTATACAAATGAAATCACTTTTCTATGGCCTAACCATAAACGATATTCGGCAGAAGGCCTATCAGCTGGCTCTTAGAATCCTGTGATAGAGAAACCGTCAGCGTCCGACGCCAACCAAAGGATGATAAGGTAGAGAGCATCTTCAGTGGTGTCAGATTTTCAGGGGACTTCAGAGGCGAAGCGTCCGCATCCATGGCTAAATGGTTAGCGTGCTGGCCTTCGGTCACAGGGGTCCCGGGTTCGATTCCCGGCAGGGTCGGGAATTTTAACCATCATTGGTTAATCTCCCTGGTACGGGGTCTGGATGCATGTGTTGTCTTCATCATCATTTCATCTGCATCACGACGCGCAGGTCGCCTACAGGTGTCAAATCAAAAGACCTGCACCTAGCGAGCCGAACCCGTCCTGGGATCTCCCGACATTCGGGTTCGATTTGTGGGATAATTGACCTCCTTTGATAGGCACTATATTTTTTTGACTTGGCTTGGGTCACGCCATGTACACGCTCTTTGAAATAGTTCGCAAAACTGACTTAAGATTCTTCCGCCGTTGACACGTGGGACTAACGTCACGTATCCCAGAGCGTGGGACCGAAGCTAATCACCCCCTCGTCACGTGTCAAATCCATGCTATCAAGAATCGAACTTCTAAACAGAATTGTCAATTTATGCATAATGTTCTTAGGGCACAAAGGTCATGGGTTCAATATTTTATAACATGTTAAGCAGTGACGGTAAGTTGTGTAAGTATTGAAAAAAACTATACTTTAGTCTGAATACAACCTTATAATCAGGGAAGGTATAGTAAATAAATACACAAATAATAATAATAATAATAATAATAATAATAATAATAATAATAATAATAATAATAATAATAATAATAATAATAATAATAATAATAATATGGCCTCAACTACCATGTGCAGACACTTAGACTGAACCAATTTTGATTACCTACGGAATTCCGCCGTCCAAAAATCCTGTCAGATATGGAGGCCGACGCTGTGAGGCTAATCCGCAGAATGAATGAGTATGATAGACCTTCTGAACAAAAATATTCATCACGACACACCCTCGAAATTGCTTTTGAATGATTTTTAACAGCTCATTCTTTAGCCCCTCTGTGCGTGGGGGCGGTATAATAACATCCACGGTATCTCCTGCCTGTCGTAATAGGCGACTAAAAGGGGTCCTAGGGCCTCTTAACTTGGGAACGTAGATTGGTGACCACGTGGCCCTTTGCTGAATTCTAGCATTTCTTCCATTTACTTGTGCCAGGCTCCTCACTTCCCTCTTTCCTATCCGATCTCCCTTGGTGAACTGTTGTTATTTTCCGACCCCGACGCTATTACGTTTGCGAATCCTAGGGAGCCATTCATTTTCACGCCCGTCATGGCCCTTGTCTCCCTTTGGCCGATGCATTCATTTTTCGAAGTGTCGGATCCCTTCCATTTTCCCCTCTCGTTAGTGTTATAATTGTTGCTTAGTTGTACTTCCTCTTAAAACAATAATCACCACCACCGTTCTTTAGTTGTTTCGCCCCAGCTCTGCCAAAACCTTGCGTGCTTATTTGGTATATTGATGCCTCACTATCTATAGGGCCCACATGAACTGTGCAATACTTTTAAAACTTACGCGAACGAAAATTATGCTTCCTACATGTTACACTGAATATAATTTGAGAAATGTTTGATGAAATGTCTATATATTCTGACACAATACCGAAGATTTGCGTATACATCTATAACATTATTCCCTATTCCATTAAAAAATAAAGCGACTGTTTCTGTGTCATACATCAGGCCCTATTTATGTGAATTAAAAGATTACTGCAAAGAACCTGCACTGGCTCGATAATTTTATTTCCTGTAGAGAAGTTGTTGAAAAAGTATTTCACTCTCAATCCCTGCCACCCACTTTTACACAGTCTCTATAGAAATATTCCAGAATACTATAGTAAGTTTTTTAAACCCTCAAACATTCGCTCATTGAATGAACACAGTTAATGTAAAAAAAAAAAAAAAGCTTTAGTAAGAGAGATTTTATCCGATTCGACAACGGAAACAAACAAGGGATGTCGCAGATCCTGTCAGTGTTACAAGTTTAGGATTCATTGAATGGAAGTCGAGGTCTTTAGAAGCGTCGTCCTGCAGACAAAGACCACAATCCGTGTAAGCTGCTCAGAAGGCTCATTGTGTAGACAACTACTGTATGTTTACAGCTCTGTCTTTATGCAATCAATTGGATGACGCTATGTAGCGGCACATACTTTCGGAATTCTACGGATCATAGGAGAATTATGGGTTTTTTTTATATAAATGAAGATTGTATTGTAAGTATGAAAATTAAGTAGAGGTACCTATATTTTGTCGATGTCGGACATATTGACAACGCAATGAATAGAAGTGCTTTATCTTCTTCTTCTTCTTCTTCTTCTTCTTCTTCTTCTTCTTCTTCTTCTTCTTCTTCTTCTTCTTCTTCTTCATTTTGCCTCATGACTGAGGCGTCGTGACTTTCATAATATTCAGCCCTCTAGTCGATGAACCATACTCCGCCATTCTTCCCTATCTAAAGCTTTCAATGTGGTTACTCTGAGAGAACACTGTAGGGGGCCGTTCACCATGTCAATCCATCGCGTAGGTATTCGTCCTCGTTGTCTGGTTCCCTGGACTTTGCCCTCCACAATCAGCTTTTGTAGACTACCATCTCGGCGCATTATATGTCCAAAGTAGCGTACAATTCGTTGAGAGACCTTACACGATAGACGAACTTTTGTCTGAAGTTGGTTCAGGATTGATGTGTTCGTGCGATGAGCTGTCCAAGGAATCCTTAACATTTTCCTCCAGCACCACATTTCAAAGCTTTCTATCCGTTCACGATCACGCTTGAGGATGGTCCACGTCTCTGCGCCATACAAGAAGACTGAGAAGACTAGAGATTCAACGAGCTTCTTTTTTGTCTTAATGGTGATGTTGTTATCTTTCCAGATCTTCCGCAGACGGATCATTGCTACCTTTGCTATTTCAATTCTGCGCTTTATTTCATCCTTGGAACCACCAGAATTGGACAGTAAGGAGCCTAGGTATACATACTGATGTACAACTTCACACCCTCCAATCTGTTTGATATGTGGACTGTTGTTGTTCTTACGATCAACAATCATGACTTTGGTTTCTGATTTTTGGATCGTGTTGAGAACATATCGTCGCTGCACCGTAGAAACCTCGTATCCTACAATGTCGTTCCTGTTAATTATTCTCCTTAAGACTGGTCACGCCTCCCAGTCACGTATGGATATTTAGTTCATCAGAACAAATTTTGTTGTGTTCATTTTCGTATGCCAATTTATAAGGAAAATGAACCTTACAGTATCGTACTATAGGAAAGTATGTTTTCATGACGTATTTACGCACTCCTAGTGCATAATGCATGTATGGTTCATTTTCGTTTACCTCTCCGCATAGGAAAACGAACATAACGAAAATTGTTCTGATGGACTGCGTATCCATATGTAGACTCCTACCTCATGACTTTTGGCATATCAATGGACAGTATATGAACTCAACACAGCATAATAACCTGAAATTCTCTTTCAAGTGCAAAGCAGTCGTGAAAACCAAATATCAATATCTTTAACACTAATTTTAAGAACTTAGTATACCCCGATGTCAATCCTCGAATCTGATCGGTGGAAATGGCTTGAAGAAATCTTAATGCCTTTTAGCTTCTCAAGAGTGTATTTCTTGAATAAAGTGTCTAAATCCGCACTTTAGCTTAAAAGAATCCACATAGCACAACTGCGAGACTGGCATACGAGGGTATTACAACAATCAGATCTCATGAACTACTACAAAACACAAGCTGAAATTATTTCGAATAAGGAAGAATTCTTATTCTAATCCGACGTGATTACTTACATTCCATTATCTCGTGGAAACGTTAAAAATTGACAGAATTCCACGTTGCCTTGCAGAAATATTCCGAAAATAATTTTTCAGCCTTACATGTCGTCATAAAGAAATAAAAACTATTAGTACTCACACGGGCAGCAATCGCTTTTCTCAGCGCCAAGCTGTTGCATCATCATAGACAGTTTGGAGCACTAGTAGAGGCTGACGCCTGTTTTAACGCTCTGTCCGGTACTGGCCTTATACAGTCACGAGCACGGAATCTTGCCGATGCATCTAGTTTCTAACAGTGTTTTCTCTTATCATATATTGGCAGAATCTCCTTTACCGGGCGAGTTGGCCGTACGGTTAGAAGCGCGCTGCTGTGAGCTTGCATCCGGGAGATAGTGGGTTCGAATCCCACTGTCGGCAGCCCTGAAAATGGTTTTCTGTGGTTTCCCATTTTCATACCAGGCAAATGCTGGGGCTGTACCTTAATTAAGGCCACGGCCGCTTCCTTCCAACTCCTAGGCCTTTCCGATCCCATCGTCGCCATAAGACCTATCTGTGTCGGTGCGACGTAAAGCCACTAGCAAATAAAAAATCTCCTTAGAATGTATCGGCCACAACTGTCTGTTAATCAGCGAGTCTCTTATTCAGTTGAAGTAAATCCCAACATACAACGAAGGTCTGCTGTATGCAGTGTATGTCGGTGCGTCTTAATCAAATACAAAAAAAAAATCATTATTAGATCACAGTTAGCGAATACACGGAGGAAAATATAGCCATAATAACATTCAAACACTTTGCAAGCACTGAATTGTATAAAACCAACTGCTTCGATAGAATCAGTTATAGAAAGTATCATACAGGCAATACAGTTAGTGAACAGTTATTCTCGCTTAATATTCGCTTAATTGCCACAGGGATAACGCTGACAATAAAGCAAGCACTGTCTTTCAAACCATAGAGGAAGACGGCTTCTCTCTGGCAAACATCGGGACAATTCCAACGTATGTTACCAATAATGGACCAAGCAAAATAGATATTGTTGTATTATATAAATGGTAAGACATACACCTGAACGAACAGAAACATACTGTATATGGACACCTATAAGGTAGCACGTTCCAATTTCACGATAGACAATCTGGAAGTCAAGAATGCAGAGCACCAATGGACTCCACGACATACTGAAAATGTTTTGTTAGAACAACTATTGAATATAGGGCCTAGATGCAATAGCACTCTATGTGCAGACTTGCAATGTCGGTAAGGTTCTGCATTCACTCCAGGAATCCCACTGAAATCTGCTGCAAAGAGACCACCAAAGAGGAAAAGTAAATCCTGGGTTTGATGGAAAATCTTATAATCAGAGGAAATCTACCCTCCACAGATAGAGAGTACATGACTCCGAAAGGAATTCGTCAGAATACCCTGACGAGAGGACACATCGATGGCTTAGTTCTAAAACCTCGTATGTCACGATGCTCTTCCTACCCATGATATTCCTTAAGACTGGTCACGCCTCCCAGCCACATATTTATATTCAGTCAATCAGAATAATTTTCATGTGTCCATTTTCCTACGTGCACGTGTAAAGGAAAATGGACCTTAACATACCGTATTGTAGGGAAGTTGTTTGTATGGCGAATTTACGTACCCCTATAGTGTGTTGTATTTAAGGTTTATTTTCCTTCATAGATTAGCATAGGAAAATGGACAAAACGAAGATGGTTCTGATGGGCTTCATATCCATGTGTAGGTGGGAGGCGTGACCAGTCTCAGGCAAAATAACGGATAGGAAGAGCATTGGGAGATACGAGGTTTTAGAAGTAAGCCATCGATATAAAATATCTATCAGATTGAAGCGACTTCAATATGCTCAAAATACGAGGTTCAGTGACCATACTCCGCAATCATCTATATAGCATTTGAACAACAATATTGCAAATTTATTCCTGAGCCTTGTGATTTTTCTACGTGGCACAGTAGCAAAGTCAACAGTAACTTAGAAAACAAAATACCGTGCAGTCGACATACTTTGTCCTTTTGGCAGCCTCCGCATGGGGGAAGTTTGTAACAATAATAACAAGCGGAAACTGCTTCCTACAAAATCTTAGAATTTAGGGGAACCAAAGTCAGATCTTTGATAGCTATGGAAAAAAGGAAAGAACATTTTTCGAATATTCTTCAAAAGACCCAGATGACTGGACAAAAGATCTTCGCTACAACTCAGTATGCCATAGCTCCCATAACAGCTGAGGAAATAATTACGCCTTTCAAAAATATACGCAGTGCAAAGCACCAGGACCAGAGTCTTTAACCAATGAATTGTTAAATGAATCGCTGCCTATAACAATTGAAATTTGCGCTCGAATGTACAAAATTAAAAGTACTGTCTAAGATAATATTGAATCGCACCTTAACTCAAGGATCCCAACAGAAGAATACGTTTTCATAGTTCAAAGATCCACAACTTAGGCAATTAAGAAAATTCTCGCCATCATTTGGGATGTTACAGCCGTAGTTTGAGGTCACATATACGTAATTTTCACAGACTACACTAAGGCTTGTGATGGAGTCTACAGAACAAGTCTAATGGAAAAAGCTATGCTTTATTTTAGGCCGAAGGAACCCTCTTTGTCAACTTCTCGAGGACGTAGTTACAATATGCTAACTGTTAGTGAGTATGTGACGCATACTGAACACATCATTCCGAACGAATGGTGTCCTCCAAGGATATCCTCTCACTCTTTGCTATTCAATCTTCTGACTCATGATGCTTTCACGGAGGTAGTATCCAGTGAAACTACAACATTTCTTCTCTACGTGGATGACAGCTACGGATGTCAAAAGAAAATCAGTTCTGCACAATGGACTGGGCAGGATACACGCATGATCTCAATAGAACGTGTTGGATATTAACACCAGTAAAAACAAGGTTATAAAGTCCAGAAGAGGTGGAAGAGTGCCAAGAATGCATGTCTTCACCTGCGCCAGCGTACTGTTAGAATTGGTAAACTCCTACAGGTATCTGGGACTGATTCTGAAAATTACGGTCATACTTGACATAAAACATCGGGAGAAATTGTCTCTTGGAACAACATTGTGGCTATTTTCTATAAAGACTGCTCCAATAGCTTACTATGCTCTAAGAGAAACATGGGCTCATCTCACGCTTGCAAATATTAGAAGACTGGAGCCATAGAAATCTACCTACATTAAAAGAGCACTCCGGTCATCCAAAACTACACGAACCAGGATAGCTATTTGCTAGCAGGCATAAATTTCTTTATGAAGGAACTGGCATTGAATTTCAACTTGGAATCTACCTCAGCATACGATGTAAACATCCAGGACTGAGAACAAAAACTCTTAATGTCTGGACCCAGACTTATTTCACACACCAGGCATGAATACTGACCAATGGAAACAATCAAATGTTGTTCTTTGACTAGTGCACTTCAGGGTGGCCGTTTTCACTATAGATTCCGTGCCCAAAGAGTATATCACCAACCATGAACTCTTCGTTTGTGTACTCTCCGTAGTTAGATATGCAAACAAAATGTCTTGTCAGGCTAGAATTAATGAATTAATTAATCCTTTGGCGTTCTATACAGATGATATAAATTTTGAATGGTCTGTAATATGTACATACCCAGTGTGCTTAGTAGGTATGTAATTAACTGGTTTCGAATAATGTGTCACCTCTCTGGCAGTGCATGGTTACCACCATAAAATCTGCAAGACGAAGGGGCACCATCTACCTGGCCCAATTATGCGACAATTTACGAGGTAGATACCACATCCTCGAACGCAAAAACAGAGAGAAATCGGTCATTCAATGTGGAAAAGCATGAATCAGTCATGTACTTGTACAGTTTGTACGCATTTTATTAATAATATCATATTGCTTCTGTATATTATACAGTACTTACATAATAGCTTGTTAGATACTTTTGCATTGCATTGCCATTTTGGACCTCCATGGTCACCTTATCTGTAAGACAGTATCCGTTATTTTGAAATAAACTTTTCCAAATGATATCGTCGCTTCACCGGTAAAAGGTTGTATCCCACAATACTCTTCCTATCCATTATTCTCCTTAAGACTGGTTACGCCTCCCAGCCACAAATGGATACGCAGTCCATTAGAACAATGTCCGTTGTGTTCGTTTTCCTATGTCGATGATTAAACGAAAATGAACCCTACATGCATTGTACACTAGGAGTGGGTAAATACGTAATGCAAACGTACTCAAGGTACAACATTGTCAAAAAATTATGGGTACCAGGACAAGCAGGTATAGAAGGAAATGAAAAGGCAGATAAACTGGCCAGGAAAGGGGTATAAACACATTTTGTAGGCCCAGAACCTGTATGTGGGATTTCCTATGGACAAGCCCGACACTACATAGGAAAATGGGTACAAATAAATGGAAAACTGGAAAAATACTCCAGGATGCAGGTTTGCAAAGGAACTGATAAAAATACCAAACAAAAAGCATACTAAAGAACTGTTGAAACTCAGCAGAGAAAATATAAGATGGGTAGTAGGACTGTTGACAGGACACTGCCATCTGAAAAAAAACACCTACATAGAACTGGAGTAATAAGAGACAACATATGTAGAAAATGCAATGAAGCAGAGGAATACGCTGAAGACATACTTTTCGAATGTGAGGCGCTGAGTAGAACCAGACTCTCCACGCTAGGACTACCAGGTGAAGAGAGAGAAAAAACCCAAGAAGACCCAATAAGAACAACATGCAGCTTTGTGAAGGGAGCAGGTATATCTAGGAAGCAAAATATATTGGAGGTCGACGCTAACTAGGAACGGGTGCGATCAGATCAACTCCAATTCAATGGCTGCCCGTACTAAGCCATATTCCTCCACCCAACCTCCGTAGATGCACTGCACTGATGAATGAATACAATAAGATCCAGAATAATCAAAGATTGCCCATTCATGAGGATATCCCCCAGTTACAATAGACAGACTTAAGTCAAGACGTCCACTCAACTGTACGGCGGAGAACCTTATAGCCAGTCATTTCAACCTGATTGGGAGATGGTCTAATGATTGGAGACAGTTTGCTTCAGCAGAATCCTTAGATATGCCGTGCATTACACAGAAGGTACCTGGCTTTGAACAACCTCGGAAAGTATGGTCCAAGTTAAACCGGATCCGGACTAACCATGGTGTGTGTGCAGATCTGCTGTATAAATGGAGGAAAAAGTCATCATCCTGCTGCGACTGTGGTGCTGAGAGGCAAACTGTGAAGCACATCACACAAGAATGCCCACTGAGACGTTTCAATGGAGAAACGAGTGAATTTTTCCTGGCGACGCCACAGGCGATTACCTATGTAAATAATGTAGATATAAACCTGTAATTTATTGCATTGTTCATGTATATGCCATACGATAAATAAATAATAAATAAGGAACTAACATTTAGAGGCCCCATGAAGAAAATAATAATAATAAGAAGATCACATTACCCTAAATGTGTAATAATATTAACAGTTTTTCACAATTAAACCGCTGCGGACTTAAGGCATCAACCGAATGCGTGGTAGTGTTGTAACTTACAAAACAGTTTGTTTAATGTGAAGGACAAGTAAGTGGTCAATTAGAGCTCCTTTAGTGAGAACAACCATTTGTGTTGTATGCAGACGTATTTAAATTCCAATTTTAGTTTATTAACGCTCTTGCGCTCTGTGTTAAAACGTACAAGTTTACTAATTTGTAAACTGCGCGTGTTCAATAATCAATAATTGAACGTACCATTAGGCGATGGTTGCTGCCAACGTTCTCAATTAGAAATTTAGTCATTTGATTTACACATTTAGCATTTTGTAGTGTTTATACGTCTGTAATTGAGTGTTCTAGAGCGCTTTGTGGAAATACATAGAATTTTAGTTAATTCTGATTAAGAGATAATGTTTTTTTAATAATATTTATCTTAAATTATATTTTAATTTGCTTAAAAGACAGTAGTTGCTTCGTTCCATCTCAACAATAAACATGCGAATAGAGAACTGAAAGTTTACTCTCACATACCAAGTATCCAAAATTTCTAGGAGTCATTCTAGATAGGACTCTTAGTTTCAAAGAAAGCAGAACTGCCGCCAAACTCAGAACCAGAAATAATATCCTGCAGAAACTGTGCGGCACTACGTGGGGGTCAATAGCTTCTACACTTCGGACTTCTGCCCTTGGACTAGTTTATCCCGTGGCTGAATATTGTGCTCCAATCTGGATAAACAGCGCTCATGTTAAGTTTGTTGATACTCAGCTCAACCAAACCATGCGTTTAATATCAGGGACAATCAGATGTACTCCAACATACTGGCTGCCATCATTAAGTCACGTACCACCTCCATCCGTGAGAAGAGAACAAGCACTTATCAAGGTGTACAATAATATGTGCAACAGTTCTCTTCCTGTACATCTTGACCTCCCTGTTATTAACAGGAAGATACTTCGCTCTCGCCACCCTCCATTGAATCCTGCAAGGAAGCTTGTTGAAAGTAATTTCTACATGATTGACAGCTGGAGGCAATTATGGAAGACCTCTGCAACACCAGAACAGCAAGCTATGCCATGCATCACATCTAAGCCACCAGGTTTTGAGCTCGCCAGAAAAATTTGGTGTACTCCAAACCGAATCAGAACTAATTGTGGTAGATGTGCAGACTCCCTTTATAAATGGAAGAAAATTCCATCTCCCGAGTGTAGTTGTGGTGCTGAAAGACAAACTGTTCAGCATATTATCCAAGAATGCCCTCTATCAGCCTTCTCAGGAGATTCAGCCGAGTTCCTGATGGCTACTCAAAACGGTGTTAATTAAATTAGAGATACCAATCTGACATTTTGACTTAATGTGTTCAGACGTGAAAATAATTTTAAAATACTTTTATTGTGATGTGATTGTAAACCATACGATAAATAAATAAATAAATAAATAAATAAATAAATAAATAAATAAATAAATAAATAAATAAATAAATAAATAAATAAATAAATATTAATATTTTTACAGCTAATAGTAAATCAAGATTACAATAAGTATAATAAAATTATAAATTTACTTTATACTGATATAGGAAAAGGCATAACAGAGTGTTTATATTCAGATTAATCAGAAAAATAAGAAATAAAATGTAGAAATTTAACGTACGTCATATGGTTGAATCAGTGGCACTGTTGACGCAAATCATAGAAAATACTTGAATATTCTGTTCTGACATTCGTGTTCTCCTATCATGTACAATTAAATTTGATTTACTAAAATATATTTCAGCATCTACTGCATAATCTCGATAAGACCCCAAATACACTTCAGAGCTGCTTGGACCAGTTTCGGGTATCTGAGCTTAACAGCCAACAGCATGTGCAGGCTGTAGAAGGAGCACAAACTCCTCGGTTTTAAGTTTCCAGAAGAAGAAGAAGAAGAAGAAGAAGAAGAAGGAGGAGAAAATTAAATTTTTACTTGAAGAAATCATCGGTTTCACATTTGAGTCGTATTTTAGTATAAATTTCACATTTTGTCGTGCTTTAAAAGTTAATTATAAAGTGCTTTACAGATACTGATAAATTAAAATATTAAATTACAAGCCTTTACAAGCTTTTCACGTAATATCGCCAGTGCGAGAAATTACCACCCCTATTTATCGTCTTAAATACAATTTGATCTTACAAATTGAGGAACGATACTACCCTCTCAGATGAGCTAGATATCTACGAGAACGCTTCATACCATCTTCAACAGTTCAAAAGGCGATTTCCTAATTTACTGCCAGTGGCGGATCTATAGGTTTTGATCCCTCTGCTAAAATTATTAAAAAGCCCCTACACTCGAAGAATTTATTGTTGTCGAATAATGGAAATATCGAATACCACGGTTTAATTCATTATTCAGTGTTTACAACAATATTTTAATCTCAGCTGAGGATTCCTCTGAGAATTACGGAACATTAACAGACCCCTATCTACAACAAGTAAACAGTCAGGAAATTGTATACATGGACTAAGAAATGAAGCTCACTTCTACAAACAAAGACAGTAAGTTATCTTTGTACAATCCAGTGAATTATTTTATTTTAACATGTCCTTCGTCTTGATTTTATTCTAATAAATTCATTACCAGTTCCTTTTTATCCAAAGCAGATGGATTTTCACAGCTATAAAAAGGACTACATGAAACTTCACTGAATAGGAATGAAAAGCATACTACACAATATAGAGAAGTTTACTTCATAACCAGAATGGCCAACATATCGTCGCTGTTCGGCCAAAATGTTATGTGGTCGTTGCCGGGACAAAACCTCCTGTGTGATAATAATTTTGGAGATATTCTGACCCGCAGCACATACATTATGAAGAGCGAGAATGCCTTGAGAGTGGTCACACAATACTGCACCTTAGATAACAGAACCTTACCGGCCAAAGTTATAAGCTAAAATATTTCACATAGGAGATTTTGTCCTGGCAGCGACGATATCTTAGAATGCTCTTCCCATCCATTATTTTCCTTAAGACTGGTCACGCCTCCCAGCCACACATGGATATTTAGTCTATCAGAACAATTCTCTTTGTGTTCAATTTCGTATGCTAAAGTGTAAAGAAAAATGAACCGTACATTATACTGTAGGAGTGCGTAAATAAGTCATGCAAAAATGCATTCCTAGAGTGCGGTACGGTACGACTCATTTTCCTTTATAGGTAAGCAACGGGAAATGAACACCACGAATATTATTCTGACTATATATGGTTGGGAGGCGTGACCAGTCTTAAGGAAAATAATGGGTGGGAAGAGCATTGTGAGATATAACCTTTTGCCGAACAGCGACGATATAATCTGTCGTCCAGAAAGAAAATCGAAACTACCGCAAAACAATCGGTATGAACTCCAGACTGAGGAACCTAACACCTGTCATCCGGAGAAAGGGCGCTAAAAATCAACAACGGAAAAATCGAAACTAACCAAAAGCTGCGTATGTTAACCCCATAAATTTCCTAATCGTTTGGTCTCCCTAAGCGTCTCAGTCCCTCGCAATGCAGGGTTTTGCAGTCCATGGATCTGAGGATGATTACTGTTTGCATGCATTCATTGTCAAGATTTTGTAAATATTATCATCAAACCACAACATATCCTAATGGCGTAACGCTTAATTTCATTCATAGTGAATGTTATTTAATTTTACATTATTTTGCTGTATAAACTGTAGATTAAATATTTTCGTTGCCTTTACTTGCTCACTTACCAGTTTGCCTATTCCCAAAGGCACGTTTTCATGATTGATGAGTTAAAACCTACCATCTGAATTGAATTGAGAGCCTGAGATCTCTTAACTTCAAACAAGACTTTTCTTTATTTTTAAATTTATATTTATTTTGAAATTATCCTTCTGCTAACCAATAATTATTTGATATTTCGTAAGGTCACAATATTCATGCTTACTTATCGATCAGAGAACTCATTATGCCTCACCTGTGATATTTTTATATTATTCATTGAATTTCTCTTCCGACTTGTTCTGACAGAATTTAATCATTACCATACAAAAGAACAAACATCTCATGATATTTATAGGTAGGCCTATATGAAACCAAAACGTGCGATAATTTCTCTCTTGTCAATGTGTGTAAGTCATTGTGATGTCAAGCGAAGAGGTGATTCCTTGGCGAACTGTTAAGTGTCACACAATGAGTAGAGTTCCATTCAGAACATATCAACAAAGGGCTGGTAATATTGAAAGGACGTCACCGTTCACGAGGCCTGTTGGTACAGCACAACTTGTTGTATTGATAATATTGTGTGTATGCTCTTGTGTAATCAATTGGGGAAACCTCGTAGAGGCACTAGCTAGCCTTTTAGCTTGTTCACAACTTTAGTACAGCAAAGCGAACATAATCGAACTTCTGTTAATTTGATTGAATAACTAACTCCTTTCAAATCCTGCAGAAGTAAGACGGTGACCAAAGAGTTAATAAATCAGACTCCAATACACGCTCAACGTAAACAAAACAGTTTTGCTGCACAGAACATTAAATGACAAAACATTTACCTTGGTCGAATGAGACAGCGTGCAGAAGGTAGGGAAATAACTGGTTTTTAGAGATCCATCATTTGAATACTGTACTTTTTTTTACAGTAATTCGATTTGTTCATTAAGGTAGTAAGCGCCGAGAGGAGCATTGAAAGCTCCTGCTCGTTTGTACATTCAGACCATTGTGTACAGCTGCGAAGCATGGACTGTAACTTAAAAGCTTTTCAGTATGTCGAATACACAAGTTAAATATAAATATTAGGTTACACTATAACATGCCTATAAAACACATTATTAAACACGGAATAAAAATACACACTAAAAAAGAATATTTTCGTTCATGAAAGTACATAATCAGATTCTATCCAATCACACTCACATATGTAGAATTTTTATGTTTATTTCTGTTTAATATTTCGTAACTTGAAATCTGCGACTAAAGCAAATTGTAAAAATAAGTTGGCTTCTACGTGATGAATTTGCGTACGGATATTTTTAGGCTTCTTGGTCACTACCTATGCTTGAGAAATGTATGGCTATCGATGGTCTACTGTATCGTCGCTTCACCGGTAAAAGGTTGTATCCCACAATACTCTTCCTATCCATTATTCTCCTTAAGACTGGTCACGCCTCCCAGCCACATATGGATACGGAGTCCATTAGAACAATGTCCGTTGTGTTCGTTTTCCTATGTCGATGATTAAACGAAAATGAACCTTACATGCATTGTACACTAGGAGTGCGTAAATATGTAATGCAAGCGTACATTCCTACAGTACGGTACTGTAAGGTTCATGTTCCTTTACACACGGGCGTAGGAAAATGAACACAACAAAATTTGTTCTGATGGACTGCATGTCCATACGTGGCTGGAAGGCGTGACCAGTCTTAAGGAGAATAATTGATAGGAAGAGCTTTGTGGAATACAACCTTTTACCGGTCGAGCGACGATATTGAACCATACTGTTCTAAGTCCGTTTTTATTCAAATATTAGTTATGAAGCTCAGCGAATGTTCCATGTACAGAGCTATACTCTGAATAACAGGGAGGGAGGAGATGTATTGAAAACACCCGATATCAACATAACCGTTCTTTTTTTACCGGGCGATTTCGTCGTGCGGTTAGGAGCGCGCAGCTGTGAGCTAGCATCCGGGAGAGTGGGCTCGAATCCCACTGCCGGCAGCCCTGGTTTCCCAATTTCACACCAGAAAAATGCTGGGACTGTACCTGAATTAAGGCCACGGCCGCTTCCTTCCCATTCCTAGGCCTTTCTTATCCCATCGTCGCAATAAGATCTATCTGTGTCAGTGAGACGTAAAGCAAAAGAAATGCATAACTGTTTTGTTCTATGTCCATATTTCTTATTAATTTCCGGGCCATACTGTTCCATGACTAAGAATAACAATGCCAACGTAACGTCAGACATAGTATTTCCAGTGCCTGAATTAATTTTTTGGAAAGCGACAACCATAACATACACATTATCTTATAAATAAACTTCTACGGGGTCCGTTGTTTATAATGTAATTTATTTTGTCAAATTTTGATATATATTTATCCGTTTCAGGTCAATTCAAGATTGCATAGTAATTTTTAGGTTCGTGTTTGTCTGTTTGTTTGTTCCACCATCACGGGTAAACGGGCGAATAGATCTCGACGAAACTTCATATTTAGCGTCTACTCATGCAGGAGCAAGTTTAGCTATACACATCATTTAAAAATAAATGAACAGACTGGGAGTTTTTAGGGAGACCAGAAGAGTTTTCTAATTTTATCTTACACTATTCATTATATGTAGAATCTGTAGACTATATGCCAAACGCCCTTTCATTTTAAATAATGTTTGTTATGTACATTATTTGGCTTACTCTTCAAATGACGGAGAAAATTATTATTTTCTATAGGCTTCATACTCTGCAGCAAGTGATGGAAACCCTCGCAGACCTACAGTTATTTAAAGTATCCATAACAGGAGAAAATCAGAGGATGCATCATATTTCTCTCGGCTTTAAAATTACCCCCGTCTAATGTATCTGAACATCGAGGTAACATAAGGTATATTTTTTCCCTTTGGTCTGTCTGTCTGTCTGTCTGTCTGTCTGTCTGTCTGTCTGTCTGTCTGTCTGTCTGTCTGTCTGTCTGTCTGTCTGTCTGTCTGTCTGTCTGTCTGTCTGTTTCTATATTCCTACTGGAAAACTGCTGGACTCATTTCAACCAAAGTATGTATTTGGATTCTACTCACTCAGGATTGTGTTATCAGGTGCATATGATATCAAGGTAATCACACGGATTTGGTATTTATAGAAAGATTATTCTCAAATGCTTTTGTTAACATTAGGTCTATCAAAAGACTGTATGCAATAAGCGTTTATATGTTATTTCCGTTCCTTTATGCCATGTGCGTACTTATCATACGACGGATAATAACTCAGATGATTACGAAAAATTTCATTTTTAGTCGAAGATCCGTGGAACATGTCGTCCATGTCACTTCAAGGAGGGCAACGGGAAGAACTAAAGAGCCATTTTACTCTTCTTGATATGACAGATATTAAGGGAGGTATCACCAGTGTCAGAGGTTAGAGGACCGGGCGAGTTGGCCGTGCGCGTAGAGGCGCGCGGCTGTGAGCTTGCATCCGGGAGATAGTAGGTTCGAATCCCACTATCGGCAGCCCTGAAAATGGTTTTCCGTGGTTTCCCATTTTCACACCAGGAAAATGCTGGGGCTGTACCTTAATTAAGGCCACGGCCGCTTCCTTCCAACTCCTAAGCCTTTCCCATCCCATCGTCGCCATAAGACCTATCTGTGTCGGTGCGACGTAAAGCCCCTAGCAAAAAAACAAAAAAAAGAGGTTAGAGGTACAGTATGCAACCTGAGAGCCACGGAGAATTTCGCACAATTTCGGAACAGGAACTGTACCGTACAATAAATTCGGCAATTGAATACGAATTTTCATTTTCAGGTAGTGATTTTAAGGAAGTTAACATATTAGTGAACACTAAGTCGAAGTATAATTCTAGTGTAAGTTTACAACACCCAGAAGTAATTATCACTGCAAGCCGTAAAATTTATGGCAAAAAGATAAAGGACATTAAGTCACTTTACAAGTATTTCTCATTAGAAGACAAAGAGGTATGGAACCGTTTCCAGAAGTGAAACTTGTATTAATGATGTCAGAAACTGAGAAAAATTATGTATTATAATTATATGTTAAAATGAATATACCTAACATGAAAGTTCTTTGTCCTCCATCTCTGACATAAATCTAGTTCTGTAAGCCATTTTGTTCCATACCCATCACCATCACCTCCCTGTAGTTTATTCATTTTCAAAGTTGGAACAGTTTGTTCATTAATACATCTTATAATTACAGAGGAACCTAATAAATTCACAAGGTCAGCCTATGATAATAAATAAGATATAACTTGACTGCTCTAAAATGAAGTCGCTTCTACTGTAAAATGAGAAAAAATGGACTTGGAACGACCATCACTATGGTAATAAAGAAGCTAGCTCGCCCCACGGTCTAGGGGTAACGAGCCTGCCTCTTACTAGGAGATCTGGGTTCGATTCCCTGCCAGGCCAGAATTTTTGTCTAAATCTGAGGGCTTGTTTGAAGCCACTCGGCCCACAAGAGAACAATTCATGAGTTATCTGACGGCAGCCCCAGTTTAGAAAGCCAAAAAGAGGATTCGTCGCTCTGAGCACACATCATTCGTAAACTACAATCCTTCGGGCTGAGCAGCGGTCGCTTGGTAGGCCAAGGTTCATCAGGGCTGCAGCGCCATTAGGAGGTTTAATAAGGAAGCTATTTGTACATTACTGTTGCTAACTAATTGATCTCAAGGTGGCTAATGTCGTTACCCTCACCATAATACCTTTTATACCATCCTCCACAACTGACCGTGTACTGAATGCCATTTACACTGATACATCAGCGATTTCTATACCTCAATAGCCTTGAGATCAAAGATGTTAGCGAAAGCTACAAATTCATTTTGTTCTACCCCTCTCAGGTGCTCTCGAATTAGGAGCATGGAGTGACGATCACGGAGCACCGAGAAGTTTGGCATAGTTTCCACTTCTTTGTACCTGGCTCCTCACTTTCATCTTTTATATCCGCCTTCACTTGACCAATGCTTGTTTTTTCTTCCGACCCGTACAGTATTAGGTTTGCGAAACCTCGGAAGTCATTCATGGCCGCTCTCTTTCTTTTGAAAATTGGCCACTTCATTCATCGAAGGGCCGCATATCCTCTTCTTTCTCTCTCTCTCTCTTATAATTACGTTGTACACCGAGTGGGCAAAAAGTCATGGGAAGACACTGAATGTGATGTTAATAACGAGCTGCTCGTCCGTGAGCCCTCAAAACGGCAGCAGTACGGTGAGGCATCGACTCTACAAGGTGTTGGACTCGTTCTGGAGGGATCTGGACTCACTCATCTTGCACTGCTACCCACAACTGGTCTTGTGTAGTTGGTGCGGGCTTCGTGGAGCGTAATCTAGCATCGACAGCATCCAATAAATGCTCGACTGGATTAAGATCGTGGAATCTGGACGGCCAATCCATGGTTGTAACTTCACTGGAGTGCCCCTCCAACCACCTGCGTGCCACCACAGAGCGGTGGCATGGCGCATTGTCCTGTTGAAACGCGGCATCTCCATCAGGGTACTCTATGGCCAGAAAGGGATGCAGACGGTCTGAAAGAATGTCCACATAACGTGCACCTGTCAGCGCTCCCTGCAGCCGGACAATGGGGCCTAATTGCGACCATGAGAACGCCGCCTAGATCGGAACTGAGCCACCTCCCACCTGGACACAACTTTGTTGACACTGCAGGATCCATAGCTTCATGGAGCATACGCCACTCTCTCACGCACCCATCAGCTCGATACAATCTAGAACCGAGATTCATCGAACTACACCACACGCCGCCACTGTTCCATGGTTCATTGCCAATGTTCGCGAGCCCATGCACGACATTGAGCTCTGTGTCGAGGTGTCAGCAAAGGGACACGAGTTGGTCGTCGGCTGGTGAAGCCTATGCGGTGCAGTTGCCTCCTTACAGTCCTGGTAGAAATGGGTTCCTGGCTCCCAACATCAACTGGGCGGTGACCTGGCTCACAGTAGCCCGTCGAACGCCCAGTATGTTTCTGCGGAGGTAACGTGATGTCCGTTCCCTGCGGATGTTTACGAGGGTTGTAACATTCTCTCTGCGATATCTGAGATCCACCCTTTACACTGTTGACCTCGGAAATCCGAATTCGCGTGTAATCTCCGGAATGCTATGATCCATGCGCCGTACGCTGATGATCATCCTACGTTGAAAGACAATTAACACGCGACGTGTTGCCATCTTCACGACACTAGTGTTTGTAACATACTGCTCAGCTACGTCGCACCTAGCCGCACCTTGCAGAGGATTACGCGGCACATTTTCTAATGGGACACCCCTTTCCGTGACTTTTGCCCACTCAGTGTATTTACCCTTGAAACAACACAACTATTATATTTTTCCTGGTCTGACCAGTAAACACGAAAATTCAACACACTGCGTCTATCAAGCATGTGGACAAAAACAAGCGTCCAGAAGAGTGTGAAATGAAATCATATCTGAAGTTTTGCATATGTTCACAAGCTACGGAAATAAAGAATAAGGATGCTCGCATAGCTTCTTCTTCTGCTTCCTATTATTATTATTATTATTATTATTATTATTATTATTATTATTATTATTATTATTATTGTATGTAACGTGCAATTCCGGAGACGTTGCCCATCACAGCGGCTAATGTCTCTCGGTATTCTGCAGCACGCACATTTTTGAATAGTTTTTATGTCCGTCCAGTCTTTGATGTCCGTGAAGTGAAATGTTCTCTTCATCTGCTTTCTATTCAGGTACTTTACTTTTCAGAACAAGCTGAAGAAGCTGGTGTTTATCCTTACGAAGTACGTACCACGGGAAAGCTTTCTTTTTGCATTTAATTGCCGTTGTTAGTACTCTTCTGCTTTCGCTCTTTGTGAAAATGTTCGTTCGTTCGTTTGCTTGCTTGTTTGTTTGTTCGTTTTTTCGTTCGTTTGTTCGTTTGTTTGTTTGTTTGTTTGTTTGTTTGTTTGTTTGTTTGTTTGTTTGTTGGTTGGTTTGTTTGTTCGCACGTTTATTGCTTTGAAACTGGTATTTTTGCAAGTGATCGAATGTTGCACTGAACTCAGAATTGTTTTGAGGATGAAGGGATAGGAAAGGGCCTGGAGTGGATTGGAACCGTTGGAATTATTGACGTACAGCCTCTACATTGGCCTGTTGTGAAAATGCGAAGCTATAGAAATAACTCATTCAGAGCTACTGATGTTGTGGCTCGGCCCCACCACCTCCCGTATATAAGCTAACAGCTTTACAGCTAATACCACGTAACCAACTCCCTTTCTCTTTTTAGCTAATAAATGTAAAAAAAATGTAGGATCGAGACTAAGATAGTGAAGTTCTTATTCGATATCGATCCCTAGACCTTCAAATGTTCCATCGTCGAGCTAACACGTTAAATCCTATCGTTTTAATTTCCCATTTTCGTTTCATCTTCTGTTGTTAGACATAAAGTGAGCAAAGAGACGTTCATCGGAACCTTGGAGAACATTCCTCGCATACCAAACGAGCAATCCATGAACCGCCCGGTATTTAGAGAGAGTACGAATGGAGTGGTCACGGATCTCGTCCTTTGTCATGATCCCGTCACGACAGAGAGAATGTGAGCCAGTTAAGTTGAAAATGTTATCTAATTCACTCTCTCTCTCTCTGGCTTGTGACAGTCTTCTCTGTATAAGTTACTCATTACAGTTATAAGTGGACCTCGGATTTCAGGCAAAAACCTGTTTTGTTGCTGAAGAGATAACTCAAAATTAAGTATTTACAAACTTCATGTATTTTTAAGGTTAGAAACGGTGGTATTATGGTGCCGCTCAAAAATTCCTAAATTGACGTTAGAACCTATATTTGCGTCTATTCCTATAATTCCTGTATTTCGTCCCTAAAAATTAAAAAAAGCTTTTAGTTTATTCCGGGAAACTAAAATATTTGTCGACTCGTTTTCCGTACCTTCTAGAGGATATCGTCGTTGCCGGGACAAAACCTCCTATGTGGTACTATTTTTGGAGATATACTGACCCGCAGCACATACATTATGAAGAGCGAGAATTGCTTGACAACATTCGCACAATATTGCACCTTAGATGACAGAACCCTACCGGCCAAAGTTCTAAGCTAAAATATTTCACATAGGAGGTTTTGTTCCGGCAGCGACGATATACAGGTTGGTCGAAAACAATGTGAACCGTATATATGAGTTAGAGGATTGGTACTGATAAATAATTGGAAAAGTATACTTAGATATCTCGCTCTGTTGACATTTTATCAGCTGCTGAAGTTAACCAGTCACATCGCTTCGCGGGCGACTTCACATGCCTTATGACCGGTACCAATAGAAGACATAAACTTCCCCAGGGGTGGGCTTGAAGAAGGACCCCCTGCCGATAGGCTCGCCCCATAGCAAGCACGCTACGGTGCCATTGGCTGAAACCCACGGTGTGTTAGTGTTTGATGCTCAAGCCCGACCAAGCCAAGTGCAGGTTTAGCAACACCACCTTGAAAAGTCCATTTGAATTAACGCGCGAAGGGAAGTGATCGGCTAAATTCAGCGGCTGATAAAATGACAACAGTGTGAAATATCGACTTTCTTTTTTCCAAATACTTAACAGTATGACCAACGCTATAGCCTCCGTTGCTCAGGTAGCAGCGGGCCGGCCTCTCACCACTGGGTTCCGTGCTTGAAATCCCGGTCACTCCATGTGAGATTTGTGGTGGAAAAAGCGGAGACTGGACAGGTTTTTCCCCGGGTACTCTAGTTTTCCCTGTCATCTTTCATTCCAGCAACACTCTACAATATGACTTCATTTAATTTGTCAGACATTAATCATTGCCCTAGAGGAGTGCAACAGGCATAGTTTCTATCCTCGCCGCTAGATGGGGGCTTCATTAATTCCGTTCCTGACCCGGTAGAAAACAGGCTGTGGATTTTCATACGACCAACACTCTAACGCTCATATACTCGGTTCACGTTGTTTCCGACCACCCTGTATATTCTTGAAATGAGTTACTTTTCAAACAAAATCCTAAAATCGGGAAGCTGTAAACCATACTCGCCAGAAGTCCTTAAGAATCTCCGGCAGTAAACACACCCGTAGTCTGTGTGTCCATTGACCTGCTGGAAACGAAACTTTTCATTTCATTCTCTGAGAACATTCCAATCGTCTGTTTGTACACTGTGTGCATTACGCCGAAAGTGTCAACTGCTAAGTTGTCTTTAATTAAAACAGTGGTTACAGCAGTTTCCCCATTTCACATCGGATGATAAAATAATATTCTTCTTCTTTCAGTAAATCTGCACTTAGACAGGTATGAACTGGATGCCCTCCGTTTCTCTCTGTCCTGAGCATCTTCCTTCATGTGCTTGTAACTTCTTCCTCTCTTCACATCCATCAGCATTCCAAATTTTCTTCGTCCTCTCCCTCTTTTTCCTTCAACTTTTCCCTCCATGATTCTCTGTAGTAGACAATTTCTACATAATATGTGACCAATTCAAGGTTCGACTCGTTGGCTGAATGGTCAGCGTACTGGCCTTCGGTTTAGAGGATCCCGGGTTCGATTCCCGGCCGGGTCGGGGATTATAATCGCTTCTGGGATCTGGGTGTAGGCTATGTGTCCGTTCCAACACCCTATCATCCTATTTAGACAAAATACCAGACTGCCAACCACCACAGAAACACGCAATAGTGATTACATCCCTCCATATACGGTTAGCGTCAGGAAGGGCATCCAGTAGTAAAACCGGGCCAAATCCTCATATGTGACACAGTTCGCACTCGCGACCCCACAGGTGCGGAAAAAGCGGTAGGAAAAGAAGAAGAAGAAGATGTGACCAATCCAAAATGTTTCCCTCTTCTCTATCATCATGAAGTTCTCCTCCTCTCCTACCTTGCTCATCACCTCCTCATTTCTCACTCTATCGGTCCATTTCACTTTCTCCATTCATCTCCATAACCACATTTCAAAACTTTCTAAATATTTCTGTTCTTTCTGTCTGACTGTCCACGTTTCAGAACCATAAGACACCACAGTCCACACAAAAAATTTCGCAAATAATAATCTGTGAATGGAATTTGTTTTATATTACCTCCTAAAGTGTCATTATTAATTTATCAAAACAAAAATATTATTTAATTGATAAATGTTTATTAAAATAAGTCAAATTGAAGGTGCCTAAAATATATTTAAGAACCTATTTTACCGGGCGAGCTGGTCGTGCGGTTAGGGGCGTGTAGCTGTAAACTTGCATTCGGGAGATAGTGGGTTCGAGCCCCACTGTCGGCAGCCCTGAATATGGTTTTCTGTGGTTTCCCATTTTCACACCAGGCATATGCTGGGGCTGTACCCTAATTACGGCCACAGCCACTTCCTTCCCATAAGACCTATCTGCGTCAGTGCGACGTAAAGCCAGTTGTAAAAAAAAAAACGCTTTTTCATACTTGAGAGCCTATTTTAGGCACCAAGTTATGAGAAGGGATTTCAGATATCCCGTTTTCAAGAATTAAGGGCCGGACGCAAATGTACCATCTTTTCTCAAAAAGAGCTGAAATATCTAATGTGAAATTATCTCATTCCCGCTCTCTCTTGGACTCGTCCGGTTTTGCACATTTTGCTACAGGAAACATTGAAAAATAATAAGGTTAATCGACTGTTCTTATTCTTATGCTTGGTCTGCCTGGCCCAAATGCTCCCTTTGAGGGGAATTTCTCAGAGATAACCAGTTTGTGGACTAAACAGGAAAACAAGCATGAGCTCTCAGGTCAATTTTATATTGTTAAAAAAATATTTTACAAGGGTCTCACTTGCCTAAAGTTCCTTGAAAATTTACCTTCTGATTCCAAAGTCTAAAAAGCTGCCGATTAATATACTAGCCCCTATAACCTCCAGATGAACAAGTAGAGCTGAATCTGAGGACTGTGGTTGGCCCGAGGATGGTTAATATTTAGGACATTTATAACACCGGATTTAGTTCAAAAAGTAAATAATAATTTTTCTATAATTAAATGTTTTTATTAATTCTGAGCTGAAGCTGCAATTGAACTAATCACATTAATTTCAGTTTATAAAATATATCCTACACTATTCCAAGGGCTGTATATAATGACAAAAATAATCCTAGCCAATGCAACACACCTTTAAACCTTGTGCACTTAAATATAAGCTCACTTTATATAGTACTGTTGTGGTATGGAAACATTTTGCAAGCATGGATGGACTGTCAAAGTTTTTCATGTGAAAACTATACGACCCCTAGTCATGAATTATAAAACAAGCAAGCAAGCTTGTAATTTGGGTGACTGTTGAAATGGTGTGATCTGATCATAGACTCAGGATCTGCGGTTTTATGTGGAATGCGAACCACGAAGACGTGAATCATCGTTTCAAAAATGCCACGTGCGTTGTCCGGGATTTCAGCCACGGCCGCCTTGATGAGAATTCAGTGACGAAGCCACACGGCTACCAATCCCCTTCATTATTCGTCGTACTTTAAAAATGACTTTATAAGGTAACTAATCCGTTAAAAACAAGCACCTGATATTCTTCCTAAACGGGCTGAATAATATACCTCCGTCTAGACAAATGTACAACCAGTGCTGCTGGAAACTTTCCTGTGTCAATGTGATGTTAGGCACTGTAAATAAAAATATTTAATTAAATGAAAAACAAATACATTTCGTCTATGACAAGTATACTTCTTCGAAAAATTTGACTTGTACAACGTAATCACAGTCTATACTTCCATTTACGTACCAGAGTTAGCATTAAAAATGTAAACCGGTTTTTTTCTTGCTTTGTAATTACTGTTTTGGATGCTCTCGTCCAGATTCTCAGCAGAGATATTTTGTAAATATGTACATCATGATACGGTTGTCAGCTGACTACTTGAAATTGTTCACTTGACGTAGACGAGAAGCGTCCTTCATTCAGAAACGAGGGGTATCCAATTCATACACCAACAGGATGAGGGAAAATGGAGGGGGCGTAGGATATTAAATGACACAATAGTTACATTCTTAATGGCATTGACATTTAGCAAAGTATATTCCAACATTTTTTGTTTCCGGGAATCCTAGACATATTTAACTAAACCTGGAGAACACTGGCAGTCTGACACATTTTTGAATCTTGGGAAGAATAGAGAACATGGTTGTTGAATAGGTGAGCCAAGTTGCAATGAGTGTATTTTCAACAAAAAGTACTTATTTGACATTCTTTAAAGAAAGGCCTCACTTTAATTTTACAACTTACAAAACACAGTTACTATCAGAAGCAAAATGTGTGTATTTTAAAAAGTAATTTCAAATAGTAAGATTTATATTAACAGGTCTACTGTCTCCGTAATTTTTTCTATAAGATTCACTGGAAGAAATTCAATATAATTATTTTGTTGGGGTTCCAATCTGGAACGAGTTTCATTCCATTTCTAAACCTTAATTATCTGGGTCAGTGATGTGCTGTTTGTGCTCTGTTCTTTGAGTTACCAATGGCTCCTGTGTTGATCCGTCTTCTTACTTCAGCCCCACAACTTTCCATGTCGTAGGCAGCTGATCAAAGATAGAAAAACATTGTTCACTACCTCCAGTCCCGCTAACGTACTTTACTTGTGAGTTAGGTCTGAGCTTCTCGAAGAACGCCGTTATGACAACTGTCTAAAGAATGACGTAGAAATGAAATATAGAGAACGTAGTATGCAGATCATATAAAATATGATTAATTCCATTTCTTAAAGCCGAAACACCTCGCATATTTCATTAGATATTATTTAAATTTTCAAATTACTTTTCTTTCCAAATGGATAAGTGGTTGCCTGTTCTTTATAATATCTCCCCACCCCCTCATGTGAGGAGACAACAAGCGCTTACCAGCTTATGGTGCAGAATAGTGAAGAATGAGGCCCTTCCTATACATCAAGATATAAAGGAGCACACTACAACTAGGCAAAATCAAGAAAACCAGCGTGGAAGACAGCTTTGGACCTGTCATGTCCTCGGTTCAGTTCCAAGAATGCCTGGAGAGAAGAGTGGAGAATGTCTCTCCGTGGCTTATGTGACATCTCCGACCCCAGTATAAAACTGGCTGGCTTCAGTTGGCCCTGTGCTGTCTGTTGTGTTGGTAGGACTGACGCAGCCTTACATCAATGAGGATGGGTAGATTCTCCCTGCTGTAACTGTGGTGCTCAAGTGCAGTCTATCAAGCACGTAGTTCTAGACTCTATAGTGTACCCTACGTGCATTTCCTGGCTCCGTGGAGGGATTCTACGAATTAACACCGGAAGTGATTACGTGGATAAAAAATTTGAGACATTAAAATATAAAAGTGAAGTCCTGATGCTGTCACCAACTTGTATATTTTGTATTATTATTGTATATTTTTATTGTCAAGAACACATCATATGCTAATAATAATAATAGTAGTAGTAATAATAACATACCAGAATGTCATCTTTGTTCACAAGGCTAGGAAGACTGCATTTCTCATAGAGATTCCCTGCTCTAAGACTTGCAATCTGCAGACAACAACAGCAACAAAAAATATAAAAATATGCGGAACTGGCAATTTAAATACTGTACAACGCTTGTGCAAACTTCACTCTGTAACTACCCTCCTAATTGTTTTATCATATACTGGTGTAATGCCAAAGGTTCTGAGTTATATTTTAACAACATTCAACTGTACACTTCAATTGTCCTCACCCGAATCAATCCAGAAACTACCTCTAATCTACCAGTTTAATTTGTGAAAACAAAATAATAAACAGAATATTATAATAATAATAATAATAATAATAATAATAATAATAATAATAATAATAATAATAATAATAATAATAATAATAACCTTCCTTCCGGTTTCATAGACAAATCTTCGAGGACGAACCTCATTCACTTTATACTCTATTGAAATGAAACGGAATCTCTTGATTAAACGCAGAGAAAACGTTCTATACCGTATATTCCCCTCGACTGCAACAATACGGAGCGTCTGGCTTGCCGCAGTTTGTAAGAAATACCAGTGAATTGTGAAATACTGTATACTGTTACCTTTTTATGTATTGTTAGAACCCCACCTTGAACCTCTACGTCGCTACACAGAGTACAGAGGAAGACCTGGATATTCATTCGGCGAACACTGGATTGTTACAACCATAATGCGGGGACAAGTGAATGAAGGAATTCTTGCTTTTATATCTGCAATACATCTCTATTAATACGTCAGGCAAGAGTTCCACAGTTGAGACACAAAAAACAAGTCTGCCTTTCTAACCATGAATCCCGTTGTCTATGTTTGAATATATCCTGGAGACACTGTGTTACTCAGCATACATTCTCGGACTGTTGTGATAATAGTCAAGGATGATGCTTAACCAGATGCAATACATTGTATGAACTGCTCCAAGTGATTTTCTTCCTCGACAATAAGGTACTGAGCGTTTTGAACTTAACAAGTTGTAGATTTCATAGAGATAATAATAATAATAATAATAATAATAATAATAATAATAATAATAATAATAATAATAATAATAATAATAATAAATTCATCTCCTTAGCCCAATGACCAGCGTTTTCGGGTTCTATTCCATGGTCGAGCCCAGGATTTTAGCCGCATCCATTTAAATCCCTGACTCAACGATTGAGGGTTTGTGTACCTCTTAAGGTGAAACTCCGGAGATAAAAATATATCGTCGCTTCATCGGTAAAACGTTGTAATCCACAAAGCTCTTCCTATCGATTATTCTCCCTAAGACTAGTCACGCCTCCCAGCCACGTATGGATATGCAGCCAATCAGAACAATGTCTGTTGTGTTCGTTTTCCTATGCCGACGAGTAACCGAAAATGAACCTAACATGCATTATACAATAGGAGTGCGTAAATACGTAATGCAAGCATATATACGTATAGTACGGTACAGTAAGGTTAATTTTCCTTTACAGATGGGCATAGGAAAATGAACACAACAAAATTTGTTCTGATGGACTGCATAACCATACGTGGTTGGAAGGCGTGACCAGTCTTAAGGAGAATAATCGATAGGAAGAGCTTTGTGGAATACAACCTTTTACCGGTGAAGCGACGATATTTTTACCTAACGCATGGGTTTTCACGAAACTTTGTGGGAATGTTACCTACATAAAAGTAGAGATATCATGAACATCTTTCATATACAAATAACAGTTTTTCCAAAATAATATATTTTTGAAATTTTTCATTCCAGTTTATCATGAAATTTCTTAACATGTTAATTTAAATTCGTAATTAGGCAGATAATACTTCTTTTAAAAGCACTATGTATCGATTTTTCTGTACATAATTTGTATAAGGAGATATGTCGTACTAAAGTTTGTGTAATTTTTACGTTCTAAAATTTTGTACTTAAAAATCCCTAACACTTGAAAAAATTCTGCAATCAAAAATTCCATACGCAAGTTTCTTAATATAGCTGTGATACATATAGCATACAAATTTTGTTACATTTGGCAGAATATTATGGGAGAAAAATTAAACAGTATCCTCATCCCGAGGTGGTGCAGCTCTTTTCAGGCACACCCCCATTGGAGGTGAGCTGCATGTACCATTTGGACCACATACCAGCCCCAGTATTAAATTTTTGGCAGTACCGGGAATCGAACCCAGGCCTCCTAGGACGGCAGCTAATAACACTAACCGTTACGTACGAAGGCGGACATGGGAGAAAAATTGAGCTTAAATGTAAAATTACAATGGGCAAACAAAGCATTATTACAGTGATAAATTGTTTGAATTCAGCGGAATAACTTCGTGACAAAAAAGAAGAAACTCAATTCCTCCAATTTCAGTCATTGAAAAATTTCACCAAAATCATCAAAATATCGATTTTTATCTCCGGAGTGTCGACTTAATAAATTCTTGTTCGTTACACACAGGCCATCGCGCTATCAGTCATCACAGAGACATCTTATAGTGAAAACTACTCCACTACCGACTAACTTAGCTGTGATTCTATCTCACTACCTTGGGCACAGTAGATGATTACGTTACGAATCACAACACAGTCGGTCACGTAAAATAGAAATGCTTGTAAAAATGACGCACATTCTCTTCAAGTTGTCATTTTTTACTATAGATGTGTCTGTGTATGTCTTGGCTGTCACCAGGCGAGCGGAATATGTCTTCAAACACTTCCGACACTAAAAGCCATTCGATAAAAAAACTCAGAATTTATAAAATGTTGGACATGTTCTGCGCTTTTTCAACACTCTTCTTTTCTATAAAGGCACTGCAAACCAAAGTGAAGAGAACAAATAAGCATTTCTGAACGAAAAATCAACAGTCCTAGCACTTCAGGCAAGCAACTTAATGTTGAAAACATCCTAGAGATATGAGCTACTAATTTTAGATAAATAAAATACAATAAAGTATGCGAATATATTCTTTATTTATTCCTAAAAATTACAATCCTTTCCTTAATCATCGTTATCCGGTCGATTGGCAGTTTGCCCTTTTTTACCACTACGAGCGCTAATGTGAGTCAATGCAGACTTTCACTTAAGCTCTTATAACTAAATTTGGGGCGGACATTTTTTAAAATAATCAAAAAATTCCTCATGATGTTGAACCAAGGAATACGTTACAGAAATAATTATGTTTATAAGATAACTTGGCTATGGTTTGAATAAAAAAAGAAAACGAGTAAAGAAACAAGCGATTTTAGGATGTTTTCAAGGAACTGCATTTAGGTCAAAAGTGATTTTATAAATTTGTTTTTTTTTAGTTTGATAGAGCTCTCCAAGACTCACAATTTGGAACCTTACCAGGCCTTTTATCCCTTCAACTTTCGGCACAATTGAGGAAATTATTAATTTGACGTTTTTCGTATTACCCCTACTTTGTCTGCTAGGAAATATTTCCAACATTAAAAGATAGATTCCATATAGTTTGGTCAAAGTTAAGGCCCAGCATATAGTAAAATAATTGTACTTGAAAAAGTACAATGTTGTGTTTTGAAGAGATTATTTTCCTTTGTTTATGTTGTTATTTTCTTCATCACATTACCGAGCTCGATAGCTGCAATTGCTTAAGTGCGGCCAGTATCCAGTATTCGGGAAATAGTCGTTCGAACCCCACTGTCGGCAGCCTTGAAGATGGTTTTCCGTGGTTTCCCATTTTCACACCAGGAAAATGCTGGGGCGGTACCTTAATTACGGCCACGGCCGCTTCAATCCCACTCCAAGCTTTTCCTGTCCCATCGTCGCCATAATACCTATCTGTGTCGGTGCGACGTAAAGCAACTTGTCTTCATTACATTTGAACTAGGGATACAGTTTCTCTTTTTCCCAGCCATAATTCTGTTACCATATGACTTCTTTCTCAGATAGTTTATACACTGATTTATTTAAAAGTCATTTCGGAAGACTGAAGAACTTAATAGATATAAATTAACTGAGTCGAAACTGAAAAGAAGTGGCTTGAGGTATCACAAATAAATAATAAGGAAACAAACAAGTTAGATAGTCGAAATGTTTACCTCCCACTCCTCCACGGGCTTTCATGACCTGTACGAAGATGGCTTTGCTTTTCTTGTAAAAGTAATGAAAATAAAACATATAGAAGGAATGGGTAATATGACCAGTTCTGTGCCTGCTAAACGGGAGGCCGTATTAGATTTAAAATCAAACTCAGTCTAGTACTGTAGGCTATGTACTGTGTTGTAAAGTGAATATCTTGTAAATAAATTTGCAGGGGGTTCACTGTCTGTAATGTTATTTATTTCGCCATATTTTGATATATTTATCCGTTTTAGGTCAACCCAAGATCGTATCAGTAGTCTTTACCTTTTGTGTTTGTTTGTTTGTTTGTTTGTTTGTTTGTTTGTTTGTTCGTTTGTTTGTTTGTTTGTTTGTTTGTTTGTTTGTTTGTTTGTTTTGTTTGTTTGTTCCATCATGGGTAAACAGATGAATAAATCCCAAACAAACTTCATAATTAGAGTTTACTCAACCAGGAGCAGGTTTCGATATGCATATTATTTAGAAATCTCTGAAAAGACTGGAGGTGTATAGGAAGACCGGAGGAGATTTTATTTCAATTGTCTCTTACACGATTGATTATACCTCGACCAAACTTCACATTTACAGTCTACTCATTCAGGAGCAGGTTTCGATATGCATATCACTTAGAAATCACTGAAAAGACTGGGGGTTTATAAGAAGACCGGAGAGGTTTTTTTCTTATTCTTTTTTCAATTTTATCTTACAATATTGATTATATCTCGACCAAAATTGACATATAGAGTCTAATCATTCAGCAGCAGGCTTCAATATGCATATCGAACAGACTGGGGGTTTATAGGAGGACCAAAAGAGGGTTTTTTCAATTTTATTTTGCACTGTTAATTATATCTCCACCAAACTTCATATTTAGAGTCTACTGGAGCATGTTTCGATATGCACATGAGGGTTTATAGGTAGACCAGAAGAAGTTGTTCAATTTCCTCTTTCATAATTGATTATACTGTAAAATCTGTAGACTACATGTGAAATGCCCTTCATTTAAAAAAATATGTACATAATTCCGCTTACTCTTCAAATGACGAAGAAAATCACTATTTTCTACAGGCTTCATGCTTTACAGCCAGTGGCGGATACCCTCGCAGACCTACGGTTATTTGAAGGATCCATAAGAGGAGAAAATCAGACGATGCAACATATTTCGCTCGGCTTGAAAATTAACCCCACCTAATGTAACTGAACACAGAGGAAGCATGAGGTAGAATATATCCCTTTGGTGTCTGTCTGTCTGTCTGTCTGTCTGTCTGTCTGTCTGTCTGTCTGTCTGTCTGTCTGTCTGTCTGTCTGTCTGTCTGTCTGTCTGTCTGTCTGTCTATTCCTAAAAGTGGAAAACTGCTGAACTTACTTCAACCAAACTATGTATTTGGAATCTATTCACTCAGGATTGTGTTATCAGGTACATATGATGACATGATAATCACATGGAGTTGGTATTTATAGAAAGATTATTCTCAAATATTTTTGTCAACATTAGATCTATTAAATAATGTATATATCAAACGTTTACGAATATGTTATATCCGTTCATTTATGCCATGTACTTATTTAACATACGACGGACAATAACTCAGATGATTATGAGGATTTTTAGTCCAAGTCTGTGAGATATGTCGTGCATGTCACTTCAAGGTGGGTAACGGGAAAAACTAAAGAGCCATTTTACTCTTTTCGATAGGGAAAATATTAAGGGAGGTATCTTCAACGTCAGAGGGCCACGCCAGTGGTCAGAAACACAATATGCAACCTGAGAATCACGGAGAATTTCATACAACTTCCGAGCAGGAACTGTAAGGAACAACAAATTTGAAAATCGTCCTGATTCTCTCTCTGTCTCGACATTGCTCAGCTACATCATATTTCACGTTACTGCCACGCTTTTTCGTAGGATAATGTCATTTTAACATGTAATCCACTGCGAAAAAGGGTACAAATGCTAGTTTTTAATAAACGTGATTTCCTTCTGTATTTGTTGTTCTTCTAATAATAATAATGTTATTTGTTTTACGTCCCACTAACTACTTTTTGGTCTTCGGAGACGCCGAGGTGCCAGAAATTAGTCCCGCGGGAGTTCTTTTACGTGCCAGTAAATCTACCGACACGAGGCTGACGTATTTGAGCACCTTCAAATACCACCGGACTGAGCCAGGATCGAACCTGCCACGTTGAGGTCAGAAGGCCAGCGCCTTAACCGTCTGAGCCACTCAGCCCGGCTGTTGTTCTTCTCTTCATTACATACGAACTATTTAGTTTCTCTTATAGCAAACTATATTTTTTTTTATTATATTTTGATTCTGAATTGCATATTACTTACAAAACTTTTGCCTAAATATATTTGTTCGGTACTTTTACAAATTTTTGTGCAAGAGAGTGATACAAGAGAGACGGATATAACAAATTCGTAAACGTTTGATATATACATTATTTGATAGATCTAATGTTGGCAAAAATATTTGAGAATGATCTTTCTATAAATACCAACTCCATGTGATTATCATGTCATCATATGCACCTGATAACACAATCCTCAGTGAATAGATTCCAAATACATAGTTTGGTTGAAGTAAGTCCAGCAGTTTTACACTTTTAGAAATAGACAGACAGACAGACAGACAGACAGACAGACAGACAGACAGACAGACAGACAGACAGACAGACAAGTGTGTGATTGAAACTGTTCTCTTGTTGTTCGACACAAACAGCTGGTTCACCCCTGGTCCGGTAGCTGGCGAGACAAGCGGGGCTAATGTCTTAGCAGTCTGCTGGGAGCAGTTACTCAACTTGATGACATTCAAGACGGCCTGTAATAGTAGCAT
Source organism: Anabrus simplex (assembly GCF_040414725.1). Taxonomy (NCBI): domain Eukaryota; kingdom Metazoa; phylum Arthropoda; class Insecta; order Orthoptera; family Tettigoniidae; genus Anabrus; species Anabrus simplex. The sequence continues at coordinate 860,008,129 of NC_090265.1, read as the reverse complement.
TGGGACAACACGGCGGCCGACACACTTTCTAGTCACGCCTGCCGGAGGGCGGTGTCTGATCTTCCACTGCATCAGCAAGCGCTCAAATATTCCAGTTATGCTTTGCAATTATGTTCTATCAGATAATGATATATAACTTGTATGTCTAACTAGAGGATGCAGACCTATTTATAAGGAAGTACATTTCGATGGCTTTCTTTAAAAACCTCGTAAGTCCGAATACTCTTCCTATCCATTATATTCCTTAAGACTGGTCACGCCTCCCAGTCCCATATTTATATGCAGTCCAAAAGAATAATTTTGTTATGGTCATTTTCCTCTGCCAATTTGTAAAGGAAAATGAACCTTAAATACATTATACTGTAGGAATGTGTAAATTTGCCATGCAATCAACATCCCTACAATTCGGTACGTTAAGGTCCATTTTCCTTTAGATTTTAGCAAAGGAAAATGAACACAGCAAAAATTATTCTGATGGACTGCATACAAATATATGACCGGGAGGCGTGGCCAGTCTTAAGGGATATAATAGGTAGGAAGAACATTTGGACATACGAGGTTTTAAAAGAAAGCCATCGATTTGCTGCTCGGTTGCTATCATCACAAAATTAGAATATTTCGGTATTTGGAACCAGTTCATCAAATGACACTGAATTACTCAAGTTGCCTCCCTTATGATGGAATGGTGATGGAAGTTGACATACGAAAATAAATCCACGCTTCTACATTTATAGCTTATTCTGGCCCAATGTCCATAAAAGGCTACGAATTTTTAACCTCTAAATAACAAAAGTAGCGGGTGTTTGTATAACTATTGAATTGGACCAATAATAATAGCCGGGATGAGTGGCTCAGACGGTTGAAACGTTGGCCTTCTAACTTCAACCTGGCAGGTTCGATCCTGGCTCAGTCCGGTGGTATTGAAGGTGCTCAAATACGTCAGCCTCGTGTGGGTAGATTTACCGGCATGTAAAAGAACTCCTGTCGGACTAAATTCCGGCACCTCGGCGTCTCCGAAAACCGTAAAATGTAGTTAGTGGGACGTGAGAAACATCAATAACATTATTATTGGACCTATAAGTTACATTACCATTATTTGATGAAGAAGGGAAGGTACATTTGCTGCAAGTTTGGTGTCATCAGGAAATGCTTCGATATTTGTAACTTATTCAGAAATTGCTTGTCAGTAATACAGATTCAACGAGCGAGATGGTTATGCGGTTTGGGTCACGTAGATGTGAGCTTACAGTCGGGAGATAGTAGGTTCGAGCCCCACTTTGGGTAGCCCTGAAGTTGGCTTTCCTTGGTTTCACATTTTGACACTAGGTAAATGATGGGATCTATCTTCAATCAATAAATAAATCAATCAGTCAATCAATCAATGATCTGCATTAAGGCTTTGGTCCAGATGGCAGATTCACTGGCAAATTTTACCTAGATTTTTCTTAAATAATTTCAAAGAAATTGGAAATTCATCGAACATTTCCCTCCACCATTTATTCCAATCCCTTACTCCTCGCCCTATAAATTAGGGGTGTTGAACATACGGCCCGCGAAGGCATTTTACATAGCCCCCTGGCGGAGTTTTTGTAACGTGCTTAAGTTTGTTTATGTTTATCGTATATACCGAAAAACCTATTTTTAAAATAACTTTCTTGTAATTTACGCAGAAAGGAGATAAAACGACCAGAAAAATCTCTGAATTATTCGTAGTTTTCTTCTTGATTTGATGTTTTTTTTTTTTACATGACTGTAGGAAAGTTCTAATTGTAAGATGCATAATGATTCCGATCTTCAAGGCAGGTAAGGAGTAGACCTTCTCTATTCTTTTCTTGTAATTGCAGCCGCAGCTAATTGAACTTCAGTGTTGTTCCCAATTAAGGAACAAGTTCGCGGAGGGAAATCTTATTATCTTTACCGCGCACTTAGTAATGAAAATTTCCAGCTTTCTTACAATTTGCGAGAAAGTACTTGTACACGTTTGCGAGTACCTACATCTGTGAACAAATATTTTCAAAAATTGAGTTTATAAAATCAAAATTTCGTTCCAGGATCAGTGATGAACACCTATATTTCATTCTGAGGGTGGCTGTGTCAGATCTATCTCCAGACATTTCGAAACTGTCACTTCAAGCGGAGGTCCAGACCCCTCAATAATTGGTAAGTTTATTCAGAATTACAGAGTATTGTTTACTTTTCTCGTTTCGTTTTGACTTGTCGAATAGCCGTGTGAGAGATTGGTTGGTTAACTGGTTGGTGATTGAAGAAGGGGGCTCTTGGGTGTGTGGATGTACTTGTGTGTTAGGGAAGGACGGGGTAATGGCGGTGGGAGGAGGGGGGGCGGGAGAATAATGTGACCCGCGCTTCGTTTAGGAATCTGCCATTCGACCAGCCCGCAAATTAAGCTGAGCACCCCTGCTATAAATGAATATTTGCCCCAATCTGTCATCTTGAATTCCAACTGTATCTTCATACTATGATCTTTCCTACCTTTAAAAAGCACCGTAATTAAGGTCACGGTAGTTTTCTTGCTGATCCTCTCTCTGTCCTATCCCATTTTCACCATAAGATCTGTGTCGATGCAACGTAAGAAAATTGGAAAAAGTGCTGGGTCGAAGCTTTGAAGTAGAAAATATCGATACTACTCTGGTATAATGAAGGTGGCACAAGTTTTCTATCGAATGAAGCTTCACACAGAGTGTTCGTCGGTGTAAATGGAAAACTAAGTGTAGCATATACTGTACAGAAGTCCATGAGCCGAAGTGACGAGAAAAGAAATGAATTTAAGAAGCCACTGGCTCTAAACTACTTTCATTGTACAAATTTTCCTTCTTAAATTCTCCAGTTACTTGATCACAGGGGCGGCCGTACTTTATATGCTGAAGTGCTGCAGCACATTACCTATTGGGAAAATAAATTAGTTTAAAAATATGATCTACAATCAAATACAGTGCATGGAAAAAGACGTCAGCCAAAGAATAGGAAATTATTCAACTCCCCTCACAACCAGGTAACTAACTACTGTGCGCTCCAGCCGGGTGCAGTGCGATCACAGCTCAGCGAGCTTTTAGCCAGAAAACAGGAATTCAGCCTTTTGCGCATGCGGTCCCAACTTTTCCGATACAAAGAGAATGTGTTCCGATAGGCTGTGGAAACAACAGCCAAGACATCACTTCACAGCGATTCTTCGTTCGACCACAGAGAGGCAGCGCTTGCACTAGTCACACTTGCATAACGACCGATATGAGAACGTGGCAGCTGGCACCCTCTTGACTCAGCGGTAGTATATAAGAGGGGATCGCTCAAAGCAAACGGGAAAACAAAATACTATAGAGCTGTTCGCGCCAGGTCTTTTAATACCAAAGAGGATAGAATACTACCAACTTGCCTATTCCACAGCCACATTTGTAAATCAATGAACTATAAAAATTGTACTTTATATGCTGTCAAAATAAGGACATGATATTGTGATTTTTTAAAATTAAAAATGTCTAGTTTATAAATGACACTATAAAAACATAACGTATAATTTTGCATTACGCCGTTGCTGGTTTTATTTGAATGAAGTTGGTAACATTGGGAAGTTCTGTTTTTGCGCGCTCACACCAAGTGTTTGAGATCATAAATATTTTGCCATTGCAGGTGTTATTGTGTGTTTAATTATATAGTTTTATAGTTTTTTATGAGGAATGTGTATATATGTTGGAGTTATTTGCGTGTTTGTTTAGTGTGGAAAACTCAGTGGAGAGCCTCTTGAAAACCACATACCGGTATGCTTCTAAATATTTTTATTTTTTGGAGTGGGGATGGGATACAGCACACAACTGATTTTCTGCACCAGCCGCCACTGCTTGATCAGTGTTGTTTCCTGAGATACTAAATTCTCCCCTAGTGAAGGAATTTGCATACCATAGTCACACTCACCCCTCCCTAAAGACGATGTTAGTTCAGAGACCGGCTAAAGTTGTAGTAACAAAAGAAAATTGATGGCAAGTTCAGTGGCTACAGCACTGTAGGAGGTACTAATAATAATTCTACGACTTTGTACTAAATTTAAAATATAAATCAATCATTCTATAATAAATGTTGATGAAATTTTACAATATAAATTACGATCTAACAACGATACTTTTGTTTTATACCACACTAGCATTTACCCGCGGGTTCGCTCGCATAGATTTTGTAATTTGTTAAAAGTAATCGTTCCTCGGTACTGTACTAAGACATTATCTGAAAATCCCTAAAGTATAAAAAACTCACTGAGAAAAATGAAATGGCGTATGGCTTTTAGTACCGAGAGTGTCCGAGGACAAGTTCAGCTCGCCAGATGCAGGTCTTTTGATTTGACTCCCGTACGCGACCTGCACGTCATGATGAGGATGAAATGATGATGAAGACGACACAAACACCCAGCCCCCGTGCCAGCGGAATTAACCAATTATGGTTAAAATTCCAGACCCTGCCGGGAACCAAACCTGGGGCCCCTGTGTCCAAAGGCCAGCACGCTAACCATTTAGCCATGGAGCCGGACACTCACTGTAAAATTTTAATTTACCCTCGAAACTTTTTGTAAACTACGTTTATGGTATTGTCTTTTCGGGCTACGATGACCATGCGACATAAAACTGTAGGCTACGTTTGAGAAACAGTTTTCTCTCAAGTCGGAATAAAAAACATGTTTCTTTATTTTTAAATGAGATTTCGAATACCAGTTTTCATGTCTGTAACATCTTCAGTTTTTTTGAGATATAAGTGTTCTCACATAAAAGGTATTCAACCCCTTTTTTCACCCCTCCCCCCGTAAGGGTGATTCTTTATTTTTAAAGGGGATTTTTCTAAATGCGAACTTTTACGTCAGTAAACTTTTAAGTATTTGAGATATGGATATGCTCATTTAAAGAATTTATCCTCCCCCCCCCCCTCCTTTTCACCCCGTTAGCGACGGAATATCCAAAATTCCTCCCTTAGTGAGCACGTACACTCTAATATAAATGAATTCCCAAAAAGTAATTCCTATATATCCAGTAGTTTTGGCTGGCGATATTGAATCAATCAGTCAGTCAGTCAGTCAGGACATGTTATTTTATATAGACTATATACAGTAGATTATATACATATTCTCATACTATGGAATATCACATCTGTACTATACAAAACTGACTTTAGAAAGAACAATAATGACTTGAGATATGTTTAGAACAGGTGCAAATACAACAATCATGCAAACTTAATATCTAGGCCTACATTTATTATATTTCTATGAATTTTTGAGCACAAATTGTTTAAAACTCAGTAACATGTCGCCCAATGGAGTTTTCGTTTCTCTGTCCTCTGGTAGAGAAAAGTGGAACGTAATTTATATTTTAACTCAGGAGGTCTAAATCACATCAAATCAAACTGTCTGCACACAATAACAAAGATTTGTATTATTATTATTACTACTATTATTATTATCATCATCATTATTGTTGTTGTTGTTGTTATTATTAAGTTATTATAATATTAATATAAAAAAAGGCATACGTACTCAAACATCTGACCAAAACCCATTATAAACCAGGATGTAATCAAATCAGAAATTATCCCTGAAAGTTATAACGGGAATAGCATCTCCAGTCACCTTCTAAAATAATCGAAACGTATTTTCCATTCGCCCTGTATATTGCATGATTATTAGATTCATTCATTTCCCAGCAAAGTAGAAGTACAGTACATTAATCACGGCTGACAGTAAGAACATGGGGCACTTAATTACTTACATCAACAAAAGATTCCTTAACATGACGTTATTGGTAATGATATGGTAATGGGAGTCTGTCGTGAGATTGCCATCACTGTCACAATGACACGATCCGCCTAATTACCCTTAAGATACTTCAAGGATTAGGTCAACAACTGCGTCTTGACACAGAAAACAAGTCATGAAAAATTTGTTACAAGTCACTGAAGTTAAAGATTAAATAGGATACTCTACTGTAATTACCCAAATTTTTTTATATTTATCATTACGTGTCAGCATAGGCGTATATAGTATTTTAGATTGTATTGTTACATAGCATTCATTAAAATGTATTTTTTCTGACATCATTTATATATTGTAATACTGTATTATAGGCGCACTGTCCTCTTTAATGAACGGCAGGCCAATGATAATAGCAAGTGGCAATGTTTTCAAGTAGCGGAACATGTTTCTCCTCACCGCATCAGTGTCCGGCTCCATGGCTAAATGGTTAGCGTGCTGGCCTTTGGCCACTGGGGTCCCGAGTTCGATTCCCGGCAGGGTCGGGAATTTTAATCATAATTGGTTAATTTCGCTGACACGGGGAGTATGTGTCGTCTTCATCATCATTTCATCCTCATCACGACGCGCAGGTCGCCTACGGGTGTCAAATAGAAAGACCTGCATCTGGCGATCCGAACTTGTCCTCGGACACTCCCGGCACTAAAAGCAATATGCCATTTCATGTTTACCGCATCAGTAAGTTGCGTTCATTTGTCTCATTTTCACAATAGCAGTGATGCGGCAGCCTAATGAAGTTCGCATGGTTCACTTGCGATGAGCTTCGTTGAGGAGGTTCTAACGTCCTACTTATTGGCAGAATGGTCAAAGTGTCAACAGTTCGATTTACGGCCGGATCGAGGATTATTATCGCGACTGATTAATTCCTCTGGCTTGGGGACTAGGGGCTTATGCTTCTCCCAACACCCTTCTCTTCATAAACACACACAAAACTTCAGAATAACAACCACCATAGAAACACGCAATAGTGAATACATCTCTTCGCATAGGGTTGTTGACAAGAAGGGCATCAGGTCATATAACAGGGCCTAGTCCAAATGTACGACACAGTTCACACCCGCGACCCCACCAAGGTGTGGGAAAAGATGACGAAGTTTATAACTGTGCTCGCAACAATTGTAGCTTGCAGTCCATCGTGTCCATTCAGATTTCTCGTTAGCAAACACACGATCACACAAGCGTATAAGGCCAAGTGGCAACAAGACATTCTTCGGGATTTGGTAGCTGGCGTGGAACTGGAACGCTTGATGTGCTGTTTGTTAACTAGGATAGTGTGCAAGTTATAACTTATAGGATCGTGACATTCAAAAGCCTGCTGTTTTACAAACGACGAAGACCGGAGTGTTAAGTAAGGGTAAAACCTATTGCGGGCTATTTGATACACATATCGTCCTCAATGAGTAAATTCATAATTCCAATATAGGCTAAGTGGTCTATTATCGGACATTATAAATTGTCCACATTAACATACTCATTCTTGATTACCAGCGTTTCGCCCCAGTGTGCCAATTTGGGCTCATCAGTTGGTAACTAGCATACCTACCAAGACGCATGGCTAGTGCATACCGCGGAGACCACTGCATAGCCTACTACTGGCAACCAAGAATGCGTTAGCTGGAAAATTTATAATGTCCAATAACGGACCAATTAACTGGAATTTTGCGGACTAGTCTTATGGCTGGTGGTCATCCGAAATTAATTATAATAATTTCGTGTGGCTATTTCTAGCCGAGTGCAGCCCTTGTAAGGCAGACCCTCCGATGAGGGTGGGCAGCATCTGCCATGTGTAGGTAACTGCATGTTATTGTGGTGGAGGACAGTGTTATGTGTGGTGTGTGAGTTGCAGGGATGTTGGGGATAGCACAAACACCCAGCCCCAGGGCCACTGGAATTAACCAATGAAGGTTAAAATCCCCGACCCGGCCGGGAATCGAACCCGGGACCCTCTGAAGCGAAGGTCAGAACGCTGACCATTCAGCCAACGAGTCGGACTACAACCGTTGATTGAAAGCCATGACTGAGAGACATATAAGACATAGGCCTATTTATGATCATTTTATTTCCCCACAGGGAAATTTTACACTTTTTCTTTTCTTTTCTTTTTATATTTGAACTCCTCCTTCTGGTATAAGCAGCAAGTATTAGGTTAATATTTAAAAAACAGGGCGAGTTGGCCATGCGGTTAGGGGCGCGCAGCTGGAGTGTGCATCCCGGAGATAGTGGGTTCGAGCTCAGCCTGAAGATGGCTTTCCGTGGTTTCCCATTTTCACACCAGGAAAATGCTGGGACTGTACCTTAATTAAGGCCACGGCCGAATCCTTCCCACTCCTAGGCCTTTCCTATCTCATTGTCGCCATAAGACCTATTTCCCTCGGTGCGACGTAATATATATATTATATATATATAGACTATATATATATATTCAAAAAGTACAGACAGATGTACCAATAATTATAAATTTTGCCGGTATGATCTGCATAGAAACTCCTCATAGACAGTTACCGGCTCTTGGACTTAAACATTCAGACGACCACCACTTACTTTTTCCTTAATTTCCACTGCAGCCAAATAAGTTTAAAGAAACTAGTTTGTAAGAAATATTCTAATAATTATTCTCTATAAAATCCATCTTAGAAGATATACATTAAATTTTACGTTCTAGGCACCCTCTGAAGTTACCCCACTTTGCTGAATTCCTTTGAACAACTTGTAGCTAAGATCGCACTTTGTCCTTATCCGAAACTCAAATGCCAAGTTTCATCAAAATCCCTCTACCCGTATTACCGGGATGCTGTAACAAACAAACAAACAAACAACAGAATTCAGACAAAAATGAAACTGAACCCAACATAGGCTATAGGCCTATTTCAAATTTCAATTTTTATTTATCCTTTCCAGTATAAAACCTAAGTATTAGGTTAATATTCAAGAAGTACAGACAGAGTTTATAAACATAAGATTGAGTACGGTCACAATACTATAAAGATACACAATTGGCATCCCGGGTTCAAAATTATCCTGTGGACAACATATCAGGCAGGTGAACGAGCCAAATGAATTTCCTAGAATTGATGATGATGATGAAGCTTGGTGCTTTAAGGGGCCTAACATCGAAGGTCATCGGCCCTTTCCTAGAAGTAGTATAGTTTCTATCCATGTGAGATTTGAGCTAGACAAAGCGCAGGTGGGACAGACTTTTCTCCGGGTACTCCAGTTTTTTCTGCCATCATTCATTCCAGTAACACTCTCCAATCTCTTCATCTGTCAATCACCGATCATTGCCTCAGGAGTGCGACAGGCTTCGGCAGCCGGCACAATTCCTATTCTCGCTGCTAGATGCGGGCTTCATTCACTTTATCTCTGACCTGGTCCAACGACTGGAAGCAGGCTGTGGATTTAGTAGTGTTTCTTAAAGTTTGGAAAGAAGATGACTTACAATAACGTAATTACATGGTTATAATATAATATAATATAATATAATATAATATAATATAATATAATATAATATAATATAATATAATATAATATAATATAATTATATACGTCACGGTATCGAAAATATTGCATATAGAGTACACAAGTTGACACGGACTGAAGCACCCATCACATGTTCATTCTTGTGCTCTAGATAGCAATTACATTACAGGAAGCAAGAGTAGAGTGCTACGGAGAGAGCCTACATATCCGACCAAAGACATTAATATTACATATCCGACAGTCCCCCGCCCTTGACGCCCTTCCTTTCACTGAAAGATTTGCAAGGAAATCCGATCTGACATTTTCCCGAAAATCACTCACTTGCTGCACAGGTATTGACACCCCCCTCCTCAGCCTATCATTAGCCTACCGCTAAGTTCAAAGAGGTCGGGGTTTCACCCGTACCCTCCAGGGTTGGTTTTTCCCTCGGACTCAAAGAGGGATCCCACATCTACCGCCTCAAGACAGTGCCCTGGAGCGTGAGACTTCGGGTCGGGGGAATGAAACTGGGGAGGAGGACCAGTATCTCGCCCAGACGACCTCACCTGCTATGTTGAACAGGGGCCTTGCGGGGGATGAAAAGATTGGAATGGAATCGAAACCCCTCTACTCAGTTGACCTTCTGAGGTTGTGTGGACCCCAATCCAGCCCTAATTACGCTAACCACTAGGGCTACACCACAGAGGGAGACGAAAAAAAACAGTATGCACATCCATTCCTTTATTATTAGTGTGTATGTGTGTCTGAGAGAGAGTGTGTGGAGAATTTCACAAAACTTTTAAACTTTATATAAACTTATACAGTACTATAAATCTTCCATACACATTCCAGTCAATTCCTGTCTTCAGTTCGACCTGTAAAACGTGTTTAATATCTGTAGGGTTCACTATATTTCTTTTAAAAACTACGTTGTTATTTTTTGTTGTTGTTTTTCAGATTGTCGTGGCTGAGAGAATTCACACTCATTTAGTCCCTGCCCATTGGATCACTCAACAGATTGCCATTCAATAATACAGTGGAGTGGTATCGATTAGCATATCAGACCAAAGAACGTGGAGTTCGGGGTCAAATGCTAAAATATAATATATGTTCTGCTTCTTCCTCTTTGCAGTTTCATATATTTTTCAGAAAACTCCCTTTGTGGGAAACTTCGGGGAAATTTTCAGTCACCCAATGTTCCGTCTCCTTCATAGCATTCATTGTACGGCTCCATGGCTATATGCATAGCGTGCTGGCATTTCATAAAGTGGGTCCCGGGTTCGATTCCAGGCCGGATCGGGAAGTTTAACTTTCTTTGGTTAATTCCGATGGCTCGAGGGATTATCATTAGAATTCATCACAGATAGGGCCCCATCCTAACAGACGCGCAGGTCGCCTATACGGAGTCAACTCGAAAGACCAGCACCAGGCTTCTTCGGAGGCCACACGTCATTATTATTATTTTTATTATTATTATTATTATTATTATTATTATTATTATTATTATTATTATTATTATTATTATTATTATTATTATTATTATTATTAGTCGTTCGTTCTTTTGGACCCCCCTCCCTGCTCCCTTCATGAACACTGGATTCCAAACTGCCCTGGTAGGCTCTCTTAAAATGGAGTCAATGCATACACAATGTGAACTCATTACGATTTATTATAGAAATTCAGAATTGCTGGCAAGTTTTGGGACCCAGTAGGAGATTGCGGTCACAAAGTGTTCCTGCTCCCTCCAGAGTTAGGGGTTATCTACATGAAAACTTGCAGCTTCCTAGGCTTTCTATTCTCTTTTCTGGACAGAGGAAACCAATGTAAGTTTATGGTTTAACGTGACTGTAGATATCGTAATCATAGCCGCGCGACCTGCAATTTTACGTAGAATCCAAAGTATAGGAGCGTGACTTTCACTTTTAGAATCCCATGACCATTTGCCTGGATTGGAACAGCGTCTGCCTCGGTGAGAAGCAGTGACAATGCCACTCGATTATCACGCCCCCTAGAAGTACCAGCTTCCCGGCTATTATGTGCGTTGTATGAAATTGTATTTCTGTTTGAATAGGCTCTTAAACCTCTTTCAGAAAAATATATCTCGTTGCTGGAAACCCTGCAGTGTCTGACTTGTTTCACTCAGGCGTGTCGTATCATACTATACTTATGAAAGGAGTGGAGTGGAGTCGAGCAGACGCGCTGTCATTAACCATACTGTAGGTAAACTAGGGGCTGGGCAGTAGGCGTAAAGAATAGAACCAGGCCAAACTTTACATTGTTTCATAAATTTACCCGGATGATCCGTCAGCTACACTCTGCAGACCATCGTATTTAGAGCATACACCACACTCGCATTATTTACTTTATGCCAGTAGTTTTAATCGGCAGTCTTTGAGTCCGATAAGCATTCTCAAAAACAAAATTTCACACTTCTCTCCTCCTTACTGACATGTAAAAGGAAGTTGTTAATTTAATGTATTTATTTCTTAATCCGTTTAGCCTCCAGGGTTGGTGTTTCCCTCGGACTCAGCGAGGAATCCTACCTCTACCGTCCCACGGGCAGTGTCTTGGTGCGTGCCTTTAGGTCAGGAATATCAACTGGGGAGGATGATTTTTAACTCACCAGGTGACCTCTCCTGTTATGCTGAACAGGGGCCTTGCTGGGGGGATGGCAAGATTGGAAGGGATAGACAAGAAAGGGAAGGAAGCGGCCGTGCCCTTAAGTTAGGCACCAACCCGGCATTTGCCTGGAAGGAAAGTGGGAAACCACAGAAAACCACTTCGAGAATGGCTGAGGAGGGAATCGATCCCCACCCGCATCTACCTTTCGAGGCCGAGTAGACCCCTTTCCAGTCCTCGTACCAATTTTCAAATTTCTTGGCAGAGCTGGAAATCGAACGCGGCTAATCACACTAATCGCTACACCACAGAGGCAGACTATTAAATTACTAGAACAAATGCTGGGTTTGTTACATGTACTGCAATGCTTTTTATTCTATTCCGGCCACTGCATGTCGGATTTTTAAATGAAAGAAGTCATATTCCTGTGACCCGGATTACACCTAAAAATTATGAAAGTCCCATGGTATGGTCATAATATAACACCAAAAAATCACACAAAACTGCAATTTTTTTGTTTGATTTTTCTTTTTCTTTCAGCCGGTACACAGCGGGATGCACTACTGGCAATATTTTTTTTTCCTTTTATAACACTGACAAAGAAGGTATTATAGTATAAATATACCGGCAGATCTTGATGTGTTCGCGCATTGAACAGTTTCGATCACTCAGAAGTTGGTACCCTGTTTACATCATCATCACCATTAAACACCACTGATTTTCATTTAGAGCAGTCGACAAGATGGCATATTTCCGATCTGTTGTTTGCCTAGTTTTTCTAAAACAATTGCAAAGAATTTGGAAATTTACTGAACATCTACCTTGGTAAATTATTCCAATAGCTAACTCCCAGTCTTATAAACGAACATTTGCCCAGTGTGTCCTCTTGAATTCCAACTTCATCTTCATATTGTGGTGATTAATAATTTCGTGCGGCTATTTCTAGCCGGATCCAGCCCTTGTAAGGCAGACCCTCCGATGAGGGTGGGCGGCATCTGCCATGTGTAGGTAACTGCGTGTTATTGTGGTGGAGGGTAGTGTTATGTGTGGTGTGTGAGTTGCAGGGATGTTGGGGACAGCACAAACAACCAGTCCCAGAGCCAAGGGAATTAACCACTTAAGGTTAAAATCTCCGACCCGGCCGGGAATCAAACCCGGACCGTTTGGACCAAAGGCCAGTACGTTAACCATTTAGCCATGGAGCCTACTTTTAAAAACACCACTCACACTTGTTCGTCTACTAATGTCATTTATATTCCATAGGCTTCATTGTTTGGTACGCAACCGGAGATAAGAAGTTGTGTTCACTTTACCCTTGATCCTCGGGGCTTCTGGTTCGATTCTCGGCCGAACCGAAGTATTTTTAATCTTAAACTGTTGATTCCCTTGGCTCGGGAACTGCGTACTTGTGCTGCCTCAAACATTCCTGGAATTCATACACCACGAACAATAATAACCTCCACTACTCTTAATTCGCAGTTTCCCCTACACGACAGATGTCGCCCACTCTCTTCGGAGGGTCTGCCTTACACGAGCTGCACCAGACTATAGTCGTAATAATGGAAGATACGTTCTGACAGTTCTTAGGCCCGTTTACTGCATACCTGAGTGGGGAGAAGGGAATAGGGGGTACGGTTGCCATGTAAACGTGGGTGGAACCACTGTGGTTGCCATCGTGATAATCCTGCTGGCCGGCTCGTGTTGCTTGGTGTTGTCAAACCTCTCACTTCTGAGTTTCGTACAACAGAACACAGCAGTCTGAACAAATGAACAAGTGAGCCGGAAGCAAAAGTATCGAAGTTTGCGCTGTCAAAGCAATAAAGCGTACAATTTATCTAGATTTGTGTGATTCTGTTTTTGCTAATGATTTAACGTCGCCATAATACATTGAAGGTGTTCGGCGACGCAGGGATAGGAAAGGGGTAGGATTGGGAAAGAAGAGGTCGTGGCCTTCATCAACCTAGAGCCCCAGCATTTACCTGGTGTGATAATGGTAAACCACGGAAAATAATCTTCAGGAATGCGAACTGTGGGATTCGAACCCACTATCTTCCGAATGCAAGCTTACGGCTATGCGACCCTAACCGCCCGGCCAGCTAATTCGGTGTGTGTACTTTCTTCCCTGGCTGATTCTAAACCAGTGATTAAAATATCTATTTAAATGCAGAGGTCTTTGATTACGGTGATATGGCGATAATTATTGTTTTACACGAGAAGTTGGCTAAAACATCTTCCTTTTATGTAGAAGAGGTAAAGCCCTTCGAAGAATGAAGGTATCGGTAAAGGGAAGTGCGAAAAAATGAGACCCTCTAGCCTGGTTAAGTGTTGACCAAGGGAATCGAACAGAAAAGAGTAAAGTACGGTGTTAGTACAAGTAAATGGAAGTAATGACAGACTCAGCTTGCGGTCCCGTAGTCATAACTCCATCTCTTAAAGTGAGAGCCACTGGTCCGCCTCCGTGGTGTGGTGGTTAGTGCGATTAGCTGCCACCCCCGGAGGCCCGGGTTCGATTCCCACCTCAGCCAACCTGGAAGTGGTTTTCCGTGGTTTCCCACTTCTCCTCCAGGCAAATGCCGGGATGGTACCTAACTTAAGAACACGGCCGCTTCCTCCCCTCTTACTTGTCTATCCCTTCCAATATTACCATCCCCCCACAAGGCCCCTGTTCAGCATAGCAAATGAGGCTGCCTGGGCGAGGTACTGGTCCTCCTCCCCAGTTTTATTTCCCAACCCAGAGTCTGAAGCTCCAGGTCACTGCCCTTGAGGTGGTAGAGGTGGGATCCCTCGCTGAGTCCGAGGGAAAAACCGACCCTGGTGGGTAAACAGATTGAGAAGAAAGAGAAGAAGAAAGCCACCGGGTTTACCCTTCCAAGTCGTCTCCTATGATAAGCAGGGGTTACAATGAATGTAGCCTACTCTACCACCCCGGCACAAAGGGGAGGGTAAGGTAGGGGTTATTCTGCCCGAAGGCAGGTCCGAACCTCCGCAGAGGTTTTACTGAGCCGGAGTTTACGCACGGTAGGGTGGCCAGTTCCTTTCCGCTCCTCCATTTCCTTACCCCCACCAACAGCGCGTGGCAACCCATCCAACTCCTGACCACGCCCAATGTTGCTTATCTTCGGAGATCTCACGGGAGCCGGTGTTTCAACACGGCTACGGCCGTTGGCGCACACAGGGGAGAGGTCCTTCAATTACGAAACTACTAATAATAATGCAATGTGGCCTCCGAAGAGGCGTGGTGCAGGTCTTTCGAGTTGACACCGTATAGGCGACCTACGCGTCTGTGAGGATAGGGACCTACCTATGTTGAATTCTAATTATGAAAACGGCACACACGCACACCCAGCCCCCAAGACATTGGAATTAACCAATGAAGGTTAAAATACCAGATCTGGCCGGAAATTGAACCCGAGACCCATTGGATCAGAGGCCAGCACGCTGACCACTTGCCAACTACTGTAAGTAACGAAAAATGGCACGTAATTTTCTGGCAACTGTACTGACTGACCGACTGGCAATCACGTGCCTGTATGTGTTATGTTCAGTCCTCAGCCGGAAGGCAGGTTGGATCCTCAACAGCTCCACCATCAGCAGTCACAGATGGCCAAGGCATCACTGAAGAAGAGTACTGGGGAAATGAGGAGTGAGGTAGTTCCCCGTTGGTTTCGTCACTGAACCAGAAGTTGCTATAACATATTGAACCCATGTCCTTTGTGTCATAAGGAACCAGAGTCCTAAAGTCATTACATGGGGTCCCATATAAATTACGAGACAGGAGCTCTACATACATTTTTTAAATCTCTGACCAGAGACGGCACGTGGAGGACAGGTGGTAGTTCTCATTCTCACGCTAAAGAAATTACGTCACCCTCACGTGGGAAAGGAACTTGGATACAGTCAGTGGACTATTTGTTCTAATAAAAAGTACATTTTAAAAAGAATTGGAAACAAAACTGCTGTATTAAATGTTAGGAAATTGTAAGTGAAACAATTTGGCCATTAATGATACAGATTTTGGACCGCTAAATAGCTCCAGAAGGATTTTTGTCAAAAGACGCGGCTGTTTGTTCAAACTCGGTTACATCGACCAAATACAGTACCTATCTTATGAGGTAATTTAACAATTCAAATCGTTGAGAGAAATTCTTAAATGCTCATCAATAACATCGCTACTAAATTAACAATTATGTATTATAGTGGCATCTACCTTCAATACATTTTTATGGGGTAGGAAAATGTCTGTAAATTCTTGGCGGTAAATGAAAATGGCATGAGATTGGGAGTTAAAAAGTATAAAAGACCGATGCGCCATCTTGAAATCACGCATTGTGTCAATTGAAGTCGAGGCAAGTAACTTTATAAACCAGTGCTTGAAAGAATAAGTCCGAAGGGAAGAAGGTGGCCGTAATATAAACTCCAAGTGGAGATAGTTTTTAAACATCACGTTATTTTTCAGGGACAGATCATAGACCGTCATAGTAATGCCGCGATCCTGCAATTCCTGCAATTGAAGTTATAAATAAAAAATGATATTGCGTGTGCGGGTCGAAGTTCGACAGACGTGTTCGGTCCGGGCTAGGAAGAAAGCGTGTGAAGGGTATTTTTTAATATGTCATTATGTTCAGGTGAATGGAAATACAATTAAATAAAAGAAAAAAATATGTATAAAGCCAAGTCTGTCGAGATGGCTAAATAAAAAGATTGAGATGCTGGTGAATCTGTAAAAATCAGAGAAGACGTGTGAATAACAGGTATGTGAATTACCACTTTGTTAAAATGCTTTTATTTATTTCATGACGCCATCATATTTTCTTGTGTGTGTGTCTGTGACACATTTTGGTCACCCTTTTATTTCGTAAAAGTGTCAGAGAAATATGACAAAAGGCCATTTGTTTTGTTTTCTTGGATAATTGGAAAGTCGCGAAACTAGCGTGTGAAGTGTTGTAAAGTAGTAGATGCTATGGTTGAGAAATGAATTTAATGTATAAAATGAAGTATC
Source organism: Anabrus simplex (assembly GCF_040414725.1). Lineage (NCBI taxonomy): Eukaryota > Metazoa > Arthropoda > Insecta > Orthoptera > Tettigoniidae > Anabrus > Anabrus simplex. The sequence continues at coordinate 859,991,255 of NC_090265.1, read as the reverse complement.
AGTTTCATACGTTTATTTTCTATATTTGTGGTTTGTCTAAGTTAAGATATTAATGTATCGTAAAATTCTGTTCGATGTAAAGACGAAATTCATGTAAGCCTAATCCGTGGTTATTCATTTACAGCTGGCGTGAAGGCACACCGTTGTGTTAAGTGATGTAAAATTGTATTCAAAGGAATTACGAGGCGAGATCGATAACATTTTTTTACAGGGATTGCTATTCCAAAGTCTGTTGAAATTTGTGTAGAGTTGATGAGAGGAAAAATAACAGTAACCATTTTTGTAAGTCAAGATTGTGAATTTCGGTTTTGGAAATATTTAGCTCTGATATGCGGGAAGAGATGGTTAATTGTACAGAGTGTTTATGTAACAGCATTGTAGACGGCCCAAGAGAGATATTCCATATTATTGTCGTGCCGAGTTAAGCGAGAGTTTCAAGTGTTGCGAAATGAGAGGTAATGAAGGATTGTGGAGCAGGCTGTTGAAATCCTGTAGTGTTGATGCCGGGATGTTCAGTGTGGGAATCACGAAGAGTTATTTTGTGTAATTTATTGAGATGGAAATACGATCAGTCCATAATTAGGATTCCACGTGAAAACGTAGGTCCGTGATGGATAAGAATATTTGAGTGACATCGTAAAGTAAATCTCTTCGCATAATCGAGGTGGGTCAACGATGATATTTTATGTGAACTGCCAGCGAGACCGAGTTTATCGTTTCATTCAATGCCAGTTAAAAACACGACCAGCACACATGTGTTTCGTGTCAAGAAAACGAAGGGAGACTAGTGTCCCGTTACTCAAAGCGAGCTGTTAATCGACAGAGCTCGCTACTAGAAACTAACAGTAATTTGAATTTGGCATGTGTATTAAACGGTTTGGAATCAGATTTCATTATTTAGAATAGACTCGTTTAATAAAGATTTGAATTCAGTTTTGAAGAAACGGAAATGAGACGATAAGGTTGGATATAACCATTTTGAGGGATGACAAAATTTGAGAATTGGTAAGTGATTGTTGTCTGACATTATTATTATTTATTCGAGGGTTGTACAAAGTCTTATATTTTAATGTCACGAAGCGATGTGACAGGATTTGTTATTTTAAGTTGTGCGTTAATTTATGAAGATTGTAGGATTTAATGTTAAGTGTTAATGTAAGCTTGTTGAGTGATGTCATGAAATAAATAAATAAATAAAATGTATCGCATTTTCAGCCGTGATGAAAAAATACAAGCAATAAACCAGACAATATATTGTAATTAGGGATTTTTAAAGAAACCATTCGTCCGGGCAGACGGCATTTGTTGTTAATTAGGATTATGAGATTGCCTCAATGTATTAAATTATTAAATTCAGTGAAATTGTATTTTGAGAATTAGCTTAAAACCAAGTAACTAACTTAAAAATGTATTCTGGAAATCTTAGTTTATTTTGCTGGGAAATCTCAACTTGTTAACGTAACGATTAAGGGGATATGTCCGATGGCAGGGCACTTTACTGCCACAAGTTTTGTGAGCGCTTGTTGTTATTGCTATCATTTTTTATTTTGATTTGTTGAACATCAGATGTGCCAGGGATTTATTAATGTGGAAACCTTGGTCATCAACTACTGTAACTTAACTGGGTACAGCCTTCAGCTTAGAAATTTGGATGGTCATGGGGTCATCAACCTCAGTGTCTTAGATTAGAGCCATCTGCCATTACAGCATTATTTTCCTTGCGGTCATCATCCACAATGACTTTAACGTAAATTACAAAGTTAGAAGTCGGTCTATGACATAGTCGCAGGTCACATCGATTCAATTAAGGGTCCATGCCGTACAACCACTGTGTGCCACATACAGATTGGACTGTCTTAATTATAGCAAGAGTCCAGAGCTCGTGCTACGGGGGCTGGATCATCACGAATCATGATGATCATATGGTCTCACATAGATCTCCAGACTTTCTTTATTTCACTCTTAATTTAAGACAGTGGTAAGGATGCCCCTCAGGCAGTTACGTTAAGGTCTCCAAAGCCAGTATCTCTCATCAGCGTTATTAATTTTATTGTTTGTTTTACGGACAAAACTGAGTTCATTGTTAAAATGACATGCGGCTCTTCAACTTAATTTAAAATTATTTAAATAAACATCGATTTTTTGACTCGATTCCTCACATTTAGTAGATAGATTAAGTTACTGAAATACGCTTTTTACCTACGTAAGTGACTAAGAACCCTATACGAACCAAGTGGTCATGCCGATCTGCTAATAGGCAGGGAAGGTAGGTATCCTGCGAAAGGACCTAAAGGGCTCAGTAACAGTCTGCAATGCCCACTGAAATGTATGCACCAATTGACGCTATGAGCAACATTTTCACGCAATTCGTAGCAGGAACTGGCTGCATAAGGGGTGGTACTACTAGCATCGCACATACCTCAGTCAATTCTTTATTGGCAAAGCCAAGGATAAGACTGAGAAAGATCGATGAAAGTAACAAAATTGCTCTGGCCCATACCAGAAGGCAGAGTGCACTGTAAACACTAGTTCTCACCAGCATAGGAACATAGCAAAATCCATAAACATCGACGTCACCTTTTTCAGACTTTTTTTCCTAGTTGCTTTACGTCGCGCCGACACAGATAGGTCTTATGACGACAATGGGATAGGAAAGGGCTAAAAGTGGGAAGGAAGCGGCCGGTGGCCTTAATTAAGGTGCAGCCCCAGCATTTGCCTGGTGTGAAAATGGGAGGCCACGAAAAACTATCTTCAGGGCTGCCAACACTATCACACGAATGCACGGCCAACTCGCTCCGTTTTACGGACAGTAATATGATCACTACCATTGTTTACAATAGCTCCTCTGCTGTCCTCATGAACTCTGGTCATGGAAAGACTGCACCATGAATCGCGCCCACGACCAGCCGGACTGCAGTCAGCTACACTAACCAGTAGACCACCTGTTTTAATTCTAGTTGACCAGAGAGGTGTGCAAGTAAAGATGAATATCGAAGAGTGCTTGAATGTTCAAGAACGAGGAGTTCTGGTCGATAGCGACTGACACATGTATGCGTGTCATCGTGATTGATCATGTTAAGAGGTCCCCAAGGCTGTCACAGCTGACGGCTGAATACTAGCAAGGCACACCCATACATGGGGCCTATAAATCATTATTAACAATATGTGCTAAGTGCTAGCAGGTCCCACACAGGTTTTAAGTAACTTGCTGGTTGTAAGAGACATACCACGTGAGTCATCGTTAATAAAATTTCTCTCTTCAGAATGCTTTTTCCTAAAATAATGTTCACTTACCCAGGTGAGTTCTAGGTCCAGTCGTTACGAGAATAATAATAATAATAATAATAATAATAATAATAATAATAATAATAATAATAATAATAATAATAAGCTTTCTTTCCTAATCTGTTTACCCTCCAGGGTTGGTTTTTCCCTCGGAATCAGCGAGGGATCCCATCTCTACCTCCTCAAGAGCAGTGTCCTGGATCGTGATACTTTTCGGGCCGGGGAATACAACTGAGAAGGAGGACCAGTATTTCGCCCAAGCGACCTCACCTTGTGGGTGGGATTGAAAAATCGGAACGGAAATACAATTAAGGTGGAAGGAAGCGGCGGTGGCCTTAAGTTAGGTACCATCCCGGCATTTCCCTGGAGGAGAAGTGGGAAACCACGGAAAACCACTGCGAAAATGGCTGAGATGGGAATCGACCACCCCCCTCTACTCAGTTGACCTCCTGAGGCTGAGTGGGCCCCGTTCCAGCCCTCGTACCACTTTTCAAATTTCATGGCAGGGCCGGAAATCGACCCGGGCTTCCGAGGGCGGCAGCTAATCACACTAACCACTGCACCACAGAGGCGGCCAATAATAATATGCGGCGGAATCCATAACGAAAGTAATGGAACAAGAAAGGGAAAGAGATTTCTTAGGACAATGTTATATCCAAAGAAGTCACTAGATGCACAACCCATGTTCCGATTGAGACCTTTATGAACTTAATGAAAAATTTGAGAAGGTAACAACTACTATGAGGAAAATAAGACTAACATTTCATGGTCACATTAAGAGGAAGAATCCAAACAGACTAGCACACAGGATACTTCGTCTACAATTAAAATGGAAGGCACAACCTTTATGACTAAGGAGGTTTCACAAGGGCGTGGAAGAAGTGGGAATACAGGAGGGAGATCCACAGGAAAGAACCACCTTTAGGAAGAAAATTGCGGGAATGAGGGATGCACCTGAGAAAAACGTCAAGTCACGCAACATCTCAGTTGAGGAGTGACAAAGTAGAAGTCAAGGACTTAAGAACATCTGAAATGAGTGCAAAGAAAAGGGACTAAGTTTGAGAGATAGAAGATCTGGTGGATTGTGTAAACGTGGTTCAGAGATGACCTTAACGAATTAAATGCATAAATACATATATAAATGAATAAATAAATAAATGATAATAATAATATTAATAATAAGAATGATGCCAAAATAATAATAATAATAATAATAATAATAATAATAATAATAATAATAATAATAATAATAATAATAATAATAAGTTACGGTACGTATAAATCTAAAGACAGGAAGGAATAAAGTGCAATATGTAGGCCTACCATTCATTACCTACGAGACACTAACGTAAGCTAAACTTAACCTAGGCCCTAATATTATTCTACTTTAAAATTGATAATTGATACAGTAGAACTTTGATGTAGCGACGTTGGTAACAATGAGACTTCGTCTATAGAGTTAGATATTCCGTAGTTTTGTTAGGAATAAAATACTGGCTGTTTTATTGGATGAATTTAATCGACGATGACTCAGTTGGTACACACACAATAATAATAATAATAATAATAATAATAATAATAATAATAATAATAATATGAACTGTCTCGGGGAAATGAACGACTGACATAGACTATTAGGAAAAGAAGACTGAAATTCTACGGACATCTCTTCAGAATAGATGGAAAAGGATTGAGAAAACAAATCTTTCAGATACTTGATAGAAGACCTAAAGTTTCTGCAAGTGGTTCCAGGTGGTGAGGAAGGACTTCAACAAGGCTGGACTAAGGTGAGAGGACATCTCATATCTAGCACAGTACCGGTCACAAATCAACAACTTCAAGAGCTTCCATGAAGAACAAGCGCAGAAAAGTGGTTTGACGATCGAAAGACGGCAGGCTGCCAAGTATAGAATACAGCGATTCAGGGCTGCAGAAAAGAATTCCAAAAATTGTGTAACAGTTATTCAACGTGGTCTTTATTGCCCCTAACGAAATAATAATAATAATAATAATAATAATAATAATAATAATAATAATAATAATAATAATAATACCAAGCTTAAGTGCGACCAGTATCCAGTATTCGGGAGATACTGGGTTCAACCCCCATTGTCGGCAGTTCTGAAGATGGTTTTCCGTGGTTCTCCCATTTTCATACCAGCAAAATGCTGGTGCTGTACCTTATTAAGGTTACACCCGCTTCTTTCCCACGCCTATCCCTTCCCTTGTCCCATCGTCGCCATAAGACCTTTGTCGGTGTGACGTAAACAACTCGTAAAATAATAAGAAGAATGTCATTGTTTTTACGTCCGACTAACTGCTTTTAGGTTTCTCTTAGCTATGTTATTCATTATGCCGGCCCCGTTGTGTGGGGGTAGCGTTTCTGTCTCTTACCCGGAGGCCCCAGGTTCGATTTCCGGCCATGTCAGAGATTTTTACCTGGATCTGAGGGCTGGTTCGTGGTCCACTCAGCCTACGTGATTAGAACTGAGGAGCTATCTGGCGGTGAGATAGTGGCCCCGGTCTAGAAAGCCAAGAAAACGGCCGAGAGGATTCATCGTGCTGACCACACGAAACCTTTAATCTGCAGGCCTTCGGGCTGAGCAGCGGTCGCTTGGTAGGCCAAGACCCTTCACGGCTGTAGTGTCATGGGGCTTATGTTATTAATAAAATGTCTTATTTTCCATGTATGCTGTAGTGTTTTCATAGATTGTACTCGTATTTTGTGTTCGACAGACTAGGTTATATTGCCTTATAGTTGAAGCGTTATTTTATGGATTTATCCGAGATAAGTTTCCGTTGGGTACTGTATATGTGGCCATGATATTTCATTTGAATGGTAGTGAAGATTTTTGTTTTCAGAGAAAGTACAATTGGGAAACCATCCTCTCTTAACATAAATCATAGAAAATTGGTACAGGGACAGTTGGCCGTGCGGTTAGAGGCGCGCGGCTGTGAGCTAGCATCCGGAAAATAGCGGATTCGAATCCCACTGTCGGCAGCCCTGAAGATGGTTTTCCGTGGTTCCCATTTTCACACCAGGCAAATGCTGGGGATGTATCTAAATTAAGGCTACGGCCGCTTCCTTCCAACTCCTAGGCCTTTACTATCCCATCGTCGCCATAAAACCTACTGTATCTGTGTCGGTGCGACGTAAAGCCACTATCAAAAAGAAAAGGAAAATGGTAGAAGTTCGATCCTTCGAAAATTGAGGATATCGGCAAAGAAATGAAACATCGTGAAGAGTATGAAAATGAAAGGCTCCCTAGGACTTGCGATCCTAATAATTTACCGTCGGAGTCACAAGAGAAGAGAGGTTGGACCGGAAGGTTGAAACCGAGGAGCGAGAGACAGGTAGGAAGGAATGACACATTCAACTAAGGGTGAATGACCCAATTACCAAACGGAAAGGTGAGACAGCTGAATTTTTCATCGACTTTTCAACAAGGTAATCGTATTTCGAATCTCAAGTCAGTGCATGTGGGATATTTAAAATGAAAAATCGCCTCTCTGTGGTTCGAAATCCCAGAAAAACGTTGAAGGTGACAATAATTACGGTGTCAAGAGTCAGAGATAAGTATCAAAATAGAAGTACGCCACGGTTGCATACTTTCACCGCTCCTGTTCAACCTCCATGCCGTTCACATCTTCGAATAAGCCTTGCATGATACTGAGCTATAGCTCATTCCATGTTAAGAAAACAGTATTGCTCTTATGACAACAGGATTGCCATATCGAACGGTTCTGCTCAAGACCATCACTGGAAAACGGCGGCACATAAATGCGTGAAATTCAGTATTGTAGTTCAGGACGAAAAGCCGAAGAAACTAAGCTACAAATTATTCTTAAAAACTAAAGGGGACGGGGCGTTTACAGGGGTTATTTTTGGTTTGTACAGAATCAGAGGTAAACTACGGCACATAAAATACCTCAGCATTGAAGTGTAAAGCAAATTGAGGGAAAAAACAGACAAACATTTTTATGGGCTCGATGGGTGAGGGAAGCATGCATTTAATAAATTTCCCCAGGCATTAAAGGCTAGAAAACAGACGCAAAAAATAATTACTGTAGATGACTCTACAAAAGATCACAGAATTAAAGTTAAAGAAAGAAATCACACACGTAGACTTATCGCATAACTCTCACTCAACACAAGATAATTACGCAGTAATTTAAAGCTTAGAAATATACACGCAACAAATGAATTCTGTAGATGACGTATTTACAGAAGTGAGCTGCCGGCGGTTCACAGAGTGATGGACTACATGAGGATTGTACCAGAGTAACACAGAAGGAAAATGAAGGAAGGCAACGAAGCGATGGCTGTTCCCGCCACTGTGCTTCCTCCCTACAAATGTATTTATGAAAAGGAAAATGTTACGTAGTTATTTTAATAACTCACGTTCAAAAATGACTCATCCTTTTGTATCTATCTTTCATAATACATTACAAAGTACAGTACCGTATAATAACCGTTAATCACGAGAAATTTTGGGTGTCTTAAAGGGGATGTTTCACTCCTTATAGGTCCGTAAGAGCAGTACTGTTTTCTTAACGTGGAATGAGCAGGTGTGAAAATAAATGGCGTAGTCATAAACAATATTAGATATGCAGATGACACGCTAATTACATGCGACACCATTGAAGGTCTTCAAGAACTGCTCACCAGAATTCATATCAATGGATTACGAGGAGAAAAAACAGACACAAATTTTTATGGGCTCGATGGGTGAAGGAAGCATTCAATTGCATTTAATAAATCTCCCCAGGCAATAAAGGCTAGAAAACAGACGCAAGTTAAAGAAAGAAATCACACACGTAGACTTATCGCATAACTCTCACTCAACACAAGATAATTACGCAGTAATTTAAAGCTTAGAAATATACACGCAACAAATGAATACTGTAGATGACGTATTTACAGAAGTGAGCTGCCGGCTGTTCACAGAGTGATGGACTACATGAGGATTGTACCAGAGCAACACAGAAGAAGGAAAATGAAGGAAGGCAACAAAGTGATGGATGTGCCCGCCACTGTGCTTCCTCCCTACAAATGTATTTATATGGTCTAAACATCAACAGCACAAAACCAAGTTCATTGTATTTAGCAGAAGCAACCATGAAAGCGTCTCCATTTAATTAAATAATCAAAATACTTTGGAAGCACCATTACAGACAATCTGGACCATGAAAAAGAGATCTGACGCCGTATTGAGATTTCCAGATCATCTTTTCAAAGTATGAGGCCATTCTCTTGTGATGATTATTTAAACCTCAAACTCAGGCAAAAGATGTTGAGATGTTACGTCTGGTTAACACTGCTTTGTGATGTAGAGACCTGGACTGTCAAAGCTTCCTCCATGAACAGATTAAAGGTCTTTGAAGCGTAGTTACATAGGTAAATGCTAAAAATAGCTTGGGCAGATTTTGCAACGAATAACTTAATGAAGTGTTAAGGAGAACTAGAGCTGAGCGTTAGCTGGCGAACATCACCAAAGCTAGCAAAACAACTTATTTAGGCCATGTTCTACGAGGTAGAAAGTTCGGGCTTCTACACCTCACATTACAACCACCGTTGCCATGACTCCTGGGCTTGTATTAACAACACTGAACAACTCTTCATGTTAGCTAAAGGAAGGGGCACTTTCTCTACGGGATCGACAACGTCTGGGGGACCGGATATGGCACTTGAGGAAGAAGAAGAAGAAGAGTCATATAATATTACAAACATTTTTAAAATTTTGCTCTCCTGACCGTCCTTCACTTTCATTCTGTCCATTCTGTCAGTCCGCTCACTACAGTAAAGCTATGGATGCTGATGAACCGAAGTTAAGTAATAGGGCTTGACTGTTCATTTTCTGTTGGGCATTGTCGCAACTGGCCCGCATGCACAAGAATGCAACTTGATAACCGCTCTGTGACGTGCAAAAAAAAGTAGCTCACGCCTCAGTACATCACACAGCGTAGATACTGATGTTGCGCAAAGGCAAAATAACTCACAATACTGGCAAATAACGATCGACTGAAGTAATTTATTGCTGTAAGACTAAAGTATGATTTCATGGAAATTATTTGTAGTGACAACGTTATTCCAGCTTTTCGGCAGAATGATCAGGGTACTGAACCTTCTATTCAGAGGGGTTTCGGGTTCGATTTCTGGCCAGGTCGGGAATATCAGCCTCGTTTGGTTAATGCTTCTAGCTAGGATCTGGGTGTTTGTGTTCGTCATCTACATACAACGTATCACACTTCTAATCACTACTGAGTGAGCTGGTTAAGCGGTTTGGGTCACGTAGCTGTGAGCTTGTGTTCGGGTGATAATAGGTTCGAATCTCACCGTCGGCAACCTTAAAGGTTTTCCATAGTTTCAAATTTTCACACCAGGTAAATGCTAGGACAGTAACTTAATTAAGGCCACAGCAACTTCCTTCCTTGTCCTAGACTTTTCCTATCTCATCATCATCAGAAGACCTAACTGAGTCCGTTGAAACACTTCAGAAAATAGCTCCTATCCACCACAGAAACATTCGATAGAGAATACATCCCTCTAAAGAGGGCAGTCACCATCTCGGGCAGCATCCTCACATCACGCGTTCACTTCACTGACAGTGGTAATGATATTAGCAGAGGGTATACAGAGGGGCCCAGAAAATTGTAGACAGTCTTTGACAGTCAATATTAATGCAAAAAGTGACATACCGTTATAATTCCTGCACAGGGGGAAGGTTATTTTATGTGCTTAAAGTGACCCCCATTAGCAGCCAAACAACGTCCATGCCGCTGAACTGTTGACCGAATTACGGCTGTCACTGTTGCCGGTGTGATAGCCGCACAGGATGCCTCGATGGTTTCTCGTTGCTCGTTCAGTGTAGCTGGCTTCTGTCGATAAACTTCATTTTTCAAGGTCCCCCATAAGTGTAAGGTCTGGAGACCGTGGTGGGTACTCAACAACTCCTCTTCGACCTATATATCATCCAGGTGTCTGACATCTCTGTGGGAGTGAGGCGGAGCGCCATCTTGTTTTAGGTAAAATCTTTCATTTCCAAACATCTCTCGGATGGCAGACAATATCGATGTTTTCAGCATGTGAAGATACATCTCATCTATTACGGTACCTTCAAGGAAGAATGGGCCAATCAAAACGCGCGGTGACAGACCACACCACACATTAACATGTTTTTCCACGTGTACGTGAGGATTTTCAGTTGTGGCGGTCTACAGTACCGTTCAGTTTGAATTGCATCTTGTCAGACCAGATAACCATCCCTGCAAACCGTTCATCCTCACGAAGCATGCCTTCAAACTACTCGTAGTACTCCATCCTTCGATCCGGGTCATCCTCGTTCATAGCGTGCAGCGATTTTAGAATGCAACTTTCCACTTTGCAGCCTTCAGAATTCGTCACACGGTTGATCGGCTCACCCCGCTTTCACGTGCACCCTGATTCACAGATTTTTGAGGTGACCTAGTAAAATGTTGCAACACAGCAGCGCTGGAAGGATGTTTTTGCTCGGCCAGACATTTTCTTATGCACATCCTGAACAGTAAGTCGGCTTCAAATTTATCCCGAACACGATAAATAGTTTTACGTGTTGGTGGCTGAGTTCCGTACACATTACGCCATTGCCGTTGTACCTCCATCATGTTTTCGTACTTCCAGCACCACTTCAATACGGCCTTGCGTTGCTCAAACGACAATCTTACTTCATTCATTGCTGCACTGTCATCCGCTGGAAAACGCGCGCCAAGATTGTCGCGCCATTCACGTGACCTTCATCATCTGTTGAGAAAACAATGGACTTCGCTACGTGCAAAAATTGCAACGGAAGTCATTTTGTTCCAAAGATATTAACTATCGAAGAGTGTCTACATTTTCTAGACTCCTCTGTATTGTAAATCCACCGCCTGTTTCCAATCATTCGACCGGGTCAGGAGTGGAATGAATGAAGCTCCAGTCTAGCGGCGAGGCTAGGAATTGTACCGGCTGCTGAAGCCTGCCGCACTCCTCCGGGGCAATGACTAATGACTGACAGGTGACAGGAAATGGTATTATTGCTGGAAGGAAAGATGACAGGGCAAACCGGAGTACCCGGAGAAAAACCCGTCCCGCTTCCGTTTTGTCCAGCCCAAATCTCCCATGGAGTGACCGGGATTTGAACCACGGAACCCAGCGGTGAGAGGCCGGCGCGCTGCTGCCTGAGAATATGTTATTCTTAGTATTATTATTATACTGTGTGTGTTTGTTGGGCTCAGACAGTAAAGTGCTGGTTTTCTGAGCCCAAGTTAATGGGTTCATTTCGGACTCGATCCCGTGGTATTCGAAGTTGCTCAGATATGTCAGCTTCGTATTGCTAGATTTACTAGCAAGTAAATGAACCCGTATGGGCTAAAACATCTGGCAGTTCGGTGCCTCCGAAAACTGTAAAAGTAATTAGTGGGACGTAAATGAATAACGTTATAATATTATTGTGGAGTTAAAGTCTCCTCAACTGCTATACATTTTAAGAGACGCCATAATACCAGAATTTGGTTCCGGAAAGATTGCTGTTTTGACATTCCAGGCCTCTTAAATTAGCCGGTCTAGTTGGAAAGGAGATCTTTGTGAACGTTCGAGTTTTAACAGCATTTTCACTGTCTTATTATGTGACAGTAAAGCCAAGATCAGGTCAGGCTTTGTACTTAGTAATTAATTTCTGCAATTATGTGAGCGTGTCTCACTCCCTTACTTGGTCTGATAATGGGCAGGTGATTACTGTTTTATGAAGCAAAACAAGAACTAATATCTCCTTTCCTCATTATCCACTGTACTCCACTCTCGCCCTTCACGTGCGAGTGGCTGGTTTCTAATTGAAGGTCATCCGCCATGAGGTGAGTAGCAACCTTTCATAACGCATAATCAATTTAATTTGTTTGTGTAATGAAGATAATGTTTACAGGATCTTGATATTAACGCCGTACCCCGTTATCCAGTACCCTGCAGCTGCATTAATGTTGAACATGAATGTTAATGTTGACATGAACTGACCCATAGTCTAGGGTTAGGGAACCTGTCTCTTACCGGGAAGATCCGGGTTCGATTCTCAGCCAGAACAGAGTTTTGTATCTGGATCTGAGGCCTTGTGTGAGGTCCACTCGGCCTTATGTGAGAAGAACTGAGGGGTTGTCTAACGGTGTGATAACTGCCCCGGTTTAGAAAGCTAAAAATAACGGCTCAGCTCTTCATATTCACACAACTCATCACTCTACCAACCATCACAGAGACACATAATAGTCAATCTATCCCTCGTCGTAGGGATGCCGTCAGGAAGGGCACTCGGCGAAAAACTGAGCCAAATCCACTGGTAATGCCGATCCTAAAATAATTTGGAAAAGGCTACGATGAATTATTATTATTATTATTATTATTATTATTATTATTATTATTATTATTATTATTATTATTATTATTATTATTATTATATATTTACGACACCTGGAATTCTTTCCAAATTGGTAGTTTGTATGACATGATAATGTCCGCCTTCATACGAATAGTTGCAGACTACTCCCCAAAGTTCAAGAGGAAATCAACTCAGATGCTTCCTTGTTGTTTGACAATCTTTACTGAACTAAAACGGGCGGTGAATGGAAGTAGATGCTGGATAATGACGTAAAAGGAGAATGATCTAAGAATATTCTGTTGTACGACAGCCATATGACTTATTGACATTAGTTTTCATGAGCGTTAGTATTGTTTAATCTAATCGTAAACAATACTTTATCAATAAACTAAGCCCTTCAGATATAATGTATTTTAGTGTCCATATCTCCATTTTCTGTTCAGGACTAGTCCATGGATCTAAGACGACGATACGACCGTTCAACCAATCACTGATGATCGAAACAAGACGGAAAATAAAACACACCGTGTGTTTCTTCATGTTGGCGGAAGTTACACAGATACACTTTGATAAGCATGTTTGATACCTCTGGCAAATATGGGCCACTTGTGTTTATTGACTTACTGGGATGCTGCTAATGCCTGCCATATGTATCCCGCACGTGGCTTACACCGAGCGCTCCCCTTGCTACTAGGCGGCTGGGAACTGCTCTGTACACTACCAGAGGTTCTTGAACTCTCATGCACTTGTTACAGGTGTTCCCATTATGTTATTAACATGTTCTTACCGGTGGACAAGTCTTATAGAGAGACATGGCTTCACTGGGCTCAACCCGCTTTGGGTGGGGTATCCCCTGCCTGTCGTAAGTGGCGATTAAAAGAGACAACCGAGGGATGATACTTTTGGAACCATGAGAATATCTGTGATTAGTACCATTACGCGATGAACAACATGGATCGACTTTACTTGCGAATAGTACTACTACATGTAGCTGGTGGTGCTCCATCTTAGAGCAACAATCACTACTACCTGAGGAACTCGTACCACTACTGTCTCCAGCTGGGTCCGTGATTAGTATCATCGGGGGAAGATTACTATGGGAGTAGTACCATTATATGAAGAACACCATGGGTCTGTGTTGCCTGTGGGTGGTGCCATAATGTGTGATACACCATAGGTCTACATTGCCTATGATTAGTATCACTATGTGAGCAACACCATGAGTATACGTAGGCTGTGATGAATACCACTATGCGAGCAACACCATGAGTATTCGTAGACTGTGATGAATACCACTATGTGAGTAACACCATGAGTATACGTAGGCTGTGATGAATACCACTATGCGAGCAACACCATGAGTATTCGTAGACTGTGATGAATACCACTATGTGAGCAACACCATGAGTATACGTAGACTGTGATGAATACCACTATGCGAGCAACACCATGAGTATACGTAGACTGTGATGAATACCACTATGCGAGCAACACCATGAGTATACGTGGGCTGTGATGAATACCATTATGTGAGCAACACCATGAGTATACGTAGGCTGTGATGAATACCACTATGCGAGCAACACCATGAGTATTCGTAGACTGTGATGAATACCACTATGCGAGCAACACCATGAGTATACGTAGGCTGTGATGAATACCACTATGCGAGCAACACCATGAGTATTCGTAGACTGTGATGAATACCACTATGCGAGCAACACCATGAGTATACGTAGACTGTGATGAATACCACTATGCGAGCAACACCATGAGTATTCGTAGACTGTGATGAATACCACTATGCGAGCAACACCATGAATATACGTAGCCTGTGATTAGTGCCACTATATGAGGAACACCACGGATCAAGCCGGCGCCCGTGATCAGTACCTCTATATCGGCGGACTGAGTGGCTCAGACGGTTGAGGCGCTGCCCTTCTGACCCCAAATTGGCAGGTTCGATCCTGGATCAGTCCGGTGGTATTTGAAGGTGTTCGAATACGTCAATCTCGTGTCGGTAGATTTACTGGCACGTAAAAGAACTCCTGCGGGACTAAATTCCGGCACCTCGGCGTCTCCGAAAACCATTAAATTAGTTAGTGGGACGTAAACAGATAACATTATTATTATTATTATTATTATTATTATTATTATTATTATTATTATTATTATTATTACCTCTATACGAGGAACACCATGGGTCTAGGTGGCTTGTGAGTAATAGTCTTTACCGAGCTCGATAGCTGCAGTCGCTTAAGTGCGACCAGTATCCAGTATTCGGGAGATAGTAGGTTCGAACCCCACTGTCGGCAGCCTTGAAAATGGTTTTCCGTGTTTTCCCATTTTCACACCAGGCAAATTCTGAGGCTGTACCTTAATTAAGGCCACGGCCGCTTCCTTCCCACTCCTAGCCCTTTCCTGTCCCATCGTCGCCGTAAGACCTGTCTGTGTCGGTGCGACGTAAAACAACTAGCAAAAAAAAAAAAAAAGTAGTAGTCTTACGTTAGGAACCTCACGGGTCCGCGTTGCTTGTTAGTAGTGCCGTTATGTGTGACATACCCTGGGTCTACATTACCTGTGATCAGTACCACCATGATTCTTCGTTGCCTGTGATTAATACTACTGTAGGAGAAACATCATGGTTCTGCTTTACCAGTGATAAGCACTATTATGAGGGGCCGGTGACCTAGCTGTTAGGCCCCATTAAACAACAAAAATCATCATCATCATCATCGCCGGACACACGGTGTTCACCTCTAATGCTGTGCCGACAATATAAACACAGTGGCTCTGAAACTGTTCGGTACGACCCGCAAGAGGGCTTGGAAGGAAGCTGTAACTAAATTTCTGTAGTCAAAAATTAAAACCGTCCCAATTATTTGGTCAATGATAATATAATATTTAATATATATAATTATTATAAACAAATTCCAAAATGTGAATCAAAAGGCTTTAATATCCTGAGTCCACTTTCAGCAACGTACAAAATGGGGTTCTCTGCTTTGCCAACTATAAAGCTGGCTAAATGTTTCTTCAAAATTAAGAGTTATGAAAGAACTAAGAGTGAAAACTTCCACCACGTTTTGACAAATTAAACCAGTTTTAGGTTTTGGTAAAAATGCTTAAATACATTTGTTCTTTTTCGTGAAGTAACGAACATATAATTTAACAAATCAAATTAGCAGACTATAATTATTTTTATTTAAGAATTATTCCTTTCATAATGACAATTCGACTGTGGGACTTCGTTTCATTTATATCCAGTCTTCTGAGAAGGAAAACAAATTACTAAATAAGTAACAAGCTGGAAAATATAAAATTCAAATGATTCAAACGAAGACAATCATTTTGAAATAAGAGCGTTGTATAAAACGCGATTGGGGCGGTGCATCATAATTTTCAAAGTCGCCAAAGGGGGCCCCAGAGATAAATAATAATTTGAGGCCATTGTATTAACAGAACACTTAAATGTATGATATTTCATTTTGATACTTAACATTTTTATGAGCTCTAACATTTTTAGCTGCTGAGTAGCATAGTTGACTTGTCCGTTTAAGTTTGCAGAACTCAAGCGCAGCATGAGTGCTAAGTACGACAAACCACTATTACTAGATTCGCAATCGCGTTAGAGAACAATTCTTAGAGCAGAATTCCACCACTGGCATCTTCTGAAATTCATAGAAATTCAATGGACGTTGAACACAAAGAATTATTATCCCCTGACGTACTGTGGAGTGAAATTAAATGAAGAAGAGACCATGTCAATAGCTTACAGAAAAATTGTTTTGGTATATTGTAAATATGTTGAACGATGAATAAACATGTAGTTATCAGTTGTAATATCCACGTCTCGACATATCTTAATAATACACGTTTTACGTCAAACGAACTACTATTTTACGGTTTATGGAGACGCCACAACATATTCTATGGAGAGCATAAAATTTTTATCTCCTTAAGGGGCTTTATTTTGCTAATCACAAGTATTTTTGAGCTCCAGGCCCGGTGACAGCATTCTGGGGCCCCTAAATCCCCCCCCCCCCCCGCACACACACTTAATTTAGACCAAAATTGCGAACTTGTATCCCCTGGTGGCGGAGTACGCACCAACAATTGGTGTAATAATGGTGTAAAATATGTGCAAAAATTTTATCATGCAAACGTTGTATATTTGTCGTGCTAATTTGCTGCAAAAGCGACAATGGATCCACCAATTTAGCACCAATGCAAAATGCACCGAAACTGCACGTTCAATTACACCACATATTTTTTCACATTAATTTACGCCATTTTACACCAATAAAGTTGGTGCAAGAGAAGTGGCATTTTACACCATAGTTACACCCAACATGAAGTACATTAATCAGATAATTCCTGCGCCAAGTTCACGCCAAAAATATACCAGAGTTTTTCTTTCAACCTTCAACCACTTTTGAACCAAATTTGCTTCAAAAATACTCCATAGTTACACCACGGATTTGCGTGCATTTGTGAAATCACCTTGGTGTCATTTCGGTGCAAAATTTGTGCAATTTTCTTAGCCCACAAATGTAATAATTCAAAATTGGTGTAATCTTGCTGTAAAGTTGGTGCATTTTTATTGTGTCTTTCGAAACAAGCATTGTGGTTCATTTGTGGAGTAACCTTTGTGCCACTTTACTGTTAAATTAGTGCATATTCTTTCGCATTTACCCCCAAAAATATAGTACAAAATTGGTATAAAATTGATAATAACCACAACAACGCTAACGTCACACTTCTCTTCTGCACACTGACACACGTCCTTTCACTTTTTGAACAGAAGAAGTTCGTGTTCTTATTGGCATAGAAGTTTATTTAAAGATGAATACTGTTCCTTGTAAGGATAACACGAAATGTGGACCAGCATAAACAAGGAAGGACATTTGTAAGAAATGATGGATATCCATAGACTATTAGAGAAATGTTTCCGGACCGGGCTGAGTGGTTCAGACGGTTGAGGCGTTGGCCTTCTGACCCCAACTTGGCAGGTTCGATCCTGGCTCAGTCCGGTGGTATTTCAATGTGCTCAAATACGTCAGCTTCGTGTCGGTAGATTTACTGGCACGTAAAATAACTCTGGCGGGACAAAATTTCGGCACCTCTGCGAGTCCGAAAACCGTAAAAGTACGGTAGTTGGTGGGACGTAAAGCAAATAACATTAGTATTATAATTAACGTTTTCGAAGGTCATTGCAGTGTGGCATTGTATGGAATTGAAACTTCGACAATACCTAGCTCATAACGAAAGAGAATAGAAGCTTTTGTAATGTGGTGTTACGGGAGGAATGCTGAAGGTGATGATGAATATAGAGATGCTGAATCGCGTTGGCGAGAGAAGAATGATTTGGCGAAATGTTTACAACAAAAAGAAATAGAATGATAGGATGAAACCAAGACTTGTTTAGTTAGTTGTTGAGGGTCGTGTAAGTGGTAAGAATGGTAGGGGTAGTCCACGGCATGAATATGACAAACAGATTAGAGTAGATGTAGGATGTAGTAGCTATGTGTAAATCAAGAGGATAGGGTGGCGTGGAGTGCTGTATCAATCAATGGACTGATGACCCGAACAACAACATTAAATAACTAATCAATTCCAGTAAAGATTGCTCCATTACTACATAACTGGCAAAAGAATTGTGAAGTGAGAATAAATATGAAAAGTAAGAAAAGTGCTCTCCTTTCTTCGCATGATCAAGTAATGAAGGAACACAGACACGCTCAACAAAGCATGACTCCATCACACAGGTGACAAGTGGACTACACGTGTCGCTCTACCTGAGTGCACCTTGTCCTTGTCGCGCCCGCGTCAAGGTGACATAGTAATACAATGCACGATTACTTTACCAATTTACAAATAATAGATCTTCATCACCTTATCTACTAGCCATAAAGAACGTGATAGCGCACTTACTTTGTAACCAACTTTTCACCATTTAAAAAAAATATTGTTTCTGTAATGTCTGGAGCCATCTCTTTTCAGTTAATTTATAACTGTTAGGTTCTTCAGTCTGCCGAAGCTGATTTCCAGTGATAAATTTATAAACTAAAAAAAACTATAGTAACGGTATTTCGTATCCACTTCTGTGGTGTAGTGTGATTAGCTGCCACCCCGGAAGGTTTCCCACTTCATCTCCAGGCAAATGCCGAGATGGTATCTAACTTAAGGTCACGGCCGCATCCTTCCCTCTTCCCTGTCTATCCCTTCCAATCTTCCCATCCCCACCCCCACACAAGGACCCTGTTCAGCATAGCAGGTGAGGTTGCCTGGGCGAGGTACTGGTTCCCCTTCCTCAGTAAATGTCCCACACTCCAGGATCACGAATGTAAAGGTGGCTGAGGTGGGATTCCTCGCTGAGTTCGGGGGAAAACCAACTCTTAAGGGTAAACGGATTAAACAATAATAATAATAATAATAATAATAATAATAATAATAATAATAATAATAATAATAATAATAATAATAATAACATCCCTTTGCTGGCCGAAACTGGTGTTTACAGTGCACTATGTCTTCTGGTTTGGCCTAGAGCATTTTTTTTTTACTTTCATTGATCTGTCTCTGTCTTATCTTTAGCTTTGGCAATATGAAAGTGACTGCGGTATGAGCGATGCTACTAATGCCATTTCTTCCGCAGCCAGTCCCTGCTATAAATGGTGTGAAACTGTTGCTCATAGTGTTTGTTGATGCATTCATTTCAGTGGGCTTGGCAGACTAGTATTTAATAGCAACTTCTGGCTCGGCGAGGAAGGCAACGGAAACTACCTCACTCCTCATTTCCTCTTCAGTGATGCCTAGGCCATCCACGACAGCTGATGGCGGAGCTGTTGAGGATCCAACCAGCCTTGGGGCTGAAGACATACATAATAATAGCAATAATAATAATAATAATAATAATAATAATAATAATAATAATAATATTAATAATAATAATACATTATTCTGGACTGAGTTGCTCAGACGGTACAAGGCTGACCTGTGGCCGGTGGTATTTGAAGATACTCAAATAAGTCGTCCTCTTGTCGCTAAATTTACCGACACGAAATAAAACTCCTCCGGGACCACATTCCGGCACCACGTTGTCTCCGAAAACTGTAAGAGTAGTTACTGTAGTGGAAAATACCATTATTATTATTATTATTATTATTATTATTATTATTATTATTATTATTATTATTATTATTATTAATCGATACGGCCACCTGTGGGCCACGTTTACACAATCTTCCTTCTGTCACGCAGACTGATACCCTTCTCTTTACACTCTCGCCAAAGATTCTTGAGTCTTTGACTTCTTCTTGCTCGTTCTTCCACCGAGATGTTCCGTGGCTTCGCATGTTGCTCTTCAGACGCATGCCTCAATCCCGCAACCTTCTTCCTAAATGATGTCCTTTCTTTTTTATCCTCCTCCTTGATACCTATTTCTGCCAAGTCATTGTGCACGTGTGTAAGCCATCCCGGTTGTTTTTTCCACCTTTCCTGCAGAAGAAGTATCCTGTTGGCCAATCTCTCAGGGTTCATTCTTTTGATATGTCCATAAAACGTCAGTCTCCTTTTTCTCATCACAGTCGTGATTCTTTCTACTGTCTTGTAGAGCTCCAAATTCGATCTTAACCGGAATGTGTTTGGGTCACTCGTCGACTTTCTAGGGCCTAAGATTTTTCGCAAGAATCTTCTTTCTCTTTTTTCAAGGACTGTGTCAGCCATCCTCGTCAAGGTTTCTGCTCCATAAAGGCACTCTGTTCTAACCACTGTGCAGTAATGTTTTAACTTGGCCTGAATTGAGAGAGACTTGGACTTATAGGTGTCATGACACAGTCTGAATGGCAGCTCCATCCTTCTCACCCTCTCCTTTAATCCCTCCTTTTCATCTCCATTGGGGGTGAGTATTTCTCCCAGGTATTTAAATTTTTGCACACGCTGGATATCCCCATACAATGTAACAAGTCTGTCCGTGTCGCCTTTTTTTTTTTTTTTTATAGAATCCATGAATGCTGTTTTTTCGAAAGAGATTCTTAACCCTGTTTTGACTGCAACATTTTGTAGTTCTTCGACTTGTTTCTTGGCTGTTTGACGGTTGTCTGTAATAAGAACGACATCGTCTGCGAAGGCAAGGCAATCCAACATCATCGCATTTTTTCCAAAACCTATCTTTACCCCATTCTTCATTCCATTTTCAGTCATTCTCAGTCTCCATTCCCTAATAACGTTTTCTAAAATGCAATTAAAGAGTAGTGGAGAAAGGCTGTCTCCTTGCCTCAAACCCGTTTTTATCTCAAATGGATTTGAGAGTTCGCCCATAAATTTGACTTGAGAAAAAGTGTTTGTAAGAGATTGACGAATTATGGCCAGAGATTTCTCATCCACTCCAAACTCCTGCAGAACGTTCATGAGCACTCCACGATCTATGGAATCATATGTTTTTTTGAAATCAACGAAG
The DNA here is from genome assembly GCF_040414725.1 of Anabrus simplex. Lineage (NCBI taxonomy): Eukaryota > Metazoa > Arthropoda > Insecta > Orthoptera > Tettigoniidae > Anabrus > Anabrus simplex. The sequence goes on along the minus strand of NC_090265.1, from coordinate 859,970,129 downwards.
GTTATGATAGTCCTTTTCTGATTTCTCATTGATCTTAATTTTATAAGTGATTTTAGAATATAAATCTGCTCAGCACATGAACGCCCTTTCCTGAACCCTGCTTGGTATTCACCAATTTGTTTATCATTATTATTATTATTATTATTATTATTATTATTATTATTATTATTATTGTTTACTTATCTGGGTAAGACCAGTCCTATACTATGGAAGTGAAATATGGACAATAAGGGAAACTGATTCTAATAGAATTATCAGTAGACTAATGAGAAGGATAGATGAAAGTGAGGAGCCTGGCATAAGTAAGTGGACGCAACGCCAGGACTCAACTAAGGACCAACCCTCGCTCTCAAGTTAAGAGACCCTAGAGCTTCTGTTTTAAAAAGTATTACGTTATCACTTTCTTTACTCCATGCATTATTGGTAAACTCGTTCACTTGAGTGTTCACGACACCCGAATGTGTTACGTCACCCGTCTCCTGCATTTTACACTTTGAGCGGAGCTGTTCATTACTTACGTAACCTGCCACTCACAAGTAATATCGATGTTTTATTCAACACATTTAATTTATAAAATTAATTTACCTTTCCAGAGAAACGCGCGCGGCTCCAATTAAAATCGGCAATGTAAATTAATTAAACCCGCAATTCAAGAGAAGCCTAATAAATATGAATAATTATTATTTTACCTCGGCTCCACCCCCCCCCCCCGGGACTCGTTTAAAAAGCAATGAATATGTAATAAATCAAGCAATGAAATACGTACTTAAGTCTACTCTCTAGCTGCGTATGTGCTCCTTTCGTAACTATTCATGGATAATTTTCATGCAGAACATGAATATTTCCTTCATATTTTGATTAATTATTTCGCCAATAATACCGTATTTTCTACTACAGAGGAGTAACATTTGTTGGCTTTAAACATAATTTTGCTCTTGACAGCATCGTAGCCTAATTTACCATTATTTTCTAGAATATAGAAATGAAGTCTTGCGTGATAAATTCGAATGTGCTATTGGGTGCTCTTTTTTTTATCTGCTTTCACAGAAATGCGTGTCTCTAGATATTCAGTGTTCGTTAACTCCATCCTGGAACACGATCATTTCGGTGGTGATCTTGAATCCAGATTTCCTCTTCGAGTACCGGTGAATACTGATATGTAAAACTTCTTTAAGACGCTTTTCCGGGGGGAAAATCTGCCTTAAGCAAACAGGTATCATGGATAGAAATCACCCCCCATTGATTCTCTGTTACAATGAAATGTTAAATCACAGAAGCGTATAGAAATAGGAGTAATGAATGAAGAGGTATCTGGAAAGATGAAGATGTGCTGAATGAGTCACTTGAGATCCTAAGGGTCTAAACGAACAAAATAAAATAAATAAACATCTCGTCGTTCCAGCTGGTAAGCCGTAATATTACAATCTTATTGGGGAAATGCTGACCCGCAGTACATATGTAATTCAATGCAAGAATCGTTTAAAATCACTTCCCAGCGTTGCGCCACTCTTGCAACGAAATGTGATTATGTTATCATTGCGCCTGGGAAGCTTCTGGGTGACCATGTTGTTAATGAAACACCAAGCTGCAACACACAGTGCACTTAAGGTCGTAAACATTTGAAATCGCCTCCCACCGTTGTGTCTCCATTATAACGAAATATTGATCTATCACTGAGGTGCTCACGATGGGGATTTTGTCCCGCGGGTACACGGCGCTGTAAGCGGGCGGGCAGGCAGGCGATGAGCGTATCTTATTCAGCCACAGCGACGTTGTGGTTACGTCACAGGCAGCGAAGGTTAGGCAAAGTTCTCCCAGTCACTCTCGATCACTGCAGCGATACCCGAGTTTGAAATGGAGGCAGACAATAATGAAAGAAAGAGGGAAAAAATCCATGCCCTTTTCAATTTACATTGTAAAAAATAAGTTAGTTACGTTCATTGCAGTTTATGTATTTTGATAGGATACAATAAAGAGTTAGCGCCTACAGAATAAAATATCTTTTAATGTAGGCCTACGTAATGAATTACAATTTTCATTATTAAATTTTTAGAAGTGCTTTAGAAATAATTCTTATAAAATTCGGAGTTAATGCGCATAAGCTGTGGCTTGTGGTTGAATAGGTTTAAATTATCTGATAAACTCACCAACAATCCAATCATGCTCACCGGGAATAACATCAGTTCGATTATTTATTTGAAGACATACTGTACGAAGGTAATCCCAAAAATTAGGTCTCCTATTCTTTTATAAATACACAGACCTGTTTATTTCTACAATAATGATGTATAGCTTGAACATTTAGCTATTTTTCTGCATAATCACATTTTAGCTCTATGCATTTTTGTAGACGCTGTAACAGTTTTTGTATGACCAAGTCATACCAGCTCGCTGCCATGCTGTTCAGGAAGTTGTGAACCTCATCTTTCATCTGGCACCCATCTTGCGCACACCTTCCGTTATTTCAACTTTTCCGTTAAAATTCAGTGAGCGACGCTTCGGGAAACATCAGGAACCAAAGTGAAGAGATCATCCAAGGTGATCCGCTGATCTTCACGCATGATTTGCTCAAGCTTCACGACTGTCTCGACGGAAATTCACGGTGTCCCGTCAATTGGCGATGGATTTCAATTGGTTCAGTATATTTAGCGTTCAAAAACCGCACTTGGCGGTAACATCCAACGGCTATTAAGCCAAGACTGAGTGCCTCAGCGTGGCGTGCGCATGTTTATATGTGAGCGCGGGAAACACTCTTCACAATATTGTGACCAACAGCCACATGAACAAAGTTTTGTATTTATAAAAGTAGGAGACCTTATTTTTGGGATTACCCTCGTACATATCTACAGTATTTGGTAGATACATTTATATTGTTGTTGTACTTCAATCTCGGAGGGGCTGCCTGGTCGAGGCGGTAAAGGCGTGCTCGGTTCGCCCGGAAGGACGTGGGTTCGAATCCCCGTCAGGAAGTCGTAAAATTTTAAAAACGAGATTTTCACTTCCGGAGGTGCATATGGCACTCAGCCTACACCAAAAATGAGTACCGGGTTAATTCCTGGGGGCAAAGGCGGCCGGAGCGGCCGGGCGTAGAGCTTAACCACTCTACCCCATCACGTGCCGAGGCCTTCATGGCCTGTACGGAGGTGACTTTTCTTTTTTTACTTCAATATTGGATGAAAATCGCTCTTCATTTGGAGGCTATTATCATCGGACCTCTAATAAATTTCAAATACTATTTTCAGGAATTCTGCGAACAGGGAAAGTTACAATACGGCAATACTGTGCAAAATCAAGCAGCAAACTTGTTGAATTATGTAAATATATATTACTTTTTGATGAACGCACAACATGAATTTTACTTTTTTTTAATGGAATTACTGTAATTACCATCCAAGCAATTGTACGCTTGTACGCTTAAAAACCTGTACCTTTTGTAAATAGTAACACAAAAATTATAACGTGTTAGTTTTTTTGAGTGTATAAATGTAAGAAAATAAAACACTGTTTATATCAAGCGCAATATAAACCAAACCAGAATATCATGAAAGAGTCGGTTTTCTCGCGATTATAGCAGTTTAAAAAAATACTCTACCCCAATCAGAATTTCGGTGAGTAGTGAAGGAAAGCTTTGTAATCACAATCGAATGTCACTGTTCCCTTCCCTGCAAGTGTGTTCGTTCTATCGCTTCACGGTTACGTATGCTCGCTACATAAGCTGCTCGTATTTACTTCACGTCACACCAGTCGCACTGGACTAGCCTCAACGGGGGTCCAGCTGAGCACGTCTGATCTATCACATTGTTACTGAACCTGGAGGAACTGCTAATATTCTATATGACAATCCTGTTGAGGAAATATTGATCCACAACACATAAGTTATACCATTCAGTGTGTAGATCCTTTGAAATCTCCTTTCATCATTACACGACTTTTATCATATTGTCGTAGGGCATGGGAAAAGCACTTTGTAAAAATCTGTTACGGTAACACTGAACTGTTCACATAATTTTAAACAGCCCGAGAATCCTTTGAAATCACTTCCCACCGTTGCGCCACTCTTACAACAAACTGTCTGAATGACAGTAATTTCGGCGCTGCACCTGGAAAACCCGCTATGTAACGATCTTGTCAGGAAAGTGTGAATCACCGGTGATACCTGATAGTCTCCTGAGCACGTCGTTTGTATACCACCGGTGGTACAAATACAGTAATCCCGAAATTTAAAAAAAAAATTCATGCAGTCACAGAAATTATATAAAATTGTCTTTCTGTCTCTACATTTTAATATTAACCTGATCCTTTATTTTGATTCCGGAATGGACAAATATTGGCCTATATAAATCTCCAGTTGGTTTTCGTCCGTTTGTCGGTTTGTCTTTTTGTCTGTTACTGCATCACGGAAAATGGATACGTGGATTTTCATAAAACGTGGTACTGAAGTTTAAGATGAATAGGATCTTAGCTATACGTAGCCTAGTTCAAAAACTTTTAGCAGAAAAGGAACTTGAGAGTGGGTCCAAAACATAAAATTCGATGTATTCCTTTCACAGTAAGTTTTCCACGAAAATAGCTCATGACAAAATATATTTTAGAATATTATTTACAAACATTTTGTTCTCTACCTTTTACCGATACAGTGAAAAATAATGGGAATATCAGTGGCGACAGTGAGAAAGTTTAACTAACTCAATGGAGAGTTTCTAAAGAGATCATCATGTTGAAATTGTAAAGGTTTTATACATCTCTATGTACTTTTTAACCTGATACTGGTTTTAATGTAGGGGTCCCCACACAACAAAAAGCTAACATTCAAGTTCTTTCCTCAATTGTGCCAAAAGTTGAACGGCTAAAGGGCCCGAAAAGATTTCAAATTGTAAGTCTAGGATAGCTCTATCAAGCTAAAAAGACAAATTTCGAAACTCACTTCCGGCCTAAATGCAGTTCCGGAAAAACTGCCTAAAATGCTTGTTTCTTTGCTCGTTTTCTTTTTTATTCAAATCCTAGGCAAATTAACTTATTTACATAATTATTTCTGTAATGTGTTCCTTGGTTCAATACCCTCAGGCATTTCTTGATTTTTTGAAAAATATCTACACCGAATAGGGCCTATACTTATAAGGGTTTAAGTGAAACTCTGCAATGGCTCAAATTAGCGCTCGCAGTGGTATAAAAAGGCAAACTTACAATCTAATTGACCGGAAAACGATGATTAATACAAGGATTTAATTTTTTTAGGAATAAATAAAGGATGTATTCTCATACTTTATTATATTTTATTTACCTAAAATTCGTAGCTCATATCCCTAGGATGTTTTCAACATTGAGTTGCTTGTCTGAAGGGATAGAACTGTGCATCTTTTCTACTGAAAAAATAAATAAAATCAAAAGCAAAAATAAGGCAAAGGATATGGTACGTCCCGACAAACAGCTGGCAGGGAGAAGCATGCTCACCACGTGAGGGGTCTACAAAGTGTAATCATGCACGTACTGAGTAACTGTCAGGTCAATGAGGGGTGATGCTGAACATGCAATTTATTTAAATGCTCCAAGAGGCCTCCCTAAAATTTGAAGGAGAAACACACTTTCATCAGAATTAAATTCATTGGCCAGAATTCCTACGGCTCCACAATGTAATAGCACACAAAATCGTTGGGTAAACACTGTGCATGAACAACCATTGCCCATCCCTGAATTAATTACTTTAACATTCCATTCGGTCGGTGACTACTGTACTTAGAAGAGAAGGAAAATGAAAAAGAGAGATCGGAGGGATTTGAGAAGGAGAGAAACACCACATCAACATCATCATCATCAACATCAGTGCCTAAAGGCAATGCTTTGTCTATGTAACCATTCTTCTCTATCCTCGATTCCTCGTGTCGTTTCATAATAATGAAGATTCTGCGCCAAGTCTTGAAGGATTTTTTTCCTCCGTCGCCCTCGGCCTTTCTTCCCCATGATTTTCCCTTCTAGCAGATTGGTAAGAAAGGTATTATATCGCAAGATGTGGCCAGTGAATTTAGCTCTTCTTCTCTGTACCGTTAGCATCAGATCTCTCTTCCCTTGAATTTCTTGTAGAACGCTTTTGCTTTTTCTCTTTCCAATCCATTTAACCCTTAACATTCGTCTCCAGGCCCACATCTCAAACGCTTCCAATCGTTTTCAATCCTGATCCCTGATTGTCCAAGATTCACAGCCATACAATAGCACACTCCATACAAAAAAAATCACGAATATCTTACTAATTCCAAAATGTAAATTAGCACTGATTAAACGATTTCTCTTATTAATAAAAGCCTGTTTGGTAAGCGCTATTCGCCTTTGATATCTTTGTTGCATCCAAGGAACTGAAAATCACTACCGATTGCCTCGTTGTAGTTGTAGACTATCGTCTACCGGACAATAATGACCATAACTGGAGTGAATCAAGTATTTATTGTAATCACAAGGTTTAACCAAAACTCAGAACTACATTTGTGTGCGAGTAGCTCATTAAGTTTGAAACTGCCAAGGTAATTTACCGCCACCTATCAACAATATTTAAACGTGGAGTAATTTTAGGAGAATAATACGACATTCATTTTAATGTGGTGTGCACACATAATACAACAGGGCACCATGAGCAAGCATGGTGCTGCTGGCAAGCTAATTACCTACTTCAACTGTCGTTAGCTTTAATTTGTTCAGCTACTGTCCTCCTCTAACTACCTATAGTACACTGTGCTGGACACTCTACATCATGATGAACTTGCAGTGACCAAGAAAAGCTTGCAAAACATTCCTCCTTTACAAAAAGATTTCCTAACTGATGATCGTGTGTCTTCAATTGTTATAGATCTTAAGAGACGCCGGAGTGCTGCAGTGAAACGTTCCTTAAGGTGTCAGTAAATCTAAACGCCCTCAAATGACAAGTGACCACGTCGGAGCTTCATTTTACCGTCTTGGGCCGGATTACGTGGCTGAGAAGTTAGAATACTGGTTATGTGAGGATAAATTGGCCACTTCGATCTCAACTCAATTTGAAATTATTTGAAATTGTTCAAATACATGAACTTTGAAATAATAATAATAATAATAATAATAATAATAATAATAATAATAATAATAATAATAATAATGTCTTACACCCAGGCTGAATGGTCAGCCTTGACGCCTGTAGTTCAGACGGTCCCAGATTCGATTCCCGGCCTGGTCGGAATTTTTTATACAAGCTGCTTTACGTTGCACCGACACAGATAGGTCTTATGGCGACGATGGAACGCGAAAGGGCTAGGAGTGTGAAGGAATCGTCCGTGGCGTCAATTAAGGTACACGGAAAACCATCTCCACGGCTGCCGACAGAACCCACTGTCTCCCGAATACCGGATACTGGCCGCACGTAAGCGACTACAGCTATCGAGCTCGGTGGAAGGGAATTTTAATTGCGTTTGATTAATTCTTTTGGCTCGGGAACTGGATGATTGCGTTTTCCAAAACACTCTCCTCTTCATATTCAGACAACTCACCACACTATCAACTACCACAGAAACACTCAATAATGATTACATTCCTCCGTATAGGGTCGGCGTCACGAAGGGCAACCAGCCGTAAAACAGGCCCAAATCCACATGTGCAACACATTTCGCACCCGAGAGCCTCGCGTGTGGAAAAAGCGGTATAATATTAATTACAGTAATAATAATAATAATAATAATAATAATAATAATAATAATATAAAATTATTATGTGAATGCCACTGGTTTTACGTCTTACTACTTTCACGGTTTTCGGAAAAGCTGACGTACCGGAATTTTGGCAAACGTAAGTTCCTCTACGGTATCTGCAAACCTACTCACACGAGGCTGGAGTAACTTCTCTGACCACCTTCAGATATCACCGGATCGACCCCGCCAACTTGGGCTCAGGAGGCCAGCGCTTCTACCATCTGAGCTACTCAAACGACCGTCAGCTTCGTGTCGGTAGATTTACTAGAACGGAAAGGAACTCCTGCGGGACGAAATTCTGGCACCTTTGTCTCTCCGAAAACCAACAAAGTAGTTATTTGGACGTATGTCCAATGACATGATTAGAGTATTACCCTATTGCTTCTCCGGAAATAAAACCCACAATAGAATACAGCTGGATCTGATGCTGCCACTGGAACCCAAATATCCTGGCTTCAAATATTTTTGGACTTGATTTTCAGTAACACCACCGTGTGGCAACAGAAAGAGTATCCGATCTTGAATCCCCGGCCAAGTAAAAGAAGAGGAAAAGGGAAAAGAATCTTGTACATGTGGCTACTGTTGTTTCTACTGCAGGGGCTCGGAAATGAAAGAGATCCTGTGTGGACTAACACTCTTTGAAAGTGCTACCCACGCAAACTCACGTAGACAAACAAGTGAGGAGCTTTCACCGTACGATAGTAGAAGACTCAATGGAGAAACAATGAACGTTTTTAAAGGCTCTGTAGACACTCCACAGCTCATTGCAAGTTGATTAGTAATTCATGCTTATAAGATTCAGTGTACTATCGGGCACTTTTCATGCAGTCCGCTTGGGAATTGTCTTATGCGCTTCAAAACTGACCTCGTCTTATGGGTTGTGTGAGTCCCCAACCTAATTGATCCCAGTTCACTGTTTATCTGTAGCAGGGAAAGTGCCTAAATTTAAAAAAAAATCCCTTCTGTACGAATTATGTGTGTCAGAGTCACATTTGCACCATGGGGAAAAATCGACTTACAGTATGCGACTAAACACACAGTACTGAAATTACAAACATACTCGGAACATCAAGGTACGTCATTATAACATGCCAGATGGCGACGATAACAAATGTCTAACAGCGTCAGTAGAGCATGTGTTGAAAATATGCATCCTAACGTCTCACGCATTGTTTATAGCGTTTCTGTAGATTGTCAAACATGTTGGTGGAACGCAGTTTGCCACAAGGCACAAAGATTACTGCATCTTCCCTCGTAATTCGGGAACATTCCTAGGTGGATCATCTGACCGGAAAACCTCAGCATGCCCCACACTCAAGTTTCTTTTTATATGCTGATGATTTCAAGGTATCTGGTGGGGACAGGTTGAGCTCACAGGTCGTTGGATGTAGTGCACGACTTCGTATACCCTGGATGAATATTATCAGTGATACAGGAAGTTCCGATAAAGAGACAAGGAGAAGTATTCGGCTACGACGAGTCGCCATTATGATATTAATTAAGACTTGGAAGAACAGAGGAATTACAATTAATAGAAAAATCCGTCTCTTTGAAACTCTTGAATTCTCTGTTTTCTCATATGGCTGTGAGACCTAGATGGTAAAGTCTCTGGACAGAAAACAACACATCGATGCCTTTGTAATGTGGTGCTGGTGTAGAATGCTACGTGTGCCTTGGACCACCAGAAGAACCAATGCGTCCATTCTTCAGGAGCTGAAGATTTTGAAACGCCTTTCTTCTCTCATCAATGAAAGAGCCTACTGCAGTTCTTTGGACACATTGCGGGACGACCTGGACAAATACTAGAAAAGTTAATCATGGAAAGGAAGGTTGAGGGCAGTAGACCACGGGGAAGAAATGCAACCAGATGTGACCTGAGGAAAACCGAAGATCGTCCGGGATGGCGAAGCTGCAGCAAAGGTGTAACCAGAAAAGCTAGTGTGATCACAACACTAAGAAATGAGTAAATCAATTGGTGATTACTGATTACGATGATGATGATGACGATGCGGGCGTAAGTCCTTTCGCACTGTATTTCATACAGCAAGAATATTCAGCCTGGAAAGGCCACAACCCGCTCTACAGCAGCGATAACACAGGTGTCCTTGCACTGGAATGGCAAGGAGTTAAGCCGGCAACTTGTCCGTCCACACCGTTAAGTGGATATGTATACCTTTCAGGCTGCTAAATGGCGATACGACCGTGATTTTGTCGTCACCAGCAGATTTGATCCCTACCGACTGGGAATTTAATGTTCAAAACATTTCTTAGCAGACAAACCAGGGATCCCCATGTTATGAAAAAAGTAAAATTAAGCAATTTCCTCAATTGTTCCGAAATTTGAAGGGCGAAATGGCTGGAAAGCTTTAAAATTGTGAGTCTTGGATAGCTCTATCAAACTAAAAAACAACTTTAGAAAAATCACTCCCAGCCTAAATGCAGTTCCGAAAAACAGCCTAAAATCGCTTGTATTTTACTCGTTTTCTTTTTTATACAAATCTTAGCCAAATTAACTTATTTACATAAACTGCTAATCTAATCGACCGGATAACGATGGTAAAGGAAAGGATTGTAATTTTGATGCCAACACTGGCTTCTCAACCAAAGTGACTGCGGATCTAACTAGAGACAATTTACTACACGTAGGATTCTTGAAATTAAAAGTCATGGTCTTGTGGTTCAGATATCACATAAAACTGAAGATCCTGTGGGTATGATCATGATATCGTCAGTCTCGTAAAACTGTAAGCATACATGTTTTGAATAAATTATAGCCCATTTATGTATGATTTGTTCTCTCTTTTTTATTTATGATGGAGAGGAGGAGGATAAATAAATGAATATCTTTATTACCGTACTTAATGTCATTCCACCTTGATTAAACTATTTTTCATGGTTTTGGCAATGCAAGGCTATAAGTATCGAAAAAGGGGCCTACGGGTAAAATGGTGTCTCCATAACCCCAGACCGCAAGGCCGGCTTTATTACTAGAACTATTATTATTACTACTATCATTATCATGGGCTGATGATCATGACGTTAAGTCCCTTTAAACAACAAGTATTATTATTATTATTATTATTATTATACCTCTTTCTCCACACCTGTAGGATCACGGGTTTGAAATTGTCACACACGTGTATTTGTCCCTGTTTTATGGCTGGGTGCCCTTCTTAACGCCAACTCCATGTGAAGAAATGTAATCTCTATTGCGTGTTTCAGTGGTGATTGGTAGTGTTATGTTTTGTCTGAATGTGAGAGAAAAGTGTTAGGACAAACACAAACAACCAGTCCCTGAGTCAGAATTAATGAGACGGGAATAAAATCCCCAACCCGGGACCCTCTGGACCAAAGGCCTCAACGCTAACCATTGAGCCAAGGAGTTGGGCATTATTATTATTATTATTATTATTATTATTATTATTATTATTATTATTATTATTATTATTATTATTATTGTCCGGCTCCATGGCTAAATGGTTAGCGTGTTGGCGTTTGTCACACGGGTCCCGGGTTTGATTCCAGACAGGGTCGGGAATTTTAACCATAATTGGTTAATTCCGCTGACACGGGGGCTGGGTGTATGTGTCGTCTTCATCATCATTTCTTCATCACGACGCGCATGTTGCCTAAGGGCATCAAATGAAAAGTCCTATATCCAGCGAGCCGAATATATCCTCGGACACCCCCGGCACTAAAGGCCATTTCAACATCATTATTATTATTATTATTATTATTATTATTATTATTATTATTATTATTATTATTATTATTATTATTATTATTATTATGTTGACCACTCAGCCCGAAGACTGGTCCGACCCTGAACAGCTATGCCATCAGCTGTCATAGATGGCCTAGGCGTTGTTAAAGAAGCATGCAAAGGAAAAGAGTGAGGTAGTTTCCCGTTGCTTTCCTCACTGAGCCGGAAGATGCCGTTATGCTTACGTATCAGTCTGCCTAGCCCATTGATATGCAAGCACCATCCAATCCTATAGGCGACGTTTTCACACCATTCATAACAGAGACTGGCTGCATACGGAATGGCATTATTAGTATCACTCATACTTCAGTCACCATATTGTCAAAGCCAGGACAGGACAATGAAAGTAACGGATTTGTTCTAGTCTAACAGAAGATATAGTGGACTGTAAACATTAGGTTTCGCCAAGAAAGGCAGTCTATTAGTTTTAGGTGTTATTTCCAACCCGAGATCGACAGTGAATCTAAGCTTGATCAGCCGGAGAGAAAGCCAGGAGCTCCAGCACTGCGCTAATTACCCTACTCTTCTTCTATTTTAGCGTACTTTGTACCACGGTCAACAATTGACTTGCTAGTAAGTCCTTCTTCTTTCTCCCCGAACTTCTTTATCATTTCGCTGTGGCTCCTCTTCTCCTCCTCTGACCATAATTATGTTGTTGGACTTTTCATTTTGCTTTTCCTGGAACCCCTTCAATATCAATTTTAGCTCCAAACATATTTCTATTAAAGTTTTCTTTTGGATTGGTGCCAGCTTCCTCCATGCCCTTTCTTGTTTCTTCTACCCATTTAGTTGCTTTTAATTTGATGATGTGGTTAAAGATTTTCTTTCTTAGTCGACTCCCATTCATTCTTGTGAGGTGCCCATAAAACTTTAGTCTCCTCTTACGCATGGTGTCTGTGATCTCTGTCCGTATAGATCTTCATTTCTCCTCTCCCTTCATGTGCCATCCTTTCCTTTTTTTGGGTCCTAAAGTCTTTCAAGATTTTTCTTTCTTTCTTTCTTTCTTTCTTTCTTTCTTTCCTTCTTCTCTAGCTCATCCATTTCCACTTTCTTACTCAGAATCAGACATTCTGAACTGTTAAGTCCTTTTTTTTTACTTTTTCTATTTGCGAATTGGCCACTGAGGATCACGCTACAATTTCATTTCTCTTTGTCTGAAATTTCTTCTTCATATGGGCGTTATGCTGTTTGTTATGTTCACCCGTCCAGGCGCTTCCCGTTTTTGCAGTTCTTTCGTCTTGTAACCCTTACAAATTTTAAATCATGATCCGAAAGGTTTTCCTGTCTAAATCTGAACTTCATGGATTTAGGATTATTATTATTATTATTATTATTATTATTATTATTATTATTATTATTATTATTATTATTATTAATATCCTTGCTTTCGCACCCTATTTTGTAAGATGTTCTTCATTCCACTTGATTCAAACCATTTCTAGGAGTAGCTTGAATTTAGTGAACAGTATGTCGTCACTCACCCTCTCCTGTTAATATGGTAGTGGTCGTTCTCAATGCCAGCAACCTTCCACCATTAGTGGAAGAGCGGTCCTTGCAGCTGAAGTGTCAGTGTTACGAAGTACATGGCGCCACCATCGTAAGCGTGATCCTCGCATTTTCTTTGCGGTTGAGGTAACCTTGAATTTCTCCCGCACATCGTTGTTCTTTGCATGATCTAGTCGAATCAAGTAAATGGACCATCACAACAACATTTTTTATTTCTTTTGCATAAAACGCCTGATCATGTCTTCATGTTGTTGACCAGCAACTCTGTTCCACAAAAAGTTCAACGGTGTGACCACTGTGTGGCAGATTTTAGATTTTAGGTGGAATCATCTTATCACACACACACACACAACTCTCCAGAAACTTGGTGCTTAGTTTTACAGCCGGATCTCTTTCCTATGTGGAGGGATGTATTCACTAAAGCGCATTTCTTCTCCTTACAATTTACTTCCCGTCGCACCGACACAGATAGGTCATATAGCGACGAAGAGATAGGGAAGAGCTAGAATGGGAAGGAAGCGACCATGGTCTTAATTTAGGTACATCCCCAGCATTTGCCTGGTGCGAAAATGGGAAACAACGGAAAACCATCTTCAGGGCTGCAGACAGAGGGATTCGAACTCACTGTCTCCCGAATACAAAGTGATAGCTACTTGACCAAAGCCACGCGACCACTTGTTGGTTAAAGAGCACATCTGTGGTGATTGACAGTATGATGTGTGTAAAGGAAGGTGTGTAGCCTATTGCGACGAACACAAGCGTCCAGTCCCCAAGGTTGTGGGATTAAACATGAGTTAACTAGATTCGGAATCGAGCCCACGACCCTCTAAAACGGATGCCACTATGCTGAGCATTCGGCTAAGGAGCCAATCGTGCAATGAAAACAACAACAATAATAATAATAATAATAATAATAATAATAATAATAATAATAACAGCTTTACGGCCCACTAACTACTTTTAAGGTTTTCGGAGAAGCCGAGGTGCCGAAATTTAGTCCCTCAGGAGTTCTCTAGTTATATCCCTCACCGGGAATAGAACCCTAACCCATTAATACTAGTGTATTCGGCTTCTAAAAGCTACTTTTATTATTATTATTACTGCTGCTGGCATACTGTATGAGTGTCAAGCAGTTTCAACAGACCTTAGGCAAACTAGTGACCAATACTGGTGAGTCAAGATGTGAGTAAGTTTCAATAACAACTCAGAGTCCAGGATGACACATATCCTGACACATATCCTCAGGCTTGGCAGAATCAGCCCAAACCTTTCCGTGACGTATGTGCCCCACTCCCTGGTGCCATCAGAAACCCCTTCCTAAACTCCTAACTCTTTGCCACACATATCCCCTCTTCCCTGGTAATCAACCAGTACGAAGACAATGTATCCCACCCAGAGGGATTGACACGTGACTGCCCTAATTCATATAAAACCCTGGACTCCAAATGGAAAAGGTCTCTTGTAATGTAGTCAGCTAAGAACTACCAACTAATTGAGTTGGCTGTTAGGCGTCAGGCCTCAGAACGTGTAAATAGACTTTAAATCTTCAAATGTAATAAGTGTTAGTAAATTAATAAATACAATATTGGACATCTTCGTTTCATTTGGAATAAGATATACTCAGACTCGTGGAGAACCTGTGAGGACCTAGCTTAACAACCCAACAAGCTAACCACGAACTTGTTAAGCGACAAACTTAACTGGGGGGCCGTGGCCGGGATTTGATACACGATCGCCACAAGATCTACGTGCTAGTTGGACAAAGTATTCAGACAACGATCCAGAATCGCCTTTCGCTACTTGTCCGTCAAGCCAGTATCTTCCCGCAAACTACTGAAGTCATCTATTCCATTTGAACCAGCCAGCTAGAAGGAAGTGGAACTGACAACCTCACTGGAGGCCTTTCGACCACAACCGACTACGCCAGCTTGAAGGAAGGAAGCTAGCCGACAACGCTCCAGAAGCGCCTTTCGACAGCAACCAACCGCCATCGCTGTACGTGCGTACCGACAACTCCGCAGAGGGGCCTTTCGATAGCACGACAACGCAGAAGGAAGTCCAACCGACTACACAGCTCAAGGAGAATGCAGTCCATGCTGATCATCATTTCCTGCCTGTGAGTTACATTTAAAGTACCTATTTGTGATGCCTGAATATTGCCAGTAATAACATCATTCATCTCTTTTAGTTGAGCAAGAGCAATAATAATAATAATAATAATAATAATAATAATAATAATAATAATAATAATAATAATAATAATTTAAATTATTTCACCTAATCAGTCAAATAAAGTCACTACAATGACTGAGACAGAAATGCTTTCAAAATTTGAATATGCCCAAATTCAGTTGCTACCTGAATTTAACGGAAGCGCATCTTGTAGTTTAGACTATTTCATAGCGAGATGCGATAGTTTTATAAATACTCACAAGAGAGCCCTTACAGTTCCCAACGCAAATGTTATTAACGAATTTTTATTTAATGTCGTTAAATCCAAATTAAAAGGAGAAGCTAGTAGTATTTTGGATCTCGATGCGAACTCTAGTTATGAGAAATTTAAGGAGAAATTAATTAGAAAATTTGGTGATGTCAAAGATGAGAGATTATTAGTACAGGAAATTTCCAACTGTTTCCAAAAGAGAAACGAGAGTTACACAGATTATCATGACAGGTTGGACACTTTAGTCCTCCAATGTAAAAGTTTATGCAAATTGAACTACAGAGACCAGATCTTGGAGCTCAAGTTGAGAGAGCTAGATGATCTGAGTCTGAACACTTTTAAAGCAGGTATTTTAGAACCGTACCGAGCGTACCTACGGTATGCTCAAGTTACAGACTTAAGTCAAGCATTAAGACACTGTAGGACCTATGACAATGACAGAGCGCATGAAAATTACATGGATCAATTGAGAGGGACACCGAAATATCCTCTCAATAACAGTGCCAGTCACAAGCCATTCATGCAGACACAACCTAACAGGAACAATCAAACGACACAACCACTAAACCATGCCACTCACAATCCATTTATGTATCCAAGACCACAGAACCATTACTTTCCTCAAATGCGACCTTTTGCTACCCAATCAAACCAACAATTCAGAAATCCTAACCAACAACCAAACTTCAGACCCTTCCAAGGTCCGAACCCACCTACTGCCAGACCACAGAACCAACAACCTTTTAAGCCAATGAACCGACCTTATCCTACACCAAATAACCTTGCCCGACGCTTCACGACCAATAATCAAAGGTACCCAACACCTATGTCAGGGGTATCTACCATCAGAGGGAATGTAAATACACACGCAGAGGAGACTAACGAATGTGACTATGTACCACCAGAATATTTTCAGGAGGCACAGTCATCAGACTACACTCAGGAAACTCAACCCCACGAATACGAGTTCGAATACGACACAGTCGATTCATCACTACCTCAGAATAATTATGAAAACCAAGAACAGAGTCAGGATTTTCACTTGGTCCCGCCATCTCAAGCGAAGACCTAAATAACATAAGAAACGCTCCCAAACTGCCGTTCATCACTCTATTTGGATTCAAAATCTTGATAGACAGTGGTGCTTGTTATTCAATAATGAACCCATCGATAGCACATGAATATTTTGCAGAATATTTGTTCCGAGAACCATTCTGCATACAATCTGTTCATTCGGAAACAATGGGTGAAGAAAACATACAATTCCCAATTTTTTCAGAATATGAAATTGACACGCCCGTAGATTTTCGAGTCATGAAATGGCACGAATATTTCGACGCGCTAATCGGAACAGCTGATTTTGTTAAACTAGGTGCAAAAATAGATTATAAATCAAACCTAGTTACATTAGACAACAAAGACATACCATTCTATTTCCACTCAAACAACAAGCAAGTAAATTTTCAGCCTTCACCAGACATGCAGAAAATTGCTATCCCTGTCAATATCGAACAAGGGGATGTATATATTCCAAAGTTTGAACATGAAGGAATATATTTTGCAGATGCAATTTTGCATGCAGAAAACTACCAGGTCATGTACCCTATTGAAACACAGTTAAAACAAGAATTTAATAAACCAGTGTTAGTTGAACCTTTAGAGAACATTACAATACAGCCACTGGAAATAAATTCTATTTCAGACCACGATATTCAAGAATATCTCCGCACACAACATATGAACGATCTAGAGTTTAGAGTCATATCAGAAATATGTTCTGAATTCTCGGATGTATTCTACTATCCCGGGTGCGATTTAACATTCACTAACGCCGTAAAGCATTTTATTCGAACTACTGATGAGGACCCGGTATATCAGAGAAATTACCGATATCCTCCCGCACTAAAGAAGGTATTAAGTGAAGAAGTTGAAAAACTTATTAGCCAGGGAATAGTCACCAACAGCGAATCTCCATATTGTAATCCCGTGTGGGCCGTGCCCAAGAAGCCAGACGCTTCTGGACAGAAGAAATGGAGATTAGTCATAGATTTCAGACAGCTAAATAAGAAGACCATTGAAGACAAATACCCTCTCCCTAGAATAGAAGAAATTCTAGACAACCTAGGTCACTGACAGTATTTCTCGACTTTAGATTGTGCCCAAGGATTCCATCAAATTGAAATGGATCCTAGATCTATAGAAAAAACTGCTTTTACTATAGACAATCGGCATCTAATGTACCGCAGAATGCCATTCGGGCTCAGAAACGCTCCGGCCACTTTTCAGCGCGTAATGGACAATGTCCTACGCCCCTTTCTTTTCAAATTCTGTCTGGTATATATGGATGACATCATCATATATAGCAAATCCCTAGAGGAACATAAACAACACCTGACCCTTGTAATTCAGAAATTACGAGAAGTAAATATGAAAATACAGCTCGATAAAACCGAATTTCTCCACAAGGAAGTAGCCTTCCTAGGTCATGTTGTTTCACAGAACGGAGTAAAACCTAATCCCGAAAAAATCAAGGCAGTCAAAAGTTACCCTATTCCCAAGACCACCAAAGAAATCAAACAATTCTTAGGACTAGCGGGTTTTTATAGGAAATTTATAAAGGACTTTGCTAAAGTAGCATATCCAATGACCCGTTGCCTAAAGAAGGGATAAAAAATCGATGCAGAAAACCCTGAGTACAAATCTGCATTTGAAACACTAAAGACCCTTCTAATAAATGCTCCAGTCTTAGCTTACCCAGATTTCGAAGAACCATTCGTGTTAACCACAGACAGTTCAGACTTTGCCATAGGGAGTGTTCTCACACAGAAGGGACACCCTATTGCCTATTATTCCAAAACCCTAAACTCCGCTGAAAGAAACTACTCCACCATAGAGAGAGAATTGCTTGCCATCGTAGAAAGTAGTAAGCATTTTAAACCTTACTTATGGGGACGACACTTTCATGTGGAAAGTGACCACCGTCCACTGCAATGGCTTTTCACCCTAAAGGATCCCAGTTCAAGACTCTACCGCTGGAAAATGAAATTAGGAGAGTTTGACTTTGACATAAAATATGTTAAAGGGAAAACTAACTATGTCGCAGATGCTCTTTCCAGAATACAAGTAAATGTAAATGATGAAACAGTTTCTAATGTACCCATCCCCGGAGATGATACATACCAGAATGAAATGGACAATGAAACTGTACATTCAAATCAAGAAGATCCCATTTTCACTCTAAAAGCATCAGAGAGAAATTTGAATCAAAACCGTAACCAACTTATCATAAAATATGGTAACTTTCCCAAAATCCTTGAACAAAAACTATTCAAGAAATATACCCGCCATATCATGATAGTAACAGAGAAAAACCTCCAACAAGATTTGAATAGTCACCTACTCAAAATAATTAACACGTCAAACAGATATGCCGCCTACTTTGACGACGTAACACTCGAAATCCCATTCATCAGGGTATGTCAGAAATTATTTACGTCAGAATTAATAATCATTAGGACATCTAAATTTCTAGAAGATACTGAAAGCTCAGAGACTCAGAAACAGTTGATATTACAATACCATTCAATAAACCACAATGGTATCATTGAAACATTTGAACATTTTCGAACCAAGTACTATTGGCCACATTTGAAAGAACAAATTAGAAATCTAATTAACCAATGTAACTTATGTCAGAGAAATAAATATGAAAGACACCCTAACGAAGTACCAAACCAAGGCCTTATTACAGCCGACCACCCGTTCGCTCTGATTCATATTGATACTTTTCATTTTGAACAGAACCGCATTTTAACTATACTAGACGTATTCTCTAAATACGGACAAGCGTATTTACTATCCAATGGCACAGCCATGGCAGTTCTGAATCAACTGCAAGTGTATTTCTCACACCATGGATATCCCAAGAGAATTACCCATGATCAGGGAGGAGAATTTGAGAATAGCTTAATTACAGAATACTGTAAAGCTACTAACATTGAATATCATGCCACTACACCTCTGAATTCATCGTCTAACTCCCCGGTAGAAAGACTGAATTCGACCCTCCTCGAAAAACTGAGAATCTCAAGAGATCATGATAAATTCACTCCACTCCCACAGCTAATAACCACTGCGATCACAAATTATAATTCTTCAATTCACTCCACAACCAAACAGCCACCATTCAATGTTCTATACGGCCCGTATTACAAAGCACTAAATCATATCTTCTCCTCGTCTCCAAAAATTAATGAATATATTGAGAGACAAGGAAACCAGATGAAAATCTTAATTGAGAATAAATCTGACCCAGCAAACCCCATTTTCAAACACTCCTATCAAATAGGTGAAAAGGTATATGTCCTAGACCCTCTAACCAGAAATAGGAAGTCCAAAAACCTATATAATGAAGGCACAATAACCAAAATCGAAAAGAACCGAGTATATTGTAAAATGAAAAATGGCAAGACCCATGTCAGAAATTTCCGTGACATTAAACCTAAAAGGAAATCTCTTCCCGTTCCAGATTCCTACCAGGATATGCCACCATCTACACCAAACCCATAACCACATCAGGATTTTATGCGGACCACATGGGATCTGTATTGGTAATCGATAAGTACCATAAATTCATGGTTCATTTCAATCTTACTACCTTAAAAGAATCATATAAAATTATTGATGATACTGTCTCTAGTCTTGTATTGAAAAGCAATAATACTTTTCCTCACTTAATATACGAGTTAACTGAAATAACCAAAGATACCAAAAAAGAATTAAATAAGCTAATACCCAGTACTTCTAACAGAACTAAACGAGGTTTAATAAACGGACTAGGAAAAGTAATTAAGTTCATCTCTGGCAATCTAGACCAGGACGATTTATATAATTTACAAAATCAATTAAACACTTTAAAACAAAGTCATTCTAATGAAATCATGCATATAAATAAACTAGTATCATTTACAAATTCAATTGCTCAAAAATTTTATGATGAAATGAATCATGTTAATGACAATATGAAGGTAATTCAAGGTATACTTCGAACAGAAGACTTCAAGATAAATCTACTAGAAAACATCCAATACGTGTTACTGTGTATTAACAAAATCCGAAATATCATACGAGTGCTTCAAGAAACCATTAGTCTTTCATTTCACGAGATGACAAATGTAAAAATGCTATCAAGAAAAGACTTAACTAACATTGTCAAACATTTGTTATCAATCTATCCTACACAGAGTATGATCCATACCGATCAATATAATCAGTATGAAAACCTAAAAATGTCAAAAACTCAAGTCTTTGTGCTGGACGAAGAAATGATAATAATCCTTTCCATGCCAATCACGGATGGAAATCAATATAAATTATATGATGTAACCCCTGTACCCACCATTAATAATGTTATACTTGTCCCATCTGAAAAATACTACCTACAAGGTCCAATTATGAAATGGTCTACCGTACCATGTGTTAAGAACACCCTATCATACGTATGCTTATATTATAACACCAGAATCACAAACTGCAACTTAACAAATACTGCAGGATGTGAATTTGCTTCTGTAAAGAATGATGTAAAATTATTTAGACCGCTAAACAAAGAACATATTCTGTTCTTTACAAGAAACCCAGAGGTAATCTTACAAACATGTCCAGAATCCCAGAAATCCATCCAGATTTCTGGACCACAGGTAATTTATTCCAATGAATCTTGCCCTATCTCCAATATGGGAATAACTTTACAACAAAAACCTACTAATTACATCCATACTTATCCTTTCCTAGGTATCCAGAAGGAACCTTTAATTAAGAATGAAATTACGTTTCATATTTCTCATTTAGATGTAAAGAAAATGAAACTAGACTTAAAACCCATCCGTACAACCTCTATTGACATAAAAACATTTGTGTCTACTAATGTCATCCTTGTTTTACTAATAATAGGAAGTATTACAATCATGTTCAGAAAGAAAATGTATAAATTATGTAAAACTGTAAAAATTAGGAATAAGAAAAATGTAAATGTTACTGAGGACAGTAACATGAAAATAAGGGGGGAGGAGTTATATCCCTCACCGGGAATAGAACCCTCACCCATTAATACTAGTGTATTCGGCTTCTAAAAGCTACTTTTATTATTATTATTACTGCTGCTGGCATACTGTATGAGTGTCAAGCAGTTTCAACAGACCTTAGGCAAACTAGTGACCAATACTGGTGAGTCAAGATGTGAGTAAGTTTCAATAACAACTCAGAGTCCAGGATGACACATATCCTGACACATATCCTCAGGCTTGGCAGAATCAGCCCAAACCTTTCCGTGACGTATGTGCCCCACTCCCTGGTGCCATCAGAAACCCCTTCCTAAACTCCTAACTCTTTGCCACACATATCCCCTCTTCCCTGGTAATCAACCAGTACGAAGACAATGTATCCCACCCAGAGGGATTGACACGTGACTGCCCTAATTCATATAAAACCCTGGACTCCAAATGGAAAAGGTCTCTTGTAATGTAGTCAGCTAAGAACTACCAACTAATTGAGTTGGCTGTTAGGCGTCAGGCCTCAGAACGTGTAAATAGACTTTAAATCTTCAAATGTAATAAGTGTTAGTAAATTAATAAATACAATATTGGACATCTTCGTTTCATTTGGAATAAGATATACTCAGACTCGTGGAGAACCTGTGAGGACCTAGCTTAACAACCCAACAAGCTAACCACGAACTTGTTAAGCGACAAACTTAACTCTCTTACGTGCCAGCAAATCTACCGACACGAGGCTGACGTATCTGAGCACTTTCAAATACCACCTAACTGAGTCAGGATCGTGCCAATTTGGGGTCAGAAGGCCAGCGCCTCAACCATCTGAGCCATACAGCCTGGCTAATAATAATAATAATAATAATAATAATAATAATAATAATAATCTGGCACCTTGGCTGACATTTATCCTAGCGGTCATCATGATGCATCAGTTCAGAGGGTGTCCGGCTCCGTGGCCAAATGGTTAGCGTGCTGCCTTTTGGTCCAAGGGGTCCCGGGTTCGATTCCCGGCCGGGCCGGGGATTTTAACCTTCATTCTGTAATTCCGATGGTTCCGGAGCTGGTTTTGTGTGCCGTCTTCAGCACCAAAATTCATCCTACATAGGGGTCCATCCTCACAGATACGCAATTCACTCATAACTCGAAGGACCTGTACCAGGGTGCTTCGGAGGCCCAACCGAGCTGAGGATGTTAACCCCGTCTAGATAATTTCTCTGCTCGGGGATGGGGTATTTTTGTGTTTGTCTTAATACGAACACTGCCGGAGGGGAAATTTATACACCTGGAAAGACGACATCGATTTTGATCCGATGACGGCAGATGCCGCCTGGGGAATAATAGATGTACTGATAATGGTTTCAAAGTCGTCCGCCGACAGATAGCATAGTGTCATATCTGCCAGTGCGTCATCTGCGTGTACCCTTTAATAGGGAATGTTTACAGCCATAAGGCTCAGTGTGATATAAACGTGCGAAGCAAACAGGCACCATGCCACGGAGACGCACTCGTGCTTCCTACAGTCAACCGAGCGAGTTTGACAGGGTCCTTCCAAGTGGCGGGGTGGTCGTTTCGGAGAATTTCCACACAAGTTGGACGTGCGGCGTCAGTTGTGCAACGATGCTGGTTGCATTGGTCACGTGAACATTCTCACACCCGTAGACGAGGTTCTGGACGTCCACGCGGCACAGATGTCCGCCAAGGTCGTCGTATTGTAAGGGAAGCAGTGGCAGATCGTACAGCTACCACAGCACACATAAGAGGGTTTGTGAGCCCAGACGTGTCAATACGAACTGTTGCCAAACGGTTACTAGCAGTGGGACTACGGACACGCACACCTCTATCCCGTCTTCTACTCACGCCACAGCATTGACGTGCACGGCTCGACTGGTACCGTCAGAGGATCACTTGGAAGATGGAATGGCGAGCAGTGGTCTTCAGAGATGAAAGCAGATTCTGTCTGCACGCAAGTGATGATCGTTTGCGCGTACGACGTGGACCTGGCGAGCGCTGTCCCTTAGAATACATTCGTCCAAGACACACTGGGCCTTATGGTCCGGGGTGTGATAAGCTACAACTGTCGTTCGCCTTTGGTATTTGTGGAGGGAACGCTGACCAGCGCTTGGTACGTGTAGAATGTTGTAATACCCGTTCTTTTGCCATTCTCGCAACAGGAAGTTGATGTGTTGTTCCAACAGGATAATGCTCGCCCACACATTGCGCGTTAAACTCAACGTGCTCTGCAAGACGTGCTGCAACTTCCCTGGCCAGCACGATCTCCGGACTAGTCTCCCATCGAGCACGTGTGGGATATGATGGGACGACACCTGATACGTGCGACTCGTCAACCCACAACTCTTGCAGAACTACGTGAACAGGTCGAACAGGCGTGGAATAATGTATCCGCAGACAGTATTCGTCATCTGTATGATCGAATGGATGCCAAAATCAGCGCCTGCATTGCCGTCCGTAGAGGATACACCACGTACTAATACGGGTGTTTCAACATGGATCGACACCTGGTGCCTCAGTAACCCTTGACCTATTGATCTGTAAATGTAATCATTCGAAGTACTGCATATGCACTGTTTCAACAATAAATCTTGAGTGAATTGGGAAACTCTGAGTGGGTGTACAATTTTTTCAAGCGATATTTCCAACCCGAAATCGACAAGGATTCTAAATCTCGGCTAGCCAGACAGAAAGCCAGGAATTTAGCTACTGTTCTAATCTCGCCATTATTATTATTATTATTATTATTATTATTATTATTATTATTATTATTATTATTATTATTTTATTATTATTATTATTATTATTATTATTATTATTATTATTATTATTCTTACAAGACTGGAAGCCTGTGGCTCAATGAAGTAAAAATAATCCTTAGCTTCCGCTGGGATCTCAGACCGCCCTAAATTTTGTAAAATGGTAAAATTGTGGTCACCTCTACCAAAGGTTATTAAATCTCTAAAATGCAGTCGCTTAAGTGCGGCCAGTATCCAGTATTCGGGAGATAGTAGGTTCGAACCCCACTGTCGGCAGCCCTGAAAATGGTTTTCCGTGGTTTCCCGTTTTCACATCAGGAAAATGCTGGGGCTGTACCTTAATTAAGGCCACGGCCGCTTCCTTCCCATTCCCAGCCCTTCCCTGTCCCATCGTCGCAATAAGACCAATCTGTGCCGGTGCGACGTAAAGCAACTAGCAAAAGAAAAAAAAATATCTAAAAGTCACAGGAAACAAAGGAAAAGCCAACAGAAGGACTCAAGAGGTATTGGGAACGAAAGCGAGCATCCAAAAGGAACTAGTTATAAGCACTCCATAGTGGGCTTTAATCATGTATTCTTTTTATTCTTTTTATTCTTCTTCTTCTTCTTCCTCGTTTAGGCCTACGATGGACCACGTGGTTCCTAACTCTGGTGAGCTTTTTTTCTTCCTCTTAGCCCAGTATTCCTTCATTCTAGCGCTATGGATGTCTTTTCTTTCTTTAGTCCATTTCACTCCTACTCCTGGACGCAGTGAATTAGCTGTTAATGACTGGAGAGAGTCATATGTCTTGATTAACTTTCTGAACTTATCTCGGTTTTAAATGTCAGTGTGATCAATGTTTAGGTATTGTAGGTCTTTCCTAACTAAATTCGTTCATTTGGCATTTGTAGCTTTCCCTCTAGATACAGTGTTGAAGATCCTTGATGTGAGACTCTGGCTGTCCATCCTGACCATAGAATATTAGTCTTCTCTTCCTTATAGCTGTTGTAATGCTCTCTGTTTTACTGTACAGTTCCTTGTTGTGCCTGATTCTATACCCATCTCCTTCTTTAATGGGACCCATATTCCTTCTGAGGATCTTTCGCTCTTTCAGTTCCACTTTTCTTAGTTGTTCTTTCCGGGTCTTTAATCATGTATTATTATTATTATTATTATTATTATTATTATTATTATTATTATTATTATTATTATTAAACAATTTATTTTTATTTTTGTTTTTGCCGGTGTGTGGTTGGTACACGAGTGGTGGGAAATGAAATGAAAAGAAAGGTTGGGAACCTGTGCTCTCATATTTTTGGCCATGCGTGGTGCATGCAAAGGATATCAGCTGCTGAGTAGTGACAGTAGAAGCGACAGTTCAGGCAGCACAATTCACAAGTGGATCTCTTACTATTTGTAAAATAGACCTTCAGGCTGACGTGTTCTTGATAGGCATTGAAGAGGATAACACATCTTTTGAAATCGCGAATGAATTAAACATTCAGAAATTCCACTCATAAGACAAACTCTTCTAAAATGCCTTTTATGACATTTTATTGCCAGCTTAACTACAATCTTTTCAGTAAAAAAACTCGATATTTAATGAAAAAGGATAAGGAACTATGCAATATTACCAGAGTGAGTCAAGTGGCACGACGTTACAGTCGAATTCTGAAGAGATACACAGCGTACAAAGAAATTGAAAATTACTGCCCTAGGCACTGGAAAGAATGTGCACAGTATCCTGGTTTACGTTTCTTGAAAGGAACTCTTGTAGCCTATGTAAGAGACTGACAAAAAGCTCTTGTAAATATGACGCCGAGTTAGTTGACTTCTCAAAATAATTGAGGGGACCAAGAAAGAAATGCATAAAGGTAACAAGAAGACACAACGAGAAAAATGGAGAAGCGATATTTAAGAAGCAGTTTGTATCAGATAAATTTAAGAAACCATGAAGTGGTCTTGCTTCCTGTCTGGTTGACGACAAATTTAACCCTCTGAATGTCAATCGACCTTCCAGATGCCCCAACACAACTAGTGAAACGATTAGCCTGTACCTGAAAATATAGGCTGTTGATTTTTAACATCTTGAGAAATCTCTGTCTGTTCATTTTTTTAAGTTTTAAACTGAAGAATTATTTTCAAAATTAGCACTTTTGAATGCTTCTTGAAGAATTCAACAAATAATAATAATAATAATAATAATAATAATAATAATAATAATAATAATAATGCAAACCCTGTTTCCAGTCATTCGACTGGGTCAGGAATGCAATAAATGAAGCCCCCAACTGGCGGCGAGGATAGGAACTGTGCGGGCTGCCGAAGCCTGTCGCACTCCTCTGGGGCAATGATTAATGACTGACAGATGAAATGATATTGGAGAGTGTTGCTGGAATGAAGGATGACAGGGGAAACCGAAGTACTAGGAGAAAAATCGGTCCCGCCTCCGCTTTGTCCAGCACAAATCTCACAATGAGTGACGGGATTAGAACTATGGAACCCATCGATGAGATGCCGACGCGCTGCCTCCTGAGCCACGGAGGCTCTAATAATAATAATAATAATAATAATAATAATAATAATAATAATAATAATAATAATAATAATAATAATAATATACCTAGCGGTTTAGTCATGCTGTTTGGGTTGCGTAACTGTGAGCTTGCTCTCGGGAAATCATGGATTCGAATTCCACCGTCGGTAGCCTTAAAGATGGTTTGCCATGGTTTCTCATTTTCATACAAAGCAAATACTGGGGCTGTACCTTAATTAATGCCATGGCGCTACCTTCCCAATCCTAACTCTTTCTCATCCTTCCGCCGTCGAAAAACTTCGATGTGTTCATTCAATGTTAAACAATTAGAAAAAAGTGGAAGTCGTCTAATAATAATAATAATAATAATAATAATAATAATAATAATAATAATAATAATAATAATTGTACCGGTTGGTACACCTATACGCTGCACATTTGAATTTTCCACCTTAAAGTAGCCTACTCCTCTACAGCTGAAACTCTGAACTTTAAGAATTAATTCAACCGTTTATCTGAAGATGTCACTGTGTTAATTTCGAATTGTTTTTATTTATTAATTATCAAGAAGTGTGGACATTCTCTCACAGATGTCTCTACCAAAATCTATGATCATGCACCCTGGTGCGAAGTGAAGGAACTTTTCTTGAAGATATTTTGTATGCATAAGTTGTTGTCTTTACTAAATTTCGTTCCTTCGTTGGTGGGTTGGCAATATTAATTTTTCTTTCCGCCAGTTTAGAACTTAGCCAATCCTGAATATCTTTAATTAATTTTGGACCAATAGTGTCCTTCTTCTCCAATTTTAGTGTGTAAATTTTGGGCAACCAATAAACACCTGTGGGCGTGTCTTAATTATTCATGAAAGGTCTCGAATCTTCCATGAGGGTTTAAAAACTGCTGATTTTCATGGCTCGTCGCCACTTCAACAACATCTAGCTTAGTGTATGGAAGTATAGCAGGGGGCGGGTTGCGCCTCTTCCTTCGAGCAGCAGCTCTTCAGCAAAGGTAATGGCCTTTTAACATCTTTATTTCTTTCTTGCTCAGCAGTTTAACCCCCGGGGAAGGTTCGAAACCTTTTCAAAGTATCCTACATGTTTAGAAATGTAACTTAGTGCCGGCTTATGTAAACATTTTCTTATTATTTTAACTGTAAATCGGCGATAGAGAGTGCTTTACCCTCTCGAGCTCCCCTTCAATTTTGATTTGAGGTGACTACGTTTTCATAACCGATTTTCTTCTCTTCATTAATGTGTTAAATTATTTTTCTTATACGAGTCACCTCCCTAGTGTGGGAATAGCCCCTATGTAATCGGCCTAGTGCCCCTTAGGTTTTAATAAGTTGCATGTAGGAGTGCAAGCAACGCCTCCATTCATATTGGTATTTTGGGCCATTTCATTAACCTATTATTTTTCTTTTAAGGCCCGGTAGGCTGGGTACGTGATACCCCTGTTTAATTCGTGTAAGTTGCGCCTCGATGGCAAGTGATTGTAAAGCTTTGTATTGCCTTTAATAGGTTTGAAAGATTGAGAGCGGGTCAGCTCTTTATGGTGTTGTGGTAAAAGTGTCTCAGAGAGGCTTGAGATGTGAAGGTGGGAGCAAGTGCTCCATGTTATGAGAGGTTTTCTGCCCTTTGGTAATTTGTGGTTGTGAGCCGAGAGCTCAAGGAGTGTCAAATTGGGGCGCGAAGCCCAGGATTTGTAAAGACACCTTAACTTGTGTTTTCGCTTGTAGAATTATTATTGTACCTGAATATTCATTGTTATTTCACCTAGTGAAAAATTGTTAAATCTTGTTATCTGTTGAAAATATAACCTTTATTTAAATTTTAAATTCAACTTTCGGACTTGTAAGTTAGTTAGACCCATTCAGGCCCGCACCTTCTTTCACCTCTGCTGATCCACCAAAACACGGTAACAATAATAATAATAATAATAATAATAATAATAATAACCGTATGTTCTCAGCTACCAAGCTGCAGGTCCTTCTCAAGTGATGCCATCTAAGCGGCCTGTGTACCAATTTCAACGTCTATTTTCAACGTAAGTATGGGTTATGTATCCTTTATTTACGTTATTGATACTTAATATAATCCTACAGGCCTATGCAAGATAAAGAAAAAATAGCATAACACGTTCGGGAGAACGGTAACAAATCCATGGTGACTTCAAAACAGCCTATAGGCCTATTATGGTGGAGAATAGGAAGCTTGAATCGCCTACCAGGCGACAAGCGTGCGGAAATTACTGACACGTCCTATTTTTTCCATGGATTCTATTTCAGCCACAACGTTAAGCTAAATGTTGGCTGAACGTTCTTGATTATATGGCCACATATTTTGTCCACTTTTCTAGTTTTGGTCTTATTCAGATAGTATTTGTTTCTAAAGTCATGCTTTGGTCATATTTTGATGGGAAATCGTACAAATTCGTACATGTAAAACACAAGGTAGTTGAGTTTAAACGAACAAATATAACTTAAAATAAAATTCAGTAATTCGTGGAAACATTTGGCCGTCACTCGGTGTAGGGATGGGGTGCCTCCCTCTTACCCGGAGGGCCCGGATTCGATTCCCGGCCAGGTCAGGGATTTGTTACATGGATCTGAGGGCTGGTTCGAGGTCAAATCAACTTACGTGATTGTGATTACAATTGAGGAGCTATCTGACGGCGAGATGGCGGCTCCGCTCTCGGAAGCCAATAATAACGGCCGAGGGGACTCGTCGTGCTGACCACATGACACCTCGTAATCGGCAGACCTTCGGGCCGAGCAGCGGTCGACTGGTAGGCCATGACCCTTCGGGCTGTTGTGACATGGGGTTTGGTTTGGTTTGGGAAAATATTTACTGGTATTTTGTTTCAAAAATGTGAAATAATTGGATATTCATTACACATCTCCCTAGGTAAATTATTCCAATTCCTAACTCCTTTCTCTATAAACGAATATTTGTCCCAGTTTTTCCTCTTGAATCTAGTCCACACATGATGCGACCAACACGTAGTCAAAACTGTTCTCTTCGTTGTACCGTGGTGTCGACATACTTTGTCTTTGTGGCAGCCTCCGCATGGGGGAAGTTTGTAATAATAAAAAAATATACTCTTAAAAACACCATTTAGTCTTATTCTTTTACTAATGTCCTGCTAAGCCATTTCCTCGTCTCCTTACTCCCAAGTCTTTCCAGCGCAAACTTTGCAACATTTTCGCAGCACTACTTTTTGTCGAAAATCATCCAGAACGTATTGAACCCATGACCTTTGTGCCCTAAGAACATTATGCATAAATCGACAATCATTTAAAAGTTGGATTCTTGATAGCATGGATTTGACACGTGACGAGGGGGTGATTACCTTCGGTACCACGCTCTGGGGTACGTGACGTCAGCCACACGTGTCGACGGCGGAAGAATCTCAAGTCATTTTTATGAACTATTTCAAAGCGCGTGTACATGGCGTGACCCAAGCCAAGTCAAAAAAATATAGTGCCTATCAATGGAGGTCAATCATCTCACAAATCGAACCCGTATAAATTTTAAATGTTCATGAACACTACCGCCAGAAATGTAGCAATCATGTAGTCACTTTCAAAACTCTTGAAATTACAGTTTAGGTAAGTCAGAAAATTTATAGAAATTTTCTTGGCGGCAAAGGGAGATATCCGAAGAGAGGGGGTAACTGCTATAAATATGAAGGGACGCCATGACGAAGTCTCCTTCTCCGGCATTTGTGATACAAAGCGGACGACTGTTGAGCTGCTCTGCGAAATCCAATCAACGAAAGTAGACTGAGTTCAACTGCAGATTTTAGCCATTGTGGCTAGGTCTTGTCTCCATGAGGAGATAGTTTTCTTGAGTGAAATAATTGTACCAGATAGGACGGTCAAAGTACTGAATAAATTCTAATGTGATTAATTCGTGTGCGGAAATAATTATAGTCCATCGTGTGCGCTCAGCAAACAAGTGAAGGGTATTTTCTTTTTTTTATGCTTTATTCCAGGAAACCTGAAGAAAATTAATAATGAACTGTGAAGCCATGAATGTAAAAATGGCTAAATAAAATGCCAGGGTCGCAGGTGAGCCCTATGACGAACAATGGTGTGACTACATGAGGTAGGTGACTTTCCATCTTACTACCTCTTATATCTTGTCTCATGATCTCTAAAAGTGTATTTGAATGGGGATATACGACGCAGTGGTCACCACTACTAAGTTTTGTAAATGTGAGAATACGACTAAAAGAGTCATTTGTTTCATTTTCCACTTGGATAAATTTTTGAAGTCTTGCGAGTGCCGTATAATGTTGTAAAAGTTATTGAATAGGGTTTCGAAGTGATATCACGTTCAATGTAGATCGTCATCCGTGTGAGTGTACTGCCTATATTTTGTGATGCCAAATTAAGATGTTCAGTCGACGTAAAATTTTTCTGTCTGCAATTTGACGTTAATAATTTAGGAATCCATGGTTACTCATTTTCAATCGAGTGGAAGCGCGCTGTCGGGTGAGAACCTAGGGTGATGAATTTGGTCACGGAGAGAAACGTTTTTCTAGGCCCATTTTAAACTGTGTCTGACTGACAATAAAAGATCTAGTAGAATGTTTCAGTCATTTTCTCGTAAAAATCAAGTTATTAAATACGATATCCTTTATGCGAAGTTATTCATGATTAATGCATTGTGCTATATTAGACGTCGAGATTTCTAGTGAGGATTTTATTCCAGTTCTTTGTCGATGATAATTGTGGAGCTGGGAAACAGAGGTTAGTTTTGTTGATATGAGATTTGTGAATCAGGTTGGACCTGTCATTGAAGCCGGGACATGGAGGCCCAAGGAATGTTTTATATGAGTTTAGATGAGATGTGCGAATCAGGTTAGAGTCCTGTCATTGAAGCCGGGACACGATAGCCCGAGGTATATTTTATAATGTTGGGAATGGAAAGAAATTCATAGAAATCCATAGCGGTATTAATTGGCGACGCGTATAATTAGTGTGGGCATCTTGAAGCATAATCTGTGCATTTTGTTGGTTAGAATATCGTATTTGTTTAATTATGTCGGCAGAGTTTAAAGAAGAGCATTTTGAGAAGCCAGTCGACTGGAATAAACCAGGTGTTTCATGTAACTGCCAAGCGAACTTGGGGGACGAGAGGCCTCAGCTGTGATAACGGGACAGGCGTGGAATTGAGATTGTACTGTATTCTCGGCCAGGGAGAACGTTAAAATGCTGAATTTAGTTGAAATTCATAGCCGGTAATAATCTGAGTATTGTGAAATACTGTAAAATTTGTTTAATTGGGGACGTAATGAACATTTGAAATCATGAACTTTGAGTATAAGGAACAGAGTAACCAAATTCAGGGTTGTCCAAAATATAGAGCGATGGTTGTGATGATTGGTTTGTCTGTGAGGGGTGTGCAAAATTCATAAATGGTATGACGAGATATGACATCGTAGTTAGATGGCGAGTTGTTTGGTTTGTACGTAGATTCATAGGATATCCAAGTGTTAATAACGGTTAGGACTAGATTAAATTTTAAAAGTGTGAGATCAGGAGACAAGATATATAACTGGACATGAATTATGTAACAATTCTTTTCCAGCCAGACAAACATCACAAGATTGAATTCACATCACAGCTGCGTAGAAATTTGTGAAGAAATCAGAGTCCACGGAGATAAAATTTACTGTTCTTTAACATTTCGCTAAATCATTTAAATTTATTTAATTATTAAATTCAGTGAAACCGCATTTTGAAATAACTTTAATCAAGCGAATAACTTGGAGATGCATTCTGGAAATTTTAGTTTGTTTTCTGGGGAATATTAAAAAATAAAGTAACGATTAAGGGGACATATCCGAAGGAAATGGATTTTACTGCCACAAAGCTTGTGAGCATTGCTATTGTTGTAATTATTGAACTTTGATTGATTGAGCAGTGAATGTGCTGGGGATAGTAAAGTGGAAACTTTGGTCATCAACCGATGTAACTTAATTGTGTTTAGCCTTCAGCCTAGAAACTTGGATGGTCAGGGGGTCATCAACCTCAGTGATTTGGATTAGGGCCATATGCCATTGTAACATCATTTCCTTGCGGTCATCATCCACAATGACTTTAAAGTAACTTAGAAGATTAGATGCCGGTCCATGACATAGACGCAGGTCACATCGATTCAATTAAGGGTCCATGCCGTAGAACCACTGTGTGGCACACACCAATTGGACTGCCTTAATTATACCCAGAGTCCAGAGTTCATGTTACGAGGGCTGGACCATAACGAATCACTATGATGGTACATGTGGTCTCACATGGAAGCCGAATTTAAGGATTTCCAGACTTTCCTTTCTTAAATGATTAATAATTGAGACAATGGTTTCTAGTATGAATGCCCGTCAGGCAGTTACGTTAAAGTCTCACACCAGTGTTCTGACGTTTATGTAAAAATGATTGTGGTGTCCAGTGGACACAATTGACTTATATGATACCGTTGACATATCAGATTGCTTCAGAATTTTCCTGAATAAATAGGAATCTTTTAAACAGACCTTTCATTCCAGTAGATAGATTAGAATTACTGAACCCTACCTTTACCTCAGCAAGTGACGAAGAACCCGATACGACCCAAGAGACAGATCTCATGAACTTTGCTGATAGGTAAGAAAGGTAGGTATCCCTCAATATGGACCAAAGGGTTCAGTATCGATCTGATTTTCTTCGAATTTTCTCCACTTCTCGAATCAAGTAATTCTGGTGTGGGGTCTCATACACTGGAGCCATACTCCAATTGTGGTCTTACCAGAGACTTATGTGCCATCGCCTTTACATCCCTACTACAACTCCTAAATACCCCCCAAACCATGTGAAGAGGTCTGTAACCTAGGCCTAGGCAATTTTGGCCTGTAATTGAATCGGCTTCTGCATTCTAAAGGTTAAAGCTGATTTGAAGATCTGGATAAGGGCGAACATACCCTGGATAACACTACTGAGAAAATAAGAAGCTATTTTTTACGACCTTCTAACATAATGGCCATGGTCGATTCCTGCCCTTTCTAGCTCCAATTAATTTAACTATACTTACCAGCATAGGTAACACAGGTTATGAAAGGGCCAGGATCCATTTGTAAGTTCCTTGAGGAAGGAGCACTTCAGATTAGTATAGCAAAGACTGAATAGGCCTACACAGTATGTGGTTCAGAGGAAAAAAGAGTGACATAAATCCGCGCTATTAGGGAAAAGATCACTACAAACAAGAGAGTTTTTCTTAACTCGTTCATCATGGAGAATTGAGGATTAGATAAACAAATCAGTCACACGATTCAGGCTGGATGGAGAAATTCGAAGATGACAAGTGTGATGAGTGATAGAGAGAGGGTTGGAAAAAGGAGGGAATTGTGTTGAAATCGGTTGTGATGCCATTCATGATATACGATAATTAAACACGGCCAGTAAAGAAAGGCCACAAGGAAAAGCTAAAAGTGGCGGAAATGAATATGTTGAGGTAGATGATGGGAAAGACACGAGTGTATACAAGAGGAAAGACTGCTAAGGTTTGGCCTTATTATAAGGAAAGAGGTGAGCTTTTTCGGGAAGGAGGGTAAGCACTCTGCAGGTGGACGGAAGATGAGTGAGAGGGAGGCCGAAGAATATGCAGTATAAGAAGACTGGCTGGCAAAGGACATGAGTGTGAAGGGGCTGCGAGTAGACACACTAGACGGGAAGAAATGGAACAGGAAAATTAGGAACAGCAACCCCTAACTAAGAATAGGGAAAAGCTGGGG
This sequence comes from Anabrus simplex, assembly GCF_040414725.1. Lineage (NCBI taxonomy): Eukaryota > Metazoa > Arthropoda > Insecta > Orthoptera > Tettigoniidae > Anabrus > Anabrus simplex. The sequence goes on along the minus strand of NC_090265.1, from coordinate 859,935,607 downwards.
AATTAAAGAGATGGGTTGGCCGTGCGGTTAGGAGCGCGCAGCTATGAGCTCGCATCCGGGAGATAGTGGGTTCGAACCCCACTGTCGGCAGCCCTGAAGATGGTTTTCCGTGGTTACCCATTTTCACACCAGGCAAATGCTGGGGCTGTACCTTAATTAAGGCCACGGCCACTTCCTTCCCTCTTCCTTGACTGTCCCATCCAATCATCCCATCCCTCCACAAGGCCCCTGTTCAGCATAGGCCGCCTGGGCGAGGTGCTGGTCATCCTCCCCAGGAGTATCCCCCGACCCAGAGTCTGAAGCTCCAGGACACTGCCGTTGAGGCAGTCGAGGTGGGATCCCTCGCTGAGTTCGAGGGAAAAACCGACCCTGGAGAGAAAACAGATTAAGAAGAAGAAGAAGACACAATAATCTATAACTGGTGCTAATTTCTGCTTTTGAAACCTTATCATTTTCTCAATATCGTTGCGAATGATAGACAAAATTAGGGATTTTATATAGAGAGATTTTTCTGTCTTCTCACTCCAAGACGCACCTTATACCTGCGTCGCCGAAACCGGACTGTGTGACATAAAAAGAGAGAACGAAAAGAACAGTTTTGACTGCATGTGGGTAGCCTCGTGTGAATTAGCGTTAGGTGTGTATATATATATATATATGTGTGTTCAAAATCAAGAGTCTACGTCATCCTCTCTTGAAAATCATGGCATGAAATGGATTATGCATGTTTACCAGAGATGTTGAGCTAATGGGTGTGAAACAAGTGCCATGAGTGCTCCAGTAATGCACACACACACTCTTCGCCAGCCTTCCTGGACCTGACAGAATGCAAGGCAGCAGAGATGACGCGTTTAAGAGAATAGCCAAGCGCACAATGCGAGATGAGGGGGAAAAAATTGCGGCAGGAAATTGAATAGGGGAAGGGTGAGATGATATGGTGCAATGTTGACAGTGACTGGCAGCAGACAAGTGGGACTTAACACAGGAAAATGAGTTCTGATATAAATGTAACGTACTCAATTCCCTCAGATCTGAACTGATAAAATAGCACAGGCTGAAATAGAACACTAAAGGATTAATAATTTAGATATACATAGATATACACATTTGCGGAAGGACACTGAGTGACGTATTTCTCTTTTTACTCTCCAATCACTGGTACGCATATAGTCTAATAGTCATGTACAGGGACGCGCTTCGTTCAGACCTGGATGGCAGGCTCAGTCCCTGAAGGGGGGCTTAAATATAGCAACGAGAAGTGAAATGTGCACTGCCTTTCCCAAGGATCATGGATAGTTGTTGGATTATTATTATGATTATTATTATTATTATTATTATTATTATTATTATTATTATTATTATTATTATTATTATTATTATTATTATTATTATTATTAGAGTTCGCAAGTTTAATACCTAAAGAATTTCAAAATATGGAAGCAAATATGCCGTAAAAACTAGCGAAATATGACCAAAAATTGTTAAAAAAGCCTTAAGCTTTTGAGGGACAGGCCAAAAAGTTATTAGCGATAATACAGCAGATACATTTAATCATACAAACTGACAGAGCTACGGTAGGTACGTTAAAACTTTATACGTTCATTCAATATCATAGCCCTGACGTGCAGTTCTCACTGTGTTTTCCTTAAAAAGAAACCAAAAATCAAGAAGACGAAGTTTTTTTTTTTTTCTAGTTGCTTTACGTCGCACCGACACAGATAGATCTTACGGCGACGATGGGACAGGAAAGGGCTAGGAGTGGGAAGGAAGCGGCCGTGGCCTTAATTAAGGTACAGCCCCAGTATTTGCCTGGTGTGAAAATGGGAAACCACGGAAACCCATTTTCAAGGCTGTCGACAGTGGGGTTCGAACTTACTATCTCCCGAATACTGGATACTGGCCGCACTTAAACGAAGGCAGCTACCGAGCTCGGTAGACGAAGTATTGATGATGATGCTTGTTGTTTTAAGGGGCCTAACTTTGAAGGTCATCGGCCCAGACGAAGTATTAGCATGCACTTTGGCATCTGTCGGCGTACAATCCTAGAGCATCTCTGTCTCGGAATAATGTCTTCTAAACCTGCTACCTGTATATTGTTTGTGGAAAAAAAAATCTGCTACAGTATTTTGAATCCTGTGTATGAAACTCGACGCAGATAACATGTAGCCTACCTTAACAAAAACGACACCTCATTTTGAAACAAAAATGTTCAAACATGACATTATGTCACTACAATGGGCAAAATATGTTCAAAACAATGAATACGGCTGGAATATGCATTTATACGTAACATCAGATTGCTTTAAATGGGGTCAGAGGCCCATCATTTACTCTTATATTTCAGATTTCGGATAAAATGATTTCAGAAAGAAATATGATTTTTCCTTAACATCCGAACTTTTATTATTATTATTATTATTATTATTATTATTATTATTATTATTATTATTATTGTACCGGACGGTACACCTCCACGCCGCTAGTTCAAATATTGCGCCAGTTGAAACTCCTCTACAGGAGAAAGCCTGAACTTTAACAAACTGTATTAACTCAACAGTTTCTCCGAAGATAGCTCTGTGTGACTTTTGATGTGTTTTTGTTTGTATTTGATCAAGAAGTGTGGACGTTCTCTACCAGATGTCTCTACTAAAAACTATGATTACGCACTCTGGTGCGAAGGAATGAACTTTCTTGAAGAAATTTAGTATTCATAAGTTTTGTTTTTACTATATTCTGTTCTGTTATCTTTGGGTTGGCAACATTAATCCTTTCTATCTCCCTGTTTTGAATTTAGCCAATCCCAAATTTATTTAATTTATTTCCAACCATTCATGTATGTCTTCTTCGACATAGATATGTTGCTCTAAGCTATCCAATAAAAGCGAAACGGTGTGTCTACTCATTCCTGAAAGGTCTCGAATTTTCCACGAGGGTATAAAAACTGCTGATTTTCTTGTCTCGGTGCCACTAGTATAACGTCTAACTCAGTGTGTGAATATGTAGCAGGGGGCGAGAAGCGCCTCTTTCTTCAATCAGCAGTTCTTCTACAAGGTAATGGCCTGTTAACATTTGTATTTCTTGCTAGCTCAGCAGTTTAACTCTCGGGGAGGGTTCGAAATCTTTAGTATGTAGCCTACCTTTTTAAAATGTAAATTCCTTTTCTGTCTATGTAAAATCTATAAATTTCTTTTACTGTAAAGTGGGGATAGGGAGTGCTTTACCCTCTCGAACTCCCCTTCATTTTGGTGACTACGTTTTCATAACCGTTTCTTCTCTTCCTTAAAATATTAAAGTTTTCTCATACGGGTCACCTCCTTAGCTTGGGATTAGCCCCTGTGTTTCGGCCTAGAGCCACTTAGGATTTAAAAGTGTATTTAGGAGTGCAAGTTCACGCCTCCAATCCCTTCTGTACTTTGGGCCAGTAACTTAACCTGATATTTTGTTTTCTTCTTGTGAAGGTCCAGTAGATTGGGTACGAGGTACCCCTGTGCCATTATATGTGTACCTTGAGGGCAGTTAGTGTAAAGTCAGTTTATGGCCTCTTAAATAGGCTTGAAGACTTTGAGAGCGTATCTGCTCTTTCTTGTGTGTGAAAGGTGCCTCTGGGAGGCTTGAGTTAAAGTTGGGAGCAAGGGCTCCATGCATTTAGGGGTTTTCTGCCCTTTAGCAATTGTGGTGGTGAGCTGAGAGCTCAGAAATTAATCTTGGGGCTCGAAGCCCAAATCTTGTAACGAACTGTAATTTGTTAATTTGTTGATCTGCTACTTGGTACCTGTTATACTCTGTTATTTGTTGATTTTGAAAAGAAAATATAACCTTTGTTAAAGTTTTAAATTGACCTTAATTTTGTAGTTGAGACCTATTCCAGCCCGCACCTTCTTTCACCTCTAACTACCACGGATATCTCCGTAACAATTATTATTATTATTATTATTATTATTATTAGACCATTTTTACTTGCTGAGCCTCCTTCCGGTCCTTAGGCCTATATATTTTATGCAAAATTAAAGATACGGTAGTTTATAATTATAACAATAATTTAATAATAATAATTAGTATCATTATTATTTAGGCTGCCTGCGTATCACTTTCTACGTACTGTTTCATTCTGCCTGATGCAAAACAAATCGGATATCTATTGAAGGACCTATGGCTGATTTTTAATTTATTTTCGCTGGTAAAGGCGAAATGTATCACCAAAGATCTTTTACGTGCCAATATCACGTGACATTGAGCACCGAATGGGCTCTTTTCCATCCTGCTAGTAAATTACCTCTGTCAGGTTTGAACCAGCGATCTTAAAGATTATAATCAGAAAAATTAAAACAGAATTTTATTAATATGTTATCGTTTATTTCAACCACAATATAATTCATGTTTCATAAGTCAGTTCTACCTGTGTTCGGTATTAAAATTGAAAGGTAGTTCAAATATCTCAGAAGCCAACTGAAATATGCTGAGATGTGGGCGATGTTGAGTAATGACATTCAGAGCTCAACTAGACATCTGATTGTTATGAAAGGCGTTGCTCATACGGTCAGTCGTGCTGCAATAGCAATTTCTGGCCGAGAGAGGAAAGCAATGGCAAACTACCTCACTCTTCATCTTACCTAGTACGCCAAATTTTGGCACCGTCAATGGATTTTGCTGTTTCCGCATAATCTTTAGTGGTGCTATTTGGGGATCCAACCAGCCTCTGGGCTGATGACCTGACAGAGAATTGAAATATGTGTATCTGTTCTTGGTATTAAATTGAACACTTAAATGCTCAGCAATGCATATGTGTAAAAGATAATTTACTTGCTTTATATATTTGCTTTGTAATTTGCATTTATTTCTACCGTGCAGACGAACTGTCTAGGAGACGCTAGTGTATTAAAAATGAACAATATTTTATTTTATGATTGTTCTTGCTAGTCAGCTGGAGTGAAGTGTAAACTTTTAAACAGTTAAGGTAATTCGTGAGCAAAGACATCCCTAAGATTGAAGTGTGGTGGAAGCTACAAATGAAATGGCGTATGGCTTTTAGTGCCGGGAGTGTCCGAGGACAAGTTCGGCTCGCCAGATGCAGCTCTTTTGATTTGACACCCGTAGGCGACCTGCGCGTCGTCATGAGGATGAAATAATGATGAAGACGTCATATACACCCAGCCGCCGTGCCAGCGCAATTAACTAATTATGGTTAAAATTCCCGATCCCGCCGGGAATCGAACCCGGGACCCATGTGACCAAAGGCCAGCACGATAACCATTTAGCCATGGAGCCGGACAGTAATCTTACAGATTTGTATATACCAGTAGACTACGTAAAACACTCAAAACTCATAACATTTTGAATAATCTAAATAAATAAAAAATACTTTTGACGAATTATTTTAAAACATTTGTTAATAATAAAGGATTACTTTGGAATGAAAAAACCATCATATTTAAATAAATAATAAACTGCGCATTTAAGGATTAAAATGTAGAGCCTACCAAAGTTCAAAATCTCATAAGCCAGCTCTACCTGTCCTTTTAAAAAGGCAATTTAATATCTCAAAAACCGTTGAAACGACTCATGAGCCACTTCTACCTGTGTCAGGTAAAAAAATAAAATTGGAATGAAAATAGCTCCTAAGCCAGTTTTATCTGTCTTTATAGTGACCTAGTTTTTGCATACTCTTAAGTTGTTGGTCGTCGAATCTTAGCTGAGGCATGTATCGGTGAGAGGAAATGTATGTACTTACATACTGAGAACAACACCGCAAAGTTCCACCTTTCCGAGCAGCTGTCACCTGCTACCTTTTGTGTGAGGAAGGCATGAATTTATGTACAGTATATAACATGCCTACAATGAAGTTCATATTTTTCCAAGGCGTCAGCGATGTGGATTAGTGAGTGCTAGTAGGTTAGTGTGTTAAAATAACGAGTACGCTCTATATCGTTTTATATGAAGAGCAAAGCAAAAGCAATCTCCGTACAGACCATGAAGGTACGTGGAGGGGGAGAAGGTAAAGGCTTCTTCGAGCCCCGGTACCTGGTGGAGTTAGAGTGGTTAGCTCTAAGTTCGGCCGCCTCTGCACCCCCACCCCCCAGGGAATTAACCTCATTCTCATTGTTGGTGGTGTGAACCTCAGGGCGATGTGGACCTCCGGAAGTGAAAATCTCGTTTCTTAAATTTTTCGACTTTCTGACATGGAATCGAACCCAAGTCCTACCGAGTGAACAGGAGGTAGTAGAAGGCAGTAGAGTGAATCGGCACAAAATGTCCAACTCCTCGGTGTCTTCGGAAACCTTGAGATGTAAAGCAACATTATCAATAGCAGCCTCAGATGCCCTAGATTTCAATGACGTTATCTCTGCGAGTTGAACCTGATTCACTTCTACTGCCTCGGCCAGACACCCTCATATTTTTATAAAGGTATTTTAAATAAAGTGAAATCTCTCAACTGATGAAGAAATATGACGAGATGTTCGTGATATAGCCATTTAAGAAGGAAGAGAGACCGGAATTTTTATTATGAGCACAGAACGACTTACCGTTAAGCCACCAATTGACCCGAAACAAAGGTCTGCACTATCATTAAAATTGCCTACATATTTCGATATTTTTCAGGGCCAAAAGGTTACGCATTTGAACATCTCGGAATTTTTCCATCGGTTACAGGTTAAAAGTTATAATTTTGAAAAAAATAAATTTTCTAGCTGGCCTGGCAAATTCTGTCCACCATCTTGGTTTGAAAGGGGGGAGGGTTAGGAAACTGTTAAGCACATGAAAACTATAGGTCGGTCATCGCTTTGGAAAAAAAAAATACCGAACTGGATGAAAGAAATGCTGACACTTGTGTTCATATGCTGAGCACCAAAATTCAAAACCGGATGTGGGTATAATCCTGCCTCAGATCGATGATGTGTGAAGAGGTGTAATAGCTCTTTGGAAGCTGGAAATCTGCAAAGCTCGTGTCGGTAGATCTACCTGTATAAATGAACTCTTGCGGCACAAAATGTCCAAATCCTCGGTGTCTTCTGAAATCTTGGAATGTAAAGCAACATTATGAAAAGCAGCCTCAGATATCCTAGATTTTCAATGGCGTTCTTTCTGCGAGTTGAACCTGGCCTGCTGTCAGCATCGTTCCCCAAATATCTTCCTAAATCTGAGCACATTCAAACCGGCTCTCGTTCAGAAGTATTCTTATTTAGAGTCAGTAGGTAGGTTGTGACACTTTTAAGAAATTGTGTCTCTTTCTATGGCAACTAAAAGCCGAGCTGCCAGTGGAAAATCTTCGTATCACAAAACAGATAGCACAATCGCTGTTCAATTTGGAGAGATCTACAACTTTGGTACTATGACCTTTTGTCGAATCTCGATCCCTTATACGTTACATCGAACTACATTTCTCAATAGTAGCCAAATTTCGTCATTTTTACGCGTATATTTTAAAGTATGCAAGGAGTCTTGCCACTGTAATCAAAACTTCCAATCTCGATTGTGACTGGCGGTAGACAACTCGACCGTGACTGGAATTAGGAAAAGGGACCTGTTATTATAATGAAACCACAACACGCACATTACATCGGAAACAACTTATGCGGTCCTCTCCGTGGTGTTTCTAGCATAACACTAAGAGACATACAATTTTTAATAGAATCTTACTGCGACAGTAGGCTAAGAGTGGTTACCAATCCTGAGTGGGTTCTAATCCCAAAAAAATGGCCGACGAAGATGACGTAACAACCCAGTAGTGCCAACTGCTAAAAAGACCTCCCCGTGTTGCCAACTTAGCGGCACGAAATTTCCTATATTTGTTAAAAATGTCCTTTTTTTTTTTGCTTGAAAAATTTTCCGTTGCATGAGTGTGACAGTGCTGCCGCGTATGAGTAAATGTTGGTACTATGTGCAAGTGTTGGCAGTAGAAAGAAGGAAGTAGAAGGTGACGGTGCTGCTCCGTAGTGGCGTTCGTGCGTACTCGTTGCGTCGTAGGTGTAAGGCTTTTGTTTCTTGTACTTTTTAATTGTAGGCTATATAACTGTGTTGTTAATTTTATTTTTTCGCTGCCTGTTATATATGCGTAAAGATGAAGTATGAAGGGAGGAAGGAAGGAAGGACAGGATTTAGGAAATGTTGTACTTGCATGTATTTTTTCTTGATTTGCTGCGTGCTTCGTCGTTGTCGGAGTAGCTGCCCTTCCTTTAATTATATTTTGATTAAGGAAAAATGCATTTGTAAATGTTGAGTTATTTGACTTGCATGTGGACGATAATACCTTGGAGAACGTTTGCTTTCTAGTAAGTGTTTAAAAATATATTTAGCTCTCTAGTCTAGGACTTGAACTTTCAAAAGTATGCCGAATGCATTTGTACTTTAGTTATTGACGTCTTGAGCTAGAAAAAAGGATACGTAAATAGACTGAAAGGAGCACTGGTGTAGTGTACCATGATACGTGTACTTAAAAAATAAATAGTAGTAGTTGCTTGGGTGTAAATTTACTTGTTATAAAGTTATTATCTGAGGCGGGTGTGTAGGATACCATCCTCTAGTAGTAAATGTAAGACACGTAAGCGGGATGTGCGCTTCATGAAGGCGAAGAAACGCATACGAAGTGAGAACTTTTTCGAGAGTGACAAAGAAGAACGATCGCCGTTAGTTTAAGATATTAGACGTGAAACGCAAGAAAAACGCAAACTAAGTGAAGCTATCAAAAACGTTAAAGCGAAATATAAGCTTTAAACGACTGGACGGAAGGCGGTCGATGAGAGTTTACAACGGATATTTAAATCTATTAGTAAACCGTTAAAACCGCTAGCAACAGCGGCAGAAAAGTATGTTGGTAAACTAGAAGAGGTGAAGTATAAAGTTACTTCGGTAGGTGATGCTTTGCTAGAGGATGATGGTGATAATAATAATCGTGATGATCAAGACAGAAGTTTTCCTGCAGACGAAATCAAAAGAGAAGAAGAAGAATATGAATATGAGGTAGAAGAACATGAATATGAGGTAGAAAAAGAGGGACGTGAAGAAGGAAGTGTAAGGCATGCTGTAGTGGATCCTGTATCCGCATCTAGGAGTAATTGTATTAAGACTTCCCTATGTCTGACTCAGTAAAAGGAGATGTTGACCACATTTATGACATTCAACGATTTGGCAAGAGGTATTTTCTAGGCCAGAAAGAGGTACATTTGAAAGGTAACGTTGTAATAATTGATCATGTTAAGTTCCCTAACACAGTTGGGTTGTGTGAGTTATTGTTTAAGAAAAAGCCGAACACATCGCTCGTGTATCAGCCGGACCTGAGATTAGAGCAAACGAATATCCACCGAATAGATGAATCTCTGAGAGGTCGGTTGAAAGGACTTCACGGTAACAAATTTCAGAAGTACATTAACCCGTTGTATGTCCGTGCTAGAACAAGTAAGAAGGAAGTAAAAGAGGGAACATCATGGTTCAAGGATGACGATGAAGGAGTTAAGCAAACGTCAAAGAGATGTGCTTTAATAGAATGAACTTGTGTCGCACTTAGCGTGAGTACGTGGGTGTAAGAAGGCAGGGCACAATGCGCACGAGAATGAAATAATAGCTATTGAAGAAGAGCTGCGAGAAGCTGGAATTATTGGATAAAAGAAAGGAGTGTAAGACGATACGCTAGTAATACGACGATGGTGTCAGTACAAAAGAAGGGTATAGCTGAAGAGTTGCATCGCCCGGCACGGAAGAATTACAGACGTCGTCACGTGATTACGCATGGGTTAGATAATTACCAACTCGATTTAGTGGAAATGTAATTGTACGCGAAAAGACAATAAAAGATATCGCTACATGCTTACTGCGATTGATTTGTATTCCAAATATGCTTGGGCGCTTCCTTTGTAAAGTAAACAAGGCAAGAAAGTTGCAGCGGTGATCGACAGCATGTACAAGCATAGTAAGCGTTACTCTAAAACCATGCAAACAGACAAAGGGAAATCATTTTATAACAGTTATGCGAAGCAATTGTGTGTGAAGCATAATGTGAATCATTATTCATCCTGTAGTAATCTTAAAGCGAGTGTAGTATAACGATGTAATAGGACGCTAAAAACGCGCATCTGAAAAATGTTCACTATTCAAGGCACGCACAGATGGGTAAATCAGTTAGACAAATTAGTCATTACAACTACACACATCACCGAACAATAGGTATGAAACCAGCACAAGTGAAAAACAATAGTTTTTTGCGTACGGTGTACAATAGAATGAATAAGACTGATCTACGAGCACACAAATTTAAAGTTGGTGATGTACGTATTTTTAAACATAAGCACTTGTTTGAGAAAGGGTTTACTCCTAGTTGGACTACCGAACTGTTTACTATAAAAAGTGAATTATACTTACTTACCTGTTCACAGATTTCGAAGGCAACAGCATTGCAGGTGGCTTCTACAGTGAAGAGCTTCAGAAAACGAAGTATCTGAACACGTACTTAGTAGAAAAGATACTTAAACGTAAAGGTGATAATGTGTTGGTAAAGTGGTTAGGTTTCCCTGTGTATATAATGCACGGATTACAAGTAAGGATATTGCTATGTAATAGTTGCTTCTAGCGAAATAAACAAATGAAAACATGGCCTTTCTCTTTAGTTTAATTATTAGCTTTATTATTAGTACAACAAACGCAAAGAACATGACCTTTCTCTTTAGTTTTATTATAAGCTTTAGTATGAGTACAACTCACACACACACACACACACACCCACAAGAAAAACCGCACCTATTCCTCGACATCCGTACCAGTTGCTGACGAAGACGAGGCAGACGCAGACGATGACGTTAGCAGATGTCGCAGCCGCACGCATAATACTCTGTACAGAGTTAGGAGGACGTGGCGTGGTAGCGATTCTACGACATACACTCCAAACCGACGCTCATTCGCATCAGAGACGAGAAATGAGAAGTCTAGAATGTCTTAATATCGTTCTGGATTTATAGAATCGAATATTCTCTCCCTCTCAACTGCAGGCGGCTATTACATGAGGCAAACTTTCTATGCTGAGCTCCTGCTCTAAGTCAAGCAGGAGCACTAACCGTCCCAGGCAGGGTAATATCTCCCTAGTCGCATTCCAGTCGATAGTAACTTGAGTTGGATTCATTGTGAACACGTTGAGAAACTGAAGACAGTGATGTTAAGCAGCTGTAGATATAAATTTTTATACTTGCACGAACACAGCAAGCGGGTGTGGTATTACTGACGTCATAGATTAGGATTTCGGGAGTAGGAGACTCTTCCAATCTTATTTCGGCTGCGCGGGAGCTAGTGTCGTCTTGCTAAAGTCGGCAAACAGTCGCGTTGCTCCTCCAAAGGTTTGAAGTCGGTACAGCTGGACAAAGAACTCCGTTCCTGGAGGAAAATTGACTAAGTTTACAATTTGGAAACGTGAGGCCTCCTGAAGGTAATCCAATTTCTCCCACAATTCAAGGTCCATGTCTGCAAAGAAAAAGTTACACTCGGTAAAAGGAATAACAGAACAGCTGCAGACGTAGCACATATGCAGCTAAAGGCACTTACGTATGTAACTATTTAACAAAGCTATGTAACAAAGTGTCAATGCATGCGAGGTCGCACTATCATTACCGTAGGCGAAAGCTGATTCGTAGACGTTGTTAAGGCGACGACCCTGTCTATGTGTTCCGTGTAACCTATAGAATAGTCCCATGCTGCTGAGAACATATAAAACTGTGAAGGAAAACTAACACTAAACATTGGTTTCTCGCAGAGTGAACACCAATTATCATAGAAACTAATTTCATCAAGTACTCTGTCCATCGTCGAAGTATAACAATCGGCTTAAGTCTCATTATGTAAAGGCTCTCGAATTAAAAATGTCTTAACGCAGCGGAGGCAGCTGTGGCTAGCGAACGGCTGTGCATTAGGATAATAAACTAACGATAAGAAGTTAATACGATAATATAATTTATTTTAACATTTGTATTTTTATATTTGTAAGGATATTGTATGTTACTACGATTACTACGATTACTACGATTAGTTTTATACATAATTCGATACTCTTTGAACGTAGTGTCTCTGGTTACAATAAACTGACTCATAACTGAAATAAAAGTTACTTACCGACAGATGCGAAAAGGATGAAAACGCTGAAGCTAATTACCAGAGGTTACACGGAGCACGGAGACAAAGTTGACTTTCGAAGCCTAGAGATGAAGTTACTCAGTCTGCGAAAGGCCCCTCCATTTATACCGGCATAGGAGGGAGAGGATATTAGAAACTACAGATCGAGAAGGATATTATGACATTTTCGACCCCGCACTTCTCGTCTCTGATGCGAATGAGCGTCGGTTTCGGGTGTATGTCATAAAATCGCTACCATGGCACGTCCTCCTAACTCTGTACAGAGTATTATGGCGGGCGAGTTTATCACGACTATCATCGCCACAGGAGGACCTGCCGGGGCATCCGTCACCGCCACCTGCCTACGATGATTTTGTAGATGCACGCCAAAATAATGCGCCAGCAGCACCACAGCCGTCACCATCGCCACTACTTCTGCCGCTCTTAGACTCCAGGTTAGGCCTCCAGCGTATAGCGATTCAGGAGGAAGATCATCGACAGGAAGAGGAAGAAGAAGAAGAACACCATTAGCAGAGGTAATGCAACCACGTCGCGACGGCTGCGGCAGCTGCTAACGTCATCGTCCTCGTCTCCCTCGTCTTCATCAGCATCTAGTACGGATGTCGAGGAATAGGTTTGCTTTTTGTGTGTGTGCATTGCACTAATACTAAAGCTAATAAACAAACTAAAGGGAATGTCATGTTTTTGTATACGTTGTAATAAGTTAATACTAAAAATAATAAACAAACTAATGAGAAAGGTCATGTTTTCATTTCTTTATTTCGCTAGAACTATTATCCCCGTTGCTCACGGTAAAATTTTCTGTTAAATTTATTGTACAATAATTTAATTTTATAACATTTCTGTTGCTCACGGTCAAATGCAAGTTTTATAAAACCTTTGATAAAACTTTTCATAAAATAGGACATGTTCTATTCCGTAAAATTAATTTTACGAAACAAACCAATCAGCGAAACTGACACCACGATGATGCTGGCGCTACGTCGTGAGAAGATTGTGAAGCTCGATTGTAAACAAACACTTCTTTCTAAAATGGCAGGACTAAGGAAGCTGTTAGTGTTTTATTGGACGAATACCAGAAATATCCTTGTTTGTACGAAGTTAAAATGCCACTTTATCACAACAGAAATGCAAGAAGAGAGGCAGAAAACACAAGCGCCGAATTCCTATATGAACCTCAACTAATTTTCGACCAAGGAGCAATCCTCTACCTTCCTCTCTTCTTTTGATCCAATCCGGAGTCCAGCATTTCCTGGGATTTCTTTTCTTCCTTTTTACCACTGTACAACATATGATTCCAACTAAAGCAGCAAGTTTTGTTTTGTTTGTTGGAGCCATACTCTCAACACGCTGTAAATTGAACAGCTGATCCTTGGTTTAAAAGTTTATCGATAAATAGCAGCACATGTACATCTTAGTTCAGAAGTGAGTTCATAGACGGCCATCCTGATGCTTCCACGGATTTTATAAAATAATTTTGCCGTGAGCAACACAACTTTTTTTTCACCAAATTTTTATAAAATTAATTGTACAACAAATTTTACGAAACATTTTACCGTGAGCAATAGACATTACATAGCAATATCCTTACGTTTAATCCATGCATTATACACAGCAGGGAAACCTAACCATTTTACCAACACCTTCTCCCCTTTACGTGTAAACATATTTTCACTGAGTACTTGTTCGGATTCTTCGTTTCCTGAAGTTCTTCGCTGTACAAGCCACCTGCAATGCTGTTGCCTTCGAATTCTGCGAGCAGGTAAGTAACTGGGTAAGTAAAATTCACTTTTTATAGTGAATACTTCGGTAGTTCAATTAGGTGTAAACCCTTTCTCAAACTAGTGCTTACGTTTAGAAATACGTACATCACCAACTTTAAATTTGTGTGCTCGTAGATCAGTTTTCATACCCATAGTTCGGTGACGTATATAGTTGCAGTCATAGACTAACTTGTCTAATTTACCCATCTGTACATGCCTTGAATAGTAAACATTTTCCACATGCGCATTTTTAGCGTCCTATTAAATCGTTGCACTACACTCGCTTTTAGATTACTACAGGATGAATAATGATTCACATTATGCTTCACACACCATTGCTTCATATAACTATTTCTATCCCTTTGTCTGTTTGCATGTTTTTAGAGTAACGCTTACTATGCGTGTACGTGCTGTCGATCACCGCTGCTACCCTCTTGCCTAGTTTACTTTACAAAGAACGCGCCCAAGCATATTTGGAATACACATCAATCGCAGTTGAGTACGTAACGATTTCCTTTATTGTCTTTCGCGTACGGTAACATTTGTACTAAATAAAGTTGGCGAAGGACATGTAACCCATGCGTAATCACGTGACGACGTCTGTAATTCTTCCTTGTGGGGCGATGCAACTCTTCAGCTATACCCTTCTTTTGTACTGATACCATCGTCGTATTACTAGCGTATCGTCTTACACTCCTCTTATTTTAAGTTATACAATAATTCCAGTTTCTCGCAGCTCTTCTTCAGTAGATATTATTTCATTCCGCTGCGCATTGTGTCCTGCCTTCTTAGACGCATGTAGCAATGCTAAGCGTCACACAAGTTCATTCCATTAAAGCACATCTCTTTGACACCATCATCGCCATCTCTTTACCATGATGTTCATCTTTTACTTCTTTCTTATTTGTTCTAGAACGGACAAACAATGGTTTAATGTACTTTTGAAATTTGTCACCACCAAGTCCTTTCAACCGACCCTTCCGAGATTCGCCTATACGGTGGACATTCGTTTGTTCTAAAATATAGCCTACTTATATGTTCTCAGGTCCGGCTGATAAACGAGTGATCTCCTAGAAGCAGATACAGGACCCCCTACAGCATGCCTTACCCTTCCTCCTTCACCTCCCCCTTCTTATTCTTATTCTTCTTCTTCTTCTTTCATTTGATCATTATCATCATTATTATCATCCCCTAGTAAAGCATCACCTACCGAATCATCTTTATACTTCATCTCCTCTAGTTAGGAACTTTACCAACATACTTTTCTGCCACTGTTGCTAACGGTTTTAACGGTTTAGTAATAGGTTTAACTACCCGTTCCAAACCCTCATCGACCGCCTTCTTCCCAGGCGTTATAGCTTATATTTCGCCTTTAAGCTTTTCATAACGTCACTTAGTTTGCGTTTTCCTTGTGTTTCACGTTTAATATCTCTTTCGAAAAAAGTTCTCACTTCGTATGCGTTCCTTCGCCTTCATCAAGCGCACATCCTGCTTAAGTTTCTTATCTTTACTACTAGAGGATGGCATCCTACACACCCGCCTCGGATAATAACTTTATAACAACTAATCTTTCCACAGAAGCAACTATTACTATTTATTTTTTAAATACTCATATCAAGGTACACTACTAGATCAGTGCTCCTTTCAGCCTATTTACGTATCCATCTCCATAGGGAAATTTTTAACAAATATATGACATTTCGTGCCGCTAAGTTGGCAACACGAGTAATTTTTTAGCAGTAGGCACCAGTGCGCGGCGACGCCATCTTGGTCGGTCACTTCTTTTTGGATTAGAACCCACTGAAGATTGGTAACCACTCGTTTAGCCTACTTGCGTGTTTACGTAGAAATCCGCACACAATATACAATACCGTAGCAGAGCATGGTACATTGGTTGCCCATGTTAAAAATGGAATTGGAAAATGGTCGAAAAGGGATTCACATGTATGACTGCTTTAAGGAAACCTACAACTTGCACATTTTCGGTTTTCCGTTAGACAAATCGCCATGAACTTTATCTCAATCCATTGTATTTTTGCATTCAACGGGCTTTATTGCTTCAATTAGATCATTTGTAATATCTTAGGCATTTCTTTTCAGTTTCGACTCAGTTAATTTATAACTGTTAGGTTCTTCAGTCTGCCGAAACTAAATGCTAGGTTAGAGAGAAAAAAAAGAGATCATTAAGATAAATTCTAGATTTAAGTTCCAAAGTATTAAAACGAGATAAACATAAATATTTATTTCTAAACATTTGAGCGTGATTTGATAAAATCTGATGATGTTCTTTCAAAAACGAAGCGTGTCATTCTATTTTAATTAAGTTGTTTCTTTCTTCAGTTGTAATAATGTTACTACATCGTCTCTGCTGTGCCAAAACCACAAATATGACAATGCTCTTCCTATCCATTATTTCCCTTAAACCTCGTCACGCCCAGCCATATACCAGGTGTATGCATAAGTTTTTGCCGCCTTTCGTGGTAAATAAAACACTTAATTTGCAAGGGAAATTCATATTTTGTTAATTCAAAATATTGGCCATCAGCTTCTACACACTTCGCCCATCTTTGAGGTAAGTTTTGAATATCATGCTATAAAAACTGCTTGTCTTTTTCGGCAAACCATTCGTCCTGCCATATTCCAACTTCCTCGAAATTGCTAAAGTGCTGCTCTGCAAGCGGGTGCCCCATTGATACGAAGAGATGATAGATGGCGCTAGGTCGGGGTAGTACGGCGGGTGCAGAAGGTTGTCCCATTCAAGCGTTTTCAAGGTGTTTTTCAGTGGATCTGCTGCGTGAGACGGCGAGTAAAAGAAATCACTTTGCAATGTCTTCTGGCCCATTCCGGTCGTCTTTCGATCAATGCGTGATTTAAATTAATCATCTGTTAGCGATAGCGTTGTGCATTAACGGTTTCGCCGGGCTTCAAGTGCTCATTATAGGTAACTCAATACCGCTCTGGTCGCACCAGACACAAAGCATGGTCTTCTTGCCGAAGCTATTTAAGGAAATCATGTCTCACATGTTCTAATCGATGGAGCGTGTTCACCATATGATTCTATCAGTAAATGATAACTCTCCACAGCCATTTGTCTTTTGATTAAATAAGAAAAACAATGCGAGCCGCAAATGTTCTTTTTCAGGCACAACGTTGACATGATCTCTGAACGATACAACACAGACGCTAGTGTTTGGCGGACTCAACTTGTGTGTGTTGGTAGGTTAATGTCAGACGAACAAACTGACGTATATTTCAAATTCATAAGCTGCGTACTGTTCGCTCGCGCCGTCTCTTAGTGAAACCGGAAAAGACATGCATACACCTGGTATTCATATTCATGTGTAGTCCATCAGGACAGTTTTCGACCGAGCTCGATAGCTGCAGTCGGTTAAGTGCGGCCAGTATCCAGTATTCGGGAGATAGTAGGTTCGAACCCCACTGTCGGCAGCCCTGAAAATTGTTTTCCGTGGTTTCCCATTTTCACACCAGGCAAATGCTGGGGCTGTACCTTAATTAAGGCCACGACCGCTTCCTTCCCACTCCTAGTCCTTTCCTGTCCCATCGTCGCCGTAAGACCTATCTGTGTCGGTGCGACGTAAAACAACTAGCAAAACAAAAACAAAACAAAAAGTTTTCGTTGAGTTAATTTTCCTATGCACATGTGTAAAGAAAAATCAGCCTTAGATGCATTATACACTAGGAGTGGGTAAATACATCATGCAAACATACATTCCTACAGCACGGTACAGTAAGGTTCATTTTCCTGTACAGATTCGCATACGAAAATAAACTCAACGAAACTTGTTCTGATGGCCTGCTCATCATGTGACTGCGAGGCTTGACCAGTCTTAAGAGAAATAATCGATAGGAGGAGCATTGTCACATTCGCGGTTTTGACGTAGGAGCGACATCGTCGCTGCACCGGCAAAACCTCGTATCCCACAACGTCCTTCCTATGTATTATTTTCCTTAAGACTGTTCACGCCTCCTAGCCACATACCATATGGATATGCAGTCCATCAGAACTGTGTTCATTTTCGTATGCCGGTGTGTAAAGAAAAATGAACCTTACTGTACCGTGCTGTAGGAATGTATGTTTTCATGATGTATTTACGCACCCCTAGTGTATAATGCTTGTACGGTTTACCGAGCTCGATAGCTGCAGTCGCTTAAGTGCGGCCAGTATCCAGTATTCGGGAGATAGTGGGTTCGAACCCCAGTGTCGGCAGCTCTGAAGATGGTTTTCCGTGGTTTCCCCATTTTCACACCAGGCAAATGCTGCGGCTGTACCTTAATTAAGGCCACGGCCGCTTCCTTCGCAGTCCGAGACCTTTCCTGTCCCATCGTCGTCATAAGACCTATCTGTGTCAATGCGACGTAAAGCGAATTGCAAAAAAAAAAAAAAAAATAGCTTGTACGGTTCATTTTCCATTACCCGTCAGCATACGAAAACGAACACAACGAAAATTGTTCTGATGAACTGCATATCCATACGTGGCTGGGAGGCGTGATCATTCTCAGGGAGAATAATGAATAGGCAGGGCATTGTGGGATACGAGGTTTTTCCGCTGCAGCGACGATATGTTTTCTAGTTTCAGATAGTTTATAGGCCTAAATGTATTTAATAAAAGTGAGCCTTGTCAGGCTGAAGAACCTAACGGTTAAAAATCAATTAGATAATGACACTCACTTAGGCATAAAGTTTCAATCAATGAAGTTTAATAATAATCAATAATAATGATGTTATTATTTTACGCTCCACTAATTACTTTTTTGACGGTTTTCGGAGATACCGAATTGCCTGAATTTTGTCCCACAGGACATCTTCTACGTGCCAGTAAATCTACTAACACGAGGCTGACGTATCTGAGCACCTTCAAATACCACCAGGATCGAAGCTACTAAGTTGGGGTCAGAAGGCCAGTGCCTCAGTCGTCTGAGCCACTCAGCCCAGCAATGTTTAAAATAAGAGAAAAAACGCCTAATGAAAGTTATATTCTACGTATTCTCGATTCGATTTGTGTCGAGAGAGGTGTGTGGCTATATGAGGGGTGCTAACGCTTGCAGGCTGAATAAATATGCTACTGGTTAGAGTGGCCCGCCCTGAATGACTGCGGGAAGGGGAGGGATGTTGCGGCAGCCCAAAGGGAGGACCAAGGATCCCGCGCGCAGCAGGGGAGAGAGTACTGTAGGAGTGCGAACTGGGGTGACGTCCACCTGCCTCACAGTGGTAATAGCCAGTAAGAGTGCTACTTCGATCGTCATATCGTACTTGTTTGTAGTAAATCGGACTGATTAAACAGGAGTTCTATAGATCATTCCACGTTAAGAAAACAGTGTTGCTCTTATGGACCTACAAGGAGCGAATACCCCCCTCTCTCCATTAGGTAATCATAATTCCTCGTGATTAAGGAATATTATAATGTGCTTTATACTGTATTATGAAAGAAAGCAAATGGATGAGGCATTTTTTGCCCTGCGTTATTAAAATAACTTACTACTCAAGCTTTTCTATTTCATAAATACATTCGCAGGGAGGAAGACAATGGCGTAAACAGCCGCCCTTCGTTGCCTTCCTTCACTTTCCTTCTGTTTCTCTCTGGTACGTGTAACGCGTAATCTGTTACTGTATGAATCCTGGCAGGTTTTTACTGTTGTAGAGAGGTCGCCTGTTTTTGCAATGCGTATGTTTATAGTTCTTATATCAGTGTGTACTTGTCCTGTGTTACGTGATCAATTAGCTTACGTGTGCGATTTATTTCCTTAACATTAAAACTGATTTATTTTCTTTGTGGATGAGGCTGAAAAAGAAACATGAGTAAGCTGTGCTCAATTTCCAGCTTATTATCTTTCCCCTTTTATCTCGAATTTAAAAACTGAGTTTCACAAATTTATGTTGCGCTGTTTTTCCGTTATCCTATGAATATCAAAATGAACCTCTCTACAAATCCACCCATCCCCTACAGTTCATGAATATAAGTTTCAGCTTAGTTTCTTCTACCTTTTATCTTTAACTTACATACTGAGTCCCACTAATGTATGTGCCGCATTTTCCCGTGATGCTGTTGAGCACAGCCGTTCGATATGACAACCTTGTTGTCATAAGAACAATACTGTTTTCTTAACATTGAATGAGCTATAGACTAGTTGCATAATTCAGAGCCTCCATGAGGAAAATAATCGAACATGTCTAAATATTTGTGACTCTTAATACATTGCGGAAAATTGTAGCTAAATTCGCTGTATTACGTAAGGCGCATTTTGAGAATAATTATCAAAATAATACTTATACACATAGGTAAAAGCATGAATTTTTATCTCTTTACGGAGCAAATAAGGTCTAAGTTTTGCTGAAAGAACGATCTCGAAAAGTCCCCTCTTCTGATCAACACAACAGAAAGCAATCCCATTTTAACATATTTTAAACACCGTAAGACAGGTTTGTTAATTATAGGCCAACGCCACTGAATTCAAGGAAAACAACATGAACAATATCCGCAGCAACACCGTTGTAGAGTTGCAAACAAGATCAGTTAACATACTCATACGTGCCCAAAGGTGCATATACGTGAACAGGGACCATTTACAGCATCTGTTGTAACTTTTTGTGTTGTTGAATAAAACAATCCACCACACACCCTGAACGGAGTCCAAAGGTGACTACTACACTGCAGTGAACTGTGCAATGAAATAGGAAGGGGGTGGGGAAGCATATTGAATATCTACTGCAATCAAACCACTGGACGTATTGTTTCCTTCGTTCAGTATTTCATTCCATTTACAATTTTGTGAGTGAAGGACTACACAATCGTGGGGCGGTCGATTTGCATCTTTGAGAATGTTAAAAAATTAAGAACGTTACTGTGACAAACAAACGAGAGGAGAAACGATCTGGTGCATTCCTTGACTGACAAGTGTTTCTTAATTACAGTGTGTTCTTGTACTGTTTGTGCAGTTACGGCTATTTAATAAACGAACTGTGGATATTTCCTATCTCTGTCTCCATCATACAGTCCACTTCCCCTCCCTTCCCTTCCCTTCTCTTCCCGAAGCACGGCACCACTTTGGTCTGTACTGTTTCTGTTGTGGTTGTTCTGATGTAACTTCCTCCTTGTTTACTTTATGTCTAAAGATGTCTCTTTCTAGGATGTCTGTTGAACTTTTGTTTGCGTTTTCGAGGTCCTTTCGAAGTTCGTTAAGCCAGGGTGTTTGGTTCTTAAGCGAGGTTACATAATCTATTATTCTTTTTGACAATCGAATTTCTGGTAAACTAGTCAGATGGCCGAAGAATGTCATTCGTCTTTTCCTAATGTCAATTTCGATGTTTGAGAACTTTTCTGTTGTGATTTATTGTAACCTTCTTGGGTGTATCTTACTCCTAAGATTTTCCTAAAGATCTTCCTCTCTTCTTGTTTTGATTCCTTCAAGTTCTTGCTTTCTGGTGAGTGCTAATAATATTTCACTTGCGTGAAGGACTGTTGGTTTTATTACTGTGTTGTAATGCCGAATGGATTTTTGTTGTAGATTTTTTGGAGACGAGTTTGTAGTGAGATCTCTTCAAGGCCTGTCGGTTCGATTAGTAAGAAGAAGCAGTTCACCTCTGGGAACTAGTTCATTCGCTCTCGCTCCCAAGAAAGAACTACTTCACGAACTACTTCGCGAGCTACTTCAAAATGTGTAACTTTCCCACCAGAGTACTCTGCAACCGCTGAAGTAGTTCGTCCGCGAACAAGTTACTTCCCATTCCCTTCACACTCGTGAAGTTCTACAGTTCGCGAAGTAGTTCTCGAGAGACGAGCGAACACTTCACAGTTCATTCGTTATGTTCTTTGGTCTGTGTATATATAATTCGCGAAGTAGTTCTCGAGAGACGAGTAAACACTTCACAGTTCATGGGAGTGAAGTAGTTCCCGAGAACTAGTTCGTTCGCGAACTACCCATCACTAGGTTCGATATTTAAAGTAAGGGACTCTGTCAATTGTACCATATTTTGTTCTCAGGCTCTTGATATCTATCTTTGAACAACATAATTTAGTTTTCTCGAATGATATATTTATGTAGTCCCATCCTTTCTGCACTGTCTTTAAGTAAGTTATTTTGAGCTGTTTAACGGCAGTCTCATCCTCTGCTAGTATCGCCAGATCATCTGCAACCGAGCTCGATAGCTGCAGTCGCTTAAGTGCGGCCAGTATCCAGTATTCGGGAGATAGTAGGTTCGAACCCCACTGTCGGCAGCCCTGAAAATGGTTTTCCGTGGTTTCCCATTTTCACACCAGGCAAATGCTGGGGCTGTACCTTAATTAAGGCCACGGCCGCTTCCTTCCCACTCTTAGCCCTTTCCTGTCCCATCGTCGCCGTAAGACCTATCTGTGTCGGTGCGACGTAAAACAACTAGCAAAAAAAAAAAAAAAAAGATCCTCTGCAAAAGCGAGGTATGGTGTGTAGAGGTTATCTTTGGGAAAGCCCATTCGGATTGGCTTCCAAAACTCACATTTCTTGAGTTATTTCTCCCATTCTTCCATAACCTTGTCTAGATCGACGTTGAAGAGAATAGGAGAGAGTCCATCACCTTGTCTCACGCCTGTTTGAATGTCGAAGGGTTCTGAGATTTCCCCGATAAATTTAACTTTCGTTTTTGTGCCAGTCAGTGTTTGTTTTATAAGTTCTAGAGTTTTGGAATCTAGTCACCTCTCTTCTAGAATTTGGAACAGTGAGGACCTGTCGATTGAAAAGCCTTTTTGAAATTTATAAACATGCATACGATGGGTTTATGTCTGAGAGCTCGCATTTTGAGTATGGTTTTGAGGTTAAAATTTTATTCGGGGCATGACCTATTTGGTCTGAATCCTGCTTGATATTCAGCTAATTTGGGTTCTAATTTCTTTTGTGTTCTTTGCAAGAGACATGCTGATAACATTTTTTTATTATTATTATTATTATTATTAGATGAAGTTATCGGTTTTAAGTAACACAAACTACTTTTGTAGTTTTTGAAGACGCTGAGTGGCCAGAATTTTGTCCCCGCGAGTTCTTCACCGTGTCGATAAATCTGCTAACGCAAGGCTGGCGTATTTTAGGCACCTTAAAATATCACCAGACAAGCAGGGATTGAACCCGAACAACGGACCCAGAAAGCCAGTACTCGACAGTCTGAGCTAACCAGCCTGACAATAACAATACCTTATCTGAGTAAATGAAATATTGTTACAGTTGGCCTACTGGTTTAAAGTGCCATAAATTAGTAATTAATTTCAAGATATTTTTTAAAATAAATATCATAAACAGGCCTATTTTATAGAATGGTACAGCAACTGGGCTCTTAACGACAAATACATTACATGTAGACCTACCAGCAAAGAACAAATCCGTCTCGCTATGCCGACTATTCTAGTCCATAGCAGAATAGGACGAGCAGCTAGATTGGTCTTACGAGACCAGTCTATCAAACAACGTGTGCAAGTCAGTTGTCAGAAAGAGAGAATCAACAGAACCTTCTACTCAACTCTGTTATCTATACCTGCTCTAAGACACTTGTAAGTAACTAAGTATGGTTGTTACCTTACATGTGAGATACAATTTAGGCCTACCACTCTAGATCTAGAAGAATTAAAAGAACAGCAGTGGCATTAGATGAGGTTCAATTATAACCCACTGTTACTTCTCAGAAGAACTACTACAGAACGAAAGGAAGAAGTGCTACCTAATTACCTGAGTGTCTTGAATAACCGTTTACTGTAACCTATGTGACAAGACAATGGATCCTTATTTCCATGTGAAAATTATAATACAGAGAATGGCCTGAGGCGAATTGGTAAAAATGGTCAAGAATTTGTTTTCTTTTCGTAACTTACTTGACATTTATGTCTAAGGAAAATTTAATAAAACTATTTTGAAGTATTCCTCTCCCCGTATTGTAACCATTTATTTGGTATACGTACTGTATAATTACAATAAAACTAAAAAGGAAGAAACCAAACAGCGACAGTTAAGTTGATCATCCTAACGCAAAGGTGACAGGGTTAAGTTTTCAACTATCAGTGGAATAATACCTACAAAAGTACTCACACTCTTTCTTAAAACCACATATTTTTTCTGATAGGCCTATATTCAGCATTATTACTCAGGCCTACGTGTTTAATGGGAATTGTTGATAATATTTGAGCAACTAATTAGAATTCTATCTTACAATGTCGTTGAAAGTATTATGTAAGTTTATCCTCCCTGGGATATTTCGAAGAGTGTTTAGAAATCTCATTTTCCAAAGTTACATAACTGAAATTCAGAATGCCTTTAAGTTGGTTTGAAACATTTTATTAAAGAGACCTGGTGTTTGACCACATACGTAACTAAGCATATATATCCTACTAGCTGATGTACCTGTGCTTCGCTACGTAATTGAACACTGTATACAAAATTCTAAGGTAGTGTACACGTTGTGAGTAAGATTGTAATAAATTGCATAGCTCTTAACGTTACCCTAGAAACGCGACGGGGAAGTCACCAAAAGTATTTTTATATGAAGACTGGGTTAAGGAGTTTTCGTTGTAATGGTAGGCCCTCTTGCTACCATCAGTAAGAATCAAGTCAGGGAATTTTCATTATAATGGCAGACTCACTCTCCACGCGCCTTTTTACATCCTCAGAAAGACTGCCTTAGTGGTTTTCCGAACTGAAATCAACATAGGTCATTAGAATGACACCAGTAGGAATGTCGCGATTAAAAGCAACGTTATCATATAAAATACTCGATCAAATGAAAACCACCCATTTTCTCACTTTTAACGAACAGTAAGTAGTACGCTGCCGATCTAACAGTCCAAAGTGCCAGAGCTGGAATGACCAGGCCGCAGACAGCCGTGAGCCGTGACCACTCTTTTATTTTCCGGAAGGGGCAGGGGGGGGGGGCGAAGAGTGGAGAATCCCAGGGGCAAATACTATAACATTTTACTCTCTGTTTCCTAGGAGTATCCGATGAGTTGGAAAATCTCAATTCACTACGCTGGCGGGGAAAAATCTATCCGACTTGGAGGCAAATGTTTCTTCCAAGCTAGAGGAGAAACTCCCTCTTGGCTGCTGGTTTGAAATAAAATTAATGTGGAAGTTAATAAAAGTGAAGATGAAGAGGCTTTTCTTAAGAAATGGCTCATTTCAGGATTGAATTTTGAGTTATTTAGTGAATTGTGGTGCTATAATTTGGAATAGGCCGAAATTGTAATTTCAGACCAGGTCATAAGTGAGCCTCTGCCATTATTTCGTTAACTGTGCACACTGATCAATCCAATCAGCGCGTCAAAGAAGGGATCGAATAGGTGGAATACTATGATGAACCAGCGTGTTACGTACCAGCAGTATCAGAAAATGTACGAACCAGAAGAGTGGAATGCTAAAGAAGAACGTTCCAAACTCCCCTGCTATTTCCCGCCAACATTCAGGCAGGCTGTTACACTCAGTACGCAACAATAACCCTATATATCGGAGATGAGTGGCAGCAGAAGAGACAAAGACCATCACAACAAACAATGGTCAACGTAATGTTACTGTTGTTCAATTTTATGAGTTTTTGTCATTGAAGGCCTTCACATTTTGTTTTCTTCCGACTCTCAAATACCACTCTTATCATAGTCGGTACGGTAAAACTGTATAAAACATAAATGATCGGAAATTGTGTTCTCCATGAATTCTGTTATGTAGTACTTTTCGATACGACCAATAACAGGTATTTAAGAATTAAATTCCCCTAAACTACCATTTTAACCAGATTGAATAAAATTGTGTAATGCTTAGACTGTAGTTTCTTATTCCCCAACTCTATATGCCGATCTTCATTAAATTCTGTTAACCCATTTTCTCGTGGCTCGGCGTTGATATGGACTTAGCAACAAAAATACAAATTCATGAATATCTCTGTTATCATAGCCGGTACGGTAAAAATGTGTAAGACATAGGCCTAAATGATCAGAAATTTAATTCTATATAACTTTAGTTATGCAGTGTTTGTCGATAGAACCACTAATAACATGCATATTCCATAATTAAACTTTAGGCCTTCCCCTAAACTACCATTTCTCTCAACGTCAATAAAATTATTTATAGCCTGGACTTTAGTGAATCATTCCCCGACTTTTCATACCGATTTTCATTAAATTGTCTTCAGCCGCTTTCTCGTGATGCGTGTACAAACATACATAGGCTACATACATACATACATACATACATACATACATACATACATACATACATACATACATACATACATGCATACATACAGACAGACAGACAGACAGACAGACAGACAGACAGAAATTACGGAAAAGTAAAAAGTGC
The DNA here is from genome assembly GCF_040414725.1 of Anabrus simplex. Taxonomy (NCBI): domain Eukaryota; kingdom Metazoa; phylum Arthropoda; class Insecta; order Orthoptera; family Tettigoniidae; genus Anabrus; species Anabrus simplex. The sequence goes on along the minus strand of NC_090265.1, from coordinate 859,909,415 downwards.
ATTTCCTTGTTACTGTAGACACGGCCGATACAATTATACCATTCTTTTTAAATTCTGAGCAATATACAGACAAATCTCTTACCAACATGAGAAGAGGATTGTTCAAGGATGCTGACTGAATGTTGTGGTATATGGAATCTATGGTCACCAGTGAATCGTTACTGAGTAATTTCATTTGATTCCTTTTTCAAACTCAATTATCTTTGAATATGTTTTCTTAGTAGGCCTACTTATATATATTAGATCTCTGCGTCATTTACTCGCCATTTGTTTCGATGTTCAAACTCAACGATCTTTGCTTTTATTAGGATACTCGCCATATATATATATATCGATCTTGAAATTCAATGATATTTATGTCTGGTTACTCGGCGTTTGAGCCTCCGTGGCTCAGACGGCAGCGCGTCGGCCTCTCACCGCTGGATACCGTGGTTCAAATCCCGGTCACTCCATGTGAGATTTGTGCTGGACAAAGCGGAGGCGGGACAGGTTTTTCTCCGGGTACTTCGGTTTTCCCTGTCATCATTCATTCCAGCAACACTCTCCATTCTCATTTCATTGCATCTATAAGTCATTAATAAATCACTTTGGGAGTGGCGACCCCATCGTACTAACAGCCTATATCTGCTTCATTCATTCCATCCCTGACCCGGTCAAGGGCTGGAAAACAGGTTGTAGGTTTACATTTTCACTCGGCGTTTGTTTGGATTGTCAAACTTAACGATCCTTGGGTCTTGTTTACTCGGCGTTTATTCAGGTTTTCATATTCAACGATTTTTATGTTTGGTTACCCGGCATTTGTTTCGAAATTCACACTCAGCGGTCTTTGTGTTTGTTTACTCAGTACTTGTACCATTTGTCAAATCAAATCATATTTGTTCTTGTTTACTCTACATTTGTTTCGTTTCTCAGACTAACGGTCTCTGTATTTGTGTAGCCTACTTTGAGTTTGTTTCGATTTTCTAACCCAACGATCTTTGTATTTATATATTCGGGATTTCTTTCGATTTTCACACTCAAACGTCTTTGTGTCTGCTTTCTGACTACTTGTATGATCTTTCAAACTGAGCTGCCTTTCTTCCAATTCAATTACCTTTGCTTACACGACGCAGAATGACCGACAGCAACGGCATTCGCTATGAAATGCATTTTAATATTCGGAATATTTGGCACGACGCTTGGAATCGGTGAATAGTGCCAATACAGTACTTAGTTCTGACCCAAGTTTGGATTGTATGAAATATTGTAATTTCTTAGTAGTAATATGTAATGTTTCACTTAAGCAGAACTGGCTGATAAAGAGCCTACACCTCGTGTACGGTAGAGTGGTGTGCAGAAGAAGCTGCTCTACGCCGCTAAGTAAAGCTGTTTCAACAGCGACGATCATCACGCCATATTTAGGCTACGGTAGGTCTGTTTATAGCCTGACACGAAAACAATGTCGGATATGTGTATTGAAGGATCAGTGTCAAACTCTGTATATCTCCCCCTGTAATAGGGTCTTTCGTATTCAAATATTTCTTGGCCTTACTGGATGATACACATTTGTCGAATACATACTTTGCCATTAAACTTCCATAGTTCATGTTACGAAAGTGATCACTACTAGTGCCCGCATTCTTATGCACTTACATATTCCATTCCTGTACTTGCAGACAGCTGAAAATGTCGGCAACTTGTGGTTCTGACATGGTTACACTTGTGTTTCATTTTACATATTTTTGCATATTCTTAGTCATATTGCATATTTTTACATGTTGTCAAGAATGTAACATTTTTGTACATATCTAGGTAATTATTCAAAAAATTAAAAATTACGACAGTTCGTTTAATTTTCAGACTACAGTAAATTAATTGGTGAATTTCATGTGACTTCCTGTTATGCTGAATGGTCCTTCTCAGCCTGCAAGAGAATTTTATCGGATAACCGTCAAAACATCACGTGGAGAAGTAGGCCAAGTTTGTGACACACTGCGCATCACGATAAAAGCAAGTTACTGTACCAATTGTGTTACTTAATAGGGGTTTACAGACACGTTCTATATTGGCTTAATTTTGTAACATTTTCATTTTCAGGGCATGAGGGCAACAGAAAATTAGCTATAATATACTGCATAACATTATTTTCAAATATTTGAAGTATTTTGATTATGCCCTTAAATCGATTATTTAATACTGTAAACATTAGAAACTATAAATTATCTAAAGCAACAATGATAACTTTGTCATAAAATATGGAGGTATTTAAAACAATTTTGGTGTCTTATATCATAACCATAAGCATATGCCTAATAAAAAAAACAAAGTCTTCTCCGTACAGACCGAGAAGGCCTTGGAGGCGTGGAAGGTCAAGGCTTCCACTATCCGTAACCTCGGCACTTGATGGGGTAGAGTGGTTAGCTCTACGCCCGGCCGCCTTTGCCCCCAGGAATTAACCTGGTACTCATTTTTGATGTAGGCTGAGTGAACCTCAGGGCCATGTGCACCTCCGGAAGTGGAAATCTCGTTTCTTAAATGTTACGACTTCCTGACGGGGATTCGAACCCACGTCCTTCCGAGCGAACCGAGCACGCCTTTACCGCCTCGGCCAGGCATCCCCTTGCCTAATAAAAAGAATATACAAAAAAATTGTAAATTTAGTGCATTAATAGGCCTACTATTACATATTTCATCCGACTCATTGGCTGAATGGTCAGCGTTGAAGCCTTCGATTCAAAGCGTCCCGGGTTCGATCCCGGTCGGGTCGAGGATTTTAATCACCTCTGATTAATTATTCTGGCCCGGGGACTGTGTGTTTGTGTTCGTCCCAACACTTTCCTCTTCATATTCAAACGACACACTAACACTACCAACCGCCACAGAAACACGCAATAGTGATTACATCTTTCCATATAGAGTTGGCGTCAGGAAGGGCATCTGGCCGTAAAATAGGGCCAAATCCACATGTGTTACACAGTTCGCACCCGCAACCCCGCAGGTGTGGGAAAAACTATAGAAAAACAAGAAGAATACGATTACATATTTCGTGAATATATTGTCCGCCTCTGTGGTGTAGTGGTTAGCGCGATTAGCTGCCACCCCCGGAGGCCCGGGTTCGATTCCCGGCTCTGCCACGAAATTAGAAAAGTGGTACGAGGGCTGGAACGGGGTCCACTCAGCCTCGGGAGGTCAACTGAGTAGAGGTGGGTTCGATTCCCACCTCAGCCATTCTGGAAGTGGTTTTCCGTGATTTCCCACTTCTTCTCCAGGCGAATGCCGGGATGGTACCTAACTTAAGGCCACGGCCGCTTCCTTCCCTCTTCCTTGCCTATCCCTTCCTATCTTCCCATCCCTCCACAAGGCCCCTGTTCAGCATAGCAGGTGAGGCCACCTGGGCGAGGTACTGGTCATACTCCCCAGTTGTATCCCCCGACCAAGGGTCTGAAGCTCCAGGACACTGCCCTTGAGGCGGTAGAGGTGGGATCCCTCGCTAAGTCCGCGGGGAAAACCAAACCTGGAGGGTAAACAGATGATGATGATGATGATGATGATGATTTCGTGAATATTATATATTTAATTACATAAGTTATTTCACTGATAAAATTAGGCCTACTACAGTTTCATGTACATATTTGGAAATTTGATATTACATAAAATACGGGCCCTAGTGATAAATAAGCAAGGTTTAGGGTAAGTTTTCTCAATTAAATTTTCGTGCGGGCCACTTACCTTAAACACCCAAGGTATTCGAGGGCCGAAAGTGAAAAGCATGCAGATTATCAATCAATCAATCAATCAATCAATACTGATCTGCATTTAGGGCAGTCGCCCAAGTGACAGATTCCCTATCTGTGTTTTCCTAGCCTTTTCTTAAATGATTGCAAAGAAATTGGAAATTTATTGAACATCTCCCTTGGTAAGTTATTCCAATCCCTAACTTCCGTTCCTATAAACGAATATTTGCCCCAATTTGTCCTCTTGTATTCCAACTTTATCTTCATATTGTGATCTTTCCTACTTTTAAAGACACCACCCAAACTTATTCGTCTATCGATGTCCTCCCACGCCATCTCTCCACTGACAGCTCGGAACATACCACTTAGTCGAGCGGGAAATGCATCGCGTGTTTTCATGAATGTCATCCGTGAAATTACTTCTGTTCTTGCATGTGATGGAGATCATTGCAAACAAAGTGCTTTTGCAGATCCATATTGATCCAAGCATTGTCAGTATTTTGATCACAGTACTTAAGGTTGTCAGGAACTACCTATCCAAAATTGTCTAATTTGAAACAAGGATAAACCTGGTAGTAATAGGCCTATTTATGGATTTTCGTTTGAATTATTCAAACTTATTTTGCTTACATTTTTGACATTTTTATGGTGAGCTAGCAAAAACGTCTACATGGCCAGGAGCCGCATGGTTTACAGTTATTTGGAGTGAAATGAAAATGAAATGGCGTATGGATTTTAGTGTCGGGAGGGTCCGAGGACAAGTTCGGCTCGCCAGGTGAAGGTCTTTCGATTTGACTCCCGTAGGTGACCTGCGCGTCGTGATGAGGATGAAATGATGATGAAGACAACACATACAGCCAGCCTCCGTGCCAATGAAATTAACCAATGATGGTTAAAATTCCCTACCCTGCCGGGAATCGAACCCGAGACCCCTGTGACCAAAGGCCAGCACGCTAACCATTTAGCCATAGAGCCGGACATTTGTAGTGAATATTATCATTTTAAAAACATTGAGGTGTAGTCTATTCTTTTATGGAACTATAAATAAACCGCGCCAAGATCTCTTTGACAAAGCACCTCTTCCTTCCAATTGTTCTTTACTCGGGGACGTAGCATGTTCTGCCTACCCTTGGACGGACTCTTGTACAAAAGAATCGGTGTCAAAGTTTGTGTACCGCACTCCATGCTATATTCCTTCGCAAAAAAAAAAAAATGTTTCTTGACTTATTATTTTATACAGGGCCTACATCTGTCCTATACTCTCTTTGTCAATAAACTTGCCTATATTCTTACGACAGTGGCAAGCAGAGTTTAAGGCAATTTACAGTGAATCTTATCATTTAAGCACGATCTGAAAGTATTGAACTGCACGCTTTAGTCTAACTCGAAGGTGCTCACGCTGGGCATTCCGTCCCGCGAGCGCCCAGCACTGTAAGCGGGCGGGCAGGTAGGCGATGAGCGCAGCGTACGCTAATCAACCACAGTGACGTCACAGGCCGTGAAGGTTGGGTGAAGTTCCCTCAGTCACTCTCGATCACTGCAGCGATACCCGAGTTTGAAATGTAGGCAGAAAATAATCAAAGAAAGAGATCCATACGTTGTAAGAAATAAGTTATTATGTTCATTGCAATTTAGATCTTTTGACCGGATACAATAAAGAGTCAGGCTTATAACCCAAAATATTTTTATAATGTACGTAATTAATTACAATCTTCACTATTACATCTATAAGAGGTGGTTTAGAAACAGTTCTAATATAATACGGAGTTAAGATGGATAAGCTGCGGCTGGTGGTTGTTTGGGTTTAATTTAGCTGATAAACTCACCAACAATCCAATCATGCTTACCGGGAATAAAATCAGTGAAAATATGTATTTTAAGGCGTAGGACTACTGTATATTTATTTGGTAGATACATTTACGTTGTTGTTGTTTTACTTTAATCTTGGATAGTAAATATATATCGTCGCTTCACCGGTAAAAGGTTGTAATCCACAAAGCTTTTCCTATCGATTATTCTGCTTAAGACTGGTCACGCCTCCCAGCCACATATGGTTATGCAGTCCATCAGAACAAATTTTGTTGTGTTCATTTTCCTATGCCAATGTGTAAAGGAAAATTAAACCTACTGTACCGTACTACACGAATGTATGCTTGCATTAAGTATTTACGCACTCCTATTGTATAATGCATGTTAGGTTCATTTTCGGTTACTCTTCCGCATAGGAAAACGAACACAACGCACATTGTTCTGACGGACTGCATATCCATATGTGGCTGGGAGGCGTGACCAGTCTTAAGGAGAATAATCGATAGGAAGAGCTTTGTGGATTACAACCTTTTACCGGTGAAGCGACGATATGTACTCTCTCCTAATGGAACTCCCTCTCTCCATTTAGAGGCTAGCTATTATCACCGGACGCCTGTTAAATTCTAAATACTATTTTCAGAAATTCAGTGAACGGGGAAAGTCACACAACACTGCAACACTGTGCAAAATCACTGTTGCGTTATGTAATTATATTATTTTTGCTTAATGAATAACAGGAATTTTACTTTTGTTTAAATGAAAATACTGACCTTCCCATCCGGTAAACCGTAGCTTGTACGCTTAAACCCTGTACTTTTGTAGATTGTAACATAAAAATTATAACGTGTCAGTTTTCTTTGAATGAATAAATATAAGAAAATAAAACTGACTGTTTATATCGAGCGCAGTATAAATCAAACCGTAATATCTTGAAAAGGGCAGGTTTTATTTGCTGCGGTTAGAGAGTTTTATTTTCAATAATGTATCCCAATCAGCACTTCACTGAGCAGTGAAGGAGAGCTTCATAATCATAATCTCTCACTTTCTGCAAAGTGCGTTCGCTCTCTCGCTTCACTGTGACGTATGCTTGCTACGTAAGCTGCCCGCATTTACGTCACGCCAGCCCGGCCGTACTGGGCTAGCCTCAGCGGGCGCCCAGCTGAGCACCTCTGATCTAACTCAAAAGTAGTAGATAAACTTCGGTGTATTATCAAGCCAAGAAACCTCTATGACTATTTAGGCCATGGCCCCAATGACCAAATCCAGTATAAGAATATCAGAAACAAGACAAGAGCTGACTATCAGTGCAATTTTATCATTTTCGTGTTATCGCCTGATTATTTTTCCGTGTTTTTATACAAATTCGTCAGAATAGCGCAATATAAGGGGTGATCAAATAGTTTCCTTTCTACGGCCCTACAGTCCTGAATCGGGATGCCAATCAGGCAAAATCGCCATGAGAATTGAGGCAATCATCCCACCGAAGCACCAGATTGAAGATCTCCGTGTGGTAGAACACAGTGTCCTGCTGCGTGAAGAAGTGCGTAACCGCCTGCTGCACACCCTCCTCCGACAGGAAGCGTCGACCTTTCAAGGCCTTTCTGAGGGGACCAAAGGCGTTATAATCGCATGGGAAGAGATCAGGATTATAGGGCGGGTGATCGAGTGTCTACCACTTGTACGTAATGGATGATGCTGGGTTCACAGATCGACCGGCGTCTTGTGTCGAAATGCGACCCGCACGGAACTTGGTGCACCATTCTACAACGGTGGTTTTCGACAGACTTGCTGCCCCATACACAGTATTCCTTCTCCGATGGATGTCCACTAGTGTTTATCCTTCGGCAGCCAAGAATACAATAACAGCACGTTGGTCCTGTTTGGACGCATTTGGTAATAACTTCGCCATAGTTCACGTGGCAACATTTAACGCATGTACCGGTACCTCGGCACGACACGGCTGCCACACTAATTACTTTGCCTACATATCCGTGCTTATATAGCCTACCTGCATCGGAGTCACGCTACGTCCGCTGTAGCAATGCCCTCAAACGGAAACTTCTTGATCACGTCTTGTAAGAACAATGGCGTGTGGCCTCCGGAGAAGCCTGCTGCAGGTCCTTCGAGTTGGCACCTTAAAGGCGGATAGGACCCTATGAATTCTAATGCAAAACACGGCACACACACACACAAATTGAACCAGAGACCCCTTGGAGCTAAGGCCAGCACGCTAACAATTTAGCCATGTAGCCTAACAATAGCGCAATGAAACATCTTCAGTAATACATCTGACCACAGGCCGCACAATCAACAGGACGTAACTGTGTTATTTTTATGAAGCTGACAGCCGACATATTGGGAGACTGCGACAGTAAACTCAAACAGTGTACAGGGTCTCTCCTAAACCCAGACCGAGCGCACGATGTTTGTACTCTGCACTACGGCAGCTGCGTCGGCTCATTTTACGTCGCACGCGGCCGCCCTGCTTTAAGCGTGCATACAATCTTATATGAAATCTTACCTTATAAAAGATGCTGGAAGTGTCATCCTTCATAACGAGGGTCGCTATAAACACCATTAGAATTTTCTGCAAACCAATAGCGAGAGTTATGACTGTTCACACGACCATTAAGTTGAAATAAGGCCTCCTCCGAAAAGAACACAAGCTGAGGGTCGAATAAACGATCATTAATTCAATAATGAAAAATACCACTCACAATATCTCTTTTTTTTTCGCTAGTTGCTTTACGTCGCGCCGACACAGATAGGTCTTATGGCGACGATGGGACAGGAAAGGCCTAGGAATGGGAAGGAAGCGGCCGTGGCCTTAATTCACAATATCTCATTCTTGTGAATGGATCAGCATGTTTTAAACAATGGGCCCGTGTAAACCTGTACGGTTTGATGTGTAACAGATTTGTAGTTCTATGCGCAGAAGAAACTGAAGCCCCTACTTGTTGTGCTAATTTTGTGGGTGATTTATTCGGTGTCCGTTCAAGATTCGCACCAATATTATCTGGTTTTCCTCTGTTAAAACTGTTCGTGTGCGCGCATGTTTTTTATTGAGCACTGAGACAGTAGTTTCAAATGTATTTACAATTACGTGAATCTGTGCTCATGAAGGTGGTACTTCACAAGGCAATTACTGAACAAATGCATCGCGTTCCTGTCGAGCCAACTCGTTCTTAAAATAACTTTTACATACGAAAATACGCTGTTGCAATGATAACCGTCTCACCATGTCAACAGCTGAGATTCAGTCCGGCTACTGATGCTAGGTCGAACACGTGCACGCTCCCTGCAAGGTCAAGAACTATGCGCGCACCTTCCGTACAGCTGCTTAGGTCTCGGAGAGTAGAAACGCTGCTGAACGGTCTGGGATTATAAGAGAGACCCTGTATTTCCTTACTGAAAATGTTGTACTCTATGAAGGTTTAAATAGGCCTATAAATGTATTTTATTTGTTTCATATTTATGAAATTGTATTACCATTACTTAGTTGTTCGCTAAATTGTCACAATTAACACAATTCGAGCTTCAGATTCTCTCTAAATAAATTCTGGAGTCCTCGTTATATTATTACAAATAACTTTCTCCTTGGTTTCGGTCATGTTTGTACTCGGAGGCTTAACATTTCTCAAAAATGTTGTGTCAAAAGGTGTGCACAGACACCTGCGAGGAGCCCCATCCTCCCACGTTAAGTGAATTATGTATGAGACTGTGCAGTGGAGTACGTCAGAACGCGATGAATAGTTGCTTAATATTCCTTCATAATGTATCAAAACTCATTTAAGAGACTTTTAGACTATAAAATCACAGCTGCGAGCTTGCAATCGGGAGATAGTGGCTTCGGACCCCACTGTAGGCAGCTCTGAAGGTGGTTTTCCGTGGTTTCCCATTTTACCCGGCAAATACTGGGGCTGTATCTTAATTACGGCCACGGCCGCTTCCTTACCACTCCTAAGTTTGAGAATTACATTTTACACACCTTTTGTAATGTAACTTATAATTTCACATTGACATTTCCTATTTTGGCCTCCTTAATATTGTTACGCCACAGTAAAGTAATCAAATAATAATATACGGTATAGCCTACTGCACATCTCAGCTATCTCTGAGCAATAAATAGGTTGGCGAGTTTCAAAAAATTATGTTGACCCATTTTCCCTTAACGTCAACAAAAACAGACAGGCAAAGGAAAATTGAAGGGAACCTATTTTCGACTTTTGTGTACCTAATTCGAAACAAAAACGAAATATGAGGCAAAAATTTGAAGTGTCCAGACAAAATTAAAATGTTTAATGATTAATCCGTAGGTTTGTATTAGCTTGCATTAAATTAATTCGTTATTTAATTGTTTTTAAGATATAAGATGCAGACCATCATATTTTGTTTCGTTCCGGATCAGTGATTTTAACTAAAGAATACCTGGAGGTAGGAGGATTATCAACTATGTCTCGAATATCTAATATCGCTGATCCAGAAGGAAACAAAATATGATGGCCTACATCTTATATCTTAATAACAATTAAACATCTAATTAATTTCATATAGGCTAATAGACCTACAAGTTAATAACTTCTTATCGAGGAGGAGATTGGTAAACCTGACAGATATTTTAGGTTAATCAGTTTTCCATTCTTATAAATTAATGTCCATGTATTGGGTAGGTACATACGTAGGCCTACAGTAGAGAGTGTGATATGTGAACTAAACGCTTTGGATATTAACTTCCTTAACGAATTTGAAATGAATCTTACACCCATTTACATATTTCCTGGGCCATTGCATAGAGCAAATGTTTATTTCCTTCTCTATTGTAGGGAATTAAGGATCTTTGAACTTTGATTTCAAATCACACCAACCAGTTCAGCGGGCCACGTGTGACCTCGAGGGGAGAGCTGAAGTCCTACCCTGTTAGCACATCTCTCTTACAATAAATTACTAAACGAGACCTACCTACAAGGAAAACCTACGAATCAATTAAAAACAAAAATCTGTGGATGCGGTTTCCTCCCTGTATTGATATGTGGAACGCCAGAGTCCAGGGGTGTCCCGAACTTGTTATAAGCCATGGAGATTGTATTTTAGTGTTTCTCATTTAAGGGAGAGTGCCCTAATAGAGGCTCTCTAAACCAGAGCTAAGTAAGCCTGTAGGGCAACTGGGTCTGCTATTAGGCAATGTTCTGAAAATCAGACATTGGGCATATTCCTGTCAAACGAAGTAACCAATTTTCATTCTCACATTCAGTCAACAATGGCATGAAACATTAGATGTCCCCTGGATGCAGTGGTCTTTTCGTCGGTGGATGCAGAGTGGATTTCGGCCCTTGGGTTTCGTCACTTAAGAGGCCACGGCTTGCCCGTGGTCCCAGCAGTTCTGTACTCTGACCGGCCAACCGAGCAGAGGAAAGTTGGCCACGGCTCTACGCTTCTGAATTCGGGAGACGGGGCCTGAGGTACAGTGCCGGACTTCACGCCTGGCTCCACCCGTCGGCTGTCTTGATAATGGTTTTCCGTGGTTTTCCATTCTCCTGCACTAAGGCGAATGCCGGGACAGTTCGTAGTACAGGTAACGGCCGCCAACCCCCTCACCTTGTCCGTGCATCTCCTTCACCGTAACAAATCTCCCGGCCTGAGAGACGGCGTCACAGTCTAAGAGGCCCGTCTCCACCTTCAGGGGAGGAATGAAAACGTTTAGTAGTAGTAGCAGTGGTCTTCAGTTCTCGTCTTCGATTCACAATGAATGAGTTTACGTGCTCGGTTAAGAACGCCGTAAATATGTAGCAAACAAAAGCGATGTCGATGAACGTTCCAGGAGAAGAATGTAAAGGTTTTCACAATCAGTAATCTGGGTACTAGGCCTAGGTGGGATAGCGTGATTAGCTCTAACAATAAGCCCAACTGGCTTTGCCCCTAGAAATTCACCTGGTAGGCTTATCATTTCTGATGTAGGCTGAGTCCATGTGCAACTCTGCAAGGGAAAGTCTTTTTTCTAAATTTTTCGACTGCCAGACGGGAAATCGAACTCAAATCGTTCCTCAGCACGCTGTTAACATCTCGGCCAGACGAGTGTTCCTCTCCCTCTGTCAACATTAACAACAACAATAATAATGATAATAATACCCCGATAGTGCTACAACCTTGATGGGCGTTTTCCTATAAAGTGACCACTGCTCAGCCTGAAAACCTGCAGATTACGAAGTAAAAGAGAGGTTCGTAACCCCTAGACCATGGAGCCGGCAATGATTGTATTACCCATTATTATTTTTGCCTCCAGTATACGAGTTGTTAGTGTGCTTCTTAGCCTATAGCCTACTCAACGTATGCCTATTCAGTCCTGGGAAGATCGGTGCATTTCTGAAGACGGGAATTCAATGCCATTCTTTTTTTTTCTTTTCCTTTCTTTAAAAAACATAGGCTACTATTTGTTTTACGTCGCACCGATACAGAAAGGTCTTATGGCGACGATGAAACAGAAAAGGGCTAGGAGTGGAAAGGAAGCGAGAGTGACTTTAATATTACGGCAGGCTACAGCTCCAGCATTTGCCTGGAGTGAAAATGGGAAACCACGGAAAACCATCTTCATGGCTTCCGACGGTGGGGGTTCGAATCCACAATTTTCCAAATGCATCTATGCCATTGTTGTTTGTAGACTATATAAATGGTTCCTCGTGAAGACAGATGTTCATTCGGCAAGATTTTTCGGCATTCTAAACTGGCTGCATAGAGTTTTCGAGTTGGTTACTAGAGCGCTGGCACATCATTGTTATCTGTTCACGAAAATAGAATGTCGAAAGAGAGATGTTGTGTCAACAAAAGTAGACTTGCCATAGGCTACAATATTATTATATAGGGTGTACCAACATTCATTACACCAAGTACAGTCGAACTTCGATATCTCGAAGTGCCTGTGGAAGCTTAAAATACTTCGAGTTATAAAACATTCGAGGTATAGAAAAACGTACGTAGTACGTAGGCCTACACATAATGTTCAGCATATACTTCAAGTTACAGAAAATGCTTCAGGCAAGCAACTCAATGTTGAAAACATCCTAGAGATGAATTTTAGGTAAATAAAATAACTTATAACAAAGTATGAGAATATATTCTTTATGTCTCTTTATTCCTAAAAGTTACAATAATTTTCTTCACAATCGTTATCCGAACGATTAGATTAGCAGTTTGCCTTTTGCAACCACTACGAGCGCTAATGCGAGTTAATGAAGAGTTTCACTTAAGCCTTTATAACCACGTTCGGCGTGGACATTTAAAAACAAAAAACGCCCAAGGATATTAAATTAAGGAACATATTACAGAAAGAATTATGTAAATAAGTTAATTTGGCTAGAATATAAATTACAAAAGAAAGCAAGTAAAGAAACAAGCGATTTTAGGTTGTTTTTCCGGAACTGCATTTAGGCCGGAAGTGATTTTTGAAATTTCTTTTTTGCTTGATAGATATATCTAAGACTCCCGTTTTGAAACCTTTCTGGGCCCTATAGCCCTTCAACTATCAGCACAATTGAGGAAATTGCTTAACAAAACCACTCCTATCCCCTTATGAGGCAATTGACACCATAAGTGAAAATATCGACCTCTCATTATCTCTCGCAGCTTTCTTCCATTGGTTTTTAGAGGATATTGATGTTAAGTTTATGGAGCGCCATGTTTTTCGAAGTATGGGGGCCCCTACCTTGTCTGCTGAGAAATATTTTCAACATTTAAAAAAGAAATCACACCTGGGCTTGAAATATCCTTCAAGATATCAAAGAATTCGAGTAATAGAACTTCGAGATATCGAAAATAGATAACACATGAATTATATCGGATTCCGTTGGAAAACGAAAATTCCTTCCAGCTATAGAAAATTCGAGTTCCAGACGTTCGAGTTATAGAAGTTCAACTGTAGGCCTACTAGAGAAGATAGCAGAGACAAGTGGTCAATAAAACACGAGTCTGGAATGAATTATTGTCTGACAGAACCTGTACTGTAAGTGTATTTTATTTATTAATTATTAATTATTTATTAATTAATTCTTCAAAACTGTCAATAATATTCTGTTATAAATGCCTTGATGTTATAATACAGTATCTGATACGCATTACATTTTCATCCGTTTCTAGCAAAGTGAGAGAATGAACTAGAGATGGGATATCCGATTCAGTTAGAAGAGTTGATTCATTCGAAACGATTCACCAAAAATGATCCGTTCCCTTGACTCGTTCACTTGATTCGTTCATTCGATTACCACGTGATTGAGAGCCGAAAGCAAAACCATGGATTCAGATAAACCAATACGCTAGTATACTCTTTATAACTGCTACTGATTTACAAGTTACAGCCCTTTTAGAGGTCACAGTCCTAAAATTCTACACCACTATCCGTGTAATTCTTTCGAAACTAATAGGCCTACAAAGAAATCATGCTTTGCTATTTAACTTTCACTTACATTCACAGATCACGACAAGTTAAAGATGTATCGATTCTTCGTATCACATGGGCTCAGTACGAGCAAGACCGACTCCAATCCTCAGACCTTAATGCTACTCTCGATCGTTCAAAGTTGGCGAATGGAGTAGCCGGAATTGTTGGAAATCTGGGTTTGTTTTGGTTTGTTGTTATCGTATGTAGTCTGTGTAATTTTTATGAAAGTCGACGATAAATGTTAGCTTCTTTGTAGAATATAAGTGTGCGAATGTATTTATATGAGTCAGTGGACACATACGATCTGTAATTATACTGAGTAATGTGAGAATATGCTTGTTTAAAGAACATGAGTGCACTAGGTGAACCATGTTTTAGTCTAACTATGGCAATGCCTCTCATACAACTATTCTTAAGTTTCCTACGGATTAGAACATTAAGATAGAAATGGATTAGGAATATACATGGCGTCTCCGAAGACCTTAAAAAGTAGTTAGTGGGACGTAAAACAAATAACATTATTATTATTATTAGGAATATACATCGTGATTATTTTGAAGTCCATGACAAAACTGTAGCGTGCATACATCATTTTGAGAATAAATCTGAGGTTAGGGAAACCATTTCACTACTTCCAAACTATTCGTGTTCCACGAAAAATATTAATTTAGATAGAATATAACTGATATTGTGTTATTCTGTCAGTGTCTATGGGCTTCAAAGTGGTGAGTGATTTAGATGCAAGTTTATTTTACAATAATCTGTGCTTTGCCTGTGGAAATGTTTGGCTGGATTTTGGAGTATAAAAACTTATAAGTGTGATGGTGGTGGTGGTGATTATTGTTTTAAGAGGAAGTACAACTAGGCAACCATCCTTCATATAACACTAATCAGAGAGAAAAATGGAAGGGGTCCGACACTTCGAAAAATGAATGTATCGGTCAAAGGAAGACAAGGGCCGCGAAGGGCATGAAAGTGAAAGACTCCCTAGCCCTCGCAAACCTAATAGCGTCGGGGTCGGAAAATAAAAAATGTTGACCAAGGGAGGTCGGATAGGATAGATGAAAGTGAGGAGCCTGGCACAAGTAAGTGGAAGCAATGCTATGACTCAGCCGAGGGCCCCGTGGTCGCCAACCCACGATCCAAATTTTAGAGCCTCTGGAGCCCCTTTTAGTCGCATCTTACGACAGGCAGGGGATTCCGTGGGTGTTATTCTACCGCCCCCACCCACAGGGGCGTTCTATGTGTGACAGTTGGATCAATCTGTAGGCTATACTGTTACACAGATTATATAGTGACCTGAGGGATTAGCTGGGTTTGCAACGTAGGGTTTTGCACTTCCAATTCATCCTGTGATTATCTGTTATCAAGCAGACTGCGCCGAACTGAAGCTCGTCCAATTGGTTAAATATCAATTCTTAGTCAATGTACCTATTAGGTAGGTAACTTATATATCTTTAGTGTCTGAACGTTTCATTACTAAAGTTACTATCATTGTGTGAAGTGCTGCTATGCCATATGTCAACATTATGTTAGCATTACCAGGGCTGTTCATTGGGTTAAAAAAATATTTCGGGTGTACTTGGGCTGAGTGGTCAGACGGTTACGGCGATGGCCTTCTGACCCTAAGTTGGCAGATTCGATCCTGGCTCAGTCCGGTGGTATTTGAAGGTGCTCAAATACGTCAGACTCGTGTCGGTAGATTTACTGGCACGTAAAAGAACTACTACAGGACTAAGTTTCGGCATTTCGACGTCTCCGAAAACCGTAACAAATGTAGGTAGTGGGACGTAAAGCCAATAACATTATTATTTCGGGTGTACTTCCTATTCGTTGGGAGCTAAATTTAAGATTTTGTTCACCACTTCAAAACTAAGGCAACAAATTGTGTTTGACAGTTCTCATGAGAGCGAATAAATCGAGGAATTTCGTACCTTAATTTATTTTGAAACATTCAAAATTATGTTAGTAGTATCATTTTAACAGTTTTATCATGTATTTTCATCTATCCAGCGAAGTGAAATCTAAGAAAAAGCGTTATCAGCTTGTTGATCTCTTTTCTAGTAGAATATATGTGATTGTTGTTGGCGAAGCGTTTTCATGCGTGTAAAAGTGATTTTCCCTATGATGTTACATTTATCATGTTATTTTACCACCGTTTATATAATATGTACGGTACCCAATATTTTCGTGTTAGCCAATACCGTTACATTTATCATGTTATTTTACCACCGTTTATATAATATGTACGGTACCCAATATTTTCGTGTTAGCCAATACCAGCAATCCAGCTACTTCAGCCGCCATGTTTTTTTTAATATTACGGTCTGAGGATTGGAGTCGGTCTTGGTACGAGAACGGGAACCTTGAAGTAAAATTAACATAATATTTCGCAGCCAGTTGGAAGTTGAGTACATAACTTAATATAGTTTCGTGTTTTATGTGGCTTGTACACAAAACTCCACGTTATATAGTCCAAAGAAATTCAGAGGTACGGGACTACTCTGCGCCGAATGGGAGGCTAATATTCAGCACTATAATATCTGCAGTCGCTTACTCCCAATTAAGTACAGTACGTACAGCTGCATTATGTACGAAACTTTTTTCCGATGAGCAGAATATGGCGCTCCATAAACTGAACATCGATACCCTCTAAAAACCAATGGAAGAAAGCTGCGAGAGATAATGAGAGATCGACCTTTCCAGTTATGGTGTCAATTGCCTCATAAAGGGAGGGGAGTGGTTTTGAACGTCGATCACCCGAAAGTAAACTCCTGGATGTCTCGCAAGTCACCCCTATATTCATGCGAATACATAAATGCTGTAAAAATGTCGTGCAATCTGACCGCAGTAAGATCGGTTCCCGGCAGAACTTTCAGCTCAACCCGTTGCCGCTGACGAGACCGAAATGCTTGGACATGTGCTGGGGTTCTCCAGGAGCATCGAATTACTGCGTAACAATCGTCGCCATCGAGTAGAACATCAATTGCTCAAAGCCTGAGGCAGCGTGGATGGGAAGTGCGCGAATAAGTTCATTGCGTCTCTACCGACGACTCAACGACAAGAATGGACATCATAGCAATCAATAAGAAAGGGGATAAAGCGAATAAAGCGATGGTGCTAACTCCTACCAGTCGCTTCGAGAGAGACCTACAACAGGCTCAGGATGTTAATCTGGAAAATCAAGCAATTTATACGCCATATCTATCAGCCAAAGGAAGCCTAATATTCCTCTTGATCAATGGGTTGTCAGAGGCCTCCTCTTTGGATCCAGAAGTACCCTGCCGAGGAACACAACCACTGTCCTTCAAAATTTAAAAATTCCTTTTTATGACATAGAAAAATCATATTATAGATCATAAGAGATTCTCTGCAAATTATACAGTTGCATTTACAGTGTACCTGAAATCGTAATCTCCTTGCGATGAGTTTTCCAGAAAAAATATTATTTCATTATTATAATTATATAGCCTAATGTAAGCTATGCATTCCGGACCTATGGTCACCCTCACTGGAGGATGAATGATTTATTTTTTAATAAATCTTACTATTACTACTTTAGAACTGGACTTTTAGTTTAAGTTAAATAAGGAATAACAGAGTCGTTCCTCACAAGTCACCTGGGGCCGATGACCTTAGATGTTAGGCCCCTTTAAACAACAAGTATCATCATCATCATCATCATCATCATCACAGTCCGGCTGCATGGCTAAGTGGTTAGCATGATGGCCTTTGGCCACAGGGGTCCCGGGTTCGATTCACGGCAGAGTCGGGAATTTTAACCATAATTGGTTAATTTTGCTGGCACAGGGGCTGGGTGTATGTGTCGTCTTTATCATAAATTCATCCTCATCACGACGCGCAGGTCGCCTACGGGTGTCAAATCAAAAGACCTGCACGTGGCGAGCCGAACATGTCCTCGGACACTCCCGGCACTAAAAGCCATACGCCATTTTATTTCATCATCATCACAAGTTACTATTGATTAAAAAATGGTGGGTGCCTGATATGGCGATATGAATCAGAACGAATCAAAGAAGTAACAAGTAGCGACTGCTTGGTCTCCCATGTTTCTATTCACAAACGAGTGGATTCCTTTCGTACACTGAATTATTGTGATTCGTTCGTTCAGTGCAATGATTCGTTCATTCTGAATCTCTCGTTCAGAATCTCCCCATATCTAGAGTGTATGGAATTCCAATTGAATCCGACGAAAATGTACTCGTTGCTCGAGTGCTTGCAGCTGCGTACTCTCTACGGCACATGCCTGGGCTCCGTGAATGTGTGCGACAGGCGATGGCACGTCGTTTGCCGAGTGTGTACTGAAGCAGAAGGACGCAGTTTTCAACTGTTTTTGTAAAATACTACACTTAAAGTATCATGTAACAGTTTTATTCTCAACTACCTCAAAGTGTACTTCAACTATTTATTATTCAATTACTGCCTCTGTGAATCGGTGATAGATTGTCGGTCTCCTGATACCAAGATACTGG
This sequence comes from Anabrus simplex, assembly GCF_040414725.1. NCBI lineage: Eukaryota > Metazoa > Arthropoda > Insecta > Orthoptera > Tettigoniidae > Anabrus > Anabrus simplex. The sequence goes on along the minus strand of NC_090265.1, from coordinate 859,890,972 downwards.
GTTCAAACCCGGTGGAGATAATTGAATGTTTAAATGGCGGTAAACGTCCATGCGACCCACCATGTCGTACGATGTCGGCATGTGAAAGATCTCTGGTGTTTACCCGAAAAAAATAATTAAAACTCAGCCATAGGCACCCAGGTGGGATTCGGATTATTCTGCCATCTAGTAAGCCTAGAGGAAAACGGAAAGTCGAAATTGACGAGCAGACAGCCAGATGGAGTCAAATTAAAATGTCTGCACACGGTAGCTGACGCCATACGTCATACGATTATTATTATTATTATTATTATTATTATTATTATTATTATTATTATTATTATCATTAATATTTGCTTTTCGTCGCACCGGCTCAGATAGGTCTTGCGGCAACGACGGGACAGGAAAGGACTATGGGAAGGAAGGCACCGTGGTCTTAATTAAGGTAAAGCCGCGGCGCGGCATTTGCCTGGTGTGAAAATGGGAAACTGCGGAAAACCATCTTCAGAGCTGCCAACAGTGGGGTTCCAAACCACTATCTCCCGAAAGCAAGTTGATAGCAACATGACCCAAACCCCGCAGCCAAATAATCGGTATTATTATTATTATTATTATTATTATTATTATTATTATTATTATTATTATTATTATTATTATTATTCATCTATTGATTTCCGATCTATAGTTATTTAATAAAAATATGTTATTTGTCTCTTCTGTAGGCTATAACAAAGGATATTTACTATCCGAGTAAAACAAAATGAACAGTTTTGAGAAAAATACAAAAAATACAAAACTAAACTTTTAGGATACGGAATGTTCGAAATTAGATTGAAGGTCAGCCAAGGCAGTTTTTGTAGTGCTTCTATTTTCCTTGTCGTCTTTATAGAAACTCTCCAGATACTTCTGTGCAGTTTGTTTCCTTCTCATAATCTAATTTATAGCCTACACCAAATTATAACATAGTGAAAGGGGTACACAATGTTCCGTGGGCTGGTGACTATGATTATGTTCTCATGCTCAATGAATGGAGCAATTAGACCGACTGACAAGGCACAATCTGCGGCTGAAGTTTCTTCCGCTACCAACCACAAGACTACATGTAACTCTGCGAGATTTTGGCTGCGTGGTTTGGTTCTCGTAGCTGTGAGCTTGAATTCGAGAGATAGTGTGATCGAACCCCACTGTCGGTAGACCTGAAGATGGTTTACGTGGTTTCCCATTTTCACACCACGCAATTGCTGGGGCCGTATCCTAATTAAGGCCACGACCGCTTCCTTCCCACTCCTACGCTTTTCCAATCCCATCGTCGTCATAATGCCTATCTGTATCGTTGCGACGTAGACCTAAACAAATTGTAAAAAAATATTATTAGACTATTATTATTATTATTATTATTATTATTATTATTATTATTATTATTATTATTATTATTATTATTAGTTCTTTATCTGTTTACCCTCCAGGGTTGATTTTTCCCTCGGACTCAAGGGCAGAGTCCTGTAGCGTGAGACTTTGGGTCGTGGGATCAACTGGGGAGGAGGACCAATACCTCGCCCAGGCGCCCTCATCTGCTATGCTGAACAGGGCCCTTGTGGAGGGATGAGAAGACTGAAAGGGATAGGCAAGGAAGAAGGAATGAAGCGGCCATGGCCTTAAGTTAGGTACCATCCCGGTATTGGCCTGTAGGAGAAGTGGGAAACCACGGAAAACCACTTCGAGGATGGCTGAGGTGGGAATCAAACCCACCTCTACTCAGCTGACCTCCCGATGCTGAGTTGACCCCGTTCCAGCTCTCGTACCACTTTTTAAATTTCGTGACTGAGCCGGGAATCGAAGCCGGGCTTCCGGGTGTGCCAGCTAATCACGCTAACCACTGTACCATAGAGGCGAACATTGTTATTATTAACATACCGGCAACATACAGAAAAGTTGCCTATTTTAATTTATCCTTAGACTATCTCTGGTGTGTCACAAATAGGAAGCTGTCTCTGTCGTGTTCAGTTTTATGAACTAACTTAAGCTAATCTAAACATACAGTAGTTAGGCGAGGTGCAAGTGATATTTAATACAGCGGTGAGTAGGTGGGATAACGCGACAACATAACAGCCGCTTGGTTGGGCAATTCCAAGTAGCCTTTCAAGCCCAAAATTCTTACACAGATTCCAATCACTTATCTCATTTGAGTCGACATGTGTTCACTCTATGACCCGGAAGACACAAATACAAATAATAATACAAATAATAAAAGGCGTATGGCCTCCAGAAAGGCCTGCTGCCAGCGTTTCAATAACAATAGGCCTAATGTAATTTGTTTTACGCCCCGCTAACTACTTTTTCAGTTTCCGGAGACGCTGAGGTGCCGGAATTTTGTCCCACGGAAGTTCCTTTACGTGCTGGTAAATCTGCCAACATGGGGCTGAGAACCAAACAATACTGCTGGACTGAGTCAGGTTCGAACCTGCAAACTTGGGCACAGCACCTTTACCGTCTGAGCCACTCAGTCCGGCTGCAGGTTTACGGTAGATAATACTCAAACGTGGTTGACTAGATTGGATTTGTTCCTTAATGGATGTTAGTATATAGGTTAAGTAATAGACGCTTTAGGTAATCTGCGCATATGTGAAGAGGAGCCCTATTTCTGGTGAATTATAATGTTGGAGAGTCCACACACATTCCCAGTCCCCAAGCCAGAAGAACTGACCAACCCCGATCCGACTAGGAATCCAACGCGGGACCTCTTCCACAAAAGGCCAGCGCCTTAAACCGCTTGCATTCAAGCTGGGCAGACAAATAATTAAAAGGATATACTACAGTCGGTATAAAACGCGCTATCTAGGGGACAGAAGAACTAGGCGTAATCGATTGCATCCCTGTGTTTGATTCATGTAGAAGACTGGCATGGCATGGGCTATACAAATCAACTAGCCTACCTATTTTTATTTCAATTACATATTTTTCTTTTCTATAGTCTTCAAGTTAATGCTCTTTCTCTGTTCTATCTTGATACTCGTACAAGCCTAATAATAATAATAATAATAATAATAATAATAATAATAATAATAATAATAATAATAATAATAATAATAATAATGTCTGCCATTTAGTCTCGTATCTTGGTACGGGAGCCGGAATGAGGTGGGATTAATTTATATGTCATGTTTTACGGCCGGATGCCCTTCCTGACGCCAACCTCAGAAGGGGAGGTAATGAAAATGAAACAAATGATGGCAAATGAAACTGGATTAGGAAGTGGAAGGAGTCGGCTATGGCATGAATAGGAATAGTCCTGGCATTTACCTGGAAGTGAAAAAGTGGGAATCCACTGCAAACCATACTCAGGACAGCCGACAGTGGGGTCTGAACCCACTCGTCTCCCACTCGTCTCCCGAATGCAGAGGTCGGCTTCATAACCATTGCGCATTAACACGAGCGACCACTCCGCTCGATGATAATAATAATAATAATAATAATAATAATAATAATAATAATAATAATAATAACAATAATAATAACACGCATTTAGAGACGACACGTATTGGCTGGTGTGTATTTTCCGGTAAAATTCTGAATTATGCTCCATAAAACGTGTAGTTACGGCTAACAAGGATATCTTTCCCTAAGCAGCGTACAGCGGAATCTCAGGTTGTGCCAACGTGTCTTGTTATCAGAATGCAAATTCGACAGAAAGACATGAAGTCTCAGAATCCAATTATAAATCATCAGTCAACACTGATGTTCATTTAGGGCTATCACCCAAGTGACAAATTTCCTATCAATTGTTTACCTAGCCCTTTCTCAACAGATTTCAAACAACCTGAGAAGTTCTTGAATACGCACTTTGAAAAGTTACTGTATTCCAGTCCGTAATTCCTCTTCCTATAAATGAATATTTGCCGCAGCTCGTCTCCTTACTGCCAAGTCTTAGGACTAGCCCAACGTTTACAACATTTTCGTAACACTACTCTTTGTCGAAAAGCACTCGCAACAAAGCGCGCTGCTTTCCTTGTTATCTTTTTCATTTCTCATGTCAAATAATCCTGGTGTACACACTGCAGTCATACTCTAATTGGTTTCTTACCAGAATCTTATACGTCCTCTCCTCTACATCCTTACTGTAATCCCTAAATACTGTCATAACCACACGAACGTCTGGCTCCATGGCTAAGTGGTTAGCGCGCTGGCCTTTGGTCACAGTGGTACCGAGTTCGATTCCCCGCAGGGTCGGGAATTTTAACAATAATTGGTTATTTCTCCTGGCATGGGGACTGAGTGTATATGCCGTCTTCATCATAATTTCATCATCACGACGCGCAGGTCGCCTACGGCTGTCAAATCAAAAGACCTGTACCAGGCCTCCCGGAGGCCACACGCCAAAAAAAAAAAAAAAAAAAAAAAAAAAACACATACAATCACAACTGTAACCTTTATTTACAACCTCGTTTATATAATTTCCCCAGTGAAGATATGTATTTATAAGTTATTAACACCTAAGAACTTACAGTGATCCCCGTGGGGTAGGTCTACGTTTATCCCATCAACACAGCAATTAAAACTGAACTGCCAAGTCGCTCATAGTCCTGTAACTTATTTAGGCCCTACTACTCAGTAGAGCATGACATCATCGGCAAAAAAAACATTATATGTGATTCCTGTGCTTTGCCCATATCATTTATATACAGAAGAAACACTGTGGGATCCCCCTCCCCCCACACACACACCCTTATCGTTACAGGATCAGATAATACTTCACCTTTTCTAATTCTCTAGAAATGTGGCCAAAATTCAACCACTCTTTCATGTAGTCCAACTATCCTCATTTTCGACTGTAGTCTGCCATGGTCTACCCTATCAGAAGCCTTGGATAGGTCAGTAGCGATATATGCAGCCCATCTGATCTCCTGAATCTAAACTGTTACCTGCTGTAGGCCTACTTTTTTTTTCTTAAGCCTCACTGGAGTTACCTTTCTAACCCCAAACCAGTTAGCATTTTCGCAAACGCATCCAGAGTAAATCAGAAAGAATGCTTTTCCAGAGTTTACATGCAACACATGTCAAGCTGCCTGCCCTGTAATTATCCGCTTTTTGTTTATATTTTATGTTCATGTTTATCACCCTTGCCCTTGTACAGTGGTGCTACTATAGCAACTCTCAATTCATTTGGTACACCTCCTTCATGCAAACAGTAATCAAATAAATATTTCAGATACGGCACCATATCCCAACCCATTGTCTTTAGCATATTATCCAAAGAAATCTTATCAACCCCAACTGCTTTTCTAGCTTTCAACTTTTGTAAATTTTGTAAATGTATTTATTATCATAGGTAGGGGCCTACATTACAATACTTCGCCGGTATTATTAACCTCCTCTATCTGAACATTATCCTTATATCAAACTATATTTACGTACTGTTGACTGAATACTTCTGCCTTATGGTAGTCCTCACATATACATTCCTCTTGTTCGTTAATGATACCTGGAATATCCTTCCTGGAATATGTTTCTGCCTTAGTACCTGTTACTTACTATCCTTTCAGTTTTCACTAAAATTTACATGACTGCCAATCCGTGAACTGCCTGAGATATTTCTAAGGTATATTTGCGATAATGGACTTGCGTTCTCTCAATTTGACATTGGTAACCATAGGATCATAGAAGTATCCTGCTTATCATGAACATTCAAGATAAGTTAGCGTCAGTTGGCCTGTAAAATCAATGTATTCCTTTGAATCTGGTTCAGTGGCTAAGGGTGAATCTTATGCTATCTGAATTTATTAACTTGTTTCCTGTCAACGACTTGGTCAAGGAGAGAACCTCAATTAGCGCTGCGATGTAGGCAGACGATACCTGCCATACACAGCTATACCAGACATAGGTTATTAGAAATTCATAGGGATTGTGCCCTCAAGTCAGTTTTCTGGAGTCAGTTTGTAAAGAAGAGTCTAAGATATAAGATACAGAAATAAATATATAGTAGTTAGTCAACATAGCCTACTCTCTTCCAAAATAAATGAATAAATATATTATTAAAGAGAATTAGGACTCACGGTCGTTGTTTATCTGTAATTCTACCGCTGTCCAGATATTATTATTATTATTATTATTATTATTATTATTATTATTATTATTATTATTATTATTAGTCTATTATTATTATTATTATTATTATTATTATTATTATTATTATTATTATTATTATTATTATTATTATTATCATTAATCCATCATACTGTGTATTAGATGTTTCCATACTTCTTTTTTAATATTCAGATTGCCTTAGACTATTCTTTGTGTCATATCATATATACGTTTGAAAATATATTTTATTGTACGCAAGCTGCTTTATGATTGTAGGACATAAACCCTGGCCTCTTTGGAGGGGCTGTTCAACATACTGTAGTAATTATTGAATCCTCCAACGACGGAGCTAAAACATCAATGCCTTTTCTCAATCCGGAACGTATAGAGTATAGTCTATCGTACGTTATCATAAATAGCCTACATGATGCACTGATATAGTCTAATTAAAACAAATCACCTCTTATTAGGTATAATGTTATAAATACTAACATGGTTATTCAGATCATTTATAAATATTAAATAGACATAGGCCTATGTTAGCGTAACCCACTAACTTCAGCTCTAGTCAAAGAACTCAGTAAAGAATATGATTTCTTCTGAGTGTGAATTTACACAAATAATGTTTTGAAAATACTACTTGTATCAATCAATCAATCAAGCAAGCAAGCAATCAATCAATCAATCAATCAATCAATCAATCAATCAATCAATCAATCAATCAATCAACCACAACTGATCTGCATTTAGGGCAGTCGCCCAAGTAGCAGATTCCCTCTCTCTTTTGTTCTCCTAGCCTTAAATGACTGCAAAGAAATTGGAAATATATTGAACATCTGTACTAATGTAACCCGAGTGAACCCCTTTTCCTTATTTTCAACTGCAAAGGAAAATGCGATAATAGTATAGGCTACTAATTATTGAAAGTATTATTCCTTGAGGGTAAGAACATGTGAACACAAGATTTGGACGTTTTCTAACACGTTAGGAGTCATTTCTAAGAACATCTATCTTCCCATCGTCCTGTGTCATTCAATGCGATTACTTCACCTTTCAGAAACAATTAAAGACATGTTAAATATATTGACACGAAAACCTACAATATGCTATAAACACGTTAAGCAGTTCACTTCTCCGTGGCACCCTAGAATATTAAGCTAGCCGTTCCATTTGTTAACTATTGTGATTATCGTGTTTAATGCAGTGTCTGCATGAGGTAATTGAATGGATCTTATTATGCATCGACAGCATTTAAAGAAATAATGCATAGTACAATTCTGGTTACAGATTTTTATTAGTTAAATGAAGAGGTGTCATATATCATATTATGAGGCAGATAGATCAAGGACTATCAAGCAATATTTTATTATTTGGGAAGTGGGAATGGACTGAACAATTTATATATTTTTTGGAAATGCATATCTTCTGTACGAACGTTCCTTAAACTCGCCTTTAACCTATAGTCTGTAAATGGCTTTATCTATTTTAAGTGTCAAAGGTACGATAAGCATAGGTACAGGTAAAAGCTATTCAGATGGTATGAAACGAAACTTAACTTGAGGAGGATCATCCTGTCATACATTGGTTTAACATGAATAGGCTTCTATGCGAGCAGTAACTGCAGCCAATTATTTCAGGATTATATCAGCTGTCGTGAGATAGCTTTTTAAATGATTGCTCTTAAACAACATTTTAATAGTTCATTTCATGGTCTCATAATTTCCAAATAATTATTTTAAGCATTAGCACAAATTATTCAGATTATGCGTATTGCTAATTTCATTCTCAGGTCCCAATATGACACATAAACTAGAATATGCAAATTATCATTGCTTGTCATTTTTATAATAATTTTAAGAAAACTGTGTTTAATTTACCTCATGAGATGGCCGGTGGCCCGTTGATGAAGCTCCAACTCCGTGGTGAGGCTGTTAATTCTACCAAGTCCTTAAAATAATTCACACCCACAACAGAGTTCACTTACGAAAGAAAATATTCTTACGGAACGGAAAACCACTTCCTTCGTGTTCCTTACACAATTGCTAATAATTTAATAATACGACACAAGTCACTGTACAGTGAACCACCCCTTAAATAAATAAATAACAAAAAAGGGTATAATAATATTTTATTATAATAATTAAATCTGAATAGCAAACAAAAAAGCGACGATGTATAAAGGGTTTGTTGCGCTATAGAGCTCGCGCGGGCCCTACTAACCATTCACTGCAGACTAAACCCTACCGCTGTCTCGCATTCCAGATCCTCCTGGACACGTACAGCTTCTCTTTCCTTGTCTCCCTCCCCACCACTTCCCTCACCCGTCTTCCACCACCACTAACAAGCACATTACGTCATCCAACCCAACAGCCAATAGCACGTCAAGTGGGCAGGTCTTATGACGTACTTGGACTTGTCTATCGCCACTTGTGATTGGCTACTCTACACACAGACCCTTCCTCCCATTTTCATGATAATGAGCAAAAAGTTCAATACTACTATACCAAGTTTCTTTTTTCAACAAAATGCTTTTGTAATAAAGCTTCAGGTGGAATCACGGCATTCTAAAAGAGACAAGCGAGAGGAAAGGGGAGCGAAAAGGGGAGGAAGACTAGGTTTTTTTTCCTATATAGGAGGAGGTATTTGTTGTGTGTGTGTGTTCTTCTTCACCGCAGAGCAAAGCAGGCAGAGAGGACGTTGTTTTCTGACAATGGCTAGAGTAACTCCACAAGATGTAACCGCTCTTCTCATTGTTGTCTTATCACCAGTAACAATGAAGGAATTACCATATTGTGTGTGCACTGAGTAGCTCCCCCCAGCGAGACATCTCAATGGCAGCATGTAGCAGCCATTCTTCACAACTAATTGCGCATTTCATTGAAAGAACATTAGCCTCTGTTGAACTACAGCAAGGGGAGTTACTTCACGCTATTTGTGTCAGTAGGGATCTGTATCACTATAAGCATGTACTCGTGTAGAATCCGTTTTCCTAGCTATCCAGCCAATTGGGAACATGCATCATTTTCAAAAATATTTTTTTTGAAAAGTACACCAATGAAATAGTACGTAAACGTATTACATTGTGGTATGTTGCATTGTTTTCTACCATTAAAAAAATATTTAATAGTGCCTTTCCGCAAGGCGAGTGAAACGGCCTCTGACGTAAGCGGCGCGCTGTGACGTCACGATCCAGTACCGCATGGAGCTCTACCAGCCGTTGCTAAAAGCCGATTGTTTATTATTCATGATCGCGAATAACTTCGAAATGACAGAAGAAACGTTCAAAACAGCAGTCAGACAATCTATCATGTGTAGATGTCATCATTCTTGAAAAATGTGACTTTTGTGGCCGCAGAAATTCGCGGATAACAAGCAAGTTTGTAAGTGGCGTCTTTTATATACGTGCAATGTACTGTAACCCATAGTATTAGGATAACAACGAACCTGGATAGATATCACATCACTTTCAACATTTCCTTGTAGACTGATTCCCCTATTAAAGAATAACATTACATTTTCGGGCTTTCAGCATTAGCAAAGTATGAAATCGGATTTCAGCACTAACATAAACATATAGGTAGCATTATAGTACTAGTCCGCTTCTGTGGTGTAGTGGTTAATGTGTGCCACTCCCGGAGGCCCGGTTTCGATTCCCGGCTCTGCCATGAAAGTTGAAAACAAATAGTACGAGGGCTGGAACGGGCTCTACTCAGCCTCGGGAGGTCAACTGAATAGAACGGTTTCGAATCCCACCTCAGCCATCCTCGAAGTGGTTTTTCGTATTTTCCTACTTCTCCTCCAGGCACCTAAGGCCACGGCCGTTTCCTTCCCTCTTCCTTGTCTATCCCTTCCGATCCTCCCATCCTCCAACAAGGCCCCTGTTGAGCATAACAGGTGAGGCCGCCTGGGCGAGGTAATGGCCCTCCTCATCAGTTTCATCACCATACTCAATGTCTCACGTTCCAGGACACTGCCCTTGAAGTGGTAGATGTGAAATCCCTCGCTGAGTCCGAGAGAAAACCAACCCTGAAGGATAAACTGATTAAGAAAGAAAGAAAGAAGGAAAGAAAGAAAGATCATAGAACTATAGGGCTATAATCTATCATTCCCCCCCCCAAAAAAAATATTTATGGTTGGGACAACTGGTCTACGCACTTCCGGGGCCCATGAAAGAGAATTAAATATCTTTGTGGAGGGAAAAAATTAAACATGATAAAGATAAATATGACTTCATCTAGTTTTCACCCCAACTTGGCAGGTTCGATCCTGGTTCAGTCCGGTGGTAGTTGAAGGTGCTCAAATACGTCAGCCTCGTGTCGGTAGATTTACTGGCACGTAAAAGAACTCCTGCAGGACTAAATTCCTGCACATCGGCGTCTCCCAAAAATCGTAGAAGTAGTTAGCGGGGCGTGAAGACAATAACATTAATTTCATTTGGCTTTTAACAAGCTGGGCATATCAGGAAAGAAAAGTGTCCTGGTGACATTTTAGTCACTCATTACAGGAATGTCTTTGGGTGCTGTGACTTTTACTTTTTTCTTTCTTTTTTTCTTCTTTTTTTGCTGTTTGCTTTACGTCACACCGTCACATATAGGTCTTATGGCGACGATGGGACAGGAAAGGCCTAGGAATGGGAACAAAGCGGCCGTGGCCTTAGGTACAGCCTCAGCATTTGCCTGGTGTGAAAATGGGAAACCACGCAAAACCATCTTCAGGGCTGCCGGCAGTGGGGTTCAAAACCCACTATCTCCCGGATGCGAGCTCACAGCTGCGCGCTCCTAACCGCACGGCCAACTCGCGCGGTATTTTTACCCTTCGGTTTATTGACTTGGCTTGTATAACCTAAAAGTTTGGCTAAGTAGGATAATATTTTAAACACCTACATCACTATTTTCACCTGTGTGCAATTATGTTATTTATTTCATTAATATTATGATAATTATTATAATTGAACATTGTTAACTTATAAGACCCTAACAGACAAGCATTGGTTTTGTGTAGAGTTATACATTTGTTAAATTCACGTTGTTTCCTTTCATGGTGTACACGCCTATTCTTTGTTACATTATAGAGTATTTAGATATAGCCTAAATTTCTTTACCAATTAACCTCTTCAATAAAGACATACATAACTGTCCCATGCCAAGATATATTGGTAGAATTAGAGCTGTCAAAATGGTTCATAACCCCTTTCATTTATTATCTTGACATGGATCACCCAAAACATAGGTTAGGTTTGGAGAATACTTTAATAATCAGCATTATTTAATGCACTGTTTATTACTTTCATATTCCAAGATGTAATTGAAGCATTTAAATAAAGCATCATACATTAAAATTTAAAGTTTTACCACTAGAACAGCTGACATGGAAAAGTGATTTGAAAATTCAAACAAATTCATCTTACGTTAAAATCTTCAAAAAAATAAACTGTAGACTTTTCCGATATATCACCAGCATTTCTCCGGCTCGCCAAAGTCCATTTCTCCCTAGTTTTAGCGTCTTTGGAACATTTATAAACAATTTGTTTGGTATGGTATGCGATGTGCTATTGCACATCGGAACTCTACACCATTTATAAGTTTTCTGCCTCACTGTCTGCGCAGGATTCATTTTAAGTCTAAAATATACCACTCAGATTATTATCCAATGTATAGACCTCGAATTTAACCATACCAGACACTAACATAAAGTAGAAATACGCGAAGTGTATCCTGCTTCTCACAGCACACTATGTGTTATTTCGTCTGCTAATTCAGTCAACCTGTACGATGACGTCAGACCAATGAGATCGCGTACTTGCGTGACGTGACATTTTCGTAGATTTTTATCATGTTTGGAGTTATTATTTGTACATTCTGATCACATTTATGAATTCTGCATGAAATTTTGAATCAGATTAGCATATTTTTACTTAAAACCCCGGATCATGCATGTTCCCTATTGTATATCCACTGTACTAGCTATAGGGCCTGAGGCATTCCCTCTCATAACTCTTCCTATCTGAAGTCACCAACCTCTTAAATAATACATTTATGGCAGCCAAATGACCATACATAAAGTACATTAAACCACCACTAATATTAATTTACGTTTTACAGTAGTCCATAAGGGACTTTCCTCGTACATTTGTTGAAATGGCAGCGTTCGCAATGGCCTTCACACAACTTATAAAAGCACTGCTCAGACGCGTCATGATAGCTCTGCCGAGTACATAACTGGTGAAAACCATGTATTGCCAACCTATTTAGAGCACTCCGCACCTCATAAATATACCTTCATGACAACAATACATCTTTGCTTCAACAATACCTAATATTTTATCCCATTAAATACCCTTTTTATACTTGAATTGTAAAACACATTCAGGCTGTATTATTAGAAGTATTAGAATTAGAATAAAATAAAACCAAATTAGGCATTAGAAATAGGCCTAATAAACAACTAAGAGGATTCCTGTAGAAGGAATTACTGACATTAAGTTATATTTACTATAGACCCGTCCTATCTATCTATCTATCTATCTATCTATCTATCTATCTATCTATATTTTCACAATAGACTATTGGCTTACATAATTATAAGGTAGCCCATACATCCTTATATCTCTCCCCGCCTAATAAAGTCAAAGTCATTTCCGTACAGGCCACGAAGGCCCTTGGAGGGGTAGAAGGTAAAGACTTCCACTATCCGTGACCTCGGCACTTGATGGGGTAAAGTGGTTAGCTCTACGCCAGGCCACCTTTGCACCTAGGAATTAACCTGGTACTCATTTTTTGTTTAGGCTGAGTGAACCTTAGAGTCATTTGCACCTCCAGAAGTGGAAATCTCGTTTCTAAAATGTTACGACTTCTTGATGTGGATTCGAACCCACGTCCTTCCAGGCGAACCGGGCACGTCTTTACCGCCTCGGCCAGGCAGCCCTCCCTGCCTAATAAGTAGAGGAAGAAGAAGAAGAACTCATAGGCTATCCTTTATAAGAAGAAAGCAATCTCTTTACAACATTACAACACGGTGATTGAAATGGAATGTCTATACACCAGTGAGTGCCTCCCAATGAGTAGAAAGGCTGCACTATGAGACAGTGAGAAGGTTGAGAAAATAGTTCTTCGCAAGATAATGGGTCCAAAATTTGTAAATGGACAAGATAGGTTAAGGGGTAGCGGCGATTGTGAATTAGAAGTAGAGTGAAGGAGGGGGAGAATGTAAAGACAAAAAAGGACCCGGTTTTGAGGGATATGCTTATAGGTGCCGGGGTGCGGGTATACTGTAGGCTATAGGCCTACATAAAAACTGAAGAAAAAACTACCAAGTGGTAAGTTATTTATGTTCTCTGAGTGAATTTCGAAAGGGAGGTAAAAGTTGAGAGTATACCAACTTAAGTGCGGCAATAATAGTTTTCTAAGATTTTGATTCAGTGCTACAGTATAGGCCTACGGCATGATTAACTTACACAATTCAAAAATCATTTATTATTAGAATACACATTGAGAAACTAACAGACACTAAAGATACTTCCAGACTGACGAATGAGTGCGGTAAGCGGGCGAATCATACCTCAGTGTCCACGACCTCGGGAAAAAAAAAAAAAAAAAAAAAAAAAAAAAAAAAAAAAAAAAAAAAAAACCTGCTACCCTTCCTCAAAGCACATGCAAAGTCTCCACGACTTGCTGTGGCGCTATACAATTCGGCTAGTCGCGACGAACTAGGCCTACATTTCGTGCTTATTTCCGCTGATAATTTTGTTAATAATTAAAAGGAATAAAGGAAAGAATTAGCTGATACGACAGGAGAGCTTGTACAAATTGCTTTTATTTCATAACTGTCCGGCTCCCTGGGTAAATGGTTAGCGTGCTGGCGTTTGGTCACAGGGGTCCTGGGTTCCATTCCCGACAGGGTCGGGAATTTTAACCATGATTGGTTAATTCCCCCACCACGCGGACTGGGTGAATGTACTGTCTTCATCATCATTTCATCCTCATCACCACGCGTAGGTCACCTACGGGCGTCAAATCAAATGCTTGCACCAGGCCTCTCCGGAGGCCACACGCCATTATTATTTAATAATTCATATATTTCCTAGTTTCAACCGGCTAAAACTGAATAAATATGTAATGTTTTGTCCACAAACTGGGGGTGTGCGACTACCCTCCCCACCCCCGGTCGCCCCTCCCCTAATCACAATACTGTTAAGGGGACATGAAGAACTGTATCATAAAAATGAACGACTGGTGGAAAGGAAGTCTGAAATTCTATGGACACCTCTTTAGAACGGATGGAAAGCGATTGACAAAATAAATCTTTTAGATACTTGATAGTAGACATAATGTTTTTGACAAGTGGTTCCAGGAGGTGAGGGAGGACTTTAACAAGGCTGGACTAAAGCGAGAGGACATGTCATATCGAGCACAGTACCGTTTACAAATCAACAACGGCTTACATAAAGAACAAAAGCAGAACAGTGGTTTGACGATGGAAAGACGGCAGGCTGCCGAGGAAATGATGCAGCGATTTTGGGCTGCAGAAAAGACTTCCAAAAATGTGTACCAGTTATTTAACGTGGTCTTTGTTATACCTAAACAGAAAATAATAATAATAATAATAATAATAATAATAATAATAATAATAATAATAATAATAATAATAATAATGTAAGTAAACTCGTGTCCTCATCCCGAGGTGGTGGAGCTCTTTTCAGGCACACCCCCATTGGAGGTGAGCTGCATGTACCATTCTAACCACATACCAGCTCTCCTGCCATTCTTAAATTTCTGGCAGTACCAGGAATCGAACCCGGGCCTCCCAGGACGGCTGCTAATAACACTAACCGTTACGCTACAGAGGCGGACGTAATAGTAATAATAATATAGTGATGAACGGGCTAAACCGAGACGAACAATCGCAAAGAAAACACCGTGTCCCTTGGGTAGAGGAAAGCAAGCACGCTCACTCAGGAGAAATTAATGAATTCTGAGCTCAACAGAAAGCAAAGTTCACTGCCAAATGTAACAAGACATAACGTGATCCTCGATGGCCCCAGCGAATAAATAATAATCAGAATTGGGAAGTAACTGATTAAAAGTAATGGAATTAGTTGTAAAGAATACCTTCTTAGTTATTTTTACTTGTAATCGTTACCTTCTAGTAGACTAATCGTTACATTCCAGAAATCGTTATCTACTAGTAATCGTTACCTACTAGTAATACTAGTAATCGTTACTAAAGTCTTTGATCGTTACATTCTAGCAATCTATAGAATATAGGCTACAAGGCATGGAAGCAGAAATAGAGGGGGGGGGAGGGGGAATAAATAATGATAAAGATACCTTGCTCAGTTTTGCTACAGCAGAACTAATACCTTCACCAGTTCTGGAAGACATACACTTATCCTACAATATCCGTCACTGCTGGGGAAAGGCCTTACACTTAAAATTATCTAGCACAGATATTCCTTCAAGTGACCCTGTAATGCACGGGTGTCAAAGCTTGCCCGCCGTTAGCGCAGTGCCCGTGCTAGAAATACCTATGGAAGAGGGCGCAAGTCGCTCTCCCTCAGTCGGCTTGTACTTCCCCATGTTGCTGACTCAGGGCTGTGCATGCCTACCGGTGATAGGCTCGTTGCCTGTTTTGGTATAGGCATACTTGAAACATTCATCTGCATAGTCTGTGACGTAAGGATTGACACAGTAATTTGTGTGTTTGTGTACATCAGTATCAACATGGTTGCTTGGAGAAATGCTACTTTTGAGCATGTTAGGGCCCTAAAATATTAATGCATTTTTTTTGTAGCCTACTTTATTCCTTATGGCACCCTTCAAAGTAGTTAGGCCTATTTATTTATCTGGTACACGGTGATTACAAAGCATTTTGTTCGGCACGTGTTATACAAACGCCGTGCTGAACACATTTAATTACAGACGTGTGCAAATTATTAGAATAAATGATAAAACTAACAGTAATTCACTTTTAAAGTATAATTATAATAATCTATCAATATACAATGACCTTTTTAGTAATTTGAGTGCATTCCCTTGTTTTTTATAACCATTTGGATCCTCTTTGACATTATTAACACAAGGTCCTTGCACATTTTCTGAATTTCTTCATCTCGATGCCATATATCAATGATGTTTTCAATGAGGCCAATTCTGGTTATTGTTCTTTTCCTCAGTCTTGACTTCACAGTTCTCCACAAATTTTCAATTGGGTTGCAGTCTGGGCTATTACCAGGCCAAGGCAATGTCATTATACTGTTTTCCTTCCAAGAATTTCTAAACAGACTTGGTCTTATGGCATGGTGCTCCATCATGCATAAAAATGCAATCTCCATCAGGAAACTAATCCCTGATCTGAGGCAGCAGGCGGGTTCGAAGCACCTTCTTGTACTGATTCTGCTCAATCATGCCCTCAACAATGTATAATCTGCCACATCCATGAACTGACATGCAACTCCATACCATCACTGAAGTTGGATGTTTAACTTTCTGTGTGGTACAGTTTGAAGAAAACGCCTCATCAGGGGTCCTTCTCACATATTGGCTGCTTTCCTCGGACACAGAAAATATGGACTCATCAGAAAAGATTACCTGCAAGATATTAAGCACTTATTGGAATGGCTTTTTCAACAGAATGTTTTGAAAATAGAAGAAAGTAAATCAGTACACCTCTGACTGAATTTTTGAAAAAATCCACTTAACCCATGAGGATGAAGTTACTTCTTAGCAAACAGTAAATTATGGGATATATCATGTTGCTTACCTTTTCCCAATTGTCCTTAAGCTCATTATGCATTGTTTTTGCCCATTCCAGCCGTTTCTTAGCCATGGTAGGTGTTATTTTGGCTTTATTTCTCGGCTTTCTTGCAGGAAGTCCTGCAGCACAAAGACTGCTTCTGACAATTGATGGAGATATTTCAACTCCATAGTTCTTTATTTGATTGCTCAAGTCCTTACTGGTGCTTCTTAGATTCATCCTAGCCATTTGAATCAATTTTCGTTCCATATGGGGGCTCATTATCGGTTTTCGACCACATTTCCCCTTACGTTTGTCTGCACGGTTTTCCCCTGATTTCAATGCAGAGCTGATTCTACTAACCGATACTTGCGAAAGATTCAATTTCCTAGCAATATCTTGTTGGGAATATCTACCTTCCTTTAATTAACACTCAGTCAATGCCAATTTATGGGGAGAAAGATCTGTTTTCTTAACCAAAACCTCACTTTTGCAAGAAGATACAACTTCAGTTCACCACTTCAAAAACTCACTAGGAAACAAATCCAAAACCTAACTTTATCCCAAACTTGGATTATACAGACATATATAAACAATATAAAACACTTCTAGGCTTCAATTCTGGCATAAGAACTCAACTCTCAACTAGAAAAAAGCTATGGAAACCACATTCAACAATTGCCACAACATCAGCTGATTCGATAAACAGTGTTAGAAGCCTCTACAGAGAAGGAAATAAGTGTCCCTCAGATATCCCAAAGGGACATCAGTGGACTGCATGAACCAAAGAATACATAAACAGGTTGAAACATACTTTTATATTCATATGTATAGAGGTTTTTGTACTAAACGAGGGAAGAAACACAAAATTCATGCATTATTCTAATAATTTGCACACGTCTGTATGTGCGTCCTTTTATGAAAGAATATATACATGTATTGTTCCGTAGTACCGTAGTTATGAACGTGTAATATACACCCCTCCAGGCTTGCGCTATCTAATAACGTCTTGGGCTAGCGCTCGTAACAGCTGGTTCTCGTGCACGAAGGGCTGTCAGTCAGCTCGTGATCTTGACATACCTGATGTAAGCCGTCTTATTCGCCTGTTCATTAAATGGAAAGGTGTACTTTCCTCTAAACAAGTCGAGGTTTAGGAATGAGAATTTTAAGACAATTTGTAAAGTAAAAACCGTAAATTGTTTGAAATATTTAAAGTTACTCACTAAAATAAAAATAATGGGAAGAGATAATTCCGAAAGTTCCAAGCTATCACGTTTGGTCTCAAGTACATAGCCAAATGGCTTTATGCTAAAAGGAAACTCAAAATGAAGTAATGGTTTTTTCCTTGTGAACTTTTGTTTCATTTCTGACACTAGCGAAAAACAAAAATGTCAGTGATTTCCTTAAGACTCTCATTTTGTGAAGTAATTGTAATTTTACTGTAATTTGTAAGTTAATTGAATGGGTGATTAAAAGGAAAATATTCCACTTTTTGGTCAAATTAAACTGAGATAGCCGACTAAAAAACATTGGTTTACCTTATGAATAATGTTGATGAGTGTAAAAAGTAACGATAATAGCCTGTACTATTGATTGAAAAAGTATATTTGCAGACTTCGCATTTCCAAACCCAATGAGATAAAGGAAAAGATTCCATTGACTTTAAATTGAACTAGGAACCAGATATATTACAGTGTGGGGACTAATATACATACAAGCAAATGTGTAATCTAAGTTTTCAATCTGAGTAATAGTTTTGTAGTAATTTTTTTGTTCACCGAAAACTACTAGAAGTGGAATCTTTTCCTTTATTTAATCTCACGCATTCAGTTGTAAATGACTAAAATATTTCTCAAGTAAGTGTAATCCAGCCCATACTTTTCCCATAATTGATGATAATAATAATAATAATAATAATAATAATAATAATAATAATAATAATAATAATAATAGGGTCCCAGGAATTAACCTGGGAGGAGTCATTGTGACTATGGCAAATAGGAGTGAAATGCGTCGTTGCCAACATCTGCAACGTTAACATATTGGGTACAGCCACTGCCTTCGTAATATACAGGCCGTACTGTAGAAAGCACGCCAAGCCCATCAGCTGATGAATTGAGGCAAGCTAAGCAAATGTTACAAATTGTACTACTTGTGAATGTAATTCATAATGATTCTTTGGTTAATTGCGGCTGTTTAAAGACAGAACTTTATATTTAAATTTATTGCACGTTTGTTCTTTAAATTTATCACATCAAGATTTACGTAAAGAGCTGTTATTAAGATAATGAGGCCTCATAGTTTAGGTTAGGTATGGTATCTTCAAGTGGTGAGTAATATAAATTCAAAGGACGTAATACCTCTCGTCGAATTTATTCATTTAATTGTTAACGTATAACACGTTTTTGTGGAAATATAATGTTTTGCGAATTTAAATACAGTGTGTGAAAGTGCTGAGAACTTGTGCGTACCACGGTGAAGATACAACTATACAAGTAAATGTACACTAATATTTTCATTTTATTCCGAAGAGGGCAGGTTACCTTTATGAAAAGAGAATATCCCAAACGAAAATCTACCTGTTATGAAGAATAAAGGAGTAGCCTACGTTTCACTCATTTTCCCAAGCTGATGATGAGTTCTGCTCTTGACTTTTTTGTTACACAGATTTACAGCAGGGTGTTTTATTGTTTATAAAGAACAAGCATAAAGGTGGACAGTAACCAATCGAACCTACATACAGTTATTTATTGGGTTAGTAATGTTGAGTACGCGCTGCCTTTTCTCCCCTAAATTACTGCGAGTGAAAAGCAAAACCCAGTCTAAAATTGTAGAACTAAATGTAATTTATAAAAACTAACCCTCTGCTAAATTATTTTAGCATTGTTATGCATACATTTTAAAATTTTAAAATTAAACTATTGCCGGTAGTTAACATTTAGATGCTGGAAACAATGCATCTTAATAATTAGAAAGTACTTAATACTTAAGTAATAATTAAGGAATTATTCCTCGATAGTTTCCGTGAATGTGGGAAGTAACTAGCTGATCTTTCTGGTCAGTGCATCGATATTTGCGAAAATGTGGGCTATTCCCAAACAAAAATATGATACAAATGTTTGTGTTGAAGAAAGGGTCTCAGGGAAGTCTTCCAAGGACAGTGCCAGAAGTGTCAAGAAAAAAGGAAACAAGAAAGATACTGTATTTATGGCCGTCGAGTGTTATGGAGGTAAAGTCTATTATTATTATACGTTTTTTTTTTTTGCTATTGGCTTTACGTCGCACCGACACAGATAGGTCTTATGGCGACGATGGGAGAGGAATGGGTTAGGACTGGGAAGGAAAAGACCGTGGCCTTAATTAAGGTACAGCCCCAGCATTTGCCTGGTGTGAAAATGGGAAACCACGCAAAACCATCTTCAGGGTTGCCGACAGTGGGGTTCGAACCCACATCTCCCGAATACTGGCCAGTATCCAGTATCCAAATGCTGGGGCTGTACCTTAATTAAGGCCACGGTCTCTTCCTTCCCAGTCCTATACGTTTGTTGTCTCCATATTTGTATTCATGCATAATCATTATTTGTTAGATGCATTGACGAATAAAACACTCAAGTTTTGACCGCGTAGATCCCATTCAAACCTACTTCTCCTAAAATTACATAGACCTGACTTACGAGTTATGATGTTAATAATCTCACCTCTTATATTAATACAACAATTGTAAATATTTCATAATTACACGGCACAGATGTATCAAGTCTTTGCATTGCACGGGTCGGATGGAGGAAACAGTTCGCCTCTTTGCGTGACGTCATCGGAGCTACAGTACGGTCTGTACATCACGAAGGCAGTGGAGTGGTATAGCAAGAGAATTCAACTAGTCTCTTTCACTCAAACTGCAGCACATAACCTACAAGATGTGCCCCTGCTAAGTCAAGCAACCTAGTGGAAGGTTGGGTAATCAATCCCAGCGGGAAACTGGGTCGACGAGCCGATCAGTGCTGGGGGCTCCAAGGCTCATAACCTTCGTAGTAAAGAGAAGCCAGAAAACATCTTGAGGCAACCTCTAGGCTAACAACCTTAGTTGCAAGATGGAAGCGTATGCGTCTAAAACAAATTCAATTCAAGTAAGCATGATAGCAAAACATTCAAGAAAGCTACCCCAGGGGGTAAATCTTCGGATAAATCCCTCGTCGTTAAACCCGCGGCGCACAAGTCACATTCGGATTCTGGGGGTTACTTGACATCATGCAAGGGACGAGTCGGAGCGTCTCGGTGTATCCCAACCAGTCAGAAACTCAGGACCAAATCGTAAACCGTTCTAGCAATATTAAACATAATCTCCCTTGTACAAATGGGCAAACTGAAAGCTCTCGCCAAAGCCATGCATGAAAATCAGATATCCATTATTGCCCTACAAGAAACACGTTACACAGACCAAGAGACTTTTTAATCTGAAGGTTACCGTTTCTTCAAGAGCAGAGCTCAAAAACGAGTCGTCAATGGATCTGTGATGCTTGGAACCGCGTCCTGAATCCTTACATCGGTTGAAAATTTCCAACCAGTAAATGACAGATTATTATCCATATTAACAATCAAATGCGCCAACTAGACATACAGCCTAGTTAAAACACATGCCCCCACAAATGATAAGAACAGATCTGATACGGACGAAGCGGATAACTTCTTGGATCTCTTGGATGAAAAGCTCGCCAAAATTCCCAAACACCATATGAAACTTCTTACGAGAGATTTCAATGCCCAACTTGGCCAGGAACAAAAGTACAAGAAAATCATTGGAAACTATTCTGCACACAAAAGAACCAATCAAAACGGCAAGAGATTGGTTTCCATTTGCGAAAACCATAATTTGCAGGTCATGTCAACCCACTTTCGCCATCTTTCCAGAAAGCAGACAACATGGCGATTTCCTATCCCAACCGTCGGAGATTTCCAAATAGATCACGTTGTAATTTCTCGGAAAAACAGTCCTGAGATTATGAATGTTAAGGTTAGAAAAGGCGTAAACGTGGCCTTAGACCAGTACATGTCTATAATTAAATTTAAACCGATCGCTGTAAACTCCAACAAGACCCCCAATTTTATCATTCGCTTTGACAATAATAAACTCTGACAAAAAGTCACGGAGTTCCAGAAAAAGGCTCGACCGATCGACTATGACTTTAACAACACCAAAAACCGCCTGATTGAAGCTGCAAAGGAAGTTACTGAAATCAAAAGAAGCAAGAAACATGCCTGGTGGAATGATACCTGTATTTCATTTCTCAAGGAAAGGCTGGACGCATGGAAACAATATTATTCAACAAAATCGCAAACTGACTCGTAAACCTACAAAGCCCAACGGACCCAGACAGCTAAAGTGATCGGAGTTGAGAAACGTAAATATGAAAAGTCACTTATTGAGAAGATCGACCAAGACTTTAAGAAAAATGAAAGCAGAGAGTACTGTACTATAGAACGTTCAAAAGGAAACTATGGGCTATAAACCTCCCTCGCTATGCTTTCAGCGAAAGGAATGTACGTTGGCGACCTCAAACAAAGAAAACTGTAGCATCTTCGCCGACTACTTTAAGAACTTACTAAATTGCGATCAACCCAAAAATCCCATCAAGACCGAAGAACCCATACTCAGATGCCCAGAATCGAGACCACCCGACAAAGAATAAATCAAGCGTCACATTTCCAGACTCAAAAACAACAAAGCGCCTGGAGAAGACTCTGCCGTTGCAGAACCTTCGAAATGTGCCCCTGAAAAAGCAGTTGAAATCGTGCAGAAACCAACAGAACAAATTTCGAAAGAAGAAATCCTACTCGAAGACGGAAAAACGGCGTTGATCCATCCGTTACACAAAAAAAGCAGCATGAAAAACGTCAACAACTACAGAGGAATATCCCTGTTACCGGTGATGTACAAAATTCTCCCACTTCCTATCCTGGAGCGTTTAGAAGCCCAAGTCGAGCATCAAATAGGCGAGTACCAAGCGGGCTTCAGGAAGGGTCGTTAAACTGCTGAACAGATCCACAAATTCAAAACGATCATCAGGAATTGTAATCTCAGGTCCAAACAGTACGTGTCAGTCTTTGTGGACTTTTGAAGAAGGCCTACGATCCGATCGACCGCGAATTTCTGCTAAACATCATCAACGAATTCGGGGTTGACCTGAAACTGCTGGCATTAATTAGAGCCACCCTTTAAGAAGGCCTACGATCCGATCGACCACGAGGTTCTGCTAAACATCATCAACGAATTCGGGGTTGACCTGAAACTGCTGGCATTAATTAGAGCCTCCCTGACTGACACAAAATCCAAAGTAAAGTTCCTAGAATGCCTATCAGATTCCTTCGAGGTCAAATCAGGAGTCAAATAGGGTGATGGGCTCTCTCCGATGCTTTTCAACAGCGTGCTCGAAAAGATCATTAGGACCTGGCGAACAAAATTATTAGAAGCTGTTTATAGTCCTCTGAGAATGGTAACAAAATCTGATGGGATCATGATCGACTGTATAGCGTTTGTTGATGACATCGCCATTCTGTCAAACGATGTAGAAACTGTTGGGATGCAAATCGACCTTCCAAAAGACATCGCTGAACAAACTGGCTTGCAGATAACTTTTGAAAAAACCGAAGTAATTACTAATATCAAAGATGCCCCAGAAAACTCCAGAAAAATACGGGAAGATCAACCGAGTACAAACATTTAAATATCTGGGTGAGATCATAATGAAAAATGGACTGGACAAAGAAGCACTTAAGGAACGTCTACACAAACTTGAAATAGCCTATCAAACGTCGCGCTCAATCTACAACAAAACTGTTCTGAAGCCAGTAGCTGTGTGCATGCGAAACCCTATTCCTAAAAAATGGACTCCTCGAAGAACTGGAGAAAAAAGAGAGCAAAATCATCAGAAGTAGGATGGGATCCAATTACAAGAATGGCGCCGTTTATAAAAAAATCCAACAAAGAAGTGTACAGTAAAATAGAGAAAATTACTGAAACAATCCGTAAGAGACGGGCACGACATTACTGTAATCTCAACCGAATGGACGGAAACATGCTGGCTAAACAGATCTTTCACTTTTTGACTCCAAAACCAAAACTACAATGCTCTGGTTTATGAACACCAAAGAAGATCCCCAATTGATGCTGCATATAACACCCAAAGACGCCTTCAATAGAGAACTCTTTTGCAAAAAGATACTGACCAATGGGCTAAACCGAGACAAGCAACCGGAAAGAGGACAAATTACCACCTGGACAGAGGAACGCAAGCTGGCCTACTCACAGAGAATGAGGGAATTCTGGGCTCAAGAGAAAGCGAAGCAAAGTGTCAAATCTAACACTTGTTTCTAGCGCCTGACAATGTGAAGTCACTCGGCTGCGCTCGGGTGAGATCTGTCGGCTATACTCGGTCGTGCTCGGGTGAGATGTGTCGACTGTACTCGGCCGTGCTCGGGTGAAATCAGTCGGCTATGTTCTACTGGCGCACATTAAGATAGTTATGGAATATCAGTGTCCAAATATTAGGCAATAACCTCATTACAATTACTAACTAATATATTTGTTATGGACTTTGTAATATTGAACTTTCCGAAGCAATGGGACACCAGTATTCTAATGTTACTACAATATGATAGAAGCTTGAGACATGTTTCGGGATGAGAATTGTCGACAGAGATGCACTGGGCGAGTTAAGCTGGCTAAGAAACTACTGTGTATTCTATTCAAGGGATTGCCAACAGTTTATAGAATAGTCTCCCGGTCTCGTTATATTTCACTTATTCGCTAACTGGAAAGCAGGTGGCAAAATTTACATTAGATGCCACTGAAGCAGTCAAAGAACATGGTTTTCAAGTTTTTACGAGTTACTTTACTTCACACCAACACAGATAGGTCAAATGGTGACGACGGGATTGTAAAGGGCTAGAAGTGGGAAGGAAGCGGTCGTGCACTTAATTAAGATACAGCCCCAACATTTGCTTGGTATGAAAATGGGAAAGCACGGAAAACCACCTTCAGGGCTGCCGACAGTGGGGTCCTAACCACTATCTCCCGAATACAAGCTCACTGCTGCGCGCCCTTAACCGCACGGCCAACTCGCTCGGTAGTTTTCAAGTTCGAATAGTAACCGATAATTACCAGGTTAATATTTCAATGTTTGAAACATTATGTGGGGGACGTGGTACTTTTGAAGTATGAAATAATACATCCATCCGATAATGGAAGGTCACTATTTCTTTGTTATGACTCTAGTCATCTTTTGTATCGCTTCTGACAATTGTGTCTGGTTTTCTTATTGCAGCTCTGCATTACCTTCCTCGAAATGAATTACTAAACTGCTCCAGTCTTATGAAGGACAAATTCACGAGAGAAATATAATGTGACACTTGTAATGATGGGCTTCCACAGTTCTATTTAGAAATATTTTTAAAGCCACTTTTAATTAATATTGTCACAAATTATTTACACAAGTGCGAGAGATTTATACAATTCAATAGAAACCTCTCAACAGGAAGATTTTAAAACTTCAGTGAAATTTATGAAACATACGCAGCGTTAATGTGGTAACCTTTTATTCATTTGCCTACTTTCAAAAACCTTGGCATACTGGAGTTGCATGGTTGATTTAAGAAGGTAGTGTAGAAATTAAAATTTGTAAATATCGGTGTGAGCTATGATGGGATTTAAGATTAAACTTAATTTCTACGAACTGTGCGCATTTGAAAGTTGAGGAAGTAAGGCAATGTAGGGAGCTTAACTGCAAACGTGGTGGGTGATTGTCGAACAATTAGCTTGCTGACACGGCTGACTTGATGCGTCGCTCTAGGGCGCAGCGAGGGATCCAGTCGGCCGTGTTGCCGACTACCATCAGCTGCTTATCTGCCAGCCATATTTTATTTCATAGGTGACGGACCGAACTTAGCCGAGTTACTCCGAGTGGCTGCATTGTCAGGCGCTAGACATAAGTAAATCTAACAAGACTTAACGTGGTCCTAGATGGCCCCAACGAATAATAATAATAATAATAATAATAATAATAATAACAATAATAATCAAAGAACAGAAGGAGTGGTTGAATGATGAGGAAGGTACGGGTACAATTCTATGGACACTTGTTGAGGATGGACAATAACAAACTGACGAAGAGAATCTTTGAATTCTTCAGCAAGAGGAAGACAGTGCTGAAATCGTTCCGAGAAGTGAGGTTGGACTTGACTAAGATGGGGGTTACGGAAGATGATATAATAGGAACAAATATATTTAGACAACTCGTCAGAAAGTTCCGCAGTTTTCAGGAGACTGGGGAGACACTAGTAAGGAAACGGAGATCCTGCACAGAAGATGGAATAAGAGGAAGGATGAAGAGATACTGGCAGAGAGGGCTAATAATAATGCAGATATTGTCAGACGTGGTCCTTAGATGGCGAACATAATTAATAATAATAATAATAATAATAATAATAATAATAATAATAATAATAATAATAACAGGTCCTACTTTTTACGTCCCACTTACTACTTTTAGGGCCGATCGCAGAAACGATTACTATAGTCGTAATATTGAAAGATGCGTTCTGACATTTCTTAGAGGGAGGTCCGTTTACAGCCTACGTGGGTGGAGAGAAGGGAGTAGGGGATATGGTTGCCATGGAAACGTGGGTTGACCCACTGCGGTTGCCATGGAGATAAGTCTGATGGCCGGCTCGTGTTGCTTGGAGTTGCCAAAGGCTCACTTCTGAGTTGTGTACAACAGAACATAGCGGTCTGAACAAACGAACAACTGAGAAGCAAAGGGAAGAAGAAAGGAATGCAGGAATGCGGCAACACCGTGAAATGGCACGTGCTATGCTCCTCACTGCAGCCCTATCTGTCAAAACTCAATATTACTGGTGCGTAACTTAGACGTTGTCTATGAATTAAAATTACTCTACCCTATTGTTGACTTTCAAACAGTGACCACTGCGAATAAATGGATGAAATACCGTAAGGAAACGCATGTAAAATACTACATATAAAAATGTCATTTAAATGATAACAACACAAAACATCACAAGAAAAAGGACATGAAAGACTAAAAACCCAAGTAAGAGGATTAACAAATAAAAATACAAAATTAAATGTGTAGAAACCTATACCTCAAGTAGGCCTACAATGTAAATAGTGTATATAGGCCCTCTCATGTATATATGAATATATTACAATAAACGGGGGATAGCACGGGAAGAATATGGGGGAGTGCGGTGCGGGGCTATCCTGGGGGCGTCCCTCGGGGGTGCGGTGACCTCTGTGCCAGAAATAAAATAAAACAAATAACGAAACTTGCGTAGACCTATGTATTATACTAACATACAGTAGGCTACATATCTAATAAATCAACTTCAATAACTTCTACTCTAAAGCCCGTTTTTCTGACGGCCCGCCTACCCCTATTGGGGTAGGAATAGAAATAACTTCGTCCTTGATTGATTGATTGATTGATTGATTGATTGATTGATTGATTGATTGATTGATTGATTGATTGATTGATTGATTGATTGATTGATTGATTGATTGATTCTGAAATTGGCCCCTCATTCATCCACTTCCTGAAGACTGTAACGGCAGACTGGAACATCTCACTTCACGTTTCTCTGAGAAAGAGCAATGTTACAACAAGACCTATACCAATACGACAAGGGATCTTCCAATGGGGACTCATTGAGTCCATTATGGTTCTGCATGGCATTAAATCCACTATTCTACCTACTGAACACAAGTGGGTATGGATTTAAAGAACAAGCGAGAAGAGCTATTCAAAATCAGCCACCTACTCTACATGGATGGTATTAAGCTGTACGCCTCTACCAAATCCCATCTCAAACATCTCCCCTCAATTACCAAGATGTTTTCTTCAGATATAGGCATGCGGTTTGGATTGGACAAATGCAGAACCCGAACTGACATCAGAGGATCCTGCTCAGCACAAGGGACATCTTCTAGCTTAAGCGATAAACCCATACAAGAGCTGCGGGAAGAAGAAATATACAAATAGAGTATCTCGGATTTCATCAGAGCACTCGCATGAAACATGCCAGCATCAAGAGAAATGTCACACAGCAATACATAACACGCCTCAACAAAGTACTATAATCAAAACTGACAGCTAAACGTCTTACCAAAGCAGTCAATACGTACGCCGTACCACTGCTCACATAAGTACTCCTTAGGCATCATAAACTGGACCTGGACAGAAGTTCAGCAGTTACAAACGAAAATAGCAGTTTCACTCACTCGGTGCCATATGCATCATCCTCAATCTTACACCTCCGAGATCAGAAGGTGGTAGAGGCTTCTTATCCATTGTCAATTTACACAACAATCTGATATCAAATATAAGAGAATATTTTCACTCGAGACAGACAGTAAAATTCTAATACGTTATTTTTTTTTTTGCAAGTGGCTTTACGTCGCGCCGACACAGACAGGTCTTATGGCGACGATGGGACAAGGATGGGCTAGGAGTGGGAAGGAAGCGACCGTGGCCTTAATTAAGGTACAGCCCCAGCATTTGCTTCGCGTGAAAATGGGAAACCACGGAAAACCATTTTCAGGGCTGCCGACAGTGGGGTTCGAACCCACTATCTCCCGTTATTATATTATTATTTAATCCGTTTACCCTCCAGGATTGATTTTCCCCTCGGACTCAGCGAAGGATCCCACCTCTACCGCCTCGAGGGCAGGGTCCTGGAGTTTCAGACTCTGGGTCGGGTGATACAACTGGGGAAGAGGACAAGTACCTTGCCCAGGTGGCCTAACCTGCTATGCTGAACAGGGGCCTTGTGGGGGATTGGAAGATTGGAAAGAATAGGAGAGGAAGAAGGAAGGGAGAGGCTGTGGCCTTAAGTCCGGTAGCCTACCATGTCATGATTTGTCTGAGAAGTGGGAAACCACATTGAGGATGGCTGAGATGGGAATCGAACTCCCCTCTACTCAGTTGACTTCCAGAGAATGAGTGGACCCCGTTCCAGTCCACATGTCTATTTTCAAATTTTGTGGCAGACCCGGGAATCGAACCCAGGCTTCCGGGTGTGGCAGCTAATCACACTAACCAGTACACTACAGAGGCGGACATTCTAATACATACTGAATAACAATATAGTTAAACAAGCATAACGTACCCCGTTTTTTGACGGGCCGATAGTTAGCGACGTCACTGACTCCTATTTCTATCCAAAATTAATGTGTAAGCTGTCATCTTTAACTCGCTGGTAACGAAATGAGTGCAGTTTAGTTGAGTTTATTTAACAACTCGGTGAATTAGTTTCCTAAGGCCTCTTTGTACAATTAATGGTTGATCCACCTGGGAAAAGAACCCAGCTAAACAGCGCTTGACTAGCGATTGCTCTGGAACACGTGCTTTAACACGAAAAGCCTGACTTCTTACAGAGAACCATTAGAGTAACAAATAAAATGCCTATGATCGTTATTATCTGAAGTGTCCGACTCTGCGGTGCAGTGGTTAGTGTGATTAGCTGCCACCCCCGGAAGGCCGGGTTCGATTTCCGGCTCTGCCACGAAATTTAAAAAGTGGAACGAAAGATGGAACGGGGTCCAATCATCCTAAGGAGGTCAATTGAATGGAGGGGGAAGGTTCAATTCCCACCTCAGCCATACTTGAAGTGGTTTTCCGTGGTTTCCCATTTCACCTCCAGGCAAATGCTGGAATGGTACCTAACTTAAGCCCACGGTCACTTCCTTCCCTCTTCCTTGTCTATCCCTTCCGATCTTTCCCCACCCCCACAAGGCCCCTCTTCAGCATAACAGGTGACGCCACCTGTGCAGATACTGGTCCTCCTTCCGATGCTTGTGAGTAGCCTGCATTTGAAATGTGTTAGAAATTCTCCCTTCCTACGGGTACCAAAAATGGATTGGCAACCATGGGACCCGAGTTGAAATCGTTTCCAGTCACGTGTGTCTGCTCTAATTTCCTATCTCAGCTTCCTCGGTGAACTCCTTTCCTCTCCCAGTCCCAATTATAATTGTGTTATGAGACGTTGTAAGTCACTAACTTTTCCGCCTTGTATGGTCTTTATTTTTCTTAGCCGATATCTGCATTACGGAATAGATGGACCAATTCTTCCTTTTCTTATGGTTGGCGTTAAGAAGGACTTAATCTGAGTACGTCTTTAACAGGGAGCACAATAAAGACAATTAAGGAATATTTTCAATAATGAAAAAATGAAATGGCATATTGCTTTTAGTTTCAGGAGTGTCCGAGGACAAGTTTGGCTCGCCAGATGCAGGCCTTTCGATGAGAAAAGAGTAGGTCTACTACAACTACTACGGTTAGGGGCGCGCAGCCGTGAGCATGTATTCGGGTTTCGGAGTAATTGAAGGCTAATTTGGATTAATCCCCAGATGTATGCATTATGTTTTGATGAAAGCATGAATGTGATCTTACAAGCAAGGATAGCTGTTTTTTTCTGATTTCCTTGCGGAAATGTGATGAGGTAGAAATTAGTTAAATTGTTGAGCATACGAACTACGAAAGCATGGAAAGATAATGAATCTAATGGAGTAAGTGAAGTCCATTGGCAATAGTAGAATTTTTTATTTTTGTGAAAATGAAAATCCACAGCCTGTTTCCAGTCATTTTACCGGGTCAGGAATGGAATGAAGACCCCATCTAGCGGTGATATTAGGAATTGTGCCGGCTGCCGAAGCCTGTCACACTCCTCTGGGGGCAATGATTAATGACTGACAGATGAAATGAAATGATATTGTAGAGTGTTGCTGGAATGAATGATGACAGGGAAAACCGGAGTACCCGGAGAAAAACCTGTCCCACCTCTGCTTTGTCCAGCACAAATCTCACATGAAGTGACCGGGATTTGAACCACGGAACCCAGCGGTAAGAGGCCGGCGCGCTGCCGCCTGAGACACGGAGGCTTATTTTGATTTTTATGTCTAAAAATATTTATCTTTTTACAATTTGTTTTGCGTCGCACCGACACAGATAGGCTAGGTCTTATGGCGACGATGGGACAGGAAAAGTTTACGAGCGAGAAGGAAACCGCATTGGCCTTAATTGAGATACAGCCCCGACATTTGCCTGGTGTGAAAATAGGAAAACGCGGAAAATCTTCTTCGGGGCTGCCTACAGGGGTGCTCGAACCCACTATCTCCCGGATGCAAGCTCACAGCTGCGCGCCCCTAACCGCGTGGGCAACTCGCCCGTTATTAATATTTAATAACGAAGTCTGTTACAATGGGAGCTTATTATTGATTAACTGTCCGCCTCCGCAGCGTAAAGGTTAGTGTTATTAGCTGCCGTCCTCGGGGGCCCGGGTTCGATTCCCGGTACTGCCAGAAATTTCAGAATGGCAGGAGGGCTGGTATGTGGTTCAAATGGTACATGCAGCTCACCTCCAATGGAGGTGTGCCTGAAAAGAGCTGCACCACCTCGGGATGAGGACACGAGTTTTTTTTATTGATTAACAAATAATAATAGGTATTTTCAAAACTTACATATTTAAAAATGTATTTTTTCAGTATTTGCAAAATACGACCACGGAACATGCAATAAACTGTATTTACAACATATATATCTAATAAATAAATAAATAAATAAATAAATAAATAAATAAATAAATAAATAAATAAATAAATTAATTAATTAATTAATTAAATACTGTATTTACAACATATATATCTAATAAATAAATAAATAAATAAATAAATAAATAAATAAATAAATAGATAGATAAATAAATAAATAAAATATTATGAAACATAATTGAGAATTTGGAAAGGAAGTCGCGATGTAGGGGGGGGGGGTCGCTTGTTGTAGGTTGTAGCCTTTCCTGTAAGGAAAATAACTAGTGGCACAGTCAACATTTGATAATAATAAACCAGACTTAAAATGGCACACTAGTTGGAAAATGTTCGCCATCCCTGCCCTAGAGTGTCCGTAACAGCTGACCTGCACATTAATTAAAATGGCATCAATGGGCCCTAATAAGAGTTTTGTTGTTGCTATTTGCACAGACAGCAGAGATGGAACTTTTCGAAGAATGAAGACATCGGAAAAAGAACAGACGGAAAAATTAAGTTCGAACTTTTGGAAGAATTAAGACATCCAAAAACGGACGGGAAAAAACAATAGTTGGAACTTTTTGAAGAATGAAGACATCAAAAAGAACGGACGCGAAATTGGAAGAGTTGAAATTTTTCGAATAATGAAGACATCGAAAAATACAGAAGGGAAAATCGTAAAGAACGGTTGGGAAAATGGAAGAGTTGGAACTTCTCGAAGAATGAAGACATCGAAAACAAACGACGGGAACAACGAATGGAGAAGAATGACAACATCGAAAAGAACGGACGGGAAAATGGAAGAGTTGGAACTTTTCAAAGAAAGAAGACATCGAAAGTAACGGATGGGAAAATGGAAGAGTTCGGACTTTTCGACGAATGGAGACATCGAAAGTAACGGACGGGAAAATTGAAAACTCGGAGCTTTTCGATGAATGAAGACATCGAAAGTAACGGACGGGAAAATGGAAGAGTCAGAACTTTTTTCGAAGAATAAAGACATCGAAAAGAATCGATTGGAAAAAGGAAGAGTTCGATCTTTTTGAAGAATGATAGAATTGAAAAGAACGTACAGGAAAATGGCAGAATTGGAACTTTACGAGGGATGAAGTCGGAATGACCGGACGGACTCTTTCGGAGGCAGGGCTGCGAGATTGGTGGTGTAGAATATTATTTTTTACTGACAGAAATATAATAAATTGAATTAGATATAACAATAAATGTTATAGTTACTATGCCGGGCTGAGTAGCTCAGGTGGTAGAGGGCTGGACTTCTGAGCTCAAATTGGTGGATTCGGTCCCGTTCACTCCGGTGGTGTTTGAAGGTATATAAAATGCGTCAGCCTCGTGTCGGCAGATTTACTTCCACGTTAATGAACTGAGTGACAAATCTCCGGCACTTCTGCTTCTCCGAATATCATTAAAGGAGATAGCAGGACGTAAAACCTGTAACATTATTATGTCATTTTATTCACAATAGTCAACGGCCGTAGCCGTGTTGAAACACCGGATCACGTGAGATCTCCGAAGTTAAGCAACACTGGGCGTGGTCAGGAGTTGGATGGGTTGCCACGCGCTGTTGGTGGGGGGTAAGGGAGTGGAGGAGCGGAAAGGAACTGGCCACCCTACCGCACGTAAACTCCAGCACAGGAACACCTCTGCGGAGATTCGAAGCTGCCTTCGGGCAGAACAACCCTTACCTTACCTTACCTTATTCACAATATGACATTTGGTATTAAGCACCTCTTCGGTACTAGACACAAGGAAGAGCTACCGGTAGCCTATATAGTTATCATTCACTTGGTGGAGTCAATGCAGTGGACGTTCCGTCTCCAAAAAATTCTAGATGATGTGACAGGACGATGTGATCCAGTGTAGGCCTACTTGGATATTTTCTCTATGTGTCTTGCCTCTAGGTTGTGGGAATTAGGGCATGCAATATCTACGATGTAGCAGTTTTCCTTTGATTTAACAGATAGAATGTGGTTTTTGGATAGCAGTACGCTTGTCTTCATCTGTAGATGATAGAGGTCAGTTTTGGTCCACTGGATAATGCCACAAGAATATGTCAGAACTGGTGTAGCAAAAGTATTTATAGCTTTTTGAAGTTTTATGTAGATGAATGGGTGCAGATTTAGAATTTTCTGGCTGTTATGCAATGTCTCTTGACCAACTATTTTATTTTTTAATTTTTAATTTTTTGTGCAATATCATTGCATGCTATGATCTATGATTATTGGTACTGTGATAACCTTCTTGGCTTTTGAAAACGCTTTAATATCCACCAACAGTTCAGTGTTCTTGGATATTTCCTCTATGTACCCTGCCTGTAGGTTGTGGGAACTAGGACATGCAACGTCTATGATGGTCTTATCAAATAGTGCGATGTCTCGTCTATTACAGTGCACGGCATCGTCCTGTCAGCGATGATACTTCTATCCCAATAACGTCTACAGTACTAAAGTTCAAGGACTGACGTTGGTATGTACTTCTAGTAACATGTTGAGTATTCAGTGTGTTTATACTGATGAGCTAGTTTCAGATGGATTATTTTTGCTACTTGATCATGTCTTTATCTGTAGTCAGCGTCTGCCAATAATCGGCATCCAGAGGCGACGTGTTGTATTGTCTCGCTGAATGTGGAGCATCGGTGACAGAGATCAGATTCTACCGATTGGTCCTGTAGTGTGTACTTTCTGTACATCCTAGTTGCAATAAATCGGTCCTAAATCGCTTTCTATCTCCGGGTATAAGTACTTCTGAGTGTGTCAGCCAGGTGAGATATTCTCTTTTATCGACACACGTCTGATCCAACTCATTCGGGTACGGCCCGTGCAGAGCCTTCTGTTTCCAATTGTGATATTGTCTGCTCTGCAGGGGGAACCTGAGGTAAGGAGTTATCTGTAGCACAGAGATTGAGTGGTGTTGAATTCTGCTATTACTGCACTGTGCAATGGTGAAGTTTCATTTTTTTCTCTTTCTAAGTAAGCTCTCAGTGATGCGATCTGTGAGCTATGTAATTTTTCAATGTTCCTAAGACCTGAACCCCCATCAGAACGGGACGAAGTGAGTCTTTCTCTGGAGATTCTTTGTGTGATGCATGTGGTTCTTGGATAGCAATACGCTTGTCTTCGTCTGTAGATAATAGACTTTAGTTTTGGTCCACTGCATAGTGCCACAAGAATATGTCAGAACTGGTGTAGCAAAAGTATTTATAGCCTTTATACTATTCATGTCTGTGAGTTCAGAAAGTAGGATTTCACGTACCCGTTGAAGGTAAACTATGGTGAGACTTTCTTTCATTTCCTTATGCTGTATCGTTGTTTTCTGCTTATAGCCTAGGTACCTGTTTGTATCGTTGTGGCCAAGCGGAGGAATGCTTTCTATGTTTGTGATCTGGATTCTTTGAGCTGCACGAGATCCTTTCCAGATGGTCTGGATAGAACATTTCTCAGGTCCGATCTGCAATTGTCTGCAGAAAAACTGCGGTTGACTGCAAGTAGATATTCCAATTGGTTGTTTTTTGTTTTTTTTTGTTTTTGGTTTTTGTGGCAATTATATGCAGGAGATGTGATATCTTGCGCATGACACTGTTGTTACCTTTGATGTCTAACCCGTAACAGGTTGATTTAAGAAGCTGTGAGAGTGGATTGAGTGCCAAACAGAACCAGATAGGGCTCAGGGAGTCTCTCTGAAATATACCACTTTTGATAGGTATTAACCTATAAATGTTTGTCTCTGGTGTAGAGGTTGAGCCTTATTATTATTATTATTATTATTATTATTAGTAGTAGTAGTAGTAGTAGTAGTAGTAGTAGTAGTAGTAGTAGTAGTACAATGGAGATTAATCTGTCTAATAGGCTATTGAGAATGTGTTAATGTGGCAAACGATGAAGAGGAAAGCTGGAGAACGGTCTTGTTGATGACAGGCCTATGGTACGAGAACTAACTTATGTAAAGCTTAGGCTAAGTTTGACCGACATATAGCGAGTGAAGGTGAGGTCTGTGAACGTGCTGCGCAGCGTAATCGGTGTCTGAGTAGTTAGTTTGTCGTTGATAGTGCAGAGAGAAAGTTGTCTTTTCCACTTTGCGTTGACCATCGTGCGTGTAAAGGGTAGTGTATCCGGAAAGTAAGCAATGGAAGTACTTTTTTTTTAAATTGCTTTACGTCGCACCGACACAGATATGTCTTATGGTGACGATGGGATAGGAACGGCCTAGGAAGTGGAAGGAAGCGGCCGTGGCTTTAATTAAGGTACAGTCCCGTCATTTGCCTGGTGTGAAAGTGAGAAACCACGGAAAACCATCTTCAGGGCTCGAACCCACTCTCTCCCGATTACTGGATAGTGGCCGCACTTAAGCGACTGCAGCTATCGAGCTCGTTATAGAAGTATCTAAGCTTCCTTGAGTGAATTCAGTGAAGCATTGAAACGATAATTTAAAGATCATGGCCACAAAATTCGCAAGGAAAAATACTGTGAAATGTGCATTTGGACGTGAGAACAAGTCGTTGACATGGGACACGCATAAGTGAATCCCGTCACTCTTGAAACTTACACCTGACCAAATCGACATGATCCAGCTGGAGAGTTTGGAAACTGGAGAACGCCGCCTTCATTAAGGTAATTTTGACTATTATATGCGAACGATTAATATGTAACTAATAAGGGATCTAGAAAATTACGTTAAGTGATGATCGTATAGGGAAGTTACCATTCTACGAGGTGACAGGATACAAAAATGTACGAATATTAAATATTTACCTGCAAGTCCCAGCGGACATTGTCAACATTTTCTGTGACAAGGTGAGATTATTTTACTTTGATTATGCGTTATTATGTGTGCTTGTTATTTACATGCGATTCATACGGACCCTCTCCCGACCCCAAGCTCAGCGAGTTGCCATGTGCTCGTCTGACCTTCAGCTCGCCCTTCTACCCGGTGCGCTGCGCCGGCCAGCCGGCCCCACTTTGTGTGAAATACCCTGTAGAAGTTGCCTCGACTGTAATTCGCCTAGTCACTTAAAGCTGGACTGTCCGCTACGTCAAACCCACTGGTTAGAGAAGAGGAACGTAAACGCAACTGCTGACACACCTGTGAACCCCACCGTTAGTGATACTAGCCCCACTCGACCACGTTTCGACTCGCTGAACGTGCCGCGTAACACAGCAAGTAAACAAGCCCAGTGCATTGACAAACACACCGAGAAAAGCACTACACACACCCAGGCGATTAATAGAAATTACTTTTCTTCGGGCATTGAGAGTTTGAATAAACGCGAAGACTGAGGTGCAATCTTGCACTTCCAAATGCCTACCTAATGAAAACCATGAACAAATCAGCGAACCCAAAGATGTTCTCACCCTACCTTCAACCACTGCGAACACCTCTGCTTCACACGAGCCCATGAATTAGGAAATAGCCACACTAAGGAGATTTTTAATCCTTGATTTAAGCTAGAAACCGACCAGTGTATCCATTCTCTCCACGACGGAAAATAAATGCATAAACCGCGCTGATACACCCTTTAGGGTGCCAATGACTACAGAAACGGCAGAGGAATGTATGGAAATGGGGGACTGTAAGAAACAGAACAAATAGTGTATGTTGTTTTCACCCAGGATGCAAACGTGAAATAAAGCACATTATTTTTGTCTGCCCAAAGCTTCCAACTGTCAACACACGTCCTTGAGCCTTAAAGATCCACGTATACATACGAGAAAGAAAAGTGAGGATGGA
Organism: Anabrus simplex; assembly: GCF_040414725.1. Lineage (NCBI taxonomy): Eukaryota > Metazoa > Arthropoda > Insecta > Orthoptera > Tettigoniidae > Anabrus > Anabrus simplex. The sequence goes on along the minus strand of NC_090265.1, from coordinate 859,853,849 downwards.
AAGAAAGTAGCGTTAAATCATCTGCACTTCACTAGCACTGACAAACCGCTCGTTAACTCTAACTTGTAAATAATTTAGTACGAAAAGGGACTCCAGTGTCGTAACTCTCTGCTCTACTACTCATTTTATGGCGAATATCGCCACAAGTTTTGCCACTCTTAATATAAACGGAGCTTGGGATGTTACCAAACAAGCCGTGCATTGTCGGCTTTTTAAAGAATATGATATCGATCTTATGCCTCCAGGAAGTGAAGGAAACCAACTTCCACTTCTTAAATAACAGTGTTGCGCAGCTAGGCGCACGTTGATCGGGCTGGTTTGACTTCATTGCTGGCAGCTTACGTGCCAAGCGTAAGAACGAACACACTCGATATGACGCAGGAGCAGTGACGTTCGACTGTGACTACGAAGCTTTCCTCGCACCATTTTCAACGAAATGTTCATTGGATTAAAGTATAATAAAGATGCTGCAATCGTAAGAAAAATATATATTTCTTAAACATTCGTGTTTGATTTATACTAACAGACATGATATTGTTTTCCTATCTTTACACGTTAAACGGACACGTTATAAATGTTGTTAGAATGTAGGCTACAGTCGCTAAACAAAGGATGAGCTCATGTTCCTCGCACTTAATATTTAATCAGACTTGATTTTAATTGTCATAAATATTTAATTCACCTCCCATATAGATAAAAAACCTCTGAATACCCACAACTTACGCAACACTATGCGCTCATTCTTTTAATGAGCTACTGTAGGAAGATACAGGGTTGAAGAGTGCAGGCTACGACTTACAATTTATGGATAGGAATGACAAAATATCCACTAAAAAAGTAAAAATTCATGTTATTAATTCATTAAAATATAATATTGCACCCATATTCCAGGATTCTAAGGGTACAATACATAATTCGAAAAGTTTTATGCTTGATTTTGCACAGTGTTGTAGTGTTTCGTGACTTACCCTGTTCATCGAGTTTCTGAAAATTATCTTCTACCACTTGCATTTGATCACCTCGTACAAGAGTCTCATGCGAATGTTTATTTTGTAGTGGCGTTCTACATTATTCCTTTTCGATATAACGTACTGTTCACATAGCAGATATTTAGCACTGTCCTCTGCATACACAAAACCATATTATTATCCCCGCTGGCTCACAGTAATTACATTCGATGAATCTCTCTTTGTTTCATTAGTTCCTGCCTCCATTCAAACTCGGGTATCGAAACTGTTTGGCAGACCTTCGCCCAGCATTGACCGTCACGGTCTGTGACGTAACCACAACGTCACTATGGCTGGACACACACACACACACACACACACACACACACACACACACTGATCGTCCTCCTGCCGACTGATATGCTATATGTATCCAGGACAAAAAAACTCAGCGTGAGGAAGACTGATATACTGTTTAATAATGAATACATTAGTAAGGTAGGTACTGCTAAAGGATACGGAAAAGGACTTGAGCATACAGATGTCATCATGGACATTTCGAGAAGGTTCTCTCCGTCACCTTTAATAACACCAGATTCGTAAATGTATACATCCCATTCGGGTTGCAACACAAACAGGAAAGAAACCTTGCAGTTGCAAGTGAAGTAGTGCCCCATTTAGCGAAGCACTGTCCAATAGTTCTAGCAGATAATTTCAATTGCACTCTTCACCCACAAGACGAAACAGGTATTTTTAACTTTCCTCCAGTTCTTCAGACACTCACCCAGTTCATAAAGCTCAAGAATGTTCAGGAGCAGCTACGCGATTCAGAAGTGAAATTTACGTACTGTCGCGGAGAGTCTAAATCGGGGGTAGGTCGTACATATCCATGTCAGAGCTGGAGAACATCGATAACGGTGGCCTTTAGAGACCACCATAGCGTGTTAGTAACGATGAAGATAACAAGGAATTAAAGATGCATTTTGGGATGGGAATGTGGAAGATGAATAGATTTACTTTTAATAATACTGAGGATATCAATTTACATAGTTGCATCACAAATGTAAATTAGCACAGAATCGATACTATATTAACGTTATGGACTGATGGATGCACTAACTTAAACCAGCAATTAGATCGCTAACGAAAACAATAGCGTATTAGCACAGGCAGGATACAAGAACTTTTCGACAGGGCTATGTATAATCTACAGGGTGCACCTAAATGTTACCGACAAAAATCAGGGATACTCTTCTTTTTATGTAAAGAACGATTGCTCAATCGGATTGGTGGAGACAACGTTTCTTTCCGAAAAAATGAGGTCACTTTGTTACTTCCGGGCACGCGATTCAAATTGACGAGCTCCCCGTATTTGCTGTGCCAGAGCACAAGCCGCTGCCCGGTGCTGTGTTTCAAGGAGAGGAGGGGAAGTGGGATGTACGATAGACGGAGACAGAGATAACGTTCCGCCGGAATGAGCAAGTTTCTTCGTTCGACTCGCCCAGAATTGTCCTTGACTCTTGCAGGCAATGTACCCAGTTTGTTTATTAAGTAGACATAATAGCACATACAGTACAAGAACACACGGTAATTAGTCAGGGAATGCAACCGATCATTTCTCCTATCGTCTGTTGGTCTCGGTAACATTATTTATTATTTAACATGCGCCAAGACGCATCGCTGCCGCCCCACGATCGTGCAGTTCTTTACTCACGATGTTGTAAAATGAATAAAATCCTAAACGAAAGAAACAATGTACCCAATATTTTGATTACAGTAAATGTTCAACATTCCTTCCTTCTAGATCGATCTTCACGTAACAAGTTAAGTCCATGGGAGTTAAATAAGCAGAACGCGGAGGTCATTTTACTGGCTCTTCAGGGACAACACATCTCCCTGTATAATGATCATTTAAGTGCTGCTTGACATGGTGAGTGAAATGCGGTGAAACACCATTATAACACAGCCACATTCACCGCCGAATACCCAGAGGAATATCTTCCAATAATAATAATAATCCAGGAAATTATTCTACTAAGAAACGGTAGCATTCCTCAGCTTTCGGGGACAAGTGGCCCAAGTAAATAGTCGCCAACAATGCCGACCCAAATAATGACACTAAACCGATGCTACTGTGAGCTTGCATCCGGGAGATAGTAGGTTCGAGTCCCACTATCGGCAGCCCTGAAGAAGGTTTTCCGTGGTTTCCCATTTTCACACCAGGCAAATGCTGGGGCTGTACCTTAATTAAGGCCACGGCCGCTTCCTTCCAACTCCTAGACTTTTCCTATCCCATCGTCGCCATAAGACCTATCTGTGTCGGTGCGACGTAAAGCCCCCAGCAATAAAAAAAATACCGATGCTAAAATGTGCGCACTACTTCCGCCCTCCTTCCTAATGGACACGAAGGTTGAATGATGAGGTTAGTGAAGATTAGGGTACCGGACGCCATAAATCCATGCGGCTTCTCTCCCGTTGCCATTTACTGCCCCACAGACTGGGTGCATATCAGCCATTTCATCGTTGGTTTACCGAAACGGAGCCATTCTCATCGTTTTCTGCTTCAAACTTAGTAGCCAATAAGGGCAGAACAAACTGCACACTGCCTACTGGGGCTGGGAATTAACTGTGCTAAAAGAACGAGAAACTTGTGCATTCGCAACTAGCATTATCTCTGTCTCCGTATATCATACACCCCACTTCCTCTCCCTTCCCTTCACTCCTCTGAAGCACAGCAAAGTGCAGCGGCTTGCACTTTGGCAGAGCAAATACGGCGAGTTCGTCAATTTGAATCGCGCTCCCGGAAGTAAAAAGGTAATCTCATTTTCTACTGATGAACAGTCCACCCCACACTTTGCCCTTACCTTTTTAACACCCGTCATGTAGGCCAACACTTTATACCCTCCAATACCTTTCTTGTTCTATACCCCCCCCCCCCCTTTACCCGAATACTATTAACTCCTAACACATTCAGATGCATCCTCTTTGCAGGCTCAGCCAGTTTTAATTTAATTCTCCCATAAGCCCCTATCCATAAGCTATCAGATTCCCCATCGGATTATATTGCTTTCGCCAAGTTGTTTCCAAGACGTCCCCCACCTGTCAGATGGGAGTGGGACTCTGTTACTCCCATAGATCGGAGAATTGCTCGGTGAAAATCTGTGAAGCAGGATGCTACTCTTCCTTACACATAGTCCCAGTGTGGAACTCTCCTCTAAAGGGTTAGGGATCATCGGTGGATTGCATAGTACTAGCCGTCTGAGAGCAAGGAGGGCCATGATTCAGAATATGTCCGAGACACCCACTCCCATTCAATTGCAACTGGTATCTGGACTCTCAGAACCATTTCCTAGGCCACTCAGCCGTTGCCCGTGGTTCACGAACTAGGACTTGGCTACAGTAATGCACACCACAAACCATCATTTACACTGCTCAAAAAATACATTTGGCCACCTGTTAAATGTTCATACCTCCATGAAACAGCTTCAGCATTTGCCTGGTATGAAAACTGGAAGCCATAGAATGCAATCTCCAGACCTGCCGATTGTGAAGTTCGAACCCACTATCTCCCGAATGAAAGCTTACAGCTGCACGACTTGAGCTGCGCAGCCAACTTGCTCGGTGGTTTGTTTTGCATTCTTAGCCTGCTGCATGTTGTAGGTGACAGTGATCCCAATATCTAGTCCAGTCCAGTTCAGATATTTCAGTTCTGAACTGAGTGCTTGAACAAGGCTCGTGAGACCAACTGAGGTGCTGTCTGATATGAGAGGCAACGGACTTGGTCAAGAAAGCCAAGCAATATGGATGACGATGTCTTCACGATGGCCACGTGGTATTTCAGTACCTTCTGGCCACGTGCCTGGACAGCAGTCATCTTGGCAAGCTTAAGCGCTTGCACTACAGGTTTGTTTTTGTTTTGTTTATAATATACCGTTAGCAAATTAACTTGTATTGCTAACTGAAGAGCTCACAGTATATAATTCAGTTATTTTATTTCAACTAATCCTTACGATGAATCGAACGTATAGTTTACTGGGTGAACCTAGGGAACCTTTATCACTTTAGTTGCGAGAAGTATCCCAGGATATGTAGTAAGAGTGTAAAAGCATACACTCACCATACCCTCTGCCTAAGGCAAGATAAGAATGTCGCAACTCCGAACAGTACGGCTTCCCAGTTCTATCATGGAGTGGTATTAGCTTCTCGGCTACTAAGGTGAATGATAAGATTAAGATCGTACACGAGAAACCAGAAGTTGTCGCTCATTATATTGGCAACAAATGATTTTTCATAACGAAATTTATTCTTGCGGTTTGTTAAATCTTGAGCCTTAATAATGAAAGGAAAATTTTAAAGAAACTTGAATTCTAATTTAATAATTAGCCTGGGTGACCTGTTACTCCTCATTATTAATTGAAGGCTTGCAGTGTAACACAAAGGCTTTCCTGAATGTGGTACATAATTAATGTTTTTATATATTGTTTACCTTTCCTTATGCGATAAGCTCAAAGGAAATGGCTGTAAAGTTAGTGATTTCACGTTATTTACATTAATTAATTATAATTGACTGAACTGATAACTTTATGTAGATAAGGAAACAAACGTTGCATGTATTAATCAGAAGTCACCTGGCGTCTAGAATGTAAAGCAAACAATATGTGGTCTTTTTCCATACCAATGCAGCAGCTATGTTATCCAGATGAGTGGTAAGAGAAGAGACAGAACACACTTCAAATTATAATAGCAGTCAGTGTACTGCCATTGCCGATTACTTTCAGGCAATACCCCTGAGGATTAGTCGCTTCTGGATTCCAAGATCGCAGGTTCAAGACCGACAGCGATACAATTCCCCAGGTTATTTACAATTATGGTGTAAGCAGTCACGACATGGTGAATTTAAGGGTGTATTCTGCCCGAAGGCAGGTTCGAACCTCCGTAGAGGTGTGCCTGAGCCGGAGTTTACGTACGGTAGGGTGGCCAGTTCCTTTCCGCTCCTCCATTCCCTTATCCCCCACCAACAGCGCGTGGCAACCCATCCAAATCTTGACCACGACTAATGCTGCTTAACTTTAGAGATATCACGGGATCCGGTGTTTCAACACGGCTACAACCGTTGGCTCATGACATGAAATATTCAAAATTAAAGATTGTTTGGAATGTTTCTAAATTAAGTTAGCTTTTTCAAATATCGGTAAGTAACCACCATTCTTTGTATATCGCAATGATAACTAGTCCAGCGTCTAACAAGGAATATTCGCGAAGTGCCTGACTGATAATGGATTAGCTCAGTAGTTTAGTTGCTGGTCTCCCACGCAGAGAGCTGATGCTCGAATCCCGATCGAGCTTGGGTTGAGATTTTTCACCTTCAAGATAATGTGGAAACAGGAACGGCATTTGGCCTTAAACCGCCTGAACAGAACCAAAATGAGCCTGGGTAGCTCCAACCACCATAGAAATACTTGGGATAAGCTGAAGAAAGTTTATTCATGGCCGGCAGCTTACAAGGCCGATGGGTCCTAGCCTCCTATCCACGATCCAAACAGTTTGGGTTCAGGACGAATCGTAGTGCCCCATTATAGGTACTATGACTGATATACGACATAAAAACTGCCATGGACGCCAGGTGGCCGGTTTCGGCGGTATTCGTTAACACTGAACACGCATTTGATACAGTATGGCACCCTTTGTTGTTATATAAAATGAAGATTGTTCTTTGTGAGTGTAGACGGTGAGCACTCCATTCGGGGAGGAATATTTAAAGCTCAGATGCGGTTTAGCTATAACATAGAGTCTATCATCGTCTGCGTATTGCACTAGGACGTATGTGCGGCAATCTTGAAAGATCGTGCACCATGAGGGTGTAGAGCACCGGTGAATGTGTGCTGTCTTGGGATACTTCCACTCACTCCGCGAATGGATGAGCGCTCACCATCTACACTCACAAAGAACGATCTTCGTCCAGCTACCATTCGAGTCAGGTTAGACGGTGCATGGGCATCAAGGTGCAGTTTAAATGACAACAATGGGTGTCATACCGTATCAAATGCGTGTTCAATGTCCATTAATCTGAATATTTAAAGCTCTTTGAGGACTGGTGAGATGTTAACCGTGTTAAGAGGATTGCCATTACATTTACTAGATTTACGATAGATTCCCTACCCCTGACTTTAAACAACACCTCCCTACCACAGCAACCCAGGGCAAGATTTGGGAATGACCCTGGATAGGAAACTGTTATGAAGGGACTAGTACATAAGCCAGTCGAAATTATAAAATAATTGGAAATTCTAAATGGACTATTAATATATTTTATGAATACAAGTTACACATTCCAGGTTTTATACGGCATTCGAATGGATCGAAGCAGGTATTGTAGTATTTCCTTACAAACCATATTGAGTGTAATTGTAGCTTGGAGCTTTACTCTGACGTCTATGGATCTGCGTAATCTTGAGAAAGCTACATACAGCTGTTCAAAACGAATCACCATCAACATAAGTATGATTGTAAATAAAGGGTACAGATCTCTGCACATGGTTTTGATGGTATTTAGGGGCTGTAGTCAGGATGTAAACGGGAGAGCATATTTGTCTCTGGTGAGAACCCAACTAGAGTATGGTTCCAGTGTATGGGACCCTCATCAGGATTACTTGAATCAGGAACTGGAAAAAATCCAAAGAAAAGCAGCTGGATTTGTTGTGGGCGATTTCCGACAAAAGAGTAGCGTTACAAAACTGTTGCAAAGCTTGGGCTGGGAAGACTAGGGAGAAAGGAGACGAGCTGCTCTATTAAGTGGTATGTTCCGAGCTGTCAGTGGAGATATGGTGTGGGAGGACATCAGTAGACGAATACGTTTGAGTGGTGTCTTTAAAAGTAGGGAAGATCACAATATGAAGATAAAGTTGGAATTCAAGAGGACACATTGGGGCAAATATTCGTTTATAGGAAGGGGTTAGGGTTTGGAATAACTTACCAAGGGAGATGTTCAATAAATTTCCAATTTCTTTGCAATCATTTCAGAAAAGGCTAGGAAAACAACAGATAGGGAATCTGCCACCTGGGCGACTGCCCTAAATGCAGATCAGTAGTGATTGATTGATTGATTGATTGATTGATTGATTGATTGATTGATTGATTGATTGATTGATTGATTGATTGATTGATTGATTGATTGATTGATTGATTGATTGATTGATTGATTGATTGATTGATTGATTGAGCGTCATGCGCCCTAACTCTATATGAGCACTGCGTACAGATTTGGAATTTAATCCAAGCTTTTAGCACGCTATTCTGGCGATGAAAAATTCTATAACACCACCTCCCCTACCCCGCCGGCTAACATTCTGATGGTAACAATACGTTCAACGAACAGGACTCGAACCGGCTAACCACGGTGTCAGACCAAATGGACTTAACGCGTTTACGATTAAGGCCACCAGGTAGGCTGCTCTATCTCATGCTTACCGATTGAGATAAACCCAGAGTGAAAAAAAAAAAAAAGATTCATTCCTTTCACTGAAAGGTAATATTTTTCACTGACCAGCTCAAGTTTAATGGTCATCATTGCATTGTTCTTGTAACCCATAACTGGTACCAGTTTAAGTCCCTCAAATATCTGTGAAAGGCAACAGAAGTCAGGATGTACGCAGTTCGACATCATGCCGATAGATATAGCTATGTACCTACGTCATCATGGTGAATATGCGACGACTTCGCTGATAGAAACGTATTTTTCTTTATTAAATGCAAAAGTCGTGGTCGTGAGAGGTTCAGTAGGCCTATATATTTTTCTTGTAACGAAGACATAACAATATATAGTTGGTACCAACTTCAGCTGCCGGGCTGAGTGGCTCAGACGGTTAAAACGCTGGCCTTCTGATCCCAACTTGTCAGGTTCGATGCTGGCTCAGTCCGGTGCTCAAATACGTCAGCCTCGTGTCGGTAGATTTACTGGCACGTAAAAGAACTCCTGCGGGACTAAATTCCGGCGCCTCGGCGTCTCCGAAAACCGTAAAAGAGTAGTTAGTGGGACGTAAAGCAAATAACATTATTATTATTATTCCAACTTCAGAAGTTGAAACCTTTTCATTTTCTCAATATCGCTGTGAATGACAGACAGAATTAGGTAGTTCATATAGAGACATAGATCATATTCTCCAGGCTACCACCAGAGTTCTGTAAGAGAGCATCAGACATACGGCTGTTCAACTCAAAAAAGGCTCTACCTGGTCTGCATTAGATCTGTCCTAAAGTTCGGCTGTGAATACAACACCAATGCAACACCAAGAAGGAGTGGTTCGAAAGGGATGAAAGTTGGGGGAAAAACAGAGACGGCACGGACGAATAATTGATGTTTATTTCAAACCGATATGCAGGTTACACAATGCGCACGGCATCGACTCAGTAGGATGTAGGACCACCGCGAGCGGCGATGCACGCAGAAACACGTCGAGGTACAGAGTCAATAAGAGTGCGGATGGTGTCCCGAGGGATGGTTCTCCATTCTCTGTCAACCATTTGCCACAGTTGGTCGTCCGTTCGAGGCTGGGGCAGAGTTTGCAAACGGCGTCCAATGAGATCCCACACGTGTTCGATTGGTGAGACATCCGGAGAGTACGCTGGCCACGGAAGCATCTGTACACCTCGTAGAGCCTGTTGGGAGATGCGAGCAGTGTGTGGGCGGGCATTATCCTGCTGAAACAGAGCATTGGGCAGCCCCTGAAGGTACGGGAGTGCCACTGGCCGCAGCACATGCTGCACGTAGCGGTGGGCATTTAACGTGCCTTGAATACGCACTAGAGGTGACGTGGAATCATACGCAATAGCGCCCCAAACCATGATGCCGCGTTGTCTAGCGGTAGGGCGCTCCACAGTTACTGCCGGATTTGACCTTTCTCCACGCCGACGCCACACTCGTCTGCGCTGACTATCACTGACAGAACAGAAGCGTGACTCATCGGAGAACACGACGTTCCGCCATTCCCTCATCCAAGTCGCTCTAGCCCGGCACCATGCCAGGCGTGCACGTCTATGCTGTGGAGTCAATGGTAGTCTTCTGAGCGGACGCCGGGGCCGGGAGTGCAGGCCTCCTTCAACCAATCGACGGGAAATTGTTCTGGTCGATATTGGAACAGCCAGGGTGTCTTGCACATGCTGAAGAATGGCGGTTGACGTGGCGTGCGGGGCTGCCACCGCTTAGCGGCGGATGCGCCGATCCTCGCGTGCTGATGTCACTCGGGCTGCGCCTGGACCCCTCGCACGTGCCACATGTCCCTGCGCCAACCATCTTCGCCACAGGCGCTGCACCGTGGACACATCCCTATGGGTATCGGCTGCGATTTGACGAAGCGACCAACCTGCCCTTCTCAGCCCGATCACCATACCCCTCGTAAAGTCGTCTGTCTGCTGGAAATGCCTCCGTTGACGGCGGCCTGGCATTCTTAGCTATACACGTGTCCTGTGGCACACGACAACACGTTCTACAATGACTGTCGGCTGAGAAATCACGGTACGAAGTGGGCCATTCGCCAACGCCGTGTCCCATTTATCGTTCGCTACGTGCGCAGCACAGCGGCGCATTTCACATCATGAGGATACCTCAGTGACGTCAGTCTACCCTGCAATTGGCATAAAGTTCTGACCACTCCTTCTTGGTGTTGCATTTGCTCTGTCAGTCAGTGTATTAGACATTAATAATAATGGCTCATGGCCTCCGGAGAGACCTGGTGCGGGTCTTTTTCTCGTAGAGGGCCTATCAGACGCCCTGCATGTCTGTGAAGATGAGGGCCCTACCTGGGATGATTTCTAATTCTGAATACGCCACACACACCCAGCCCCCGAGCCATTGGAATTAACCAATTAAGGTTAAAATCCCCAACCAGGCCGCTAATCGAACCCGGAACCCTCTGAATCAAAGGCCAGCACGCTAACCATTTAGCCATGGATCCAGGCATATATTAGACACTAAAAGTCGCGCAAAACAGGGTCATATCCATTATGAGCAACTCCTCGCGATACACGTATCCACGAAGACTACACACCTCCGTACAAATACCCACGGTACGCACATCCATAGACAAGACAGTTCTAGATGCATTAGGTCGTATTCCTGCCGGTCCTGAAGATCGCAGCTTCAGCTTGATTAATAGACTTTTCCAGATTTCAAAATCTCCTTCTAGGCGTAAACTGCGAGGACCGTGGCTGATTTACAAAAGAAAAAAATGATGCTTGTTAAAGTAAGGGATTTTCATTACGACCAAGTATTTTATACACAACCGGATACGATTTTTCCGCGATAGCGTATATCTTTAAGGTCAGTAGAAACTTACCTTAGGTGAGTTTCTCTCTCCTTAAATAAAAATGGATCAGGTTTAGGTCCTGGGCTATGCATCTTTCGGCTATACAGAGTGGTTGGAAACAACATGAACCGAGTAGGCCTATATGAAATTAGAGGATTGGTCATACTGGTAAATAATTTGAAAAAAATCGATATCACGCGTCATTATTTTATCAGCTGCTCAAGCTAGCCAATCAGATCGCTTCGCGGGGGAATTCAAATGGGCTTTGCGAAGCGGTGTTGCTAAATCTGCACGTGGCATAAGATCGGCTAGAGAGTCATGCCGAGGAATCAGTATCAAACATAAACACACCGTTGGGTTCAGCCGGTGTCAACGTAGCGTACTTGCTTTGGCGTGAACCTGTCAGCTCGGGGACCTGTATTCAAAGCCCTCCACTGGTGCTCTCATGCTGGTCTTCACCCAATGGCTGCCAAGATCAGATGTAAGCCAATGCTCTGTGAATCGTAAAACTGTCATGATGCGATGAAATCCGATGCTGTAAAGGCCGATTTTCAAATACTGTTTGTGTAGGTTTAACGCAACAGATGACTCGCGTATGCATGTTGGCTGATGCGTGGTATCTCTAACTTCAAGTAAATACCATTTTCTCTCTGACAGAGGGAATATAACATTCTTAACTTACGTTCTATATCTTTGAGAGGTTGGCACATGCTGGCCATGTCATTACACCACGAGCGTTGTGCGGCAAGTTTGTGTGGCGCGAGGTATTGCTTTTGTCGTGTTTTTGCATATTATACTGCGAATTTGTGTGGGATAAGATGGTAAAATATTATTTGGAACACTTGTGTTAAAAATACATTCAGGCTATGTTGTTAGGAAGTGACAGTGAAGATGAAAACGGTGAGGTAGGCTAGACAGTAATAGTGCGTGGGACAGATATTAGGCCTAATGGTGTTATCCCTCCTCAAATTACTACTACTACTAGCACCACTACTGCTACTACTACTGATGAAAGTGAAGATGACAATGTTATTAATGTTAACCAGTGATATGCAAGCCAACATGACGACGAACCTAACCTCAATCTTCAATTTCAAAAACTATAAACATTTGGACATTACATAGAGATTTAAAACTTTTAACATTAAAAGACTGGACAGTAGACTGAAATAATTATTACTATGCCAAATACTAATTCAAATTTTGCAAAATTAATTACAGAAAGTGCAAATTAATAATTCAATAATTTTTAACATAAAGAAATAAGCACCAATAAAGCAAATCACAGGACAAATACATGGATATATCATGAATCATCAAAATATAGTCTGCATAGCTTCAAAATTGAAGCGAGTACAGAATTTTAAGTAAGACCTTATATTTTTCCTTAATTTAGGTTGGCAGTTTTAGCACCACTACAGTATTTTAGCTTGGCAGGTAAAAGGTTAAGCCACGTACAGATTGCAAAGCCCATTTGAATTCGCCCGCGAAGTGATTTGATTGGTTAACTTTAGCAGCTGATAAAATGGCAACGGCACGAGATATCGAATTACTTTATTCAAATTACTAAAATACTCCGTTCACATTGTTTCTGACCATCCTATATGTAGGATTTAGGAAAACAGTTATGAGTGACTTGCGAAACAGCCGATCGTTTCGAACTCTCTCAACATCTCAGTAATAAGACATGTAGCCTATGTACTGAATGATTTATCTAATGGGAAAGTTAGAAGAAAGACATAGGCTGAGGAAAATTAAAAGCTTAGGGTCTAACACTATAATTAAAATGATCTCAGTATGACTCGGGAAACATGGTGGATCTTTTAAATAGCACTACAGTGTGTGATGCAAGCACTCTATTCGTCCTGATGAAATATTTCAATCACGACCAACTACTGTTTGTAGATCTATGCCGCGCTCCTTATACCGGCCTTGACACTGTAATCAGAGTAGTTTCATAGCTGGACACGTGGCGCTAGTTACCAATGATCGTGAGGTAGAAGTGAAGACTCCTCACTGGTAAAGATATTGATTTTACGGCAGATTTACCTTAATTTAAAGGTTTGGAGATTGTTACGTAGGTTAATAATGTTAACATTATTCATTGTAAAAGCTACTTTCGTTCATATTTGTCAAAGTAATGTGTGAAATTTCTAAGTGATGGACAGTCCAGCTGACATTCATTAACTGTGAGTAATAATAGCAATCACTTTTGTTATCCATAGTATTTAGATACATAGCAGAACTTGCCACAGTGATATCGTTCAATATGTTTGTCTTCTGATGTTAGGATAGTCATGATCTTGAGAGTAAGCGTCATTGTTCAATTAGAGTTTCAAAATTATCCAAGTGCTACAGCCAGGAAGTAGGCGTATGCTATAGGCTAATATTCAGTGCAGTTTCCTGAACAAAACACTGAGTGGATAACAGAAATACGTCGACTCAAACCTATTTAAATTTTAATATGCAGCTGCGGATTACATTTTATTCATAGTTTGTACTATAGTTGTACATACTGGCAGAAAAGCATCAGAATTTAAAAATCATACGGAGCTTCAACTCATTTGTGTTTCTTGAGAGAGGGTGACGTGGTTTTAGTAATTTTTCTTCGGCGTCTCTTGGTATTTGTCACCATATGAGCATCTAGGATAGTTGGGGAACACTAGTGGTACAGAATCTAATTTTTAGTCTCCTGATTTTGCTAACCAATGAATATATGATCTTTGAAATGAATGCTTCAGACAACAGAAGAAGGAGATTTACTGTTTGGGACAAAATTATCGCGAGAATTCGTCTTGAGCCACTCTTTAGATTTGCCCTAGTCTACGGAAAGTTCGTGAAATGATAGATCCTTTGTTCTATATTCTTGCTCGAAATATAAAAATGACACATAACAATATGACATTTTTTAATATTTGCAAATACAGTTCAAGAAAACCAAATCACTAAACTATATAATTAAAATCGAATTAGAGCACAAACAAGAATTATTGTTAGGACGAAGTTATCGCGAGAAAGCACTTTGAATATACTATTTGTCCTTGTCTGCAGAAAACTCGCGAAATTATAGGGTGCATTTGCTTTCTTTTCTCTTCCAAGTACAATAAAGGCACACAACAACACATATTCGAAGATTTGAAAACACAGTGAAAACAAGTAAATAACTACATTAAATAATTTAAAAAAAACGAATCATCTTATTATGATCCCATTAACAACACTAGCAAAAGCTAAACAATACATGTGAAATTGAAAATGCGATAATTACTGTAGACAGCTTCCTGTCAGTACCATTGGCATTCGGCGATCTAGCGACATTATGGAAAAACTTTCCAATTGCAGCTTAAAGCTAGGCTTCACAAGCGATTGTCAGTACCGGTATTATTAATCGTATGGTACACATTACATTTTTATAGAAAACATAACAAAAAAGAAAGTTGATCGTATGGTACACATTACATTTTATAGAAAACATAGCAAAGAGGAAAGTAAAGTTGATCACAGTCAAAAAATCTAAGTTCAAAAGCTAGTCAACTGATGTAGAAGTCGCAGAGGTGAAATATATGATGTCTAATCCGTAGGTTCTTAAGGTACAATCTTGAATAATGTGCTTCACTGTTTGCTGTCGTCTCCACAGTCGCACTTCGGAGAAGGTAGCTTGTTCCACTTAAACAGGGAGTCCACACAAACTTCAGAGTTGGGCTTGATGCGGTTTAGTTTAGACCATATCCAGCGATGTAGGACAAATCCAGGAACTTTAGAGTTGACTGATGCCAAGTCTTGAAGCGAAAATCCATTCATGAGGCCACTGTCGCACTATATCAAAGTTTTCACTGATTAGTCTCGCAGCTGTCTTCATAGAGGGCTGCTTTGAACGAAGTCTGGTTAGATAAGCGTCAGATATGTCAGCATGAATAGGAAGATCCTGATTCAGGAGTATCTTGCGGTAGGCTTTGACAAGAACGTTACACCTGCAGAGATGAGGTGGAGGGATGAAACTCAGAACTGGAAGCCAATGAGCAGGGATCCACTTAATAGTAGAGATCAAGGGCATTGTTTTATTGATTTCCGCATTAATCTTCTTGGAGTGAGGGCTGTTTAATCACACGAGAAGGTAGTATTCAGCTGCAGATAAAACGAGACTAATAGCCGAAGAGACCAGTGTAGTTCTGCATCGTTTCTGCATAATGTTGTTACGTGATCTCAGATTTGCAGCAGTCTTCAGCAAATGTTGCTTAAAGGATAATATTCTATCAAAGGAAACATCCAGGTACAAGGGATATTGACTGTGTGATAAAAATACAATCTGAGATCCACGTTAGCTATGTTAGTCAAATGGAGGGAACAAACATCAGTCTTGGTTATACTTGGTTGGAGCTACCTAGAGCGACGCATCAAATCACCGTGCTACAATGGATGCACCAAAGGAAAACATTTGTACACTCTGGATGATAGCAAAAAGACCGGTTCACTGTTTTCTGTTTCTAACATCCTGTCACCTGCCCTACAAGAACAAAGATGTTTACATTTACAGAATAAAGAGAACGCGTTTGTCCAAGAACAACTACAACTACAGGGTCTCCCATATTATAAACTAAGACCGTCGAAGCGGCGCTTTTACTCTCTGGTTGGGGTTCTGCAGTGTGGGAGGCGCGCGCGTAGTTCTTAGCCTTACAAGCAACCTGCACGTGTTCGACCTGGCAAGCACCAGTCACCAATCTGAATCTCAGCTGTTAACATGGTGAGACAGTTATCGTTGCAACAGCGTATTTTCGTATGTAAAAGTTCTGGTTTCATCTTAACGGTCGTGTGAACAGTCATAACTCTCGCTATTGGTGTGCAGACTACTCTAATAGTGTTTATGAAGTCCCTCATTATGATAGGAAGATTGGTGTTTGGTGTACTGTTAGTGCAAGACGAATTATTAGGCCTATTTTTTCGAGACGATAGTAAATGTACAGAGGTGCCAAGATGACATGTTGACGTCGTTCTTCCATCAGTTAAAGGAAGAAGAAAAATAGCGTGGGTGGTTTAAACAAGATTCAGCCCCTGCTCCTACAGCAGAAGATTCCATTCTTACAATCTCGGAAGAATTTGCAGATAGAGTGATCAGTGCTGGTTTATTTCTCCCTCTAACAGTGTGCGATTTTTACGTGTGGGGTAAAAAGAAAGAAAATATTACGAATTAAATAAGAAACATTACAGTGGCAGAACTCACTCGCATCAGCCAGAAGTGGATACCAGATACAATGACTGTATAACCCCGGAAGGACGACGCTTCCAGCATCTTTTAAAAGGTATTTCATTTTATATACACGCTTAAAGCAGGGCGGCCGCGCGTGACGTAAGTTCGGTTGAGGCAGCTGCCGAAGCGCAGAGTACAAACACCGGTAGTTCGGTCTTAGTTTATATGAGAGAACCTGTACACTAGGGCACACGAAAGTTGGAATCTGATATTTAACGCCAGCAGCGAGAAAAGCTTGATTAACGCTGCTCGAAAATGGCTCGTTTCCATGACAACAATCATAACGATACAACTTTTTAAGGATGCTATCACCACTTGGCTTCGCTTGGCTTGCTCTACGTCGCTTTTGTCATAGCCTACCATTCTGAGCGGTAGCTCGCCTGATGGCCATGATCGTTAAGGCTTCCAGTCTGTATGGTCTGTCCCCGTGGTTAACCGGTGCGAATCCCATTGGTCCAAAAATTGTCACCATCAGAATGCTGGCTGGTAGGATACGAGAGGTGGTGGTGTACAATTTCTAATCACTAGATTGCGTACCAAAAGTAATATTTAATCCATCAGGAACACTGTACCGGGTGTCGAAATTGGAAAGGCGCTAAGAGTAGCTTGGAGCACGAAGGGGGGGGGGGGTCAAAGCAATCCAGAACGGGCGTGGCAAGATGAGTGAGAATGCAAGGAAGCCAGAGTAAAGAATAGAACGACTCGAATGCTGTTTGGGGATTCACATATACCACCCTGATAAGAAGAAACGCAGCAGAAAACAGGCCTGGCAAGATATGAAAATAGGGCGATAACTACTCCTGTGGACGGAATTCGAAGAAACTAAAACAACCGAAAATTTTGTTTTAATATACTGAGTGCTCTGGACTGGTTTGATGTGCCAATATTCATTGCCTTTCTTTACTTAATTCGAGAGGGATGAGCGTGGGAACCAAGCTCTCATCTGGACAAAGAAATAGCGTTTGTTTCTTGGGGGTTTCCCTTATGTGGCGTCTCTGTCAGAACTGATAAAAAGGAGCGCTGAGTGGGGATAGCATTCTTTCTCGCTGTGGAAGTGGAATCACACAAAGGATCTATATCAGAATATGTAGTGTCGGTCAATATTATTAGCTGTAGCCTGGAGAAGAAGCCAGTACACGAGCTTAGGAATTTATAAATTAATAAACTTTGATCTAGAGGTTCGTGTGCGTTAACGTGCTGTAAAGTTTATCACATACTTTCTATTTGTTAGGTAGTGTCTTATATCCTAACTCACGATACGCTGAGATAGCAGTGACCAGAGTGCGCAAATAGGCATCTTATTCGTGTACACATTGCAGGTATTGGCGGTACGGGAGTCTATGACAAGAGCTGTTAAGCACGAGACCTTCCAACAATTCATCATTCAAGCAGACGGCATCTCGATGGACCACACCAAGGAACTGAGCGAAGAACCAGCTACCCAGGACGACGCTAGCGAGATGTTGGGCTAAATCCAATATACCAGAGTCCGGCATGGAGGAGCCGTGATGTCACAATCTAACAGATAAGTTTGGACATATTTCTTCAGCATGAGAAAGAGACAGTTTAGCTTCGCATACTTCTTTGTAAATAAACGTTAACTATCCATATGGCGATCATGTAATTACACTTAGGACTAATGCATGTTTATTCAGTGTCATTCGTTTATGGTAATGAGGGCGATGGGATTAACATAGGTTGATTCTATAGTCATGTAATGTAGTGTTATTCTTTGGGGAGTGCTGTATAGAAGTTGTGGGGCTAGGATCTTTAAAATTTAAAGGACAGAGATGCCTTACAAGTGTCGAATGGGGAGACTCTTACTGGAGTGCCAGGCGACCTAAAGAATAGGGATTGCATGGTATGTAAATGAGCATGAGTTTAACAGTTATGCAGAAGAAGCCGAGGACAGTGTATCCCAACGTTATATTACAAAAGGTTCTCAAAATTATTCCAGCAAGCTCTCACATTGCTATGTACGTGGCATGAACCGGGGCCTATTGCATGAAGAGAGGAGATGTACAGAGAGTATTCCGGATAATTTGGATGGCCTGAAGCTAGGTCAAGCAGGTAGGCCTGTGAATTGCGAGTCTGAAGAAAGGTGACTCAAGAACAGAGGCTTTTTACTATGTGTTACTGAGAGACCGTAAGACCCGCAGTCTGTCCCGCGTAGAAGGGATGAAATTTCGCTCAGCTAGATCTGTATTGGAATGTAAGTTGGAGAGAGGCTCGTTTGCCACGTGACGAAACCCAGATGTGAGGGAGGCTTAGCCATGTAGCTATATGTATCTGCAAACGTAATGTTTTTGTTTGAAACTGCGAGAGTGAGACGACCTTGCCGATCCCCCAAGTAAATGGAGGTCATTGACGTCGCCCAGTAAGATGACCCAGAGAGACGATCACATCACCTCGCCCGCAAGACCAGTGTATTTCCTTTTGTGTGTGTTTATTTCATATCCTGTGGTATATTTGTGACTTTTTTAATAGTGTTTTATTGTGCATCTTTTTGTCTGTTTGTCATTTGATTGTATATCGTTAGAGGGGAAGCACGTATGCATTCTAGGAGTTGCGAGTTCTATTCTCGTCCGTGACTACGGGCTCATATTAGCTTCAGTGTCTTTTGGTGGTATCAGAAAGTCCTATATAAGCATTCGTGTGGATTTTGTATCCCAGATTTATGGGAATAATGTTAATTTTCTTTCGTATGCGAAGTGTTCTGTTGCTTATCTCGTGTACGAGGACGTTTAATTACGACAAATAGTCGATCTGTTCGAACGTATCTAAATATACAATGTAGTGTTTATGTAACGCCACCACGGTTTCCAATATTTTGATTTTGACTTCATTGCCACCTGATGGCCACCTACGATAAATTTTAACATATTTTTGTATCGTATTCTGGGAATTCTAATTTTCAAAATCCAATTTTACTTTTTTGCTCATTAAATTTTTTTTAGTTTAAGTATTTTTTTAAAATCCTCATTCACTCACACAAATGCAATTCCTGTCCTACTTACATCTTTAAGAATTGATTTAGCGGTATTTTGAAGATCAAGATTACGAACGATCCGCGGGCTTTGCCGCTGAACTAGCCAGGTCAGAAGAGGACAGGAAATATTGGTAAATTGTGCCTTCTCACGTGTTGACCCACCTTTTGTATTATTTATTTATTTGTTACCGACCCAGTAAGGTATAATATGGAGTGAGGACCTATGACGCTATTGATGGCGATTCATCTGTCGGATGGAGACGTAAAGCCGTGAGCAGACCCCTTGGTGTTATTCGACAGGAATAGGCTATGTGCCGGCACCGGGTTTCACCCTCTCCCTTCCTATTATCATATATCACGTCATTCATTTCATCTAATTAATACCTCTGATGATGTTGACGTCAGGAAGACATCCGGTCGTAAAAACTCGCTTTATATCCGATCCTGTAGAGAAACGGGAGAAGGGTTGGACATACATGCAAACATTCATTCATTCGGAGTGGTACTGTGTTACTTTTATTAGGCTACTTCACTCGTCTGTTTTCCGAATATTATTTTTATCATTTGATCAGTGGACAGTGGACAGTTACATCTCAACCCCATCACCAACACTATATCCTCGGACGTGCCTTATCTTCAACCTGAAAACATTTACCGGTGAACTGAGCGCTGAAAGTCAGTCACCTCACCTAAGTTTGATCTGTCCGGCTCCATGGCTAAATGCTTAGCGTGCTGGCCTTTGGTCACAGGGGTCCCGGGTTCGATTCCAGGTAGAGCAACTGGTTAATTCCCCTGGCACGGGACTGGGTGTATGTGTTGTCTTCATCATCACGACGCGCAGGTCGCCTAAGGGAATCAAATCGAAAGACCTGCACCTGGCGAGCCGAAGTCCTCGGATATATCCCGGCGATAAAAGCCATACGCCATATCATTTCAGTTTGATAACTTATTGCCGAACAGTGTTCCTTATTGATGAGAATTTACAGATTTACAATGACATGTAATTTTCTTAGCATTATTCGAGTCCAATATTTGACTTTAAATGTCTAGAGAGGACATCGTCCGGGAGTCCTTAAGGGCCGGCCACCACTGTACGTTATGCATTTGTTGATTTTTAATTATCAGCAGTTTATGATTTTGATATTGATTATGCGATCAGCAATGGCGTGTTCTGTCTTAAATGTTGAAATTATTAGTACGAGGTCAGGAACGGGACAAAGTTCACTGAATTCCATTAAGCTTAGATGTTTTATTAAACTCTCCGCCTATATCAAAGACTGATATATCGCAGGCGGAGGTAACAATGGCAACGCAGCTCACCTCGTAGTTACTGCTTTCGCCGCACAAATATCAGACTCACAAATCTCATGGTCCCAACTATAGCAGACCAAGACCGACTCCAATCCTCAGACCGCAATATTTAAAAAATGGCGGCCGAAGTAGAGGGATGCTGGTATAGGCTAACACGAAAATATCACGTACATATTACACCAACGGCGCTAATTTAACATGTACATGTAACATCATAGGGAAAATCACTTCTTCACGTACAACAACGCTTCGCCAACAAATACGCACAGCATATAATGAACTAGAATCACATATATTCTACTAGAAAAGAGAACAAGCTGATTATTTAGACATTTCAATTAGTCAAATAACGTTTTCTCTTAGCTTTCACTTCGCTGGATAGATGAAAATACATGATAAAACTGTTAAAATGATATTTATAACATAATTTTGAATCTTTCAAATTTAATTAAGGTACGAAATTCCTCAATTTATTCGCTCTCATGAGAACTATGGAACATAATTTGTTGCCGTAGTTTTGAAGTGATGGATAATACCTTATGTTCAGAACTTAATGAAAAGGAGAATTACACGCGAAATAATAATGTTATTGGCTTTACGTTCCACTAACTACATTTTTACGGTTTCCGGAGAAGCCGAAGTGCCGGAATTTAGTTCCGCAAAAGTTCTTTTATGTGTCAGTAAATCTTTCGACATGAGGCGGACGTATTTCAGCACCTTAAAATACCACCGGACTGAACCAGGATCGAACCTGCCAACTTGGGTTCAGAAGGCCAGCGCCTTAACCGTCTGAGCCACTCAGCCTAAGTACGCTGGAAATTATTATGTTAACTCAATGAACACCCCTGGTAATGCTAACATAATGTTGAGATATGGCATATCAGCACTTCACACAATGATGGTAACCCTAGTAATGAAACAATCAGACACTAAAGATATAATAGGTTTTTACCCATTAAAGAACATGAGTGAAAAAACGCTACTGACTATAAACAAAGCAAAGTCTTCTCCGTACAGGCTATGAATGGGTGGAAGGTAAAGGCTTCCACTATCCGTAACCTCGGCACTTCATGGGGTAGCGTGGTTAGCTTTACGCCCGGCCGCTTTTGCCCCCAGGAATTAACCTGGTACTCATTTCTGGTGTAGGCTGAGTGAACCTCAGGGCCATATGCACCTCCGGAAGTGGAAATCTCATTTCTTAAATTTTACGACTTCCCGACGGGGATTCGAACCCACGTCCTTCCGGGCGAACCGAGCACGCCTTTACCGCCTCGGGCAGGCAGCCCCTACTGACTGCAAACATTCATTTAACCACACGGACGAGCTTCAGTTCGGTGTAGTTGGCTTAATAACATAACCACAGCATGAATAACCCTGCGTTACAAACCCAGCCAATCCCTCCAAGTCACTATTTCTTCTGTGTAACTTATAAGTTTTGTTATATTTCCAGATCCAGCCAAACATTTACGAAGGCTAGTACAGTTTATTGAAAAATACACTTGCATCTAAATCTCTCGACACTTTGAAGCACATAGACACTGATAGAATATCACAATATCCGTTACATTCTATCTAAATTAATATTTTTCGAGGAACACGAATAGTGGCACCGTTTGGAATTAGAGAAAACCCTTCCCAAACCTGACTTATTCTCAAAATGATGTATGCACACTACAGTTTTGTCATTAACTTTAAAATAATTAAGTTACGATGTATATTCCTAATCCATTTCTCTCTTAACGATTTATTCCGTAGAAAACTTAAGAATAGTTGCAAGGAAGGCATTGCCACAGTTAGACTTAACCCCGTTTCACAACACGATCGAAACGAACACATTCTCACATTACTGGGTATAATTACAGATCCTAAGCATCCACTGGCTCATATCAATACACTCACATATATATTCTACAAAGAAATTAACATTCATCGTCAACTTTCATGAAATTACACCAACTACATACGATAACAACAAACCAAAACAAACCCGCGTTTGCAACATATACGGCTACTCGATTCGCCATCTTTGAACGATCGATAGTAGCATTACGGTTTTATCAAGACCGACTACAATAATATCAGACCTTAATGTTACTATCGATTCGGAGGAAAATGGCGACTTCGTGGGCGAGCGTTTGAGACATGTGGTTGGTTCATATCTGTGTTTACATTCTGTTAAAGAGTGTTATTTTGATCGAGTTATTGAAGTATAAAGTATATGTTTGGTAAAATAGTAATCTATAACGGTTTATCAGTATGGTGTTTTGTTAGAAATTTATATGATGGTATTTTTGATGTATAATAGTGTTTATATTGTCATGCTGTAACATAGCACAAAATGGGTCATTCCTGCTGCGTTAGTGGTTGTAGATCTAATTATACCGTTGCTGAAGCTTTTAAATTTCCTGGAGATAGATCTCTACAGGAGAAATCGATAAGGAATATTCACCGGGAAAATTTGGAAGTCAAAGACCAAACTATCGTACTAGGCTATGTGTGTAACCAAAATTTGTGGTTAGGGAAGATTTCTTTCCAACCGGTAACGGTGAGCCTATTCGTTTTAGTATTCTCATTCAGTCGGAGTAATTTCACGTAAGTTGACGATAAGTATTAGTTTCTATGTAGAATATAAGTGTGTGAGTGTATTTATATGGGTCACTAGTCACTAGGATCAGGACGTATACGCAGTCATGTGAGAATATATTAGTTTTGATGGTGTTGTGAACCGGATTTAAATCGAACTATGGCAGCGCCTCTCATACATCTATTCTTAAGTTCTCGAAGGAATAAAAGATTAAGAGAGAAGTGGGTTAGGAACATACATCGTGAATATTTCTACAAAACAGTAGTATGCATATGTCATCTGAGAGTAAGTCTGAGATTAGGGAAGACTATTTTTTCTAATTCTAAATGGTTGACCTATTCGTATTCCTCAAAAAAACAATTCATTTAGATATTGATAATTGATATGGTGATGTTCCTTCAGTGTCTATGTGCTTCAAAGTGTCGTGTGATTTAGATGCAATTGTATTTTGAAAGAATCTGTGCTTGCCTGCGGGAACATTTGGCTAGATCTTGGTGTATGACAAAACTTATAGTGTGATAGATGGAGCAATCTGAACACTGTTACACAGAAGAAATAGTGACTTGCAGGGATGGTGGTGGTGGTGATTATTGTTTTAAGAGGAAATACAACTAGGCAACCATCCTCTATATAATATTAATCACAGAGAAAGAATGGAAGGGGTCCGACACTTCGAAAAATGAAGGTATCGGCCAAAGGAAGACAAGGGCCACGAAGGGCATGAAAATGAAAGACTCCCTAGGCATCCATACGTAATACCATCGGGGTCAGAAAAGAACAAGTGTTGACCAAGGGATGCCGGATATGATAGATGAAAGTGAGGAGCCTGGCACAAGTAAGTGGAAGCAATGCCAAGACTCAGCTGAGGGCCCCGTGGTCGCTCCAGAGTTCAGAGCCCCTGGGGCCCCTTTTAGTCGCCTCTTACGACAGGCAGGGGATACCGTGGGTGTTATTCTACCGCCCCCACCCACAGGGGGGATTTGCAGGGATTAGATTTGTTTGTAACTCAGGGGTTTTATTGTACCAATACCTTCCGATTCATGCTGTGGATATCTGTTATCAAGCAGTCTACACCAAATTGTAGCTCGTCCATCTAGGTTAAAGACATCATTGTTTAGAGTCAATAGAGTTGTTTTACTCATGTTCTTCAATGGGGAAAATCCTATTATATATTTCGTGTATGAACTCTTCATTGCTAAGTTTACCACCATGGTTGGAAGTGCTACTATATCATATGTCAACATATAATATAAGAGTTTCCAGTAAGGAAGGCTTAACATCACCGGGGCTGTTCATTGGGCTGGCATAATCATTTCGGGTGTACTTCATTTTCATTTTCTTCATTTTCATCGAGTGCTGAACATTAGAAATTGTCCACCACTGCGAAACTAAGACAACACGTTATGTTTCATAGTTCTTATGAGAGTGAATAAATCGAGGAATTTCGCACCTTAAATTATTTTTAAACATTCAAAATGATGTTATAAATATCATTTTAACAGTTTTATAATGTATTTCCATCTATCCAGCGAAGTGTAATCTAAGAGAAAACGTTATTTGACTAAGTGACATTTCGAAATAATCAGCTTGTTGTTCTCTTTTGCTGTGGGGCTGTCCATCTATTCTAGCAGAATATGCGTGATTCTAGTTGATCATATGTGATGAGTACTTGTTCGCGAAGTGTTTTCATAGGTGCAACAGTGATTTTCCTTATGATGTTAGATTTATCATGTTAAATTACCTACCACCGTTTGCAAAATATGTACGCGATCTTTTCTTAATTTCTGGCGGATTGAACCAGATATTGTGTAGCTCTTTCAGTGGTATCAACACAAGTAATTTAATGTGAGTGGCTCAGGCGGTTGAAGCTCTGGCCTTCTGACCCCAACTTGGCGGGTTTGATCCCGGCTCAGTCCGGTAGTATTTGAAGGTGCTCAAATACGGAAGCCTCGTGTCGGTAAATTTACTGGCAGGTAAAAGAACTTCTTTGGGACGAAATTCCGACATCACCGAAAATCGTGAGTTGGTTTATCGTCGAAATGAAGTTATTGCGTGCTACCCTAAACTTAATCAGTCGGCAGCTACTGCGCCCACGACGTCCACCATCTTGGTTTTGATATTACGGTCTGATATATTGTAGTCGGTCTTGGTTTGATGATTGGAGTCGGTCTTGATCAGACCTGAATACATACCTCGATATCTAATAAAATGGCCGCAAGCTTGGGCCGTACGCTGCGAGTGTATGTGGAGTCTTGTTTACATCATGTTGGGATTATACAGCATGCCTGCCCGAGTGGAAGAGATTGTCTTATTGCTTGAATTCGCGATTTCACTATCTATTGGTTATTTTGTGTGTGTGTTCGATAATGTTATGGCTTCTTTTATTTTGCTATCTGGGTGTTTCTGATGCATGCATTATATATCTAAGTGCATGGTATTACGAATTTATAAAACTGTCTGCTTCTTGGTGCTTCAGTTGCTTTCTTTGGTGTGATGGGGGACATGCATTATATTTAAGTGATAATGGGTTATGTGTCTGGTTGTCACCTAATTATGAATGTGCTGATACCACAATGTTTGGATTTCCAAAGGACAAATCGTTAACGGGCAATATGTTAGTGGTACTCAACATCAACGTTTTGTCTGACTCGTTGACTGAATTGTCGGTTCAGAGGGTCCCGAGGTCGATTCCCAGCCAGATCGGGGATTTTAATCGCTTCTGATTCATTCTTCTGGCTCGGGGACTGGGTGTTTGTGTCCGACCCAACACTCTCCTCCTCATATTCAGACAACATACCACACTACCAACCACCACAGAAACACATCAATTGTGATTACATCCCTCCATATAGGGTTGGCGCCAGGAAGGGCATCCGGCTGTAAAACAGCGCCAAATCCACATGTGCGACACAGTTCGCACGCGCGACCCCACAGGTGTGGAAAAAAGCGGTAGGAAAAGAAGAAGAAGACTCATCATCATCTTTTTGAAGTGTACATACAACTATTTTTATACCAAGTTTGTTATATGAGACGAAGGTTTCCGTTTATGTTGTGATATGGAAATTATTTTTATTCTGTTATCAAAAATGGTTTGAAGTGTCCAGTATCAATATTCATGTCCCTGTGTCGCAATATTTTCGAAGTGTTGATTAGTGACTATTATGAATCTTAATTTCTTATGGATGTTGTTAGCGTCAATTTTCTTTTCTGTTCTATGGAGATGCACAGGTAAGGCTAGAAATATTGTAAACTAATAATAATTTCGTGTGGCTATTTCTAGCCGAGTACAGCCCTTGTTAGGCAGACCCTCCGATGAGGGTGGGCGGCATCTGCCATGTGTAGGTAACTGCGTGTTATTGTGATGGAAGATAGTGTTATGTGTGGTGTGTGAGTTGCAGGGATGTTGGGGCAGCACAAACGCCCAACCTCCGGGACATTGGAAGTAACCAATGAAGGTTAAAGTCCCCGATCCGACCGGAAATCGAACCCATGAGCCTCTAAACCGAAGGTCAGTACGCTGACCATTCAGCCAACTAGTCGAACTATATAGTTAACTGAAAATAACGTATAGCCTAACCTTGATGATGAATGTGGAGTGTTAAAAAACAGCAGTCAAAACGTTACACTGTTATGATTTATTGATAAATATTGATAAACGTTAGTGATTTTCAACTTTAATTACAATAATAATTGAATAGTAATATTGGTTTTACGTCCAAATAAATACTACTTTTTACTTCGAAGAAGCCGAGGTGGCGGAGTTCTTTTACGTGCCAGTAAATCTACCGTCACGAGGCTGACGTATTTGAGCACCTTCAAATACCACCGGACTGAAGCAGCATCGAACCTGGCAAGTTGGGATCAGAAGGCCAGCGCTTCAACCGCCTGAGCCACATAACCCGGCTTACCTTTAATGATTGCCGAGTTATGTACATAGGTCGAATATGTGTTTGGATTTTTAAATTTTTATGTGATACAGTAATATCATTTCGTGATTTTTAACTTTGGAAACGTGGGTTTTGTTTAATGTGAAAGTTCTTCTTTACTGAAATTATGGACAGTATTAGCGTCAATTTTCTTTTCTTTTCGAACTGAGCCTCTATGAACAGCATGTTAACAACTAGTCTCATTTTCATTGTCTGTGTCTTGTTCGTCTGCCGGCTTTGACATCCTGACAGTATCTCTTGAGCCCATCGATCAGCGCTTTCTTCCACTCCTCTGGTAAAGTGCCTCTCCGTCTTCTGGGTTCTGCATGCACAGTGAAACCCTGATAGTTTTTCACCATCCTTCTGAAACTAACCCTATCACTGATTTTATCCTCTGTAATGCCCACCTCTATCAGATATTTCTCACACTCTTGGAACCATCTCAACTTAGATACCTTTGGTTTTAGAAAATTCCATAAGTTACATTCTTTGTGAGCCGGTCATTATTCATACGGAAGTTGTGCCCATAAAATAGCAATCTTCTCTTTCTAATTGTTGTTGTTATCGGTTCCATCTTGCTGTAGACTTCTTTACTGGATTTCAGTCGAACCTGCTCGTCAGCCCATCTCATGATCTTTCATAGTAGCCTGCGTTCTCTTTTAAGTAGTTGATTGACTTGTTCTTCTCGAATCACGCACAGGGTCTGTGGTCTAACAACAGTGCTGTAATGTCTTAATTTGACTCCGAACTCAGCATTTTCTTAGACGTTTTTAGTCAATTGGAAGGCTCGCTCTAATTTCCGGATCAGGATATTTGTCACTTCCTCTTCTAGCTCATTCTCTTGGATTTTTCTCCCAGGTACTTAAACTTCTTGACTCTTCCAATATTTCCATGGTCTTTTGACAAAATTAATAAGAAGACGTACACATAGTGTGTTTAGGTGTATTACTGTTAAGAGATACTGATAAATGCTGGTAAATGTTAGGGGTTTCCAAATTTTCTGGTTGTAGGATTTTTTACAGTTCGTAGGTCGATCATGTGCTCGTGTTTTTAATGTTTTTTAGACGACAAAATAATACCATTTTGTGATTTTTAGCTTTAGAAACGCGGTTTAAGTTGACTATAACAATTCTTCTTTACAGAAATTATTTCGTCTAGAGCTTACGTCCATGCTTTTTCCTATATCTCACAGCAGACAGGAAAACTACACCAAGGGCAATGGCCCAAGACTCCCGCAATGTTGAATTCTGCGTTACAGTCTGATTTTTGAGAAGTAAAAGAAGGACGAAAGCTATGTGGCCAAAAGAACTCGTGATCTTCAGACACGTTACATACACATGGAGAAAACTCTTCAGAAGAATTCTTCGGAGCAAAGCAAAATCTGTGCCATGTAATTAAATGTACATCTACACACAGCACAGAGATTCTTTAATAGGTAGGACATTTATTGGTCAATATTATCAGCAATCAAGTTTTCTCTGCAAAATTTGGATCCTTGTATTCACACGAAATGTAGCGAAAAGTAAATATATTACATTTTATATTGCTTTGTTTCGCGTCTAATATATGACAATCAGAAAACGTCATATAGGCTATTAGACATTGTCCGTTCCTGAATGATAAAATAATAAAGGAATTATACAAATGTAAATTAAAAGCTGTAACATAGAAGCGGATTCAAAATGATGTGCAATGTTATAAAAATCATTTTCTTCACAGAGATGTCTTCGTTCTGGATTGACAGCCAGAGAGCTTTTCTCTGTTGAATATCATCCTCAGTGCTTACATTCTTCAAATAAAAACGATGCGTCTATCCTACTGCTTAGGCATCACGTGACTAGTAACTGCCATGTCTGGGTTAACTAGGTCTTGTTACCAGTTGACGGTGGTGAAATGGGACAGTTCTGAACTTAGTGCAGAGTGAATGAAAACAGAATTACATGCTCAGAAATGGTTTATATCATATTTAAAATGTACTTCCGGCTCCATGGATAAATGTTTAGTGTGCTTGCGTTTGGTCACAAGGGTACCGGGTTCGAATCCTGGCAGAGTCGGAAATTTTAATCCATAATTGGTTAATTCCGCTGGCACGGAGGCTGGGTGTATATGTCTTCATCATTTCATCCTCATCACGACGCGCAGGTCACTTGCGGGCGTCAAATCAAAAGACCTGCACCTGGCGAGCCGAACTTGTCCTCGGACACTCCCGACACTAAAAGCAATAACTTAGCCATTTCATTTTTCCAATGATGACAGTTGCTCGTGAAAACAACACCCTAGAGAGCACTATCTAGCGTTTTTAATAGAAAACCACATCAGTCAACTGACATATTTACCAAGTGATGTACTCATGTCTGTGGTGTAGTGGTTAGCGTGATTAGCTGTCACCCCCGGAGGTCCGGGTTCGATTCCCGGCTCTGCCACGAAATTTGAAAAGTGGTACGAGGGCTGGAACGGGGTACACTCAGCCTCGGGAGGTCAACTGAGTAGAGGTGGGTTCGATTCCCACCTCAGCCATCCTCGAAGTGGTTTTCCGTGGTTTCCCACTTCTCCTCCAGGCAAATGCCGGGATGGTACCTAACTTAAGGCCACGGCCGCTTCCTTCCCTCTTCCTTGTCTATCCCTTCCAATCTTCCCCATCCCCCTCAAGGCCCCTGTTCAGCATAGCAGGTGAGGCCGCCTGGGCGAGGTACTGGTCATTCTCCCCAGTTGTATCCCCCAACCAAGAGTCTGAAGCTCCAGGACACTGCCCTTTAGGAGGTAGAGGTGGGATCCCTCGCTGAGTCCGAGGGAAAAACCGAACCTGGAGAGTAAACAGATGATGATGATGATGATGATGATATACTCATGGCAGACTACTACACCGAAAGCTGTGATTCTGATATTTAGCAACACTGTAGTGTTGCTCTGTGGAGTCTTACTTATAACATGTGGGAAATTAATCTTCCATAATACTGTCTGAAATAAAACTTTGCTGGAAGAGCAGTTTTTTTTTTTTTTTGATTCCTACATATAAAACAAGGTGGAAAATACAATAAATGCATTAATATACTGATGAACATACATAGCTATATGACTACTTGCATGACTACAACTATATAAAAACAATATAATCTTATGTCCATCAACTATTGTACTATGTTACCAAGTGCACGGCACTATTAATTCCCTTCCTTCTGAGTCAGAATATGGGTGCAATACATACGCATGATTTAAAGTGCATAAATCTACAACATAATCACTCCAGGGTCATCAGTTTTCTTTTCTTGCCAGAGCTCTTAATCGTAGCATCGGCATCATTAACATGTTTAATGTAGTTCTTAATTTAAATACTTGCAAAATAGGCCAAACACAGGCAGAGGAATTCATATAGAGGTTTTTCACAATGTGAGCGGGCACACCGATGTACCTCTTACACTTTGCCTTGCAAGCTAAATCACACTTTTGATTCTTAATCCCAAGAAATGCTACTTCATGACCTTCAGAGGAAAATCTTACATACACTTGTAGGCTACAGCAATTCTGAGGAAACTGGTAACCCACATGTGTTCAAGCTATTAAACATTTCACTGCCCACTCATTCCTTTGACGTATTCGAGGTACAGTATTATTTTGAAATTAAGTTTGAGATCTAACTTTAAAGCTACACAACCTAAAATGTAAATGGCAGGAAATATATGAGTATTACCTAATTATTGGGTATAGTGCGCATTGGTATCACCTAAATATCACTATAAAATTTGTCACAAATGGAACATAATAATTACTTTTACACATATCAAGTGAAAAACCCCTGGCAAATTAAGAAATATATGTTTTTGGAGAATATTTATACGTACTTTACTACTTTACAAGTACATTTGGTGTTGCGCTCACAGTGACACACGTATGTCTTTTGTCTTACACTTTGAACAATTTCGTGTGTGATATCTGTGTTCACTGAAGTTCTTTGCTTTCGTTTCATTCTTCACTTGTCAATGACATCATTTCATGAATTGTATCGCGATGTGCAATATTTAATAGGCGACAAAATGATATAGCCAATGTACATAAGAAAAATTCAGTGGACTAGTGATTTCGTTCGAACAGAAATAAAAATATTTATTGGTCCAGGGATCATGCTATTTTTCTTTTGACCTCCATTTTGCTGTTTGTACTGGCCAAAGATAATGAGAATCTACAGACATAGCACTCCCATTCCACGGTGCTAGCTCTGGACCTGAATAAAGTAACAAAAGACGGCACCAGCAGCGAATGGACAATGATAATGAGAATCCACAGACATAGCCCTCCCATTCCACGGTGCTAGCCTTGGACCTGAAGAAAGTAACAAAAGACGGCACCAGCAGCGTAGTACGACATAAACCAGTCCTGTCTACAAGCCTTAAGCATGTTTTCATATTTCTCAAATAACGACGGTATTTCTTAATTTGCCAGGGATTTTTCACTTGATATGTGTAAAAGCAATTATTATGTTACATTTGTGACAAATTTTATAGTGATATTTGGGTGATACCTTTGCGCATCATACCCGCCTCAGGACCTGATAACTGGCCTTTGATGTGACTATTTCCTTTCAATGCGCCTGAGGTTCCAAACCATTATTATTGTATAACATACCTGCTCAATAATATTGTTCAGTTTCCCTAAGTTATGACCACTTTTATAACTTTAATAAGGAATCATCCTTACCTACATTTTTTCCATTCGCAAACACTGATAGCTCCACAAAATGTGACTCTTTTATTGCTAACTCAACTGTTGGTACCTCATTGATTGACAGAGTGTAAAATACAAATCCATTTTCACCATTTTATGTCAAACATCTCTTTCCTAAATAGCCAGGAAGGATACTAGTACAATCCTTTAAGGCTATAAAATGTACAATCTTATCTTGCTCAACAAGTTCTGAAATATTTCCTCCTCTCTTTTCTGAATTTCTTTAAGCCTTCATCTGCATATTTTCTTGTGAATGGATTGGGTTTAGTTAAATAATTGGGAAGGTTTAGAAAAATCCTAGCGAGAGCACAATACTTCAATGTAGGCCTGCCCTTTGTTCATTGTTTTCTTTTCGCCATTATGATCAATGTAAGTCTCAAAGATATCTACATCTTAAGGAGCGAAGTATTTCACACAGTCCACTAGATTAAGTAGGGTTCCACTTGTCTCTGGGGATACATTTCATCCATGAAGCTTTCATTGTCATTGTATCATCCTTAGGTAATCTGAATACTAGAATGTATCCTTCCTGATTGGAATTATAGTCGGCGGAGCAGGAGGGAATACAACAATGCTTTGACATCTGAAATTAATCCTAGATTTTGTTGTGTGTGTCATACTTGTGAAAAGAAAAATAAACTTAACACAGTCGTGCTGCGCTTTTAAACTACTGAAATTTGAAAAATAAATACATAGAATGGCTTTAAAAACTATCTGGATTTTCACTATATACTGCACATGAGGAAGTTCACCTTTGCTGCAAATTAATGCCATTCCAGGATACCGAACAGCGCGT
This sequence comes from Anabrus simplex, assembly GCF_040414725.1. Classification (NCBI taxonomy): domain Eukaryota; kingdom Metazoa; phylum Arthropoda; class Insecta; order Orthoptera; family Tettigoniidae; genus Anabrus; species Anabrus simplex. The sequence goes on along the minus strand of NC_090265.1, from coordinate 859,821,031 downwards.
AGGTTAATTTCTTAAACTATAGCACATAAAATATCTTCAATATAACTTACTCTGAATGTAAACCAATGCTATGAAGTTAAATTGCACACAACACAAAATATAACGATACAATAATACACAACGTTAGATTTGTTTATAAATTACGTACACACATGTCACAGGCTTGACTCCAGGCGACGTTGTCGGATCTCACCGTCACAGCCTTATAATGTAGTCTGACCATGGATAAACGGATTTATTTTTAAATTGAAATAATGTTTCAAAACGTGTAACAAATTTGGAAATGGCTGAATAAAGTGTTATTTATGTCATTTGTATGCTTTACCATAATGGATAGAATAATATAGTGAACTGACTCGGGCTAGTTCGTATGTTCCGCCGCTGCAGAGCGCTAGTTTCGTAGGAAGGTGACAAGGTGTATGTTTAATCCGCGCACCTTTTAGCGATATTTCTTCATCCGGGGTGAGGAGTAAGGAGAGAGTTTTCCCGGTTCCGGAAATACTGCCAACTGAATGAAAATGAAATCTGAATTGAATTGATAATATGATCGATCGATATGAATACTCTACACCTTTATTATCTTAAGCCAACAACTGTTTCATACGCACATTGTATAACATTATATAACTTTTCTCGATGCGAATGTTGTTCCTAGCATGAATTCTACAGTTTGGTTTTGTTGTGTAAACAACAACAGTACTCATGCGTAAAGTGTACGCTAGATGTCGCACAGCAATGCATAAGCGATTCATAGTTTGTGTTTCAAAGGTTGCTAGTACGAATCTCGATGATACCCGAGGGCGACTGATTTAGCATTAGGGTGTACGTGTATCGCTAAAAGGTGCGCGTACTCTATATAGGCCTTAGTAGGCGATTGCTGAATGCAAAACATGGCTGTCATATGGCATAAGGTCATTTAAATAATTATCCGACTCGTTGACTGAATGGTCAGCGTACTGGCCTTCGGTTCAGAGGGTCCCGTGTTCGATTCCCGGCCGGGTCGGGGATTTTAACCTTAATTGGTTAATTCCAATGGCCCGGGGGCTCTGTGTTTGTGCTGTTCTCAACATCTCTGCAACTCACACACCATACATAACACTAGCCTCCACCACAATAACACGCAGTTACCTACAAATGGCAGGTGCCGCCCACCCTCATCAGAGGGCCTGCCTTACAAGGGCTGCACTCGGCTAGAAATAGCCACACGAAATTATTATTATTATTTATTTAAATAATTCATTGAAATTTAGTGACTGCATCTGAAATTAATCCTAGATTTTGTTGTGTTTGTCATACTTGTGAAGAGAAAAATAAACTTAGCACAGTCGTGAGATCCGACAACGTCGCCTGGAGTCAAGCCTGTGACATGTGTGTACGTACGTAATTTATAAACAAATCTAACGTTGTGTATTATTGTATCGTTATATTTTGTGTTGTGTGCGATTTAACTTCACAGCATTGTTTTAAATTCAAAGTAAGTTGCTTGTTACTTGTGCTCTAGGTTTACTAGCTACTGAGCAAAAGTGGCTGTAAGCTTTGGATCGCGTAGCTATCACGGCATTCGCGAAGTTCGAACCCCACCGTGGGCAGCTATGAATATGGTATTCCGTGGTTTCCTATTTTCACACCAGGCAAATGCTGGGGCTATACCTTAGTTAAGGCCACGGCCGATTCCTTCCCACTCCCAGCCCTATCCTATCTCATCGTCGCCATAAGACCTATCTGTGTCGGTGCGACGTAAAGCAAATGAAAAACAAAAAATGTTTACTGGCTTATTTACGAACATCTGAAAGTTCTATTTAGGAAGTGTTCACGATGAAAATGTAAATCTTTTTGTGACTGTGATTGACATCAGAGACATTCGCCAATGAATATTTTAAAGTAAGTTGTTAATTTGTTTAGTAATATTGCTTCTTCTGTCTTTTCATCTATAAAGTAACTTATATTTTACTCGTTTTGAGTCGCACACTGCCACACACTTTATAATATTGTGTGAAAATGGCCGCGACACAATTAACTGTTAACAGCATAACCTAAAAGTGAGGTGGGTTATAAATAGGCAGGTGTCCAAATATTGACTAGGCGTTTTACAAGAAGGAGATACGTCTGACAAAATTTAAATCATTCTTTAAAAACATAGCCGTCTCATTCCTGTAATAATACAACGTGCTTAAATTCATGCAGATCTCACCGCCCTTGAGTAAATTAAATCTTACGAGCTTCTAGGTTTATATTAGATTTGCTATTGCAGCAAACTAAATATACATGCATTATTGAAATAAATCACCAGTGGCACAAACACATATTTCTTAAAATCCGAAATTTATAACTGCTCCATTGAAATGAAATGGCATATGGCTTTTAGTGCCGGGAGTGTCCGGGACATGTTCGGTTCGTCAGGAGCAGGTCTTTTGATTTGCCACCCGTAGGTGCGCGGCGTGTCTGGCCCCGGGGTGTGGGAGGCAACGCGTCCGCCTGTCATCCGACGATGAGCCTTCGCGTGTTCAGTTCTGAGTGAAGTGGGGTCAGGACTTTTGGATCCTCAGTTTTTCATTTCTTCAGATGAGGCAATTTTCAAGGATCTTCTGTGATGTTCATTAACAAGGGTCAATCGCTCGTCATTCCTCTACGCTCAAATCATTGTAAAACAAGCTATTTAAACCGATTCTCCAAAACTGGGCTGACCATATCCATGCAGAGTGAGTGACATTAGGCTAGACATATATATTATTTTTATATTTTTGGCGAGGAGTCTGCGGGGCCACTTAAAAGCCCGGGATTGCCTGCGTTGCAGGCCCTGCAGGCCCTAACGGTACGCCCTTGCGGATGATGATCTGAAAACGTCATCAAGGCTTAATATTTTGCAATTACAATGAAAATAGCGAGCAGGTAGACCTAATAAATGCTGCAAATATTTAAGAAATGAATGAACACACGAAGCAAAAAAAAAAAGTCTTCGTGAATGACTATAGCATTTCTGTGTTGTTTCTTCTGTTATAAGACTGTAAGACTGGAAGTGTTTTGGAAAAACCTTCAGCAAAATCTCCAATGCAAAACTTAGCTGCAAAATGACGTGAAACGGGCTCTGTAGCGAATAAAAACCGTAACTATCTGAAAAGAGTTCGAACACCAGAAAACATTGCTCGAGTGAAGGAAAGCCTGGAACGAAGTTCGACGAAATTCAAAGTCATTTATCTGTGCAAGTGGGAATTAAGCGATAGTCGTGTCCAAACATTATCAGAAAGGACGTGCCTCTGTATCCTTACAATAAGTGTGTTTACCAGTGTTTTAAGCGTGATAACGTCTGTTCGTGCCGAAAGAAATTACACTCGATTTGCAATGCAATTTATTTAGTTGTTAAAGTGAACTTAATTCCGTCTTACAACATTATTTTCAATTTTAGCAGCATTTAGTTGTGAAATAAAAGCACACAACTTAGTAAGGGACGCTGATATGAGAAATAAGATATGAAGCTAAGCGTTTCTGCGATAATGTGAAGACCGGGCCAGTTGGCCGTGCGGTTAGGGTCGCGCAGCTGTGAGCTTGCATCCTGGAGATAATGAGTTCGAACCCCACTATCGGCAGCCCTGTAGATGGTTTTCCGTGGTTTCCCATTTTCACACCAAGCAAATGCTGGGGCTGTACCTTATTTTTTTTTTTGCTAGGGGCTTTACGTCGCTCCGACACAGATAGGTCTTATGGCGACGATGGGATAGGAAAGGCCTAGGATTTTGAAGGAAGCGGCCGTGGCCTTAATTAAGGTACAGCCCCAGCATTTGCCTGGTGTGAAAATGGGAAACCAAGGACAACCATCTTCAGGGCTGCCGATAGTGGGATTCGAACCTACTATCTCCCGGATGCAAGCTCACAGCCGCGCGCCTCTACGCGCACGGCCAACTCGCCCTGTACCTTAATTAAGGCCACGGCCCCTTCCTTCCCACTCCTAGGCCTTTCATATCCCATCGTCGCCATAAGACCTATCTCTGTCAGTGCGACGTAAAACAAATAGCAAAAATGTTATATGAAGAGTGGACCTGAGATCGCAGCAAGTGTCTCCGAGAATCGTCGGAGCTACATCATCGCATAACTTTTGATTGAGTGGAGATATCTATGCGTTGCTTTCATCATTGTGTTCGTCTCGCCGAACTCTTCTTAAATGATTTCAAAGAACATGGAAATTCCATTGTATTCACGGTAAGTACATAAGACAAAACAAATGAGCTAAAAAAGAAATGTAGGAAAAAATAGGTACTTGTGCAGTAGTATACTGTAATAATATTACATTAAAAACGCACGTAGTTAATAATAATAATAATAATAATAATAATAATAATAATAATAATCGACAAAACTCAAATTTTCTACAGAGACGTGTGATTTTTCATCGTTCTCAGAAAGTAACAACTCCACTAAATATAGAGAATTAGATGTAAAAATATCTGTGTTTACAACAAGTATCCTACATATTAACATAAAACAAATGTTAAAACCATCTTTACAGCTGTCTACAGTAGGATTCAAACCCACCATCCCCCGAATGCAAGCTAATAGCTACGCAACCCTAACCGCACGGCCAATTCGCTCGGTCATCTTTGAAAATATGTCTTTTTCTATCAGGAGGTGATTTTTTCAATCGACATACTTTGTAAAGCTACCCGAGATGTACAGAAGCCCTCTGGTTTTCTGATTCAACGTCTTTTTATTTAAGCTAGTACGCCAATCGGCTCATTTACTCTCTGTCCACGAACACCGGTGATCTCGTAAATTGATTATTGACGTCTTGTGCAAATGTGCGACAAGCGAACTGAGAGAATACTGAGCGGTTGTTCCCAATATAAAACAGACAATTTGGGGCAATCACAAGCATGATTCGTAGTCATAGGGTAGGCTAGAGAGTTGATTTGAATTAATTGTCGAATGTCAGCTAAGGTATAATAATGATTCATAAAAATTATAAATAGAATATAGGCCTACTATTTACTAGCTAGGTACTTTGGAATTATGGTTAACTATCCATCTATTATTTAAACCTCCATGTACGAAGAGGACAGTGAATGCAAGTGGGTATTATTTCAAATGAGCTGAGAGCGGGAGTCCGTTTTAGCACGATTCTTCAGCGTGCCATGGCTCTGTACGTCTCGTCCGCAGCGGAAGCTCGGCCCCCCGCCAATGTTCAGTTTGCCGATAATGAACAGTGTGTGTGTGTTGTGTCTCGGTGATCCGTGATTGCACCACTCAGCACTGTCTGCTGCGAGTCAGTTGAATCGTGTGCCGTGAGCTCGCCGTTCCTGTCAATCGATTCACTCGGACACTTGAGTGAATCGATACACCGCTTCGAATCATACACTCATTAACCAAAACTACTCCGAAGTGTACTGAGTACCCGTGAATGAACGTTCAAAGGACGAGCCCCCGCGGTGAGAGGTTACTTCATCATGCTAAATTTATCATTGTGACATTTAGATGAGACCATGAGTTATCTAGCAATATCGAATATATCACTTACAGTTTGCAACAAATGTACCGCCAGGTTTCCGAGTGGAGTCCTGCGGAGTGAAACGTTGCCTCATCAAAAACACGGTAAAGATTTGGCATCTGTATAGCATACAATACCACAAACCCAAAACACTTGACGCCTCATACTTCTCGAAAAGAATGAAATGACCCAGTGCAGCCCAAACATAATCAGAATCTACATATTTCATGTCATATGTTGTTTCTACCAAGCATGTCGCCGAAAAAGAAAGAAATGTAGATTCGTTAAACCAGCAAAATTTAGAACTATTAATGTTCCCTGATGATGTGGTCTTTACACCAACGTCAGAGAAGAAACTTCAGGAATCATTCAACCAAATAGCAGATTGAAAATAGAAATGAGCTGGAACTGAATGTACAAACGACTGTTTCCATGACATTTAGAAGAGGGGTGTTACCGTGTTTTTGCGGTAGGTAGAGGTGAAAGAAGGTGCGGGCTTGAACGGGTCTCAAACTACGGAATCAAAGTTAATGTAAAATTTAACAAGGTTATATTTTCTTTTCAAAATTAAGAAATAACAAGTACGGCAGGTACAGAGTAGCAAGGCAACAAAAGGTGCAATTACAGTATTTACAGTATTTGGGCTTCGAGCCCCGAATTCACACTTCTAGGGCAATTAGCCCAACTTTACTCCAAAATAAGTTTTACCAGAGGGGCAGAAAACCCCATTCATGTTCAAGAGCACTTGCTCCAAATTACACAGAAAAGCCTCCTCGAGGCATACAACACTTAATTTTCAAGAAAGAGCCACACGCTCTCAAACTTTAAGCCTCTCAAAGGCCACACCAAACTCCACCTTCAAGTTGTCCTCTCAGGACATAGACACAGGGGTAACATACCCAACCTACTGAGGTCTATTAAATGAAAAAGTGTAATTACATGACCTCTAAAATAACAATTTGAGAGGAGGCGATCTGCACTCCTAATGTATTTGTTTCAAAACCTAATTTGGCTCTAGGCCACTGATGCAAGGGCTAATCCCATACTACGGAGGTGACTTTAGAAAAGAACAATTTACATTACATTAAGGAAGAATCGGTTGTGAGAAATAAGTTCACCTCAAAGCAATATGAGTGGGAGCTCGAGAGGGTTAAGCACTCTCTATCCCAATATGTAGCTTTAAAAGAGAATAGACGCTAAGAGTAGTTACATTTTAGGAAAGATTACATGGTGGAAACTCTTCGGACCCGCCCCGAGAGTTAAACTGCTGAGCTAGCAAGAAAAGAAGATATTAAAAGGCCATTACCTGGTTATTGAGCTGCTGCCCGAAGAAGGAGGCGCTTCCCGCCCCCTGCTATGTACTTTACACACTAAAAGATGGAACAGAAGTGGCACCGAGACCCTAAAATCAGCAGTTTATATACTCTCGCGGAAAGTTCGAGGCGTTTCAGGGAAGAAAACACCCGCCCACAATCACTTTATTGGTTAGGGATAAGCAGCATATTCAAGTTGGGGGAAGATACATCAGATTGGTCAGAAATTAATTAAAGAAATTCGGGATTGGCTAAATACAAAACAAGGGGAAAGAGAGGGGTATACAGCCAACTTAAACAATAACAGACAGAAATTTAACAAGAAACAAACTTTTGAAATAAAAATTTCTCCAAAAAGCAGTTCTTTCACATGGCACTAGGGTGCACCATAGTAGTTTTTCAGTAGTGTCCTCTAGAAGAGAAAGTTCACACTTCTTACTACCGGTAAAACAAAAATACATCAAAAGTGACACAGTTCAAAAACTCCAAAATTTCCAAGTGGTGACATCTTCTGAGAAACTTGAAAATTAATACCGTCGATAAAGTTCGGACTTCCTCCAGCAGAGGAGTTTCAACTGGCGCAAATTTTAACTTAGCGGCGTGGAGGTGTACCGCCCGGTACAAGGGGGACCACATGGAGTCTTATTTTTTTGGAGACCAAGAGCGCAAGTCCTTAAAAATATTTAAATACCCAAGGTAATGTATTCTCCCTCCATCTCAAGGAACGTTTAAATGCAGCCATGAAAGCAATGTCTGACATTAAGCGTTTGAGAAACTTGTCTTTAGAAACAGCCAAAAAACTACTTCACCTCAAAATTAGTCGTAAAGAAACATATGGCTCGGAAAGCATTTGGGAACATTTGAGTCCAAGGCAACTAGAAAAGATCGATAAGTTGAAGGCAAACTACTTGAAACGTGCAATATGTCACTCCAAATTTTCCCCTTCCCGGCTTGTGTACGCGTTATCCAGAGAGGAATTTTATGTGGAGGAGCTAAGAATACTGTCGTTAATCCCAGCCACAACATCACATGTACATCAGATTCGAGACCTACGGTCGAAAAAAGCCGACATCTGGGAAGATGTCTACTCCGCCGATGCCATGATAAATCGCGAATGGGTTCATGGTGGATATGATCTGCGGCACCTACTGACATTTTCTTCGTTCATGGGTTCCATTATAAATTGTGTAACATACAACACTATCATAAATCAGGTCTGAACTGCGTCTGCTCGAGATGTGGCACACTCTGTACTAAATACCATGCGTCAAGATGCAAACAACGATTGGAACCAGTCGTAAGATTTTGTAATAAAGATTGATGTAATTTAATTCTTTGTACATTGTGCACATTTAATAAATTATTTTAATGTTGTTTCTTCCGCATTTCCGGAAATATGTTTCAAATCTCGATCAGTTTCCTGTTACGTCGTCTATTCTTTATTCTGTTCTAAATTTCTGTAGTCCATATTCTATTCTGTATTTAGTTTCTACCGCTTTCATACGACATTCCTTCTAAGCTCCATATATCGTCACTGCACCGGCAAAACCTCGTATTCCACAAAGCTCTGTCCGGCTCCATGGCTAAATGGTAAGCGTGCTGGTCTTTGGTCACAAGGGCCCCGGGTTCGATTCCCGGCAGGGTCAGGAATTTTAACCATCGTTGGTTAATTTCGCTGGCACGGGGTGTGGGTGTATGTGTCGTTTTCATTCTCATCACGACGCGTAGGTTGCCTACGGGCATCAAATCAAAAGACCTGCACCTGAAGAGCCGGACATGTCCTCGGACACTCCCCACACCAAAAGCCATATGCCATTTCATTTCATTTTCCACAGAGATCCTCCTATCCATTATTCCCTTTAGGACTCGTCACGTCTCCCAGCAATATATGGACATGCAGTCCATCAGAACTATTTTCGTTGTGTTCATTGTGTACTGACGAGTAAACGAAAATGAACCTTACATGCATTATACACTAGAAGTGCGTAAATACGTCACGCAAACATACATTCCTACAGTATGGTGGAGTAAGGTTCGTTTGCCTTTACACATTGGCATACGAAAATGTGTAACTTAATTTAGGCCACGGCAGCTGCCTTCGAAATCCTAGCCCTTTCCCATCCCTCCGTCGCCGAAGAAAAAAGAAATGTAAATGCGTTAAAGCAGGAAAATGTCAAACTATTAATGTACGTTCATGATATGGTCTTGACACCAACGTCAGAGAAGGTACTTCAGGAATCATTCACCCAAATAGTAGGTTACGCCTTCTATTTACATGACCTCCATGGAAATACTGTATAATGTGCGCGATCGTGGCTCGACAAATCTAACCATCGCCTCTAGCGGAGGATTTATGTACCACTGTAAATGAGACCACAAAGCGATATCTTTCGCTCCCATTCTTCAGTTATAAGAAGCGGTATTGTCTTATCTATGACTTCAAAGCATATGAGTGCTTGAGATATAAAAATCTTCGTCTTAAATCGCATTTCATTTCTTAATTTCTTCAACACAATGACAGTGTGCATATTACAGCTTGCCAAATGCACTGTTTACTTTATATTCCCAAAATGCATTAAGTGTTATACTCATATGTATATCTCCTTTTTTGAGGACGTTTGTTTGTGCACGTACAATGTTCAAAAGGATTACTCAGTTTATACGAGCGTTTGATTTACGACTTTTTCTATTTAGTATACTTTTTATGATAATAAGCATAACCTTGTTCATGCAAAATGATGTTTTGAATCTCCTGCCACAAAGAGCATATCTTACGTTAGAGGATGAGTACAACAACGAAATATTACGATATGCCAAAATAATAAGTGCTTTTTTAATTATGTTTGCTAGTCATTACTACTTAACAGGAAATAAAACTGATTCTGAACCAGAAAAGGAAGCTGTGAGTAGTCGTGTCAACAACATTGACAAGGAGAGTATGGGTGATGCTAACCCTTCAAATCATAGTCACCAAGTACCAGAGAAAACTCAAATAGTCTATCAAACACCTTCAAAAAGAAAAGTACTACGGCGACGTGGCCAAGTCTACTAGAAAATCAATATTCGATAGAACATCACCAATGTGGACCTGTACGGTTTCAAATGTGTCATCAAATATTACAGGTGCAATAAACTAGTTTATTTTTGAATCTGAGTAATAAATTTTAAGTTATGATAATATGAGTACCTGGTGTAGAAGGTATATTGCAGTGATCTGTAGGAGTGTTATTACAGATGTTACGATAAGGCTAAGCTAATATCGGACTAGCCGAAATTCTTATTGATGTCGACTTCTTCTGCTTTTCTTTTTCTCCTTCTTCTGGAGTTATTTTCTCACAGAAGGTTGGAATAATTCTCCTATTATGTGTTTCCCGTATCGGAGTTGCCGCAATCGTGGACGTCGAACGAATTCCGTGTTAGCTTCGGAATGTATTTTTTATTTTGAAAGATGCTCCTTTCTTGCGTTTTGTGTGGGTTACGACTTCACACGATTTCTCAGCAATCAATCAATCATCAATGATCCGCATTTAGGACTGTGGCCCAGCTGGCGAATTCCCTATAAATTGATTACATAGCTTTTCCTTAAACGTCTTCAGAGAACTTGGAAATGTATCAAACATTTGCGTTGATAAATTATTCCAATCCGTTATTTATCGTCCTACAAATGAATATTTGTCCCCGATTTGTTTTCTTGAATTCCAACTTTATCTTCATTATGATAGTTCCTACTTTTAACTCCGCTCAAGCGTATTCGCCTACTCATGTCATTCCACTCCATCTCTCCACTGACAGTTCGGAACTTACCACTTAGCCGAGTAGTTCGTCTCCTTACTTCCAAGTCATCGTAACACTCTTGTCGGAAATCACCAACAACAAATCGTGCTGCTTTACTTTGGATTTTTTTTCAGTTCTCGTATCAACTAGTCCTGGTACGGGTCCCATACACTGGAGCCAGTCTATTTGGGTTCTTACCACAGACTTATACGCCACTTCTTTACACCCTTACAACAACCACTGAATACCCTCATAACCATGTGAAAAGATCTGTAACTTGTTTATAACCTCGTTAATGTGATTACCCCAATGAAGATTATTCCCTATATTAGAAGATGAATGTACTGCATGTTTTGTTACACATACTTTAGCGGAATCCTAAATTACAACATACATTTCAATGAATTGAATGGAATGAATGAATGAATGAATGAATGAATGAATGAATGAATGAATGAATGAATGCTTACCTGAATCTCCCTATGGGTGGAGGCGATAGAATAACACCTACTGTAAGGTATCCCTTGCCTATCTTAAGAGGCTCAGGGGCTCTGAACTTTGGAGCGTAGTTTGGCGAACACGGGGCCCTTATCTGAGTCCTGGCATTGCTTCCACTTACTCGTGCCAAGCTCCTCACTTTCATCTATCCTATCCGACCATCCTTGGTCAACTCTTGTTTTCTTCCGACCCCGACGTAATTAGATTTCCGAGGCCTAGGGAGTCTTTCATTTTCACGCCCTTCGTGGTCCTTGTCTTTCTTTGGCCGATACCTTCATTTTTCGAAGTGTCGCATCCCTTCCATTTATTCCCTGTAAGTAGTGTTATATAGAGGATGGTTGCCCAGTTGTACTTCCTCTTAAAACAATAATCACCACCACCACCTGGCGGATGCATGATTTCATGATTGTGCTCGTGCATGAATGAATGAACATTCTTCTCACCCATTCACGGATAGCCACCAACTGGGGAGAGAGCATTCATTAATGAATGAGTGATTGATTAGATGAATGAGTGAATGAATGAAATTAATTTAATGCATTCTCTCAGCCTAGCGCTGCGGAACCCAGCCGTTAGGGAGAGTACATTCCAATCTGACTGACTGACTGACTGACTGACTGACGAAATGAATGAATGAATGAATGAATGAATCAGTCAATCAATGAATGGATGAATGATTGAGTGGATGAATGAATGGACTGAATTAAAAAAAGGAAAGTCCTCTCTCCCGGTCACGGCTAACCACCAACTTGGGGAAAGTTTCATGAATGAACTGAATGAGCTGAATGACTGCACGAATTGAAGCATGATCATTCCTTATATTAACACCTAGATACTTACAGTGATCATCATGAGGTACTATCACACCATCAACGCAGTAATTAAAATTGAGAGGACCTTTCCTTTTGGCGAAACTTACAAGCTGACATTTCATACTTTTGTCTGCTGTCCATCACAACATAGTCGTTGGTGACGTGGTCTACCCATAGGATCTTCAACATTATGTGGTTCATCTAAGACACGTCCAAGTGCGGTCGGTTCACTGAAGGATTCTTTAGTAGCCATCATTCGACACCGTAAAGCAGTACCTACCGGTAGCAAGTAACACTTTACGACTCGCCAACGAGTTTCGAATCGGTGGTCACAATAAGTTTTAATTTTAGAATCACTCCTCTTGCAGTGCTAATTCTGGTTTTGATTTGCCGAGTTCAGTGGCTCAGACGTTTCAGGCGCTGGCTTTCTGACCCCAACTTGACAGGTTCGATCCTCGCTCAGTCCGATAGTATTTGAAGGTGCTCAAATATGTCAACTTCGTGTCATCAGATTTACTGGCACGTCAAATAACTCTTGCGGGACAAAATTCTGGCACTTCGGCGCCTCGGAAACCATAAAAGTAGTTAGTGGGACATAAATCCAATGACATTATTATTTTTTCGATTTGGGCCTACTTTGGACCACGATAAACAACTGACTTTCTGCTCAGTCCTTTTTCCTTCTCCCAGAAATTCTTCGTCGTTTCGCTGTGGTTCCTCTCTTCCGACCACATGTTCTTGCACTTTTCATTTTGTTTTTCCTCGAACCCCTTGAATTTATCAATTTTAGCTCGAAACATATCTCTATTAAATATTTCTTTCGGATTGATGCCAACCCTCCATGTATTTTCTGGTTTCTTCTACCTGTTTAGTAGTTGCTTTTAATTTGATGATGTGGTTAAAGACTCTCGTTCATTCTTGTGAGGTGCCCATGAAACTTCAGTCTCCTCTTACGTATGGTGTCTGTGATATTCTCTGTCTGTATAGATCTTCATTTCTCCTATTCCTTCACGTAACTTCCTTCCTTTTTTCAGCTCCTAAGAACTTTCTCAAGATTTTTCTTTCTTTTCCTTCTGTAGCTCATCCATTTCCGCTTTTTTATTCAGTATCAGACATTCTGAACTGTGAAGTCCGCTGGCTTTTTAACCGTGGTATAGTGTCTGATCTTTGCTCTGTAAGATATCGTTCTTTTATTGTATTTATTCCGCTAATCTATAGGCTAACTCCATCTTTCTGGCCCTTCTCTTATTTGCTTCTTTATCACGCCCATTCGGCTGGATCCTTTCACCTAGATATTTAAATTTATCAGAACTTTTGACTTTCCCATACTTTGTTTAGAGATGTTTTTCTTTATTACGTTTGTATTCTACGTACTTTGTCTTTTCATATGAGATCCTGAGTCCTACTTTCTCTGCGATTTCATGTAATTATTATTATTATTATTATTATTATTATTATTATTATTATTATTATTATTGGTTTTGATTTCTAGATCCGGATCCTATTCTCGTGCTATTCAGCATCCTAGGTATCGATTATTGAAATGTGACACCCTTTCAATGGCCTTTCCGTCCAACAAAATTTTCTGCTTGTTAATTACCTAGAATGTTATTTTCTGGCATCTAATTTAAGGCGAAACTCCTTGACGCTGTCCAAAACGAATGTATGGTCTTCTAGATTACTTATGTACGGTACTTCAAAAGTATAAATAATATTAGGAACGGGTAGAAGAAATTCAACAAAATCACTCAGACACGAAGTTACCCTGAATATTTGGGAGTAAGGAGAAGAAATGCTAGATTAAGCGGTATGTTCCGAGTTGTCAGTGGAGAGTGGCATGGATTGAATTTGGTAGACGATAAAGCTTTAATAGGGTGTTTAAAGATGGGAAATATATTATGGAGATAACGTTGGAATTGAAGGGGATAAATTGAGACAAATATTAATTTAGAGAAGAGGAATTAGAGATTGGAATAATATACGAAGGGAGGTTTTCGAAAAATGTCAAAGTTCTTTGAAATAATTTACCCCATTTTCTAGGTAAACAACTGATAGGGAATCTGCGACTTGAGCGACAGCCCTAAACGCAGATCAGTGGTGATTGATTGATTGATTGATTGATTGATTGATTGATTGATTGATTGATTGATTGATTGATTGATTGATTGATTGATTGATTGATTGATTGATTGATTGATTGATTGATTGAATTTAATATAATCTTTTTTAGATGTTCGATTAGCTGTTCTCGCGACAGAGAAGGGAAGTAGTACCGTATTTAATTTCATTTCAAATGGAGGCATTGGAATGTGAAGGCTTATATTGCACACCTAACCTCGACATTGGTAGTATCTATATGCCTGGTCGTTTTACTCCCCAGGAATTAATCAGGCAGCTACTCATTTCTGTTGTAGGCTAAGTAAACTTCATGGGCAAGTGACTCTCCAGAGTAAGAGTCACGTTTCCACTTTCTAACAGGGGATTGAACCATGTCTTTCCAGATGAACCGCACATGCTGTGACTAGACGTAACCTATTTCATCATTATTATTATTATTAGTAGTAGTACCGGGAAAGTTGGCCGTGCAGTTAGGGGCGCGCAGTGTGAGATTGCATCCAGGATATAGTGGGTTCGAGCCCCACTGTCGGCAGCCATGAAAATGGTTTTCCGTGGTTTCCCATTTTCACACGAAACAAAATGCTGGTGATGTACCTTAATTAAGGCCATGGCCGCTTCCTTCCCACTCCTAGCCCTTTCTTATCTTATCGTCGCCACAAAACCTATCCTCTTCTGTGCGACGTAAAACAAATTGTAAAAAATACAGTAATAGTAGTCCAATCTAGTGACTCCGTGGCTCAGATGGCAGTGTACCGGCCTCTCACCGCTGAGTTCCGTGGTTCAAATCCCGGTGTCCCCATGTGAGATTTGTGATAGAAAAAACGGTGGCGGGACAGGTTTTTTCCAGGTAGCCTATTTCGGTTTTCCCTATCATCTTTCATTCCAGCGAACACAATCCAATATCATTTCATTTCATCTGTCAGTCATTAATCATTGCCCCAGCGGAGCTTCGGAGGCCGGCACAGTTCCTAACCTCGTCGCTAGATGGGGGCTTCAATTTATTCCATTCCTGACCCGGTTGAAACTGAAAACAGGCAGTGGATTTTCAGCAGTACGAACTTGCTGCACTATGTTTCGCTGACGAATTATTGATATTTCTACGTTACGGATGTTCGTTGTTGATGGACCCAGCAATGATATACATTCCTTAATGTCTTTATTATCATAGCTCTTACGGTTAAAAATGTGTGGACATAAAATATTGTACGATAGTTTGCATGACATCTTTACCCGCTCCTAAAATATAATGATTTTTTATTTTCCTTTACTCACGCGCATAGGAAAATGATTTCAACGAAATTTTTTCTGATGGACTGCATGCATATCAATATGTGACTGAGAAGCGTCTAAGGCTTGTCTCATCATCGCCATGAGACGTATCTCGTTCCGACGTAAAAAAAGAAAGAGGAGTAGCTGAGAGTACTCTAATAGACAATATTGATGTAACTAGAATACTAATAGACGAAATGGAGCTTATGTCAGAAGTGCATTTGAAAGCCGAAGTTAATAAAATATCTTGATTGCAGATCGCTACACTTCTGTGAATTAACGATACACGTTAACAATCCTCTATTTGTAACAAGCTCTGTAGCCTTGTCTACTTTCACACCTATTATCCAGTGCAGTAGTCCCAAAATTCTCACAGGGTATACTCTTAAGTCAGGGCATTGCAAATTCCGGATGCCAGACCACCCTGGCCTTTTAAATTAGTGCGTTACAGCTAGTTACAATAAACCGCAATTTGGCATAAATCAGGCATGAGGAAGACATTTTATAATAAATTATAAATCCACATTTTAATGTACTAGTTTGGAAATCTTTATTTGCTTACACAGTAGTTTTCTACTGGACCTAGTTCAAGCTATTTATTTAAAAACTATTTATTTAAAAACAATCCAAGTTGCCTCTTTTGATTTGAGATTACACTTGGTGTATCTTGCAGTACAGTGGTATTGCATCCACGTCTTCATATATATCGCAGGCTTAAATCGGTCAGTTGGTGAGGCATTTGAATGTACGATCATAAAGCTGGAGACGTAAGCAAAGAACAATGATGGCTGATAATGTTGTTCATCAATCTGAACACTTGATGTTCATGATTACCAGCGTAGCTGGAGGGATAAAACTCCCAGACTGAATGGCGAAATTAAAAAGAAAAGAAACCAAACTAAAAGGTATACGCAAAAAATCATAAGGCATACTCTAATGAGTGCAGTTAAGCAGAGAGCATACCCACATATACCTTCGACTACAACCCTGCTATTGTTTACAAATCATTAAAAGCCGAATCTAACTATCGTCACCTTCGTCTTCCTGTGTTTCTCTTACGCTCTGTGATCGAGACCATTATTGTCCTACGTAACCTGTTCTCCTCTATTCACCTCACATCACCCCACCACCTATGCCAGTTTATATGCAAGCTTCATTCATCCGAATTAAGCCTTTATCTCCCCATTCCATACCACCCCGTCAATGTTCTCAAGTCTTTTACCAGCATTCATTCTCGCACCTTCATGTCTGTTACTTTAAATTTGTAAATAAGATATCCTGAGTTTACCTAGTCTATATAAAGATAATTTCTACCGAGTGCTCACTTCTTCCTTGTAGAATGTTACAGATGCTTCTTTTAATGTAGACCTACGTTCCTCGACAACGGGTACGTGGAAATATATATATTTTTTGCAATGTGCTTTACGTCGCACCGACACAGATAGGGACGGGAAGGGGCTAAGAGTGGGAAGGAAGCGGGCGTGCCCTTAATTAAGGTACAGCCCCAGTATTTGCGTAGTGTGAAAATAGAAAAATACAGGAAGCCATCTTCAGGTCTGCCAACAGCGAGGTTCGAACCCACTATATCACGGATGCAAGCTCACAGCTGAGCGCCTCTAACCGCAAGGCCAACTCGCCCGGGAAAGTTTTTTTTTTTTTTTTTTTACAAGTTGCTATACGTCGCACCAACACAGATTGGTCTTATGGCGACGATAGGCGGGGAAAGAGCTAGCAGTGGGAATGAAGCGGCCGTGGCCTTAACTGAGGTACAGCTCCAACATTTGCCTGGTGTGAAAATGGGAAACCACGGAAAACCATCTTCAGGGCTGCCGATGGTGGGGTTCGAACCCACTATATCCCAAATGAGAAAAGTTTTAAGACGCTTTTAGTGTTGGGTAGAACGCGTATATCGGCAAGAGTATTCACCTTACGTTTATGTTTAATGTTTCAATAGATAGATGCTTGCTTGTTGTTTTAAGGGGGCTAACATCGAAGGTCATCGGCCCAATAGATATATAAAGGAGAAGGCTACTTGCTGATAAAAAATGAAAATCTGAAAAGTAATTTTCATGGAATAGCGCTTCAGAGTAAGGCAAAATTTGTGCTAAATATGTGACGTCACACGCATACTCTCTTATAAGATGGCGCTGTGTTGACTCGCCCATTCAGTTAGAGGTTAGCTGAAACAGTGAAAATAAGTCTATGAATCCCTTGAGGCCGTTACAATAGTGACAGCCTACCGCCAATTTCTTTCTCTGTTTATTCATACGGTTTCAGGTTAATTTAAGAACGAGAATAATTACTGTGTGCAGTAATTCAATTGGTAATGGCTGTTTCTTTTACAAGTGCTCTAATACACATTAAAGAAAAGGAGCTCATACCAACTATCTTGAGTGCGTGTGAAAGCCATAACTAACATGCTCAAATATTTGTAAAGTAGGGCCTCTCAGGGTGCATGCACCAGTGCATTCCGCGGCGCAAAGTGCAAAAGACGACTTCGCTTGTTTGACCAGAGTGCAGACCCCCACTCCTCGATTTGCAGCAATAGCGCTGTCTCTCTCTCTTTCCCTATGCCTGTCTCGCTCACTCCGCCTGTCTCCCTCTTCCTCGCTTGCTCCGTAGCGCTCCAAATCCAAGCCGAGTTGAGCCGAGCTTAGCCGAGTCGTCGCGAGACAAAGCACTGGTCCAAGCCGACCCAGTGGGACTGATGCACCGTGCACAGAACCTCTGCTCCTCAGTTTGCACCCGTGAGAATTTGGGCGTTTGAGAGGCTCTGTTGTAAAGTATCAGTTCATTTCCTGGAGCTACTATACACGTTTTTCACCCCTTATAGGTTTCCTCCATTATGAAAGCTACAAACACCGGGCGAGTTGGCCATGCGGTTAGGGGCGCGCAGCTGTGAGCTCACATCCGGGAGATAGTGGTTTCGAACCCCACTATCGGCATCCCTGAAGATGATTTTCCGTGGTTTCCTATTTTCACACCAGGCAACTGCTGGGGCTGTACCTTAATTAAGGCCAAGACCGATTCCTCCCCATTCCTAGGCCTTTCCTGTCTCATCGTCGACAAAAGACCTACCTGTGTCGGTGTGACGTAAAGCAAAAACCTACAATTAACAACGGTGTGAGATATCGAATTATTTCTTAATCAGCGCGACCAATCCTCTAACGCTCATATACCCGGCTCAAGTTGTTTCCGACCATCCTGTATAGGCCTACTGTATGCAATACTAGGATATTCGCAGGGTTACGTAAAATTATAGTAGATTAAGCAGCAGTTGATGACTGGCACTGCCAGTAATTTTCCGTACCTTACATCATAATGTGACTAGAAATACTAACACTAGAATTTAATTACTAGAATTGTATTTTATGGAGCACAATCTTCTGACCGCTGACAAGAGTCCCAATTTGGCCGGGACAGTTCAGGAATTCAGAGTTATGTCACCTTGTTCTTCAGCGGCGAAGATACGACATTTCGTAGGGGAGGGGGAGATGTGAATAATAATAATAATAATAATAATAATAATAATAATAATAATAATAATAATAATAATAATAAACACATTTTAAATGTGCAGTGGTGCATTTAAATACAGTTTACGGAGGGGATGAAAAGTGAAAATACACTGGCTGGACAGGAAAG
Source organism: Anabrus simplex (assembly GCF_040414725.1). Taxonomy (NCBI): domain Eukaryota; kingdom Metazoa; phylum Arthropoda; class Insecta; order Orthoptera; family Tettigoniidae; genus Anabrus; species Anabrus simplex. The sequence goes on along the minus strand of NC_090265.1, from coordinate 859,802,126 downwards.
GGCTAGGAGTGGGAAGGAAGCGGCCGTGGCCTTAATTAAGATATATCTCCAGCATTTGCCCGGTGTGAAAATGGGAAACCACGGAAAACAATTTTCAGGGCTGCCGACAGTGGGGTTCGAACCTACTATCTCCCGAATACTGGATAGTGCCCACACTTAAGCGACTGCAGCTATCGAGATCGGTGTTCCCACTTTTACGGCTGAATATACTACATACAAAAAATCTATATTTCGAATAGAAGTGAAGATGAAGTAGGCTATTAACTCGTATCGAAAGATATATTTAAACAATCCTGAATCCTGAATTAGAGCGGTTTTCAAATAAAAGTCCGAGTTTAATCATGGCTAAAAGTGCCCAGGATCTAATAATGAGGGGAAGTAGACTATAGCACATGTTTGTCGAATAACGTTTCAATTTGCTGATTACAATACGTAGCCTACTACACCAAAGGTGACAAGAGTCCCAATTTGGCCGGGACAGTTCTGGAATTCAGAGTCATGTCACCTTGTTCTTCAGCGGCGAAGATACGACATTTCGTAGGGGAGGGGGAGATACGAATAATAATAATAATAATAATAATAATAATAATAATAATAATAATAATAATAAACTCATTTTAAATGTGCAGTGGTGCATTTAAATACAGTTTACGGAGAGGATGAAAAATGAAAATGCACTGCCTGTTTCTAATTTCATCCGGGTCAGGCATGGAATGAATGAAGCCCCATCTAGCGGCGAAGATAGGTATTGTGCCGGCTTCCGCAGCCTGTCGCACACTTTCTGGGGTAATGATTAATGACTGACGGATGAAATTAAATTACTGTATATTGGAGAGAGCTGCTGGAATGAAAGATGACAGGGGAAACCGGAGTACTCGGAGAAAACCCTGTCTCGCTTCCGCTTTGTTCAGCATTAATCGCAATTGGAGTGACCGGGATTTGATCCATGGAACCCAGCGGTGAGAAGCCTACACACTGCCGCCTGAGCCAGGGAGGCTATTACGGGGGGATATTAATAGTAATAACAATACAAATAATAAACAATTTAATCGGATGTTGTGTTATTTTATTGTGTTTTAGTATATATTTATAATAAGGAGTGCAAAGGCCTCATAGGAGGTGGGGGTGATTCCCTCGTCAGTCATCCTGGAAGTGGTTTTCCGTGGTTTCCCACTTCTTCTCGAGGCAAATGAGGGGATGGTACCTAACTTAAGGCCACGGCCGCTTCCTTCCCTCTTCCTTGCCTATCCCTTCCAATCTTCCCATCACCGACAAGGACCCTGTTCAGAAAAGCATGGGAGGCTGCTTGGGCGAGGTATCAGTCCTCTTCTCCAGTTTCATTCCCGACCAAATGTCTCTCCTTCCAGGGCACTGCCCTTTAGGTGGTAAAGGCAGGATCACTCACTGAGTCCGGGGCAAACCCACCCTGGAGGGTAAATGGATTTTTAAATCCCTTCTGAAAAGGCAAGTCTTCACAAACGTATGGGGGAACTGGGGAATAGCGTACCGGTACTGTAACACAGACTAGGCCTACACACAATTAGAAATGGCAATACAAAAATACAATAAAATAATTGCAATGACTGTCCATATTCTAACACTGTGTTTAATTGTTTATTAGTTTAATACTGTACGAGTGCTAATATATTATCTAGTTTAATTCATTCTGTCATTAATATATTCCACAGCGTCTACGAAAAATATTTTAACTACACTGCGCAAGAAAGAGGTGGGGTCTTGGATGTAGCTAGCCGTTTTATGCCAGCTTCGACTCTCAGTACTACTATGACAGACTAACCTCACTTATACTAATGCGCGATTGCTATTTGATGGCACAACACCTTAGTTACGCACTAAGTGACTTTTGTATGCGGACGAGTCCATGTGTTGCAAAGTGAGTGAGAGGGGAGGAACGTCCACTTCGCTAGTTGCTACGTATTCTAGTATTTCAATTAAGCTCACTTACCCTATACTTCTTCTTGGTTCGAATGGGCCTACTTTGGAGCACGCTTGTTCAAATGTTGGACTTAGATATTTGTCCAGTATTCTCGCATTTTCTGCCAGTATAATCCCTTTTTTTCATCTGACCGGTGACACCTTTCTTCCGGTTTTTTTTTTTCCTGAAATCCATGGACTTCTTTCAGGGTATATTGTACAGACCGTCTATCTTAAAGATCTGATAGTCTCAGTTCTTCAACGTTCTCAGTTTCTGACAGCCAAGTGGTACGAATCTTCTTGTTCTGTCAGATGTCTTACTATATGGCCATAGAAAGCTACTTTCCTTTTCCTAGCACAACCAGAGAGCCTATACTTTATTCATGTATGCTTCTTATTCTTCTTTTCCTACTGCTATTTCCCACATCAGTGAGGTCGCGGGTGCGAACTGCGTAGAACATGTGGATTTGGCCCTGTTTTACGGCCGGATGCCCTTCCTAACGCCAACCCTACCTACCTACCTACCTACCTACCTACCTACCTACCTACCTACCTACCTGCCTACCTACCTATCTATATATCTTTATATATATTGGAGGGATGTAATCACTATTGCGTGTCTCTGTGGTGGTTGGTAGTGTGGTATGTTATATGAATATGAAGAGGAGAGTGTTGGGACGGACGCAAACACCCAGTCCCCGAGCCAGAAGAATTAATCAGAACCGATTAAAATCCCCGACCCAGCCGGGAATCGAACCTGGACCCTCTGAACCGAAGGCCAGTACGCTGACCATTGAACCAACGAGTCGGACACTTTATTCATGTACACGTTTTGACATAACGTATGTCAATAGTTTCGGTTCCGTACTTGGGACAGTGAGCTTCACAAAAACATGAAAGTTTTTAAAGTGAAATCATTTCTAGACAACACGTCCAACGACACTGTTCAAATGTATACAGTAACAAGTAATCTCGGCATGATGTCATAGGTTGATGAAATAAAGCCATTTCCTTAAAAGGTACTAAAATCGTCGTGCCGCGCGGCTAGCACGTCGTGTGAGATGTCGTTAGATTTGACTTAATGAGTTCTACAATTATTATACAGCAAGAAACTGATCAAATAGGAAACATTTAAGAAAACTGTGTTGTGAAGAGGTGCGAAAAATATCTATATTTCGAAAAATGTTGCGACATGTGGACAATGAATGGCTTCAACATTATTAAAAACGCATCCAAGAGGATAGAGTGGCTTTTCAGAATTCCAAAAAGTTTCTTATCATCAATGCCGAGTGTCAGGGAGCTTATCGCGCGTCTCAAAATTTAGGTGGATGAACGTCGTGAGGTGAGTAGGCCTACAGCACAACTTGTATTGTTTTGTGTACGTTACCACACGCTAATAATAATAATAATAATAATAATACAACTGAAGCCCCAGCCGAGCACACTTACAACCCTAGTAGTGGAACATCCCTGTGCGTGGGGGCGGTAGAATGCATCCACGGAATACCCTGCCTGTCGTAAGAAGCGACTAAAAGGGGCTCCGCAAGATCTTAATTTGGGAGGGTGGGTTGGTGACCATGGAGCTCTTAGCTGAGTCCTGGCTTGTGCCAAGCTCCTCACTTTAATCTATCTCATCTGACCTCACTTGGTCAACACTTGTTCTTTTCCGACCCCAAAGTTCGGCTCCATGGCTAAATGGTTAGCGTGCTGGGATTTGGTCACAGGGGTCCCGGGTTCGATTCCCGACAGGGTCGGGAATTTTAACCATCATTGGTTAATTTCGCTGGCACGGGGGCTGGGTGTATGTGTCGTCTTTATCATCATTTCATTCTCATCACGATGGGCAGGTCGCCTACGGGAGTCAAATCAAAGAACCTGCATCTGGCGAGCCGAACATATCCTCGGACACTCCCGGCGCTAAAAGCCATACGCCATTTCATTTTCCGACCTCAAAGCTATTAGGTTGTGAGGCCTAGGGAGTCTTTCCTTTTCATGCCCTTCGTGGCCGTTGACTTTATTTGACCGATACCTTCATTTTTCGCAGTGTCGGACCCTTTCCATGTTTTCCTCTGATTCGGGTTAAAAGAGGATGCTTGCCCAGTTGTACTTCCTCTTAAAATACTAATCACCACCATCACCAATGGTAGAAAATTATTTGGAACACTTGGTCTCGAAGATGTTTAGTTCTTTAATTAACAAGTAAAATGTTAACAATAACATTGAATAATAATAATAATAATAATAATAATAATAATAATAATAATAATAATAATAATAATAATAATAATAATAATGGTTTTACGTCCCATTAACTACTTTTACGGTTTTCTGAGACGCCGAAGTGCCGGAAGTTCTTCCGCAGGAGTTATTTTATATGCCGGTAAATCTACCGACACGACGCTGGCGTATTTGGCCACCTTCAAATACCACCGGACTCAGCCGGGATCGAACCTGCCAACATGGAATCATAAGGCCAGCGCTCTACCGTCTGAGCAAGTCAGCCCAGCCACAATAAAATTTCAAATCTATACTGACCAGATACTTCATTTCAGCAATGCATATCACGCTGTAAATATATACAGTGTATATAATAAAACTTACGTCCGTAACTCTGACACACCCCTCTAGACAACACGTCCAACGACACTGTTCACATCTCAAATTTTCTTATTGTTTCTGAGAATCAGTCCATTGATTGGTTTGATGAAGCTCTTGATGCTATTGCATCTTATACCAGTCGTGTCCGTATAGGGCAACTCGCACCGAGCATTTCGAAATATGCTAAGATCTGTCATTACAAAACTGTTGTCAGACCACAGTTTTTGTACGCCTCAGAGACCCTCCTGATGAACAAAAAAGGCACCATGGATCATCTAGAGAAAGCCGAAAGACGTATCCTCAGGAAAATTCATGGACCGAGATTGCTCCCAGATGGAACCTACAGACTTAAATCGAACTCTGAGCTGTATCGACAGTTAGAATCAGCCAATACCAGCATGCGACGTAGGAGGCTTAAGTTCTACGGGCACCTACAACGAACGGACAGCAACAGGCTTACCAAGAAGATCTTCTCTTTGGTTAAAAGCTACAAGACTGGAAGCTTGTGGCTTAATGAAGTAGGCCTACAGAAGGACTTGGATTCGGCTGCGATTTCAGACATTGATACAGAAGATCGTTCCAAATGTTGTGCTATGGTACAGTCTTGGACCCCACCACCTAGAATCCCTAGAAGTCGGAAGCCCCTTTCACAATATCAAGAGATATTGGGAACGAAGAAGGGCATCGAGGAAGAACTAGTCATCAAATATAATATAATATAATATAATATAATATAATATAATATAATATAATATAATATAATATAATATAATATAATATAATTATTATTATTATTATTATTATTATTATTATTATTATTATTATTATCATTATCATTTGTTTCTTAATCTGTTTACCCACCAGCGTTGGTTTTTCCCTCGGATTCAGCGAGGGAACCCACCTTTAACGTTTCTAGGGCAATGTCCTGGAGCGTGAGACTTTGGGTCGTGGGGATACAACTGAAGAGAAGGACCAGTACCTCGCCCAGGCGGCCTCACCTGCTAATGAATAGGGGCTTTGTAGGGGATGGGAAGATTGGAAGGGATAAACAACGAAGAGGGAAGGAAGCTGCGTGGCCTTAAGTTACGTACCATCCCGGGATTTGCCTGGAGGAGAAGCGGGAAACTACGGAAAACCACTTCGAGAATGGTTGAGGTGGGAATCGAATCCCTCTCTACTCAGTTGACCTCCTGAGGCTGAGTGGACCCCGTTTCAGCACTCGTACCACTTTTCAAATTTCGTGGCAGAGCCGGGAATCGAACTCGGACCTCCGAGGGGGGGGGGTATGGCACACGCTAACCACTACACCATAGAGGTGGACATCATTATTATGATTATTATTGTTATTTTATGATTACAATTTGCTTTACGTCACACCGACACAGGATAGGTCTTATGTTGACGGTGGAATACGAATGGGCTAGGAGTGGAAAGAAGTGACGTTGTCTTAATTAAGGTACAGCCCCGGCATTTGACTGGTGTGAAAATGGGAAATTATTTTCAGTGCTGCCGACACTGGGATTCGAACCAGGGCTTGTTTAGAGAGAATAGCAGGGCAGAGGATATACAATTGCGACTGCGCTATACAGGTTTTCACCCAGCACAGGTAACGAAGTGATGGATTCAAGTTTTTTAACGTTGCAATACGGACATGGACGCAGCCAACGGAGAAGAAAGGAGAGATCACCCAGGAAGTTTAACTCCGGAAGTTTAGAACAGTAAGTCGGAAGTGCTCTGAGTTGTGTTACCTTCCACAGATATACAAAGGAAGTAAGAAAGTTTAGAAGGTTGACATTGGCACCAGATATACTGCAGGTTACACGAACAATACAGTGATGACAATCATATTTTAACAAAGAGTGGTAAGAAGAAATTATTTTAACAAATGGGTGAAAAGTTGAGATATTTTATTTGTGGTATTGCCATTACGTATGGAGAACGGAACTATAAAAATAAATGTTCTCTTTTACACATGATTCAGTCGAAAAAGAGGATCGTTCAACAATGGCTGAGTGAGAACCTTAAATGAACACTGTTGAAATACTTAAGTTTTATCTCACTGTGAATGTTTCTGAATTTAAATCTTTATCATAATGATTTTGATAAAGTGAGACCCTACATACAGAAGAAAATCTAATAATTGCAAAAACAATCAAGTTCACTGTAATAGGCATTTATATAAGCCCGAACACAGACATAGAAGAAATAATGGAGCTCCTAACGCTTTCCTTCAGGAAAATTCCAAACACAGAAGAAAATATCATACTAGCAGGAGATATGAACTGCAGACTAGACAAACCCGACATGAAATGTAGAGCTGTCCTCACATTTCTTGATGAAGAAAATTTCAAATTAGTGAATGAACCAAAACATAAAACTTACTTTGCTCACAATGGAAGTAGCACCATCGACCTGGTATTCCATAAAGGAGACGATATACACATTCTAGAACAAAAGGGATTGTGGACTTCACCAGTAACCCCGCTGAGAAAACACATCCCCATACAGACCAAATTCTCACTCAAGATTCCAAAGAAAGTCATAACAACAAATGAAAAAATCACCGTATCCAGAAAGATAAACTTGGCAGAACTAGAGAGAGCATTAGGAAATGTAACTGAAGCAGAAGAGGCAATCAAAGAAAGTGATTTAAACAAAGCCCTAGCAACAATCAACAATATGCTAAAAGCAAGTATAACCCACAAAATGAACACAAGAAAAGCTCAACCGTGGTTCGACAAGGAGTGCTACACAGAAAGAAAAATCACATTAAATGCGTTGCATAAAGCCAAGATGACGTCAAAACCAGAAGATCTACAAATATACGGCGAAAAACGAAAATACTACAAGAACCTACTAACACAAAAACGCAATCAATACATAGAGAAAGAAGGTGAAAAAACCGCTGAAGAAGCAATAAAAGACCCATATGTAGCCATTAGACCCAGAAGATCATCAAGAAGTAGCAACGTAGAAATAGGAACTTGGGAAACGCACTTCACTCATATTCTCAACAATGCAAGGAAAAAGGCGGCGTACGAAATTGAATACAACAACCAGCTTGAAGCGATACCTCCCATCACCAAAGCAGAGGTGTTAGACACTATCAAAGTTACAAAATGCAAAAGAGCCGCTGGACCAGACGGGTTTTATAATGAGCACCTTAAAGAATCCGCGCAGCATCTAGCAGAAATATGGTACAAACTGTTTAATAAATGCCTAGAATTAGGAAATATTCCCGATGAATGGAGAAAATCAACATTTATAACCCTCTATAAAGGGAAAGGTGAAACCAGCGACCCAAACTCATACAGAGGAGTCGCTCTAGAAAGCAATATCTTCAAGCTGCTAACAAGAATCCTAACCAACAGGATAGTTGAAGAAGTAGACCCCAAAATGCCAGAAGAGCAATTTGGATTTAGAAGAGGAAGAGGAACCCTGCATGCAATCCAAAACCTACTCAGTGACATAGAAGAAGCACAACGGCTTCACAAAGGAAAATTTTATGCAGTCTTCATAGACTATACAAAAGCCTTCGACATAATAAACAGGAATATAATAATGTCAAAACTCCAAACTATGGCTGGAAATACTCCCCTTACAGCTCTAATAAGAAATATTCTGGCATACAACCAGATCACCATAGATGATGCGACCCATAAAACAAAGGAAATCACCCAAACTAATGGAGTGCTGCAAGGTGATCCACTCAGCCCCATACTATTCAATATTGCCACCGCGGACGTAACAAAAGCAATCAGAGAAAGAGCAAAGGATGCAGTGATCTACATATATGCAGACGACATGGTCCTAGGGTCAACAAAGAAGGAAGAGCTCCAACACGCTTTCTCAGCGCTGGCTGAATGGGCAGGAAATAACAGCCTGAAAATAAACTGGAAAAAAACTCAACAGATGGTCTTTCGGAAAGGCGGACGAAACGCAGTAAACGACAACATAGAATACGAAGACGGCAAAGTGGAAATAGTAAACTCATTCAAATACCTGGGAATAACCTTACAGACTACTGGGACGTTCAGACTACACATAAAAGACAAAGCAGTTGCAGCCATGAAAGCCATGTACGACATCAACAATCTACAGCAGTTATCCTTAAAAACAGCTATGCGCCTATTTGACACAACGATCCTACCAATACTCACCTATGGAATCCACTTGATATGGGAAAGACTAACAAAGAGAGACCTGGCCACCATAGAAGGAGTTAAGGCAAAATTCCTAAAGACCATAATGGGCATCTCAAAATACACGCGTTCCCGCCTAACATACGAACTAGCACGGGAACCCTTTCTTATTGAAGAACTGAGGATAAAACTACCACTGCCATCCACAATGAATGCAGAAGCACACCTAGCGGAGAGGCGGAAGAAGAGAGAAGAAATTCCGCTAGAGTTCTACAGCACAGATGCCATGTTGGATCGAAATTGGACGAACGCCAACCAGAAGCTAAGACATGTGATAATAAAACTAGCAGTACACGGGTACCACCATAAAATATGTAAAAATAGGTCTTATCACGACCCAAATGAAAAATGTGAATGTTCTCTGTGTGATCAGTTCTGTGACATGTATCACATCACAAGATGTAAAAACAACAACAAATCTCTATGCGACTATAGCAAAGACTAAAACGGTCAATGATCTTTGTAATGCACACTCGTGCGCTTTTCTAATAATAATAATAATAAAGTAAGACATCGGTAGTGATTATTGATTACGATGTGGAAAATGTCCATTGTATTTATTTTACAATTCACAGTGACAGTGAGATAACAAGAACGTTTCAAAAATTCAAATTACCAACAGATATAATGTATTACCTCTCCTCTACAAGAAAAATACAGTGTTTTTCTCAGGACGACGATTGTTTGATCTTTTAAAGAAAAGCATACATTTCTCTTAGTGAAGTGATTGTATCATCTTCGCCCTGTTGACGCGCACAGCTCCATCTATCGGGAAATTGGACTGAGTTCGAACAACGAATGTCTGAACACAGCTGACTTGATACGTCGCTCTAGATAGGTCGTGTGAAAGATCTAGATGGCCGTGCTTTGAACCATAGCCGACTGGGTTATGGGCACGGCCGACTAGAACAGTAAGTCGGAAGTGTTCTGAGTTGTGTTTTAGAACAGTAAGTCGGAAGTGCTCTGAGTTGTGTTGCCTTCCACAGATATACAAAGGAAGTAAGAAAGTTTAGAAGGTTGACATTGGCACCAGATATACTGCAGGTTACACGAACAATACAGTGATGACAATCATATTTGAACAATTTAGTGAAAAATGACTTCTTTCACTGAAGTAGGCCTAAGTGAATCTTCACCATTCTGGCGTAACTTATGCATCAACAATAACTCCATCTCTAACCATAGGGTAGAACTCTTGTTGGTTTACGTTGTAATTGTATCTTCATAGTAGAATATTGTGAAAAGTAACTTATTCGTTGAAATGCTTCATGGAATAAAATATTCCATTTAATGAATCCGTCACTGTCTTCAATCTTGCCACGCTCTCTTCACGTCCATGTCCTCAAGCCAAGGTTCAGGGCAGTTCCCGTGGACACCGCTGTTTTTCACCGTTGCTTCCCAGATAACAGCAGGCCAAGAAAGGCGACGATTCATAGGACCGTTGCCTATTGCCCCTGCTTCCACTTGTATTTTGTTTATATACATGTATCTCTTGGATGGTATAACGTTATCTGACTCAGTAATGTGGGTATGTTACTGCCCTCGAGAAGTCTGAGAGTGAATAGCGGTACTTCAATGTTTTTAGACCAAGTGAACCGTGTTATAATGTGTCTATTGTTTTGCAATCATGTGTTTGTGACAGGGCGATACGTCAAGGGTCCATAACCAGAAGCAGAAGAAGACCGTTGCCTACGTTATACACTCACAAGACTGTGAAAGAGACGTTTAGAAAAGCGGCTCGGCGTTGTTTGAGAATGCACCGCTAGATCGCATTGTTTAGACCTGTTCAGCCGTAGGGGTTTTATTAAGTGGGGATACGTATTGAAACAAATTTGAATTGAATTATTGCATATGCCACATTTATGGGAATAAGAAAACATTAACTTCACCTTTTAATAAATACCTGTTTTAATAATAGGCGTTAAATACTTGTAAATACTCTGCTGCATAATGGGAATCATAATTTTAGCAGTTTCCGACGTAGAGGCTTTGTCATGAAATTCTTCAAGAAATCACTGTCATTTGTGACATTTCTTACAAGGCTGTAAAGTAGATATTAGTTTGAGGAACTTCGTTACAATAATGTCAGGGAGTGGCTGCTGATTACATTCCTCACATATAAATATTTGTATGAATTTGGGAGCAACAAACACTTTCAGTTTTTAAAGTACATTTGCATTTTGTACATATTTTATGGCATACGAAGTGAATTTAAGAATATTTCTTAAAAAGAAAACAAACTTTTTCGATGCGTAACGCAATGCTCCTCGGTCTTGTGCCTTAATTAGACACATCAAAGGGCGGTTGGTATTGATTGCGGGAAGTTGCTCTAGACAAAAGAAACACTGTGAGTTTTCCTCCAAGTAACTACGTATCATGGCCAATGATGTCAGTCCCATTGAGATTGGGGATTTAAAAAAGACAACTTTTGGACTGTTTACTTCAAACGTCTTATACAAAGAAAATAAAACTATTTCTAGTTGACACATAAACAACACATCTTCTAGTGATAAGTCAAGTAACTCTAAAATAGCCTTGGGTGAACAATTTTAGTTAATTTTCTACATCTCTACCTCGGCACATTGCTGTATGATGGCATCTAATGTCTTGAACGTATTCCTTCCTGCATTACTTGTATCCAACATATTTATCATGCCGATTTTCAATGTTGTTTCCATGGCATGCAAGTGTGTTCTCATATCCATCATGTCATGAAATCAACCTTTCCTTCGTAAATGACTGAAGAAGAGTTCTATGTTATCATTACTGATTAGGAAGGTAGGCCTCCCTCAAAAAATGTACAGGATATAGTAGGTGTAAAAGAGGGATGGGAAGGAAAGGGCGGAATTATAGAAGACAGTTGGTCTAATGTTCTAAGGGGAAGGAGATCGCAGGCTAAGGGCTCTGTTCAGGATCAGAATTCAGGACAGGTGTCTGTTGTGAGAAATCGGTACGAGTCACTGCAGGTAGAACAACAGACGGAAGATGAGGAACAGGGAACTGTAGCTGAGATGTGTGGAAATAGGAGGAAGGGAAAAGGCAGGAAAGGGAAATGTATAGTAGACGATAGGAAAAGACAGGTGAAACAGGATCATGGGAGGGAGAAAAGGTAGGAGGAAGTAGCTTCTGCAGCTGCCAGGAAAGATAGGGCTGACCGGGAGGGGAGGGGATCAAATGAGGGGGGTAGGGTTGAAGATCTGTTAGACATGTGGGGAAAGTGTGTGGAGGAAAGGGAACCAGGGTAGAGTGTTATCCAGGAATTAGGTTGAGGCAGATGTTGAGGAAAGTAGAAGAAAAGGAGGAGGGGAAGGAGAAGGCGGTAGTGTTTCACATTGGTACCAACAACGTAAGGCAAGCTGGTATAAGTACCAACATAGTTGGGGATGTGTGGGATATGGTAAATGCAGCACGGGTAAAGTTTAAGGAAATGGCGATTGTTATCGGTGGAATACTGTGTAGGAGGGATACTGACTGGAGGGTGATTGGGGATTTAAATGAGACTATGGAGTGGGTATGTGGGAAACTGGGAGTGAGATTTCTAGATCCTAATGGGTTGGTAGGAGATAAGAATCTGAGCTAAGATGGCCTTCACTTAAGCCGCAGTGGTACATATAAATTAGAAAATTTGTTTGGAAGGGTAATAGCGAAGTACATTCAGGGAAACGGGTTGGTCTAGGGAGTGGTGATAAGGTGTTACAGGGCACTGGAATTCAAGTAGGGATGACATAAAATGTTAGTGTTGAACTGTAGAAGTATTGTAAAGAAAGGAATAGAATTAAGCAATTTTATAGAAATGTACCTACCAGATATTGTAATAGGAGTTGAATCATGACTGAGAAATGATATAATGGATGCAGAAATTTTTTCACGGAACTGGAGTGTGTATCGTAGACATAGGATAGAAATGGTGGGAGGAGGAGTATTCATACTGGTGAAAGAAGAATTTGTAAGCTACGAAAAAGTTTAAGATGGCAAATATGAAATTCTAGGTGTAAGGTTCATTTCTAAAGATAATAGGCAACTTGATGTCTTTGGAGTGTACAGACCGGGAAAGAGTAAGGCTAACGCTGATTCAGAATTATTTGATAAGATAATCAGGTATGTGGGAAACGACATGGAAAGGAATGTAATTGTAGCGGGAGATCTGAATTTACCAAATGTCAATTGGGAAGGTAATATGAACGACAGGAAGCATGACCAACAAATGGCAAATAAGTTGATATGGGAAGGACAGCTGATTTTTTTTTTGTTAAGAATGAAGCCATGTTTTCCAGTGTTGACTTAGTTAAATGTAACAAAGGCTTTTCAGTCTGTCAAACACACAGCAAATACAATGTAAATTATAACACTATAAACATACCTGTAAAAACACTAACATACAAAGAATGCGAAACATGTCACTCTTTGTATGTTAGTGTTTTTTACAGGTATGTTTATAGTGTTATAATTTACATTGTATTTGCTGTGTGTTTGACAGACTGAAAAGCCTTTGTTACATTTATACATTCAAGGACAGCTGATTCAGAAAGTGATGGAACCAAGTACAGGGAAAGATATCCTGGACGTGGTGCTGATAAAACCAGATGAGCTCTATAGAGAAACCGAAGTAATAGATGGTATCAGTGATCATGAAGCTGTTTTTGTCGTAGTTTAAAATAAATGTGATAGAAAGGATGGTCTTAAAAGTACGACTATTAAGCAGTACCATATGACTGATAAAACAGCCATGAGGGAGATTTTTAAAAATAACTATGATCGGTGGAAAACGGTTGTAAACAGACTCTGAGATGGATTTAAAACGATTGTTGAGGAATGTGAAAATAGGTTTGTACCTCTAAACGTGGTGAGGAATGGTAAAGACCCACCTTATTATAATATAGAAATAAAGAGACTAAGAAGGAGGTGCAGGCTGGAAAGAAATAGAGTTAGAATTGGCTGTGAAAGTAAGGATAAATTGGAGGAACTTATTAAGAAATTGAATCCAACAAAGAAGTCAGCTAAGGATAACATGATGGTAAGTATAATTGGCAGTCATACAAATTTTAGTGAAAATGGGAGGGTATATATATAGGTACTTTAAGGCAGAAACAGGTTCAAAGAAGGACATTCCAGGAATCATTATTGAACAAGGAGAGTGTGTATGTGAGGATCTTCAAAGGCAGAAGTATTCAGTCAGCAGTATGTAGAGATAGTTGGTTACAAGTATAATATCCAGGTAGAGGAGGTGACTAATGCTAAAGAAGTATTAAAATTTACATATGATAACAATGACATTTACAATAAGATACAAAAGTTGTAAACTAGAAAAGCGGCTGGAATTGATAAGGTTACTGGTATATACTAAAGACAATGGGTTGGGATATAGTACCATATATGAAGTACTTGTTTGATTATTGTTTACATGATGGAGGTATACCAAATGAATGGAGAGTTGCTATACAGTAGTAGCCCCTGTGTATAAAGGAAAGGGTGATAGACATAAAGCTGACAATTACAGGCCAGTAAGTTTGACATGGGTTGCATGTAAGCTTTGGGAAGGTATTCCTTCCAATTATATTAGACAAGCTTGCGAAATTAATAACTGGTTCGATAGAAGGCAGTTTGGATTTAGGAAGCTCAACTTGTAGGGTTCTAGCAAGATATAGCAGATATCTTGGATTCAGGAGGGCAAATGGACTGTATCGCGATTGACCTGTCTAAAGCATTTGATAGGGTGGGTCATGGAAGACTAGTGGCAAAAGTGAGTGCAATTGGACTAGACAAAGGAGTGACTGAATGGGTTGCTATATTTCTAGAAAATAAAACTCAGAGAATTAGAGTAGGCGAGGTTTTGTGTGACCCTGTAATAATTAAGAGGGGAATTCTTCAAGGCAGTATTATCGGACCTTTACGTTTTCTTATATATATAAATGATATGAGTAAAGAAGTGGAATCAGATGTAAGGCTTTTTGCAGACGATGTTACTTTGTATAGAGTAATAAATAAGTTACGAGATTGCGAGCAACTGCAAAATGACCTCGATAATGTTGTGAGATGGACAGTAGGCAATGGTATGATGATAAACGGGGTTAAAAGTCAGTTTGTGAGTTTCACGAATAGGAAAAATCCTTTCTGTTTTAATAACTGCGTTGATGGGGTGAAAGTTCCTTTTGGGGATCATTGTAAGTATCTAGATGTTAATATAAGGAAAGACCTTCATTGGGGTAATCACATAAATGGAATTGTAAATAAAGGGTACAGATCTCTCCACAGGGTTTTGAGAGTGTTTAGGGGTTGTAGTAAGGATGCAAAGGAGAGGACATAAAAGTCTCTGGTAAGTCCTCAACTAGCGTATGTTCCAGTGTATGGGACCCTCACCAGGATTACTTGATTCATGAACCGGAAAAAAATCCAAAGAAAAGCAGCTCGATTTGTTCTGGGTTATTTCCAACAAAAGAGTAGCGTTACAAAAATGTTGCAAAATTTGGGCTGGGAAGACTTGAAAGAAAGAAGACGAGCTGGTCCAATAAGTGGTATGTTCCGTGCTGTCAGCGGAGAGATGGCGTGGGATGACATTAGTAGACGAATAAGTTTGAGTGGTGTCTTTAAAAGTAGGAAAGATCACAATATGAATATAAAGTTGGAATTCAAGAAGACAAATTGCGGCAAATATTCATTTATAGGAAGAGGAGTTAGGGATTGGAATAACTTAGAAGGGAGATATTGAAAAAATTACCAATTTCTTTGAAATTATTTAAGAATGGGCTAGGAAATAACAGATAGGGAATCTGCCATCTGGGCGACTGCCCTAAATGCATATCAGCATTGATTAATTGTAAGAAAAAATAATGAATTGATTACTCAGGTTGAGACTTGAAATGTAATGGAAACCAACTGGCAATAAATACCTAATACATTTCACAGTCGAATTTGTTGTCAGTTGGATACCTTCGTGTGTTTCTTAGCTGTTTTTGAACGTTGGTCTGCATTGGTTTGAATCTTTTCAATAGACGGCAGAAATGTTTCCGTTAACCACATTAGCTTGTCGTCTAGTGTGGAGAATATTACTTTGTCATAATTTCGTGGGATGTACTACTGTTTTATGGTACAGATTCCGCGTATGTCATACCACTTGCGGACTCTGTAAAAAAAAATGTAATTCTTTTCTGGAGATCGGCTAAGGATACTTTTTCCCAAATGATTTCGATACCAAAGGTAGCAACAAGGTTGATTGCAGCGTAAAATTGTGTTAGTGCTACTCTTATAGACAATTTATGAAGGTTTTTAATGTTAAATATTGCTCTGATGGATGCTGCTGTCCTTTATATGTATCCCGAGGTAACTGAAGGAATTTATTAATTCTAGATCTTTACATTTTACAAGACAGTAAGGACCCACTAACGCTTTGGAGAGCTATCTCCACAATGTTAAATTCTCAGCAAGGACAGGAGTAAAACCTGCCACCTAGTGGCAAAACGGCGTAATAGCTGTGCCCGCTTTCTTAGCTTGAAAAAACCTGCGTTTCACGGCCTTGTGAGATATAACATCGCCCTCTACTATGACTGCGCTAATAGCGCCGGATTTTTTGGATTGGCTAACGAGAAAATATCACGTACAATGGCGGTAATTTAACATGATATATGTAACATCATACAAAAATCACTTTTTCACATATGAAAACGCTTCGCCAACAAGTACGCACCTCATATAATCAACTAGAATCACATAAAGATTCTACTAGAAAAGAGAATAACAAGCTGATTATTTAGAAATTCCATTTAGTCAAATGACGTTTTCTCTTATATTTCACTTCGCTGCAAAGGTGAAAATACATGATAAAACTGTTAAATTGATATTTATAACATCATTTTGAATTTTTCGAAATAAATAAAGATGCGAGATTCCTCAATTTATTCGCTCTCATGAGAACTAATTTGTTGCCTTAGTTTTGAAGTTGTGGACAACTTCTTATATTAAGCTCCCTATGAAGGGGAAGTACACCCGAAATAATGTTATTGACTTTACGTCCCTCTAATTACTTTGGGGGATTTCGGAGACGCCGAAGTGCCGGAATTTAGTCCTGCAGTAGTTCTTTTACTTGCCAGTAAAACTACGACACGAGGCTGACGTACTTGAGCACCTTCAAATACCACCGGACCGAGCAAGGTTCGAACCTGCCAAGTTGAGGTCAGAAGGCCAGCGCCTTAACCGTCTGAGCCACCCAGCCAAAGTACACCCGAAATGATTATGTTAACCCAATGAACGGCCCTGGTAATGCTATGACAAATGGCATAGCGATACTTCACACAATGAAGGTAACCTTAGTAATGAAACGTTCAGACACTTAAGGTGTAAGTTTTTACCCATTAAAGAACATGAGTGCAAAATCTCTATTGACTCTAAACATTGATATTTAACCACATGGACGAGCTTCAGTTCGGTGTAGTCTGCTTGATAACAGATAACCACAGCAAGAATCGGAAGGTGTTGGTAGTGTAAAACCCTGTGTTACAAACCCAGCTAATCCTTCCAAGTCACTATTTCTTCTGTGTAACAGTATACAGATTGCTTCAACTGTCACACTTATAAGTTTTGTTATAATTCACAAGATCCAGCCAAACATTTCCACAGGCAAGCACATAGTATTGTAAAATACACTTGCATCTAAATCACTCGACACCTTAAAGCACATTCACACTGACGGAATATCACGATATCGATTATATTCCGACTAAATTAATATTTTTGAGGAATACGAATAGGTTCCCCGTTTAGAATTAGAGAAAAGTCTTCCCTAACCTCAGGCTTATTCTCAAAATAATGTATGCACACTGCGGTTTTGTCATCGACTTCAAAATAATCACAATGTATATTCCTAATCCACTTCTCTCTAAATATTTTATTCGATAGAAAACTTAAGTAGTTAGACTTAAACCTGGTTCAGAACACGATAAATGTTAGTTTCTTTGTAGAATATAAGTGTGAGAGTGTATTTATATGAGTTAGTGGACACCTAGGATCTATAATTATACGCAGTAATGTGAGAATGTTTTTTTTATCGTGTTGTGAACCAGGTGTAAGTCTAGCTATGGCAATGCTTCTCATACAACTATTCTTAAGTTTTCTATCGAATAAAATATTTAGAGAGAAATGGATTAGGAATATACATCGTGATTATTTTGAAGTCGATGAGAAAACTGTGGTGTGCTTACATCATTTTTAGAATACGTCTGAGGTTATGGAAGACTTCTCTAATACAAAACGGTGAACCTATTCGTGTTCCACGAAAAATATTAATTTAGATAGCATATAATTGATATTGTGTTATTCCGTCAGTGTCTATGTGCTTCAAAGTGTCGAGTGATTTAGATGCAAGTGTATTTTACAATAATCTGTGCTTGCCTGTGGAAATGATTGTCTAGATCTTGGAGTATAACAAAACTTATAAGTGTGACAAATGGAGCAATCGGTATCGTTACACAGAAGAAATAGTGACTTGGAGGGATTAACTGGGCTTGTAACGCAGGGTTTAAACTACCAACACATTCTGATTTATGCCGTGGTTATCTGTTATCAAGCAGACTTCACCGAACTGAAGCTCGCCTATATGGTTAAATATCAATGTTTAGAGTCAATAGAGTTTTTGCACTCATGTACTTTAATGGGTAAAAACCTATTATATCTTTAGTGTCTAAAATGTTCATTGCTAAGGTTACCATCATTGTTTGAAGTGCTGCTATGACATATGTCAACATTATGTTAGCATTAGCAGGGCCGTTCATTGGGTTAACATAATCATTTCGAGTGTACTTAGGCTGAGTGGCTCAGAGAGTTAAGGA
The DNA here is from genome assembly GCF_040414725.1 of Anabrus simplex. NCBI lineage: Eukaryota > Metazoa > Arthropoda > Insecta > Orthoptera > Tettigoniidae > Anabrus > Anabrus simplex. The sequence continues at coordinate 859,783,573 of NC_090265.1, read as the reverse complement.
TCTAGCCTTCCGACCTCCAAGTTGGCAGGTTCGATCCTAGCTCAGTCCAGTGGTAATTGAAGGTGCTGAAATACGTCTGCCTCGTGTCGTTAGATTTACTGGCACTTACAACAATTCCTGCAGGACTAAATCCCGGCATTTCGGCATCTTCAAAATCCGTAAAAATGTAGTTAGTGGGACATAAAGCCAATTCATACATTCATATCCTAACGGCAAGGCCTTGTCGTTGCAACCACATTTGTCTCTCCCCTGCTGAGGTTTTCAAGTCAACATATTTTTTTTTTAATTCAGCCTGTCCATCACGGAATCCAGATGCTTCTTCCTCGGCCTTCCTCTTCCCTTCTTACCCAGAACTTTTCCTTCCAGCATAGTCGTGAGGAATGTGTTACGTCGAAGTGTGTGGCCAAGGAATTTGGTTTACCTCTTTTCTACAGTGTTGATCAATTCCCTTGTTTCATCTATTTCCTTAAGGACCCTATTGTTTGACATTTTCTCTCTCCAAATAATTTTCAGCATCCTCCTCCATATCCACATTTCCATTGCTTCCAGGCGTTTTATATTCTGTTGCGCTAAGACCCTTGTTTCGCAATCATACAACAAAACCCTCCACACAAACATTTTGGCAAATTATTTCCGAATTTTAATGTTAATGTTTCTGCTTGTCAGAAGCTGTTTCTTGTTAGTGAAGGCTTGTTTAGCTAGAGCAATCCTCCTCCTCATTTATGTGGTGCACCTGTTGTCCTGAGTGGTAATGTTTCCCAAGTACCAAAACTGACTTATTTGTTGTACAGTTTCATCATCTACCTTAAGGTTTATTGGTATCTTATCAGTTGATTTCTTGACAACTAATACTTTTGTTTTCGAGGTGTTCAGTTTCAATTTTGATTCTTGTAGTGTTGATGTTAAAACTCGTAGCATTTTACTTCCCTCTCTGAATCTGCTAACACAATGTCATCGGTAAACCTTACACAGTGGATTTCTTGTCCGTTAATTTTAATTCCTTTGGTTTTTTGCTTAAGTTTTGATATGGACTCCTCAATGAACATGTTGAATAGAAATGGAGATAGTGCACAACCTCGTCTCACTCCCCTTCTAATGGATGCTGTCCTAACATTACCATTGATTTCTATTGTTGTGCTTTGATTTTTGTACAGGAGTAAAATGAGTCTTCTGTCCCTCCAGTCCAGTCCTATATTCTTCATGTTCCTAAAGAGTTGTTTCCAGTTTACTTTGTCAAAGGCTTTCTTTATATCCACAAATTCAATGTATGTTTTCCTGTTAACACTCAGGCTTCTTTCTAGAATAGTTATTAATGCCTGAAGAGCTTCTCTTGTTCCCTTCTCTGTTGTAAAACCAAACTGATCCTGCAAAACATGTTGTTGAATTTTCTTTTTAATCCTGTTCTTAATTACGTTAAGCAGTATTTTGGATGCGTGCGATAGCAGTGTAACAGTCAATAGCATTTCCTTTCTTTTGTAAGGTAACTGCCCTACTTTCAGTAAAGCCTCCAGGAATTTCGCCATTGTATAGGCATCTTGTAATGATATTATACAGTTGTTGTTTCATTCTTTTTCCTATTTCCTTGAAAAGTCCTCCTGGTATGTCGTACGATCCGGTTGCTTTCTTGTCCTTTAATTGTTTTAGTGCCTGGTCAAATTTTTCCCATGTGATTATTGGGCCTATATTGTCTTCTTCCACCATCTGTTCAGGTTCAAGATAGTGTGGAATTGCCATTACTTCTTCATCCCAGTACAGGTCTACAAGATATTCCTTCCAGCTTTCTGTGATATCTTCAATGTCAATAAGTAGTTGCCCATTCTTATATTTTATAACTGAGCTTCTTGTTTTGGGTTTATATTGGAGTGATTTGTTCAAGCCATATGATCTATCTGTTCTTCCTCCTATAATATCATTCTCTATAGTCTGCGTAATTTCCTTCTTCCATATTTATTTTGCCTCCCTACATTTTGTCAAAATGAGATTCTTTGCTTTTCTGTACTGATCTTGGCCTAATGCTGTGTTTATCTCCTTATACTGGTTCCCTTTCTGAATGAGGTCTAATATCTCTTCAGTAATCCATGGTTTTCTTGGCTCTAGTCGCCTATTCCCTAAAGTTATATGTGCTATCTCAGAAATTCCTTGTTTCATCATTCCCCAGACCATCTCACAATTATTATATTCCATGAGTGCATTTGTATCCTCTGCATATTTCTGTTTAATTTGTTCGTTTTGCAATCTCTTTAAATCCCACCTGACTTTCTTCCTTCTGATTATCTTTTTAAATCTGAAATTGCACTTTGCCATCACAAGTGTGTGATCACTGCCCACTTCAGCGCCAGGATAGCTGTGGCTTGATTTGATTTGATTTCTATACTAGTTCCTCAGGTTCTTAAGAGCAGGTAAAGCCAATAAGATTATTATTTCGGGTGTACTTCCCTTTCACTGGATGTTATAAATATCATTTTTACCAATTTTATCATGTATTTTCAGCTATCCAGCGAAGTGAAATATATGAGAAAACATTATTTGACTGATCAAAATATCTAAATAATCAGCGTTTTGTTATCTTTTCTAGTAGAATATATGTGATTCTAGTTGATTATATGTGAAGCATACTTGTTGGCGAAGCGTTTTCATACGAGAAAAGCTGATTTTCCCTATGATGTTACATGTATCATACTGCCGTTGGTATAATATGTGCGTGATGTTTTCATGTTAGCCAATACCAGCATGCCGGCTACTTCGGCCGCAATGCTTTTTATTATATTTTACGGTCTGAGGATTGGAGTGGGTCTTGATAGAACGGACAATGTAGTTCTTTAGAGGTCCACTAGAGCACTCTGAGAACTCCATCCAGACAAGGCCGACTCCAATACTCAAACCTAACATGATTTTTTCAGTCAATCAATCAATCAATCAATCAATCAATCAATCAATCAATCAATCAATCAATCAATCAATCAATCAATCAATCAATCAATCAATCAATCACTACTGATCTGCATTTAGGGCAGTCGCCTAGGTGGCAGATTCTCTATCCTTTACTTAAATGCAAAGAAATTGGAAATTTATTGAACATCTCCCTTGGTAAGTTATTCCAATCCCCAACTCCCCTTACTATAAACGAATATTTGCCCCAATTTGTCCTCTTGAATTCTAACTTTATCTTCATATTGTGATCTTCCCTACTTTTAAAAACACACCACTCAAACTTATTCGTCTACTGATGTCATTCCACGCCATTTCTCCACTGACAGCTCGGAACATACCACTTAGTCAAGCAGCTCGTCTCCTTTCTCCAAACTCTTCCCAGCCCAAACTTTAAAACACTTTTGTAACGCTACTCTTTTGTCGGAAATCACCCAGAACAAATCGAGCTGCTTTTCTTTGGATTTGTTTCCATTTCTTGAATCAAGTAATCTTGGTGAGGGTCCCATACACTGGAACCATATTCTAGTTGGGGTCTTACCAGAGACTTATATGCCCTCTCCTTTGCATCCTTACCACAACCCCTAAATACCCTCATAACCGTGTTCAGTACCACAACCCCTATATACCCTCATAACCATGTGCAGAAATCTGTATCCTGTATTTACAGTCATATTTATGTGATTGCCCCAATGAAGATTTTCCTTATATTAACACCTAGATACTTACAATGATCCCCAAAATGAACTTTCACCCATCAACGCAGTAATTAAAACTGAGAGGACTTTTCTTACTTGTGAAAGTCACAACCTGACTTTTAACCCCGTTTATCATCATACCATCGCCTACTGTTCATCTCACAACATTATCGAGGTCATTTTGCAGTTGGTCGCAATCTTGTAACTTATGTATTACTCTGTACAGATAAACATGATCTGAAAAAAGCCTTATCTCTTATTCCACTTCTTTACCTTATCATTGATACATAAAGGTCCAATAGTACTGCCTTGAGGAATTCCCCTCTTAATTATTAGAGGGACAGATAAAGCTTCGCCTACTCTAATTCTCCGAGTTTTATTTTCTAGAAATATAGCAACCCATTCAGTCACTCGTTTGTCTAGTCTAATTGCACTCATTTTTGCCAGTAGTCTCCCATGATCTCTACCTTATCAAATGCCTTAGATACGTCAATCGCGATACAGTCCATTTGACCTCCCGAATCCAGGGCATCTGCTATATCTTGCTGAAATCCTACAAGTTGAGCTTCAGTGGAAACCTTTCTTAAACCCAAACTGCCTTCTATCAAACCAGTTATTAATTTCGCAAACATGTCTAATATAATCAGAAATAATGCTTTCCCAAAGCTTACATGCAATGCATGTCAAACTGACTGGGCTGTAATTTTCAGCTTTATATCTATCACCCTTTCCTTTATACATAGGCGCTACTATAGCAACTCTCCATTCATTTGGTATAGCTCCTACATGCAAACAATAGCCGGACTGTTGGTATTGGCGAACACAAAAATACATCACGTACTTATCTGTGGCGGTAATTTAACAAGATAAATAATGTAACATCATAAGGAGAATCACTGTTGCACGTATGAAAATGCTTTGCCAACAACTACCCACCACATATAATGAACTAGAATCACGTATAGGCATATTCTACTAGAATAGACGGATAGCCCCACAGTAAAACAGAACAACAAGATGATTATTTAGAAATTTCACTTAGTCAAATAACAGCCCACCTGGTGGCCATGAATAGTTAAGGCTTCAAGTCTATACGGTCTGACACCACTGTTAGCCGGTTCGAATCTTGTTAGTCGAAAAAATTCCACCATCAGAATGTTGGCCGGTAAGGATTACATTAATTGGATTAAATTCCAAACCTCTCCTCAGTGTTCACATGGAGTGAGGGCATATTACACTGTTGATTGTGATTCGCCTATCGTATGGGGACTTTAAGCCTTGACCAGATCCCTTAGGCTACTGGTATTCGACGGGATTAGGCTCTGTGACGGCACCGGATTTCATCCTTTCCCTTCCTACTATCGTGTATCACGTCATTCATTTCATCTCATTAACTCCTCTGTCCGCCTCATGGCTAAATGGTTAGCGTGCTGGCCTTTGGTCACAGAGGTCTCGGGTTCGATTCCCGACAGAGTCGGGAATTTTAACCATTATTGGTGAATTCCCCTGGCACGGGGAATTCATTCATCATTTCATCCTCATCACGACGCTCAGGTCGCCCACGGGAGTCAAATAAAAAGACCTGCACCAGGCCGCTCCGGAGGCCACACGCCATTAACTCCTCTGATGAGGCTTAATTCAGGAAGGGCATCCGAACGTAAAAATGATTTAAGAAGATTCTTCTCATTTCACATCCGACCCCGTAGAGAAACGGGATAAGGGGAAAATTTGGACATACATACTTACTCAAATAACATTTTCTCTCAGATTTCACGTCACTGGATAGATTAAAATACCTGATAAGACTGTTAAAATGATATATATAACGCCATTTTGAATGTTAAGGTGCGAAATTCCTCACTTTATTCACTCTCATGAGAACTATGAAACATAACGTGCTTAGTTTCGAAGTGGTGGGCAATTTCTAATTTTCAGCATCTAACGACAGAAAGTTCACTCGAAATGACGGTCCTAACCCAATTAACGGCCCTAATGATGTTAGGCTTTCCTTTCTGGAAACTCTTAAATCATAATGTTGGCATACTGACGTACTGTATGGCATAGCAACACCTCACGCAACGATGGTAAACTTAGTAATGAAACGTTCAGACACTAAATATATAATAGGCCATTACTCATTGAGTGACATTAACAGAAAAACTCTATTGACTCTAACCAATGATATATTTAACCGTTGCCTACATGGACGAGCTTCAATTTGATAACAGTCAACCACAGCATGAATCAGAAGGTCAACATGATGTATGCATACGACTCTTTTGTTATCGACTTCAAAATAGTCACGATGTATATTCCTAATTCTCTTCTCTCTTAATGTTTTATTCCTTCGAAAACTGAAGAAGAGTTAAATGAGAAGCTTGGAATTTGATCTGAGTTGAATCTAGTAATTATTGTGCACCACCCCCTCTCCTGCCCTTCCTGCTACCATTAGGCCTATAACTTGGCGTCTTACTGGTCATGATCAACCGGTGAGCTGAATAGTTATGCAATATTAATTAAATTATAACTCCTCTAAAAAGGAGTGAGTCAAGTCGAATAAGAAAGTAATTTACATGTTTGTGCCCTTTCATTGCTATAAAGAAAAGCATTGCAGGCATGATGTTTTCATGAAAACTGTTCAAAATTATTTTCTCATTGTGACCGTGTCTTCCCATGAGAGAAAACGTGTATTGTTATCAAATGTAGCGTATTTCCTTCCACGGGACATGGAGATGCCTCTCTTTCTTCGAAGAAATCCGACCAAGAAATCAATGCACGGTTTTATTCTCCATTGTAATCTCAAACTATATATTCAAAGGTAAATTCGGTCTAGTGCATAAATATAATGAAACCAGGCTGATTTTTATCTGTTGTAAACATCGAAGCATAGGCCTATCAGTTGTGGGAACATCTAAAGCATCTTGTTCTCGGCCAGTTATCGCAACAATAGTAATTTAGGACGGGGCCATAGTTTGTCAAAGGTTTCCGTGTTACTGCTCAATTCATGGCTTAACCCGACTAGCACCTTATCTCAAATCCATTATCATTCCGATCTACATCACATAACAATTCTTTGGATGCGTTTAAGAAACTACAAAACTCTCATTGTGTTCTCGTTACATTTCACAAAGTTGTAACCAAACGAATTCATATGATTATAATATTTATAACATAGGTAGCTATTGAATCCGTATCGATATGTATTTGAATTTTGCTCTTCATAGAAAAGTCGTTTGGAGAGGTTAAAACGGGAGGAAAGAGGGTAAAATTTATTATGAAAGGAAATCTGTATTGCTGATTTAATTGTTCGAGTATTGACGCACACAACAACCGATCCCACTTTCCATTAAAATAATAATAGGCGCCCCTTTCCACCCCTCTCCTATACCTTTGCATTCGTAATCTACATACATACATGGCGTACCATTTGTAAGCGGTGATAAAATATTGGTTATACAAGCTAATAATATATTAAATTCATTTCACACATATTCCAATCCCATTCACAAGTTAAATGACATTCTGAATAATACTGCAGTGATGTAGGCAGATGTAGTACATATGCTATTATACAGATGTTAAGTACAATTGAAATTGCATTTCAATGCCGCATTAAATGAAACCATTTCCAAAACTATGCCCTACCTATTTGAGCATTATGTTCTGCATTCAAATCGAAACTCCATACGTTGTACAGCACTGTTCCATCTTGCTCCAGTTGAATACAATTATACAACCCTCTCTGAAAAAGATCACTCCACAGCGCAGAATGGAATCATTGTCACCCGATATTTCGTGTCACTGTTAGTCTTTTTTAGGGCATCCTTTCAACTTATTGATAACAATCGATTTGAAAGGCGGCCACACACACATATATTAATATGGATGACCTAATTATTTATACATTCAGGGTAAGATACAAACATGAAGGTGTGATTGCCTACATTGACAAAGATTTAGAAGGCATGTGCGCCGTTTGTATAAGGTCGAACGCCTTTTCATGCCATGGCAAGGGTTCTTGGAGAAGGTATTGTGCTTGACTTGATTTAGATTTAAGAATGTTATTGGAGGTATTCATGTGTGCGAAGTGATCTCTTTTTCCTTGAGGATGTAGACCGTGTAACTGACAATTATTTCTATGTAGCAAAGAGGAGAGAATAACGAAAATAACTGTCGTCCTAGTTTGGTTTAACTCCCTCTGTGCGACAGTGGTAGAGTGACGACCTCTGTTTCCCAATATTGCGAGTTCATGGGATATTTAACATGTTTATACAGAAACTAGTACATGAGCCTGTCTTTGTCATTCGAAATTACTATATATAAAGTCACTGGAATTTCTAAATGGACTATTAATATATCTTATGAATAAAAGTTACACTTTCCAGGTTTAATACGACATTCGAATGGAATCAAAACAGGAATTGTAGTATTTCCTTACAAACAATTTTGAGTGCAGTTGTAGCTCGGAGTTGTACCATGATGTCAATGGATCTACGTACTCTAGTCCAAAACGAATCACCATCAATAGCGTCCTATGCCCTCATACTATATGAGCACTGTGGAGAGGTTTTGAATTTAACTCAGGCTTTTAGCACGCATTCTAGTGATAAATAGTAGTAGTAATAATGATAATAATAATAATAATAATAATAATAATAATAATAATAATAATCTATATAAATAAAATCGTAACGACCGTGTGTCTGTACATTGATTATTTTGGCGTAATTTCCGTACAGTTATCCCTTTCAGGTGTAATAGTGATCATCTGCATCATTTTTAGCTTTGGTGTCTGTTTGTTTGTCTGTTTGTCTGTTTGTCTGTCCCTCTATAACTTGAAAACTACTGGATATATTTACACCACACTTCATATTTAGAATCCACCTATCCTTGGGTAGGTTTTAGCGCAAATATCGTTTCTAAATCCCTGAACTGAGTGGGGATTTTTACGAAACCGAAACCGTGATTTTGGACTCCCTCAAAGTATACACAACCGAACATAATGGAAATCTACCTGCCTTAATGAAAATTAATTTCTAATTTTTTTTCTCATGTGCATCGTTTCGATAACAGGATTTAATAAGGGAGATATCATTAACGGACCGTTTTTCGGTACAAATCCCGGCGGACTTAACGCAAGAGCGGGTGCGTGTAAAGCGTATTTCTTACAACTTGAAAACTACTGAAGATATTTGAACCAAACTTTATATTTAGCATCCGCCCCTCCAAGGGTAGGTTTTAAGATTTATACCATTTCAAATTCCCGGAATGAACTGGGGTTTTATAGGGGACCGAAATGGTGATTTTTACTCTCCCACAATATATAAAGTACAAGACCAACCTGACTGGAAATCGATCAAACTGTTTGGAAATCCAATTCTAATTTCTTTTTCTCATGTGCATTTTTTCAACGGGAGGATTAATAAGGGAGATAACATGAAAGGTCGGTTTTCAGGCTAAGTCTAGCGGACATAGCCCAAAAGGTGTTATACGTGGAGCAGATTCCTTATCTATCTACATAAATCATATCGTAACGACCGTGTATCTGTGCATTGACAATTTGGCGAAATTTTCGTACAGCTTTCCGTTTAAGGGGTAATAATGACCACCTGCATATTTTTAGCTATAGTTTCCTGGAAGTCCTAAATCCCCCCCCCCCAAAAAAAAATTAAGATAGCCTCACAATCTGCCACACGAGCTGAAAAATTGAAATTAAGCAAATTTATACGTTTTAGCCGGTAACCTACGGAAAACGTCCAAGATCTTTAAATATTTCACTTTTTATGCCGAATAATATCGAAATATAGGCAATTTAATGACGGTGCAGACCTTCGTTTCGAGGTATTTCGCGGATAAACGGTAAGTCCTATCACAAAACGGATGGCACGATCTCCGTTCAATTTCGAGTGGTCCTGTGATATTTTGTCGTATCTCTCTCTCTCTCCCTTATAGGGTAGATTTGGCTGTATATTTCAATGGTTCGTAAATTTTGTGCTTTTTACACGTGTATTACTTAGTTTGACACACTTATAGGAAAGGTAGAGTCATCGAATTTGGCACGCACATTGACACGACTAATGGCTATATGCGAACCCAATTTCATGATTCTAGCTTCCACATAAGTATGTGAAAAATAATGTAAAATGATGAAAATGTACCCAAATTTCACCCCATTCAAATATCGTAACTCAATCGAACCCATAAATATGTGAGATACAAGAAAATATTTTAACACCAAACGTGTAGAGCGATAAAAGGGACGTTTGTGGGTGCAAACCGTTTGTTGGTATGATGTACCGTTTAGGAGCAGTAAATCTCGAAATGAAGGTTTGCAATTTCAAACGTGCCCATGCTTATCTGTCATCTATATAAAAATAATAGCAAAGACCGTCTGTCTATACGTTGGCTGTTTTGGCGGAATTTCAGTACAGTTATCCGTTTCAGTTGTAATAATGACCATCTGCATATTTCTTAACTTTGGTGTCTGTTTGTCGGTTTGATTGTATGAGTTTTTATAACTTGAGAACTACTGAATATATTTCTACCAAACTTGATATTTAGAATCCACCTGTCCTTGTGTAGGTTTTAGGGCCAATATTATTTCTGAATACCTAAATTTACTGGGGGTTTATCCGAAACCGGAACGATGATTTCGCACTTCCTCAAAATATGCACATCCGAAATTAATCGAAATCTACAATCCTTAATGGAAATCCATTTCTAAAACTTTTGTTCTCATGTGAAGTTTTCGACAGGAGGATTAATAAGTGAGATATCATAAACGGTTGGTTTTGCAGGTTAAGTCCAGCGGACGTAGCCAAAATGTGTTGTACGTGGAGCAGATTCCTTATCTATCTATACAAATAAAATCGTAACGACTGTGTGTGCCTGTACATTGGCTATTTTGGTGAAATTTTCGTACAGATACCCATTTGAGGGGTAATAATGATGGCCTGCATAATTTTTGGTTTAATTTCCTGAAAGTCGTATTTTTTACCCCCTCGCCCAAAATCCAGATTGCAGCATAATCTGCCAGACAAGCAAGAAAATTGAAATTTGGCAAAATTATACGTTTCAGCCTTTAACGAGCGAAAAACTTCACAGATCTTTTTTTCATTCTTTATCCCCGAAGAATATCGAAATATGGAAGCAATTTTAATGATGGTGAAGACCTTCGTTTCGAGGTATTTCGTGGGATAAACGGGAAGTCCTATCACATAACGGATGGCACAATCTTCGTTGAATTAGGAGTGATCTTCAACCTTGGTCTTATGACTTTTTGTCGTATCTGTATCGCTTATACGTTAGATTCGTCTCTATTTCTCGATTTTAAGTAAATTTGGATTCTTTCAATCACTTACACGAACATTGACCCACCCAGTACCCATATGTGAGCCAAATGCTATGTCACATAATTATCCGAAAAGTAATGCAATGTAAGATAATCTTACAAAAAATTTCAACCTATTCAACGTTTCTGACTCAATCTGACCCATGAATAGATGAAATGCGAGAAAATATCATAGGACCAGCCATTTAGATCGCTAAATACTGCACCTTACGGTACAAACCTTTGTCAATATGACGTACCGTTTAGCAGCAGTTAATCTGTAAATGAAGGTCTGAAATATTGTAAACATGCATACACTTTCGTATGTCCATCTATATATATTCACTGATTTCGATTTGTAGCGATTGAGAAAGGGTGTGTCTGCTATCGTAATCAGTACTCCCTACACCGAGTTTGACTGCTGGCAGTAGGAATGGGGTCCTTCTCCAACTCCTGTGTAAATGGCATTAGTAAGGAGGGCCTACCATTTTAATGAATAATTCACTTCACGATTTGTCTTGTTGAAGCCAAGGGATCATGCAGTTTTGTTCGGAAGTCCCCTACCCTATTGTGTTTGGCTCTAGGTCAGGGTGCCCGTCATTATAAACAAATGTTCCAATTTAAAATTTGACTAGCATTAGGCATAGTGGCCTGCTATTTTCATGGAAACTCACTAATTCTGTGTGACTGGCAGTAAGCTGGCTGGCAGCAGTAAAAATTGCCTGTCATTATAATGATAACTGTACAACTCAATTTTGACGAGTGGTAGGGAAGTTGCCTGCTATTACAATAAAAACTCCTCAACTGTAATCTGTCTGAAAGTAGGAAATGGGTCTGCCATTGTAACTAAAACTCCCCAAATCGATTGTGACCGCGCTGTAGGCAATGGGGCCTGCAATTGTAATGTAAACTTGCCAACTCGATCGTGAATGGCAGTAGGCAAGTGAGCCTGCCATTATCATCACAACTCCGCAACCCTCACTTTACATTGGAAACAACGTATGGGGACCTCCCCATGCTATTTCTCGGATAAGGCTAAGAGAATGCAATTTTAAAACAATCTCATTTACTGCACGCACAGTATTTACGTCGATATCCGTATATAAAGTAGAATACCGTAGTGGAGCACGGGTACATTTGCTAGTAATAATAATAATAATAATAATAATAATAATAATAATAATATGAACCCATGACCTTTGTGCCCTAAGAACATTATGCATTATGTAACAATTAAATTAAAAGTTGGATTCTTGATAGCATGGATTTGACACGTGACGAGGGGGTGATTACCTTCGGTCCCACGCTCTGGGGTACGTGACGTCAACCACACGTGTCGACGGCGGAAGAATCTCAAGTCATTTTTATGAACTATTTCAAAGCGCGTGTACACGGCGTGACCACGCCAAGTCAAAAAAATATAGTGCCTATCAAAGGAGGTCAATCATCTCACAAATCGAACCCGTAAAATTTTTAAATGTCCATGAACACTACCATCAGAAATGTAGCAAGCATGTAGTCACTTTCAAAACTCTTGAAATTACAGTTTAGGTAAGTCAGAAAATTTAGAGAAATTTTCTTGGCGGCAAAGGGAGAGATCCGAAGAGAGGGGGTAACTGCTATAAATATGAAGGGACGCCATGACGAAGCTTCCTTCTCCGGAATTTGTGATACAAAGCGGACGAAATTGTTGAGTTGCTCCGCGAAATCAAATCAACGAAAGTAGACTGAGTTCGACTGCAGATTTTAGCCAGTGTGGCTAAGTCTTGACTCCATGGGGAGATAGTTTTCTTGAGAGAAATAAGTGTATCAGATAGGACGGTCAAAGTACTGAAATATTCTAATGTGATTAAGTAATTCGTGTGCGGAAATAATTATAGTCCATCGTGTGCGTTCAAGCAAACAAGTGAAGGGTATTTTCTTTTTTTTTATGCTTTATTCCAGGAAACCTGAAGAAATAATAATAAATTGTGAAGCCATGAATGTAAAAATGGCTAAATAAAATGCCAGGGTCGCAGGTGAGCCCTAAGACGAATACTGGCATGAAGACATGAGGTAGGTGACTTCCCATCTTACTGCCTCTTATATCTCGTCTCGTGATTTCTTAAAGTGTATTTGAATGGGGATATACGACGCAGTGGTCGCCCTACTAAGTTTTGTAAATGTGAGAGTACGACTAAAAGAGTCATTGGTTTTATTTTCCACTTGGATAAATTTTGAAGTCTTGCGAAAGCCGTATAATGTTGTAAAAGGTTATTGATAAGGGTTCTGAAGTGATATCACGTCCAATGTAGATCGTCATCCGTGTGAGTGTACTGCCTATATTTTGTGATGTCAAAGTAAGATGTTCATTCGACGTAAAATTCTTCTGACTGCAATTTGACGTTAATAATAATAATCCAGGGTTACTCATTTTCAATCGAGAGGAAGCGCGCTGTCGGGTGAGAGCCAAGGGAGATGAATTTGGTCACGGAGAGAAACGTTCTTTTTTTTTCAATGCCCATTTTAAACTATGTCTGACTGACAATAAAAAGATCTAGTAGAATGTTTCAGTCATTTCTCGTAAAAATCAAGTTATTAAATACGATGTCATTTATGCGAAGTTATTCATGAGTAATGCATTGTGCGATATTAGATGTTGGGATTTCTAGTGGGGATTTTATTCCAGTTCTTGGTCGATGATAATTGTGGAGCTGGGAAACAGAGGTTAGTTTTGTGAATCAGGTTGGACCTGTCATTGAAGCCGGGACACTGAAGCCCGAGGAAGGTTTTATATGAGTTGAGATGAGATGTGCGAATCAGGTTAGAGTCCTGTCATTGAAGCCGGGATATGATAGCCCGAGGAATATTTTATAATGTTGAGAATGGAAAGAAATTCATAGAAATCCATAGCGGTATAATTGGCGACGCGTATAATTAGTGTGGGCATCTTGAAGCATAATCTGTGCATTTTGTGGGTTAGAATATCGTATTTGTTTAATTATGTCGGCAGAGTTTAAAGGGAACATTTGAGAAGTCAGTCAACTGTGAATAAACCAGGTGGTTCCTGTAACTGCCAAGCGAGCGAGGGGGGTGAGACACCTCAGCTATCTAACGGGACAGGCTTGGTATTGAGACTGTATTCTCGGCCAGGAAAACGTTAAAATGCTGGATTTAGTTGAAAATTCATAGCCGGTAATGATCTAAGTGTTGTGAAATACTGTAATTGGGGACGTAATGAACATTTGAAACCATGAACTTTGAGTATAAGGAACAGAGTAATCCAATTTCAGGGTTGTCCAAAATATAGAGCGATGGTCGTGATGATCGGTTTGTCTGTGAGGGGTGTGTAAAATTCATAATGGTAATGACGAGATATGACATCGTAATTATATGGCGAGTTGTTTGGTTTGTACGTAGATTATTAGGATATCCAAGTGTTAATAACGGTTAGGATTAGATTAGATTTTAAAGTGTGATATCACGATACGAGATATATAGCTGGACATGAATGATGTAACAAATTCTTTTCCAGCCAGATAAACATCGCAATATTGAATTCACATCACAGCTGCGTAGAAAGTTGTGAAGAAACCAGAGTCCGCGGAGATAAAATTTACTGTTCTTTAACATTTCGATAAATCATTTAAATTTATTAAATTATTAAATTCAGTGAAACCGCATTTTGAAATAACTTTAATCAAGCGAATAACTTGGAGATGCATTCTGGAAATTTTAATTTGTTGTCTGGGGAATATTAAAAAATAAAGTAAAGATAAAAGGGACATATCCGAAGGAAATGGATTTTCTGCCACAAAGTTTGTGAGCATTGTTGTTGTTGTAATTATTGAACTTTGATTGATTGAGCAGTGAATGTGCTGGGGATAGTAAAGTGGAACTTTGGTCATCAACCGATGTAACTTAATTGTGTTTAGCCTTCAGCTTAGAAACTTGGATGGTCAGGGGGTCATCAACCTCAGTGACTTAGATTAGGGCCATATGCCATTGTAGCATCATTTCCTTGCGGTCATCATCCACAATGACTTTAAAGTAACTTAGAAGATTAGATGTCGGTCCATGACATAGACGCAGGTCACATCGATTCAATTAAGGGTCCATGCCGTAGAACCACTGTGTGGCACACACCGATTGGACGGCCTTAATTATAACCAGAGTCCAGAGTTCGTGTTACGAGGGCTGGACCATAACGAATCACTATGATGGTACATGTGGTCTCACATGGAAGCCGAATTTAAGGATTTCCAGACTTTTCTTTCTTAAATGATTAATAATTGAGACAATGGTTTCTAGTAAGAATGTCCATCAGGCAGTTACGTTAAAGTCTCACACCAGTGTTCTGACCATTATGTAAAAATGATTGTGGTGTCCAGTGGACACAATTGACTTCTATGATACCAGTGACAGATTGCTTCAGAATTTCCTGAATAAATAGGAATCTTTTAAACAGACCTTTCATTCCAGTAGATAGATTAGAATTAATGAACCCTACCTTTACCTCAGCAAGTGACGAAGAACCCGAAACGACCCAAGAGACAGATCTCATGAGCTTTGCTGATAGGTAAGGAAGGTAGGTATCCCTCAATATGGACCTAAAGGGTTCAGTAAAATGTTGCCCAACGTGGTGGCTTCAGTCACTTGAGAGAGGGCCTAAGTACATCGAGAGAAGAACTACAAGTTAAGTTGGTTGACGTCAGTGAAACGATGACCAATTGTAGGATTGTTATACGTTGGTCGACCATTAAAATGTCGCACCAACGATGGGGCATAAGTCACGATAACGATGAGGGAACCTAAGTCACGATAACGATAAGGATATTTTGAAAAAAATCGTGTACTATGGGAAAAGAGAAATAATGTTGAGGCTATGCCACATTATGGATGATAAAATCGTGCGCCAGAGTTGATAGTGAACTCGAAGAAATAGATAAACGCCCGATGAGTAAGGCTAGGAGATACCACTATGAGAATAATTTATCTGCTGAATGAAAGGTATAATTTAAGTGTGTTAGAGTAATTTCCCAAATTTTTGAATACTGGTTTGAGTGTTTTGGCTGATCACTTTGATCGAGTGAACATTGAATTTCACATTTTATTAAATAAAAATTTTAGAGAATGTTGCATTTACAGTGTGATGTGTTGGATAGGAGGATGTTGTGATGTTTATCGTTGTAGTCTTATTATACGCCGTTGAAGTCTCGGGCTCACCGATGACCTATCGTTTCTGTTAAATACAGTATGTTTATGCAGGAGGGAGAATTGACCCAAGGGCAGTTGGTCCAAATGATCAAGGACTTAAGTGAGAGTATTAAATCTATGGGTGTAAGGTTGGATAATAAGCTAGAGACAGTGGACAATAAATTAGATAGTGCGGATGTCGAATTAAAAGGTATGAAGGAAGTCGTAGGAACAATGGACAATAAATTAGATAGTGCAGATGTAGAATTAAAAGGTATGAAGGAAGTTGTTCAAAATGTTGACATTAAAGTGCAGGACACGCAGGATAGTTGTAAGGAAGCTAGCGTTGATATTAGGAAGGACATTGGTGACTTTAAACATGAAATAAATCAGCAGTTTATAGAAACTCGCGAGCTACATCGTGTTCTTAGTGAAAATCAGGACATAATTAGAGGAGACCTCGATAGGCACGTCAACGAAAGTAGGGAACTACATCAGCAGTTGATGTCAGATCAAGCTGAGCTTAAGGCCGATCTGAAGACAGAGGTAGAGAAGTTCAACATCATGCGTGAAGACGATAAGTCAAAGGTCTTCACAGCAATGAATGAACATAAGGAAATGTTGTGTAAAGAGATAGCCGTCGTAAATGACAAAGTAGACCAGGTAGCCGAAGACGTCAAGGCAACTGTAGACCAGCGTATTGAGGCCATTGACTTTAAATTAATCCAGATGAATAAAGAGGATATGAGAAAATTAGGTACAACTCAGGAAGAAACGGCTAGGAGTATTGAGGAGGTACAAGCAGATATTGAGGAACTAGGAAAGGATTTAGGCGATACAAGGGTAGACCTATCGAAACAACTTAAAGATACCCAAGATAAGGTCATAACACTGAGCGATGAGTTGACATCTGTTCATGAGGCTCTTAAGGGGGAAGTTAGTGCCCAGAAATTGGAACTGGATGGGTTAGTGAACAACATCGTAGGAGTCCAGGCCAAGATAGAGGAAGTGGTTAGTAAATCTCGCCGCACCTCAGATATGTCGTTCAGTTGCCCTAGCAACGCTAGTAGTCCCATACATCCTGCAGGGAACGGACACTTTGACAATTCTACCCATTCTCAGGGGCAAAACGTCACTAATGTTATAAACATGATTCGTCTCAAGGAAGATCAGCCTAAGAAATTCGATGGCAGTGGTACCCAGACGCCAAAGGGTTTTCTTAGAGAACTTAGGGAGTATATTCGCGATAATAGGATACCTGAAGAGAGGCAACTAAGGACTGTGGAACGGTACCTAGACGGAGTTGCGTCGCTGTGGTTCAAGGGTTTCCGATATAGCTTTGACACGTTCGAGGAATTTCAGACCGCATTTTTGGGCAAATTTTGGAATTCTGAGATTCAGCAGAACCTAAGGCTAGAGTTATATAGTCGCCGGTATAACACAGCAGGACCGCCGAAATTTTCGCTTTACTTTACCGAACAATTGGTTAAGTTCAAGGAACTGGAATCAGCCCCAAGTCAGCAAGAACTGGTTCAGGCTATCCAGAAACAGTTCCCACCGGATATCCAGAGAATATTAATTGCTGCGAAGGTCGAAACCCCGATGCAGGCAGAATTGATATTGCGACAGCTGGACCAGACCCATTCGCATCAATCAGCCCCGCGAATAGTCAGGCATTCAGAGCCCCAGGTGAATGTCGTAAATCACAGCCAGGAGAGCGCGCCAGATAGGGAAGTTTCACGAGCACCGAGATATGAGAATGAGGGGCGGCGGTTCGACACCAGGCCATACCAAGGTAGGAAGAACTGGGAACAGCCCAGATACCATCACGAAGAGTGGGACAGACGCCGAGAACAGTGGAGAAGAAACCAGGGTCGATACCAGGGGAACTCAGATCTAAGACGAAGGAACCCACGCGGGAATGAAGGCAACAGAAGAGGGGACGGTTACGAAAATTCCAGACGTTCTGACCGTTGGCACGGGCCTGAAGAGAGAAGGAGAGAAGGGGACCAGTATTTGAGAGAGCTGAGGTCAGGTACCGGACAGGACAAATGGAAGGACAGCATCCAACGAAGGGAAGTCAACACTGACTGTGTAGGAGCTCAAGACATGTCCCTTACTGGAGCTATCCGAAAGACCTACCACCAGGATAGGGAATTAAACCCTAACGCGCCTCATTTCGACGAAAGTCTGAACTCGTCAAATGAGCGGAAAAAAAAACTCCAAATTTCCAGTAGTGGTTACGAGACAGGATTCCCACACACAGCCTGAATATATTTCTCGCGACGGCTGGATAGTAGCCCAGATTGACTCCTGGATTATACAACCAGATGAATTAGTGGAAGACCACCTCAGACAGGAGGTTAGGAAAATAAGAGAGCTACCAATCATTAATGTCAGGATATGCAACTTTAAAGTGAGCTGTTTATTGGATACAGGCGCCAGCATCAGCTTAATTTCACAAAATTTCTTTAACGAATTGTCTACTCGGAAGAAATTGCCAGAAATTCCTGTAGCAAATATCAAAATTAGAGGAGTCATTCCCGACAAAACTGCCATTTGTAAAACGCAGACATTTTTGGATTTGCAGATAGGAGACATGACATTTTCGCATCCTTTTGTCATAATTTCAAAGCTGCACTATAATGTTATTCTTGGAGCAGACTTCATTTGTGAAAGTAATGCCGTCATCGATTTAGGAAGGAGAGAGGTGAAATTTAGGAAGGATGACGGACCGGAACTAGTAGCTCTAAACGAAGAATCACTGGGTCAGACTGGGAGAAGAATGTGTGAGGAAGAAGTCCATTTCACTACCGTTTCTAAGGAGGCAGAAGAGGAGGTAGAACAGGGAGAATTTGAGGAAGGTTCTGAGGAGGAAGACTTTGACAGCGAGGAAGGCTTTGACGGCGAGGAAGGGATAAATAGCTCAGTCGAAAATTCAGTGGAGAACTACCAGGAAGCTGAAGGCATCAACCAGTATCCGTACACCAGAAGATGAACAACTACATAAGAGAGAGGAAAGGAATTCACATTCAAAGGTCATGTTTCAACAGACGTCAAAATTAGAAATTTCGCCATCTGGAGTATTTAAAGGAAATTCCTTGTCACTGCGCGAAAGGAATTCGTGTCTTGGGGGAAATATGAACCCATGACCTTTGTGCCCTAAGAACATTATGCATTATGTAACAATTAAATTAAAAGTTGGATTCTTGATAGCATGGATTTGACACGTGACGAGGGGGTGATTACCTTCGGTCCCACGCTCTGGGGTACGTGACGTCAACCACACGTGTCGACGGCGGAAGAATCTCAAGTCATTTTTATGAACTATTTCAAAGCGCGTGTACACGGCGTGACCACGCCAAGTCAAAAAAATATAGTGCCTATCAAAGGAGGTCAATCATCTCACAAATCGAACCCGTAAAATTTTTAAATGTCCATGAACACTACCATCAGAAATGTAGCAAGCATGTAGTCACTTTCAAAACTCTTGAAATTACAGTTTAGGTAAGTCAGAAAATTTAGAGAAATTTTCTTGGCGGCAAAGGGAGAGATCCGAAGAGAGGGGGTAACTGCTATAAATATGAAGGGACGCCATAACGAAGCTTCCTTCTCCGGCATTTGTGATACAAAGCGGACGAAATTGTTGAGTTGCTCCGCGAAATCAAATCAACGAAAGTAGACTGAGTTCGACTGCAGATTTTAGCCAGTGTGGCTAAGTCTTGACTCCATGGGGAGATAGTTTTCTTGAGAGAAATAAGTGTATCAGATAGGACGGTCAAAGTACTGAAATATTCTAATGTGATTAAGTAATTCGTGTGCGGAAATAATTATAGTCCATCGTGTGCGTTCAAGCAAACAAGTGAAGGGTATTTTCTTTTTTTTTATGCTTTATTCCAGGAAACCTGAAGAAATAATAATAAATTGTGAAGCCATGAATGTAAAAATGGCTAAATAAAATGCCAGGGTCGCAGGTGAGCCCTAAGACGAATACTGGCATGAAGACATGAGGTAGGTGACTTCCCATCTTACTGCCTCTTATATCTCGTCTCGTGATTTCTTAAAGTGTATTTGAATGGGGATATACGACGCAGTGGTCGCCCTACTAAGTTTTGTAAATGTGAGAGTACGACTAAAAGAGTCATTGGTTTTATTTTCCACTTGCATAAATTTTGAAGTCTTGCGAAAGCCGTATAATGTTGTAAAAGGTTATTGATAAGGGTTCTGAAGTGATATCACGTCCAATGTAGATCGTCATCCGTGTGAGTGTACTGCCTATATTTTGTGATGTCAAAGTAAGATGTTCATTCGACGTAAAATTCTTCTGACTGCAATTTGACGTTAATAATAATAATCCAGGGTTACTCATTTTCAATCGAGAGGAAGCGCGCTGTCGGGTGAGAGCCAAGGGAGATGAATTTGGTCACGGAGAGAAACGTTCTTTTTTTTTCAATGCCCATTTTAAACTATGTCTGACTGACAATAAAAAGATCTAGTAGAATGTTTCAGTCATTTCTCGTAAAAATCAAGTTATTAAATACGATGTCATTTATGCGAAGTTATTCATGAGTAATGCATTGTGCGATATTAGATGTTGGGATTTCTAGTGGGGATTTTATTCCAGTTCTTGGTCGATGATAATTGTGGAGCTGGGAAACAGAGGTTAGTTTTGTGAATCAGGTTGGACCTGTCATTGAAGCCGGGACACTGAAGCCCGAGGAAGGTTTTATATGAGTTGAGATGAGATGTGCGAATCAGGTTAGAGTCCTGTCATTGAAGCCGGGATATGATAGCCCGAGGAATATTTTATAATGTTGAGAATGGAAAGAAATTCATAGAAATCCATAGCGGTATAATTGGCGACGCGTATAATTAGTGTGGGCATCTTGAAGCATAATCTGTGCATTTTGTGGGTTAGAATATCGTATTTGTTTAATTATGTCGGCAGAGTTTAAAGGGAACATTTGAGAAGTCAGTCAACTGTGAATAAACCAGGTGGTTCCTGTAACTGCCAAGCGAGCGAGGGGGGTGAGACACCTCAGCTATCTAACGGGACAGGCTTGGTATTGAGACTGTATTCTCGGCCAGGAAAACGTTAAAATGCTGGATTTAGTTGAAAATTCATAGCCGGTAATGATCTAAGTGTTGTGAAATACTGTA
Source organism: Anabrus simplex (assembly GCF_040414725.1). NCBI lineage: Eukaryota > Metazoa > Arthropoda > Insecta > Orthoptera > Tettigoniidae > Anabrus > Anabrus simplex. The sequence goes on along the minus strand of NC_090265.1, from coordinate 859,762,282 downwards.
ATTGGGGACGTAATGAACATTTGAAACCATGAACTTTGAGTATAAGGAACAGAGTAATCCAATTTCAGGGTTGTCCAAAATATAGAGCGATGGTCGTGATGATCGGTTTGTCTGTGAGGGGTGTGTAAAATTCATAATGGTAATGACGAGATATGACATCGTAATTATATGGCGAGTTGTTTGGTTTGTACGTAGATTATTAGGATATCCAAGTGTTAATAACGGTTAGGATTAGATTAGATTTTAAAGTGTGATATCACGATACGAGATATATAGCTGGACATGAATGATGTAACAAATTCTTTTCCAGCCAGATAAACATCGCAATATTGAATTCACATCACAGCTGCGTAGAAAGTTGTGAAGAAACCAGAGTCCGCGGAGATAAAATTTACTGTTCTTTAACATTTCGATAAATCATTTAAATTTATTAAATTATTAAATTCAGTGAAACCGCATTTTGAAATAACTTTAATCAAGCGAATAACTTGGAGATGCATTCTGGAAATTTTAATTTGTTGTCTGGGGAATATTAAAAAATAAAGTAAAGATAAAAGGGACATATCCGAAGGAAATGGATTTTCTGCCACAAAGTTTGTGAGCATTGTTGTTGTTGTAATTATTGAACTTTGATTGATTGAGCAGTGAATGTGCTGGGGATAGTAAAGTGGAACTTTGGTCATCAACCGATGTAACTTAATTGTGTTTAGCCTTCAGCTTAGAAACTTGGATGGTCAGGGGGTCATCAACCTCAGTGACTTAGATTAGGGCCATATGCCATTGTAGCATCATTTCCTTGCGGTCATCATCCACAATGACTTTAAAGTAACTTAGAAGATTAGATGTCGGTCCATGACATAGACGCAGGTCACATCGATTCAATTAAGGGTCCATGCCGTAGAACCACTGTGTGGCACACACCGATTGGACGGCCTTAATTATAACCAGAGTCCAGAGTTCGTGTTACGAGGGCTGGACCATAACGAATCACTATGATGGTACATGTGGTCTCACATGGAAGCCGAATTTAAGGATTTCCAGACTTTTCTTTCTTAAATGATTAATAATTGAGACAATGGTTTCTAGTAAGAATGTCCATCAGGCAGTTACGTTAAAGTCTCACACCAGTGTTCTGACCATTATGTAAAAATGATTGTGGTGTCCAGTGGACACAATTGACTTCTATGATACCAGTGACAGATTGCTTCAGAATTTCCTGAATAAATAGGAATCTTTTAAACAGACCTTTCATTCCAGTAGATAGATTAGAATTAATGAACCCTACCTTTACCTCAGCAAGTGACGAAGAACCCGAAACGACCCAAGAGACAGATCTCATGAGCTTTGCTGATAGGTAAGGAAGGTAGGTATCCCTCAATATGGACCTAAAGGGTTCAAATAATAATCGTATGGCCTCAGCTACCATGTGCAGACATTCCAATTTGAGGCCATCTGGCTGTCTGCTCGTCAATTTCGACGTTACGTTTTACTCTAGGCCCACTAGATGGCAGACCGAGTAAACCGAAACTCTCTTGGGCGTCTATGGCTGAGATGTAATGAATTTTGTCGGGTCAACACCAAATGTCTCACCAGAGATATTTTACATGCCGACATCGTTCGACATGGAGTGTCGAATGGACTTTTTTCCGCCCTTCAAAAATCCGACTACCTCTGCCGGGTTTGAACCCGCTATCTTGGGATCCGGAGGCCGACACTCTACCACTGATCCACAGAGGCAGCTATTCTAGTGATAAGAAATTCCATAACACCACCTCCTCTTCCTTGCCGACCAACATTCTGATGGTGAAAATATTTTAAACGAACGCGATTCGAATAGTCTAATCATGATGTCAGGCCATAAGGATTTGACGCGTTAACAGCCACACCCACCATGTAGGCTTCTCTGTCTTATGTTTATCGATAGTAATAAACCACACAATAAAAAAAAAAAACATTCATTTCACTGAACGATAGTATCTTTTACTGAACAGTTGAAGTATGATGGTCATCATTGCATTGTTCTTGTAACCCATAACTGGTAGGTACAAGTCTCAAATATATCTGCGAAGGCAAAATAAGCCAGGAGGTACGCAGTTCGACATCATGCCGATAGATATAGTTGTGTACCTACGACATAATGGCGAATATGCGACAACGGCTTCGCTGATAAAAAATACTTTTCTTTAAAAAAGTACGTAAGTAGTGATCGTGAGAGGTTCATTGTATTTTTCTTATAAATAAGACACAATAATCTATACCTGGTGCCCATTTCAGCTCTTGAAACATTCTCGCTTTCTAAATATCACTGTGAATAGCATACAGAATTAGGGATATCATATATACAGGTATATAGATTCTAAAATTCAAACTTAAAACTAAACTAGAAGCAGATTTTTAAAATGTTCATTTGATGCAAAATTTCGTTAGCGAGTCTTGTCGTTATCTAAATGAAAATGTATGGTACCTATCGCAAATGCATCCACACACCTCACAAATCTACTGAGAGCTAGGCTTTTTCTGAAATAAACAAAATAATCTCAAATTTGGGAATATGCATAGCAGATTACCTCATGCGTGGAAGATATCATCATGTTGCAAAAACTACGCTTGTACAAATATTGTAAACTATTCCTAAAACTATGCTGGATGTTGTCTGTCAGTCCTTATCGCAGCTGATGTTTATTACACCTGTTACACTTAACCTCACTCTACTGAAACACAAATTTTCTACACATTTATACTGCTTTCGTACTCATTTGATGCACATGTAAATAACCTTAATAGCAGTATTAAATATAAGATCATTTATTTTTTCCAAACAGTATATTCCCCTTCGAAGGAAGATACAAATTTCTTGAAGCAGAGATAGCAGAAGTGTCAATACTTCATTATCGCTCTCGTTCGTTTTTTAGGCTTTTGGTATCTTTCAATCCTACAAATTTGTTGCGGAACCAATGGATATCATGTGCCTTAGTTCATAATATTCTCTCTTCCATTCATGCAACGTCATAGCCATCGTGGTATAGAAACCACAGCATATCCATGTTATTGTCGGCCTCATTTCGGCTAGAAGATTTCCATGTGGTGGTGCAGGCGTTAGCCTCAGCTGATGACGCAAGTCTTCTATGTGTAATGTTTCCCTTGCAAGTTAATAAACAAGCCGTGATGGTGTAAAACGTTGGGCACAGAAAGTACTCTTTTCAAGTAGACTGATTTAACTTTTTTCACGTTTCTGAGGGTGTTTCTTTCATAAAAAATATTCCAGATAATTTGTGGACCGTATGTTATAACAGGACTGATTTTAAATTTAAATACCTAGTTATATTGCGTAGACGGGAGTGAATGAAATTTTTGAAGGATAGAAAATAGTTTATTTGGCACTCCATATCGTGCAGTTTCGACATGTAAAAGACCTTTGGTGATACATTTGGCGTTTATCCGACTATATTAACTGAATGAATCTCAGCAATAGGGTTCCCAACCGCCATCTAGTAGAGCAAATCGAATGACGATATTTCTTTCTTTCTTTCTTTCTTTCTTTCTTTCTTTCTTTCTTTCTTTCTTTCTTAATCTGTTAACTCACCAGGGTCTTCCCCTCGGACTCAGCGAGGGATTCCACCTCTACCGCCTCAAATGAAGTTTCCTGGACCATGAGACATCGGGTCGGGGAGGACTAGTACCTCGCCCAGGCAGCCTCACCTGTTGTGCTGAACAGGGGCCTTGTTTGGGGATGGGGACATTGGAAGGGATAGACAAAGAAGAGAGAAGGAAGCGACCATGGCCTTAAATTAGATACCATCCCGGCATTTGCCTGGAAGAGAAGTGGGTAATCACAGAAAACCACTTTGAGGATGGCAGAGGTGGGAATCGAATCCCCTCTACTCAGCTGACCTCCAGAGGTGGAGTGTACCCCGTTCCAGCCCTCGTTGAGGATGGCTGAGGTTGGAGTCGAACCCCCTCTACTCAGCTGACCTCCACAGGCGGAGTGTACCCAGTTCCAGCCCTCGTACCACTTAACAAATTTCGTGGCAGAGCCGAGAATCGAACCCGGGCCTCCGGGAGAGACAGCTAATCACACTAACCATTACACCACAAAGGCGGAATGTATTTATTTATTTATTTATTTATTTATTTATTTATTTATTTATTTATTTATTTATTTATTTATTTATTTATTTATTTATGTACAATTAGGACTCGGATTTTTAAGATTTCAAAGTCGCCCAAACATGCGAGTAAGTATTACCTTAAAAGTGGCAAAATATGAACCTAAAACTGAATAAATATGGCCCATTTGAAATCAAAAATTATAACAGCAAAAAAAATTGGGAACTTTTTGCCTAGTTTTATTATCTATATATTAAATTTTTTATGAAAAGTCAGTCAGTCCGGCCATTCTATCCGATCGATTTCCTTCATTCTTTTTTTACTGAAAGGTATTCATGCACAGATGTGCCTTCCTCAAATTATTTGATTTTTTCAGTTTTTTGTATGTTTGAAGCAATCATATCTTCAGTTCTAATAGAGGTACGGAGTTCGGTTTGACCTAAGAACACTCACTGGATCAAGCTTTTTCATGTCAGCTCTTAACTACTCAAATTGGTGGATTCTGAGGAAAGTTATGAGTGCACATTCAATTTGACGTCTCATTTCTTCAACATTTTTTCTCATTGAAGCAAGCATATCTTTCGTTCTAATTGAGGTACGCAGTTCGTTTTGGTCTAAAACACTCAGTGGATCAAGTGCTTTCTTTTGAAGCAATAACTACTTAAATTGGTAGATTATGAGAAAAGTTATGGGTGCATTTGTCTCCATGACAAAGATCTTTGAAGGACTTTTTAACAGTTCGGCGCGTAGTGTTGTTCCAAGGAACGTTTAATTCAGTTTCTTTGTGTGATGTATTTTCAAGTGTTTTCTTGACATGATGTTACATTCTATTACCATAGCAGATCATGTGCTTTATTTCATTAACTCGAAACTTTGCAAATACATCCGTGAGGATAGTAACGAACATTGCGGGCGGAGCCAGCGGGAAACTGCTAGTAATTATTATTATTATTATTATTATTATTATTATTATTATTATTATTATTATTATTATTAAAATTATTATCGTATCAATTTTCTGAATAGGCCTATACACCTTTAAGTACCGTCCATTTTCAGTGACTCGCCTATCAAACAGATTGGGCCGATTGCAGAAACGGTATTTAGACGATGTCTACTGTTAAACAATGCCTAAGTATGGCTACCGCATTGCAGAGACGTTATTTATCACTTAGACACTGTCTAAAACCGATGTTCAACCGGTCATGTTTAAACACTGCCGAGAGCACTGTTTAACCTCAAACGAGAGGAGTAAATCACAATCAGAGGTTATGCACCATGAAACATGTAATTTGTATTATCATGTTGAGACGATTCCCGGAAGAAAGGTTAGTTCGACGACCCCTCTGTGAGTTGCCCGCTGCTAAATCGCAGCAGTTCGTTTGACATGTACGGGAAGATTGATCTTAAAATAAGGTTTCGCTTATCGAGAGTCTTGTTTCTTGAGACTGACAAAGGGACAGTCCGGCAACTGTCAACTTGAATACAATTCTTGGCAACCGATATATTTTATTATATACATGGAGGGCGATTTCCATGGAATTATAGGTCACTTCGACTACATATCAGAATTACGTGTCCCGATCGTCAGAGGGCTGTCACATATATCAACCGGGAGGGATTCACTTATATTCACTGCCAAGTAAACACACATAATAGTGAAAACAAAAAAATAGGTTGTATGGTTTTTATATATATAATCGTATACGTTTTCGGCTCAGTCGGGTGGCATCTGAAGGTGCTCAAATACGTCAGCCTCGTGTCAGTAGATTTAGTGGCACGTAAAATAACTCCTGCGGGACTAAATTCTGGCGCCTCGGCGTCTCCGAAAACCGTAGAAGTAGTTAGTGGGACATAAATCCAGTAACATTAATTATTAGACGTTGTAGGTAAAAGTTGTACGACCGGGCGAGTTGGCCGTGCGGTTAGGGGCGCGCAGCTATGAGCTCGCATCCGGGAGCTAGTGGGTTCGAATCCCACTGTCGGCAGCAATGAAGATGGTTTTCCGTGGTTTCCCATTTTCACACCAGGCAAATGCTGGGGCTGTACCTTAATTAAGGCCACGGCCGCTTCCTTCCCATTCCTAGGCCTTTCCTATCCCATCGTCGCCATAAGACCTATCTGTGTCGGTGCGACATAAAGCAACTAGCAAAAAAAAAAAAAAAGTTGTACGGGAAAAGAACCAGGTCTAGTGAACCCTTCACATGAAAGACACGTCTGAACTGTAACCCCAGGTTGGTTCAATTGTGTTTCAATTGTTAAATGGGGTTTTCTAGACAGTAGCAGGCACAGTTATACCTATTAGCAGCGCCTGGCGGATCAACACAGTTTTCGAATGATGCCATCACTTCATCTTTCTTCATTAAAAACTATCTCGCAGAATAGTAAACGGCTATCTGGATCACCTGTAATATTTTTAAGCCATATTTTTCAGTGTTGACTCAGTTTAAATGTGAACTTCAAAGCTTTCCATTCTGCCGAACACACAATTTCAATATAAATATTACACTATAACATGTCTGTAAAAAACACATTATTAAACAATAAATCAATATTTGGAAATATTCATGTTTTTCTCTGTCCAAACATCTATGAATCTGAAATTGGGAACTTATCTTAATGAAGCCCTGCTTTGTCACCATTCCAGCATTCAAATTTTAGATTCATAGATGTGCGCACAGAGATATTGAATGTGACTTGATAGAATCTGATGATGTTCTTATAAGCGTGTGTTTATTCCTTGTTTAACAATGTGGTTTTCTTTACAGGTATGTTATATTGCAATATTTGGGTTGAAATTGTGTGTTCGGCAGAATGGAGAGTTTTTAGGTTTACATTTATCCTGTAATAATTCATGAAGTAATCTCGACCGATGAATTTGCAAACCTGAACGTTGCATTAGACGACCCAGAGATCTACGGGAAATGTCTAACTCAACAAAAGCTTTCCTTTCGGATTTCTCCGAACTTTGGATAAATGAATGAGCAACTCATGCGTAATAACATACATTGGTTGACCACTCTTTATCGCATTACAGACGGACCCAGTTGCTTCAAATTTATCTCGCAGTCTGTAAATTGATATTCTACTTGGTGGTGGTGTGTCGAATATTATTCTGCCCATTTCTGACGAATCTGTACAGCATTCTCTGTCTTCCAGCATTGTGGATTATCCACTTCTTCCGTTGGTCGTTGCTTAAATTACCAGCCGTAGTCTATCTGAAATGAATTGAACAGTACCATATTAATATATATCACAGTGCAGTATGGTATAGTAACTGTATACCAACTTTTGCATACAGTGCTGCAAGTGTATTACTGAGTAAAATAGGATTCAAGAAAATTAAACATCAATCTTACATTTGTCATTTTAAGGGTATAAAGGAGTAGTCATAAGTCCGACTCGTTGGCTGAATGGTCAGCGTGCTGGCCTTCAGTTCACAGGGTCCCAGGTTCGATTCCCGGCCGGGTCGAGGATTTTAATCGCTTCTGATTAATTATTCTGGCTTGCGGACTGGGTGTTTGTGTACGTCCCAACACTCTCCTCATAATATTCGCACAACACACTACACTACCAACCACCACATAAACACGCAATAGTGATTACATCCCTCCATATAGGGTTGTGGCAGGAAGGGCATCCGGCCGTAAGACAGAGCCAAAACCACATGTGCGACGCAGTTCGCACCCGCGACCTCACACGTGTGGGAAAAGCGGAAGGAAAAGAAGAAGAAGAATAACAAGAAGAAAAAGCAGTAGTCATAAATATTGTCCGACTCATTGGCTGAGTGGTCAGCGTTGAGGCCTTCGATTCAGAGGGTCCCGGGCTCAATTCCCGGCCGGGTCGGGGATTTTAATAGCGTCTGATTTATTCTTCTGACGCGGGGGCTGGGTGTTTGTCCCAACACTTTCCTCTTCATATTCAGACAACACATTACACAACCAACCACCAGAGAAACACACAATAGTGATTACATCCCTCAATAGAGGATTGGCGTCAGGAGGGGCATCTGGCCGTAAAACAGGGGTAAATCCACGTGTTCTACGCAGTTCGCACCCGCGATCCACAGATGTGGGAAAAGCGGCAGCAGCAGAAGGAGAAGAAGAGTCAAAAAAGTTAAATTTAAAATTTAAAAAGGAACATTATATTCCGAAACGAATTAAATATAGTTCAATGCACTGCGATAAAATTATAACGTATGTAGCTCTATTTTCCTCATTCTCTTCCAAGGGTGGCATGCATTACGCGTCATGAATAAGGGACTACTTTCTCGGGCCGGGACGCATAAAATCAAATTAAATCACGCCTATTCCATTGAAAGCAAACTATTCAACGACAAAGGTTTTCTCTTTTCCTATTTACTACTTTACTACTTTACTTTACTTGAATTGCCGACAAACCGCGAAATATAATCAAAGATTTTGATTTTAGCAAAAATGCACAAAATATTGTAACCAACTTCAAAATAAGCCCGAAATATACATTTGAATGACAAATAGAAACAACTTCCCTGTCACGAGAAATATCGTACATGCATTAAGAAAACAGGCATGCAAATAAAAGCAAAGAATAAAATATGACTTTTCATAAACATCCGAGATGTAATAATAATAATAATAATAATAATAATAATAATAATAATAATAATAATAATAATAATAATAATAATAATAATAATAATAATAATAATAATAATGTCCGGCTCCATGGCTAAATGGTTAGCGTGCTGGCCTTTGGACACAGGGGTCCCGGGTTCGAATCCAGGCAGGGTCGGGAATTTTAAACTTAATTGGTTAATTTCGCTGTTACGGGGTCTGGGTGTATGTGTCATTTTCATCATAATTTCATAATCCTCATCACGACGCGCAGATCGCCTACGGGTGTCAAATCAAAAGACCTGCATCTGGTGAGCCGAACTTGTCCTCGGACACTGCCGGCACTAAAAGCCATACGCCATTTTAATAATAATAATAATAATAATAATAATGTTTTAAGTGCTATTAACTAGCTGTAATTGCCAACTTGGGCTCACTTAGCCCGACCATTCCCATCTTTATAAGTTTCATGAATGTAACAGTGAGTCTCATTTTGGTGGGCTGAGTGTAGAGGCGCTGGCCTTCTGAACGCAAGTGCTCAGTCCGATGCTCAGATACGTGTAAGTCAACTTCGTGTCGGTAGATTTACCGGCACAGATAATAACTCCTGCGGGAAAGAATTCCGGTAGGCTACCTCAGTGTCTCTGAAAACCGTAAAAGTGGTTAGTGTAAGGTAAAACCAATATCATTAATACAGTTAAACTTCCATAACTCGAACTTTTATATATGGAAGGAATCCTATGTAATTCACTCGAAGGATATTTCAAGCCCATGTGTGAATTTTTGATGTATAACTCGAAGTATAATGCAGAACATTATTTGTACTTAATTATCCCCAGTTAAAATCAATTCCTGTAGGAGAAACATAAACTTAAATCGTCTCCATATACAAAATTAAACACTCTCTGTATTTTAGTAAGAGTGTATTATTTGACTAAACGTATAAACTTTGCGACCTTGAGTAGCCACTACCACAGTAGCGTACGTAAAACCCTCCTTCAGGCCACTTCGCAACCCCCAGCAAGCGGTTTACGGTACGGGGTGACAGTCCTCAGTTGCCGAGGACGAATATGGTGCTGTTAACCTGTTAGATAATGTTGTAGGGATCACACGGTTACAGAGAAAAGAACGCAGGAAAATTTACAGATTTCTTTTCAAGAAATCCACAGTTGTAGCCCTTCAGGCAAGCAACTCAATGTTGAAAACATCCTAAGGATATGAGCTACGAATTTTAGGTAAATAATATATAATGAAGTATGAGAATATATTATTTATTTATTGCTAAAATTTACAATGCTTTTCTTAAATATTGTAATACGGTCGATTAGATTAGCAGTTTGCCTTTTTCTACCACTACAAGTGCTAATGTGAGTCAATGCAGAGTTTCACTTAAGCCCTTATAACTACACTTGGTACGGACATTTTTTCAAAAAAAATAAAAAGACGCCTGAAGATATTGAGCCAAGGAACACAATACAGAAAGAATTGTAAATAAGTTAAATTGGCTCGGATCTGAATAAAAAAGAAAAGGAGTAAATAAACAAGCGATTTTAGGCTGATTTTTCGGAATTGCATTTAGGCCGGAAGTGATTTTCTAATTTTTGTTTAGTTTGATAGAGCTATCCAAGACTCAAAATTTGAAAACCTTTCTGGTCCTTCAGCTCTTCAACTTTTGGCACAATTGACGAAATTGCTTAATTTTACGTTTTTCGTGGTATGGGGACCTCTACTTTGTCTGCTAAGAAATGGCTTCAACATTAAAATTGAATTTGTATTTAAAAATAAGAATGTTGCTTGTTACGGCAGAATAAAACTTATGATGTGATATCTAGTAATATTAACATTTTAAATATAAAAAAGGAACAGTGTTAAAATTAGGAAGCAAATAACAGTACAGCTGATATTTTTCGTGGAGCTGTAGTAGTATGTACGTTTTTCTATGCCTCGACTTTTCTATAAGTCGAAGTATTTTCAGCAGGCACTTCGAGATATGGAAGTTTGACAGTATCATTATATCAATACAGTATTGAAATTAAATGTCGTATGGCTTTTAGTGCCGGGATATCCCAAGACGGGTTTGGCTCGCCAGGTGCAGGTCTTTCTACTTGACTCCCGTAGGCGATCTGCGCGTCGTGATGAGGATGAAATGATGATGAAGACAACACATACACCCAGCCCCCGTGCCATTGGAATTAACCAATTAAGGTTAAAATCCCCGACCCGGCCGAGAATCGAACCCGGGACCCTCTGAACCGAAGGCCCGTACGCTGACCGTTCAGCCAACGATGTATTTAATAAATAATATGGTAACGTTTTTCAGCAAAGAAACAGCTTCCAGTCTCGACGTACAAACATGAACGTTTGATATTTTAAATATTTAAAAATAATATTCAATTTATCAGCGAGTTGTTTCTCTTCCGTCGCTGATATTTGAAGTCTTCCTTACCAATTTGCTTCAAGTGAGAAGGGCATGTCATAAGCATACATTCTACTACACTTTGACCTTTTCAATGGGAGAAGAGCAAGAGCATCGCCCACAGGAATAATTAAAGTTATACGCTTTCTTTACCAAATGAGCTGCTGAATCGATAGAGGCATAAAATGTTAACAGGCCATGGCTATCTGGCAAACAACGTTACAGACAGACTTCACGTATCGCACAAGCTCATTTTGAGACTAGTCTTTTTAGAAAAATGTAAACGAAACCCTGGGAGCTCACAAAAGTTAGTATTATGATACATTCCGATATTACTTCCAGGTAGATGGTAGAACTCGTGAAGTCATAACTTGAGTGATGAGTGTAATAACCACAGAGCTCCATAGGAAGTTGGCTTAGCTTCCACTTTCCGACGATATAATCTCTGTGGGTGGAGATTGTAGAATATATCCACATTATCCCCTGTCTGTCGTAAAAGGCTACTTAAATGGTTAACTCCATGGGATCTGAATTTGGGAGCGTGGGTTGGTAACCGTGAACCCCATAGTTGTGCTATGCTCCTTATTCTCATATAGCCTATTTTGATTTTTACGCCTTTCATAGCCCTTCCCTTCTTTTTACCGATAAGTTCATGTTTTGAACTGTTCCTTTTCCCCTCTGATTATTAACAGAGGATGGTTGCCCAGTTGTACTTGCTCTTAAAAAATAACCACCACCACCAATTCCGTTGCATTGCCAATATCAAAAATCCATCACAAACAAAGCCACCAACTCCAGCGAATTTATTTAAATTTCTGTCCTTCCAGTTTATATTAATATATTTTTAGTATTTTCCAGCAGTAATTTTTCAGTCAAGGCCCCTGTTGAGCATAGCATGTGGGGCCACCTGGCGAGGTACTGGTCCTCCTTTCCAGTCGTATCCCCGACCAAACGTCTCACTCTCCAGTACACTGCCCTTGAGGCGGTAGAGGTCGAATCCCTCGCTGAGTCCGGGGGAAAACTGACCCTGGAGGGCAAACGGGTTAAATAAATAATAATAATAATAAATAAGTGTTCAGTCACTAGAACTAGAAGTACCTTTAAATCATTATTAATTTACCTGAAATGAATAACAATCGTAAGGTTAACAAGATGAAGACAAGGAACGATTTCATATAAACAGTTTATGAACAATTTTCTATTGTACAAACTTAAATGACATACTGTATATAATGTATTTTTTACTGGGCATCTCGAATTTATTCCTGTCTTGATTGATTGGTTGTGATGTGAAAGTCAAAATAATAACACCAACAAACATAGTAATGCGCTAAATGAAAGCTGAAAGTCTTAAAGAAGAAAGTTACCTAATACTATAAAAATGTAGATCATGTTTCGAGTTTCCAAACAAAACGTCAATGTCGTACTGTTTCGATGAAAATAATTATTAGCGAAAAATTGTTACAGAACAATTTTTAAAAATATTTTTGACATTATTCAGGTAATTTCAATGGGCCTCAGAGTAATTTAATTAGTATTTTTAGAACGTTGAATGCCGATTAAAACCTTTGTTTGACCTTCCAGATGTCAAACACTGGTTTTAATATCTGATCCAGTGAACACTAAACAAGAAAAACAAGTCACGGAATGTGCAGATTTTCGAGTTACAGATTACTAGAGGTTCGAAGCCTTGGGTGTCCGTGACATCCTGCCTTTGGCTCTTCAGTTCCAAGAGTTTCTCAAGAACGTTGTTGGTTTAATCCAGCAGGGGAGGCTCAGGGACAAGGGGACCTATCTTCCTATTGAGCGCTGTCAGTAATCCGCGGCTAGCACCACCTGGACTGGATGTGCAAGGGGAAGAAGAAAAGGCCAGGCTATAAGCCTAATTTCATACGAGATTGGTTCCTGTGAATAGCAGGACAATAGTGTTCAGTTGACCCCGGTCTACTAGCACGACAACAAACATCCGCTGTCAACGGACCAAGAAACTAAATTTTATAAAGGTTGCTTATAGTATTATAAAAGCCTCCGTGGCTCAGGCGTCGGCCTCTCACCGCTGGGTTCCGTGGTTCAAATCACGGTCACTCCATGTGAGATTTGTGCTGGAGAAAGCGGAGGCGTGACAGGTTTTTCTCCAGGTACTCCGGTTTTTCCTGTCATCTTTCTTTCCAGCAACACTCCCCAATATCATTTCATTTCATCTGTCAGTTAATTATCATTGCCCCAGTTGATTGCGACAGGCCTCGGCAGCCGGCACAATTCCTATCCTCGCCGTAAGATGGGGTTTCATTAATTCCATCCCTGACCCGGTCACTGACTGGAAAACAGGCTGTAGGTTTCCATTTACAGTATTATACCGAAGGTAAACCATCTCGTTACAGACTGTGAAGGTTCGTGGATTCTTCTTCTCCCTGGTAATTATTTGGGGTTGGTACTTGGTGTGGATAAGGCTCAGTTTTATAGCCGGTTGCCATTCGTGTCTCCCTGTGGATGGGGCGGTAGAATGCATCCACGATATCCCTTGTCGTCGTGAGAGGCCACTAAACAGGGGACCAGAGGCTCTCAACTTGAGAGCGCGGGCTGGTGACCACGGTTTCTGGCATTGCTTCCAGATACTTGTATTAGGCTCCTCACTTTCATCTTTCCTATATGACAACCTTCGGTCAACCCTTGTATTTTGTTTCTACAAGTTGCGTTACGTCGCACCGACAAAAATAGATCTTATGGCGACGATGGGATAGAAAAGCACTAGGCGTGGGAAGGAAGCGTTCGTGGCCTTAATTAAGATGCCCCAGTGTTTGCCTGGGGTTAAAATGGGAAACCACGGAAAGCCATCTTCAGGGCTGCCGATAGTGGGGTTCGAACCCACTATCTTCCGAATGCAAGCTCTTGTATTCTTCCTAACCTGACGGATTTAGGTTTGCGAGGTGTCTTTCATGTTCACGCCACGAAGGGACCTTCGTGGTCCTTCTCTTTCTTTAGTCGATACCTTCATTTTACTAAGTGTCGGACGTCCTCCTTTTATTCTTTTGATTAGTGTCAACAAAAGATTTTTGCCCATTTGTACTTATTCTTAAGACAATGATTACGTATAGCCTTCCTGATGTCAGCTCTACGTGAAGGAATGCATTCAATAATTTGTGTTTCAGTGGCGGTTGGTGTATGCAGAGTAACTTATACGTAATTAATATCTTCGTCCTTGCCCTGAATCGAACCCAGGACCTTCTGAACCTAAGGCCAATACGCTTACCCATCGAGCTGGACATGAAGGTTCACGGGTTAGTTGAAGATAAAGGCGCATAACCTCACCGCGACAGTCGGCTACTCGGTAGAGTTCGTGCAACTGTACCAACACCTCCTAGATATAAGGCCTCACAACCGTTCTGGGAATATACTGTGACGTCAGCATCGGGAGGCAAGCTTGAACCTTTTCAGTAATAACACAGCAATGAGTATGGCCACATAACGCTGAAATTAGAAGAGTTTTAATTCGTTTAATGGTGCCAATTGCTAATACCATTGTACGTAATGGTACTGATGTGTTGGGTACTCAACTGTAATGAGAACTGCGACAGTGATAACGAAGTGCTTGCATTAAGTTTCCGAAAGACGAGGTTATGCGGCAGATACGTTTACATGCAAGTCCAAGACAGGACTACAGATTTTTTTTTTTTTTTTTTTTGCTATTTGCTTTACGTCGCACCGACACAGATATGTCTTATGGCGACGATAGGATGGGAAAGGCCTAGGAAGTGGAAGGAAGCGGCCGTGGCCTTAATTAAGGCACAGCCCCGGCATTTGCCTGGTGTGAAAATGGGAAACCACGGAAAACCATCTTCAGAACTACAGATTTACTAATTTACTAATACGAGTAACTCAATGCTGAGTA
This sequence comes from Anabrus simplex, assembly GCF_040414725.1. Lineage (NCBI taxonomy): Eukaryota > Metazoa > Arthropoda > Insecta > Orthoptera > Tettigoniidae > Anabrus > Anabrus simplex. The sequence goes on along the minus strand of NC_090265.1, from coordinate 859,747,275 downwards.
ACTATTATTATTACATTCTCACACATTCATAATGAGCATAGGCCTATGACGTATTTAACTGCACGCAACAGCTGGTGATATGTAGGCATATTTACTCTTCAATGATATAAGGTTATGTTAGCTCACAATCATGGGATACATTATTTCAACGGTATTATTTTTTATTATTATTATACGCATTAAAACATACCACCTACAAGAGCTGCTGATGTAGGCCTATTCACTCTGTAAATGCACGAATTTCGTTCACGGTGTTACCGTACATTACTTTAGGGGTATGCCACAGACATTTCAAAGTCGGTGATATTTTATGGGAAGTAACTGGTACTGATCCTCAGGAAAAACTTTCAACTACTCCTCTTCCAAGACCATGACTGTCAGAGACTGCAGTACCGTATATCTTTCCCAACTGCCCATCATATTTATAGTCACATTCTGGCAGGTGAAGAGAAGAACCAGGAAAAAACTTAGAATAGAAAGAGGAGCAATAAACAGAGCCAGAATTTCAATCCTCAATCTTACACAGCTGAAATATACAATAAACATGTTGTTACCTGATGGTTGTTGTACTGTGATGAAGGGAACGTAAGTAATTTTTCTGTACATCGATATATCAAGGCAACCATACTGCATAGCATATGTAATCATCTAATAGGACATGGCCTTTATTCTAAACGGGTTTTATTAAAGTATAAAATATTTCTAATGTATATGTGGACAAAATTACTAATACAAATGCGGTATATTCTTTAGTATTCTAAATTACCACACACAAGGTTTCACCTTACGTGGTATTTTACTGATATCTACTCGACTCTGTTGAGGTTGGTGTGATTTTGTATAATAATAATAATAATAATAATAATAATAATAATAATAATAATAATAATAATAATAATAATAATAATAATATATTTAATGTGTGCAAGAGATAGTTAGAAGTTCAATTTATTTTAAGTATTAATATGTTGATAATAATACTACTACTTCTGTAATATATGTGGTTTAGTTATAAGATTAATATTTCTCAAGTAATAATGTTATTAGAAGAGTTATGTATATATAAAACAGAGTCCTGTAAATATGTAAACGACATGATGAATGAATAAATACTACTAGTTACAAAACATAATAGCTGCATTACAAGGAATGAGTGTAACAATGTGTAGAAAGATTCAAGAAATAAGTTAATTCTAGTCTTAATTGGTGAATTGAACACCGGGGATGATGTCCCCACAATTAATTTAATAGTCACAGTTAAAACATTTCTTAGTTCATACAGGAGTATGTGTATGATTTTCTTGTCATCTGTTCAACCTTCTGCCTGATATCTCCTCATGTTTACAAATTTACGGCCAACCCCGTGGTGAAGGGATATAATGCCTGCCTCTTACCCGGAGGCCCCGGGTTCGATTCCCGGCCAAGTCAAGGATTTTTACCTAGATCTGAGGGCTGGTTCGGAGGTCCACTCAGCCTACGTGATTACATTTGCGAGCTATCGGAGGGTGAGATAGCGGCCGTGGTCTAGAAAGCCAAGAATAAGGCCGAGAGAATTCGTTCTGCCGAACACAAGACACCTCGTAATCTGCAGGCCTTCGGGCTGAGTAGGGCCAAGGCCAAACCCTTCAGCGCTGTTGCGCCTTGCGATTTTTACAAATTCATGAGACATAGTAGCAATTTAATGTTGCCACATGTCAATACTTTTAAAAGAGTAGACTCTGGTCTGAATGGTAGTCACCGAGCTCGATAGCTGCAGTCGCTTAATTGCGGCCAGTATCCAGTATTCGGGAGATAGTAGGTTCGAACCCCACTATCGGCAGCCCTGAAAATGGTTTTCCGTGGTTTCCCATTTTCACACCAGGCAAATGCTGGGGCTGTACCTTAATTAAGGCCACGGTCGATTCCTTCCCACTCCTAGCCCTATCCTGTCCCATCGTCGCCATAAGACCTATCTGAGTCGGTGCGACGTAAAGCAACTAGCAAAAAAAAAAAAAAAAAAATGAATGGTAGTCCATTATTAGGACAGAAACTTACATACTTTCTGGAATACATAAAACATAAAGTTCAAGGTTTCCAACAGAATGATAAATTTGTAACAGCGATGGTAGGTGAAATTCTCATTAAACCATACATGAACTTCAAGGGAAGAAACATTGTAGGCTCATGTGCAAATGCTGCAGTGATGCTACATCAGCTTAGATGTTAGGCCTATGCTAATATTATACGTGATAGTTTTCTTTTAAGATCATGTAATGCCTATTTATATTGAATTTTGTAACATCCTGTTGTGCTGTTAGCAATTCGGCCTAAGTTAACATTGCAAAATGCTGTCATGTTTTACCACTGTTTGCTGTTTATCTTTAATGGGAGAGTCACTAAAATACGGTAATAACGACAGTATAATTCAATACACTTTAAAATTTAAACGTTATTTGTTAGTAAATAAATTATTCCATTGGCAAAAAATATTAAAATCATGTCTGTGTTTAACCATGTTCCGCGTTTCTCTGGATTGCCATCGCCTACTTGGCGTGACGTCACCAGGCTGTTGTTAGGCCTTATTATCTAGGAGGTGTTGGCTGTACGTGAAATGATGCAGTAGGTTCTAGCGCCACCATCGCCAGCCATGCCTTTGCATTCTTCAAAATAATATAGAAAGTGAAACTTTACAACTTTTCTTTCTTCGTCCGTTTACCGTCCAGGATTGGTTTTTCCCTCGGACTCAGCGAGGGATCCCACCTCTACCGCCTCAAGAGCAATACCGTGGAGCGTCAGACTTTTGGTCGGGGATACAACTAGAGTGACCGACCAGTACCTCGCCCAGGCGGCCTCACCTGCTATTCTGAACAGGGCCTTGTGGGGGATGGGAAGATTGTTAGGGATATGCAAGGAAGGGGAAAGGAAGCGGCATTGGCCTTAAGTTAGATACCATCCTGGCATTTGCCTGGAGAAGAAGTGGGAAACCACTTCGAGGATGGCTGAGGTGGGAACTGAACCCCCATCTACTCAGTTGACCTCCCACGATTGAGTGGACCCCGTTCCAGTTCTCGTACCACATTTTGATTTTCGTGGCAGAGTCGGGAATCGAACCCGGGCTTCCGCGGGTGGCAGCCAATCACACTAACCACTCCACCAGAGAGGCGGACATTGATAACAAAAAATCCACAATATTGTAGCACAAAGGCTTAACATCTTCATAAATAACAGTAGGCCTATATAGCCTACTGTAGTTATATCAAATCGATTTGCTTTTCTCTGCCCAGTGTGATGTCTGATCACAGTATGTTATGTGTTGTATGATGATGATGATGATGATGATGATGATTCAATAGGAGGATGGGAAAACCCAATATCGACACCTAGTATTCTACCATCGAATAACACCGAATGCTTAACGTCACCATCCGACGGTCGAATCGCCATCAGCAGCGTTATATTCCCTCACTCCACATTAACACCGTGGAAAGGTTTAGAATTAAACCCAGGCTTTCGACAAGCGATCCAGTGGTTAGGAACTGAATGCCACCACCTCTCCTTCCTTGCTGACCAAGATTATGATGGTGATAGTTTTAAAAAATCACCAGTGGGACTCATACCAGCTAATCACGCAGTCAGATCATAGAGATTTGACGCCGTAACGGTCATTACTACCAGGTGCGCCCTAGAGAGGGGAAGTTTGGAGGAAGGAAGGAAGGAAGGAAGGAAGGAAGGAAGGAAGCAAGTCTGGTAGTTATGGCCTAGGCAGGAGTCGAATTCCTGACTGACAATGTGGTGTACTAATACTAGTAGTTCTTCATTGTAAGTACAGTACACCATATATTATTGTTTCCTCACAACAGCATTCATTACCTGCATGTGGCTAACTCCGGAAGTTGGCTCTAGTTATTCTAACCCAGTGATTGCTGGAGTTGAGGTAAACCACGAACAACCTATTCAGGAAATCCTGTTCTTTTCCACATCCTGACCAAAGTAGCGGCAGAATTCATTCATAAATGGAAGTATTGAGTTTTGGCCTAGCTGGCATTATTTTACTACACGAACCCTTCTAATAACTAGCAGACTACTATTGAGTAGTTCACTCCACCTGTGAGGGGGAAGTGACACAGTTGTCAGTCAGATATAAGTTGGGGTGGAACACTCTTCTACTGCCTGATCTGAAAACATTTCCTTCCAGTCACACATCTGAAGATGTGATCTGGTAATCATATTCTATTGCCATACTTATGCAATCCCAGGAAGATGTGAAAGTCAAAGCTGAACTGTCCAATTTCATGCGATGTTGAATTTCACTTGCGTCCGTCTCCTTGCCTGAATGGTCAGTGTCGAAGTATTTGGTTCAGAGGGTCTGGGTCAGATTCCTGGCTGGGTTGGGGATTTTAATCTTGTCTAGTTAATTTCCCTGACGCAGGGGTCGGGCGTTTGCTGTTTTTCCCAATACACTCCTCTCCTCTCCATACACCACATCACACCACACTGCCAACCACCACAGAAACACGCAATAATTAATGTAATCCCTCACATAACGTTGACGTCAAGAATGTTGTCCAGCCATAGCAAGCAAGTCCTTTTGTGCTATACAGCTAGCACCCGCGACCCCAACAGAGTAAGGCAAAAGCGGTGGAAGGCGATGCATTTCAGTTGCCTTTCCCTCATATTTCCAGTTTTTATTTCTTGATGGAGAGGGACAGGGCTGTTGTGGAGGGCATACGCGGATATACGCCGTATGCCCTCTCGTTGACTTCACCCATTAGAGTAAGCCTATGTCTTCTGATTTCTTGCGAATACATTACTACTCCTAAAATGTTTTCATTCCTTCCCTGAAGGGGGAGGCGGGCCTCTTAGTCGGTGACGCCGTCTCTCAGGCCGGGAGATTTGTTACGGTGAAGGAGATGTGCGAAGAAGGTGAGAGCGTTGGCGGCCGTGGCCTATTGTAGGATCTCTCCAGGCATTCGCCTCCGTGCAGGAGAATGGAAAATCACGAAAAACCATTCTCAGGGTAACTAACGGTGGGGACCAGCCCCTCTCCGTCTCCCGAATGCAGAGGCGTAGAGCCACGGCAACCCCTCCTCTGCTCGGTTGGTCGGTGGGAGTGCAGAGCTGTCGGACCAACCGAAGCCCACTCTGGAACCACTGACCCGCGGCGTATACCTTCTACTTTGGCTTCTTTTTTTAATTTCGCCATTCTGTCAGTGAGTTCTAACTCTTCAGCTACGCTCGTAATCGTGAACATCGAAAGTTCATCTTGATGAATAACATTATCAGCCATCACTTATTTAAGGTCAGCATTGTTTGTTGATGCCTTTGCTGGCAAGATGTAGTGTTTACAGTGCGCTATGTCTTCTGGTATGGGCTAGAATAAAATTGTTACTTTCATTGACCTGTCTCAGTCTCTTCCTTGGCTTTGACAATATGAAAGTGGCTGAGGTATGAGGAATGCTAGTAATGCCATTCCTTATGCAGCCAGTCCCTGCTATGAATGGTGTGAAAATGTCGCTCATAGGGTCGGTTGGTGTATGCATTTCAGTGGGCTTGGCAGACTGATGTGCAAATGCAACTTCTGGCTCGGTGAGGAAAGCAACGGGAAACTACCTCACTCCTCATTTCCCTAGTACGCCTCTTCAGTGACACCTAGGCCATCTATGACAGCTAATGGTGAACCTGTTGAGGATCCAACCAGCCTTCAGGCTGAATACCCAACATACATACATACATACATACATACATACATACATACATACATACATACATACATACATACATACATACATACATACATACTGTTCGTTCATACATTCAAATGCCTCACAAGTTGATCGATGTAAGCCTGAGAAATATATGAAGACGTGACTACAAAACCATTGTACTGCAACTTACACCAATTCAAGAGTTTGTTCCAGTGAAAAGTGCGATAGTAAATGAAAAGGAGCACTTTTGATTGTTCTATGATAAACAGCTGGAAGTAGGCTCAGTAGAAAACTACTGTGTAAGCAAATTAAGGTTTTCAGACTAGTGGATTCATAATGGATTTCTTCGCTGTCATAAAATGTCTTCTATATTTCTGATTTATGCTAAATTGAGGGAAATTTCTTGTAACTAGCTGTAACCCAAAATTCCCCTGTAGGTGGGGGCGGTAGAAAATAACACCCACGGTATCTCCTGCGACTAAAAGGGGCCCCAGGGATCTTCGTCTTCTGAGCGTCGGGTGGTGACCATCGGGCCCTTGGCTGAGTCCTGACATTGCTTCCACTTACCTGTGCCAGGCTCCTCACTTTCAACCGACCTCCCTTGGTCAACTCTTGTTCTTTTCCCACCCCGACGGTATTAAGTATCGAGGCCTAGGGAGTCTTTCATTTTCACGCCCTTCATGGCCCTTCGTTTGGCCGATACGTTCATTTTTCTAAGTGTCGGATCCCATCCATTTTTCTCTTTGATTAGTGTTATACAAAGGATGGTTGCCTACTTGTACTTCCGCTTAAAACAATGATCACCACCACCACCACCACCTGTAACCCATTTTTTTTAAAGCCAGGGTGTTCTTGCATCTGGGATTTGTCATGTCCTGTCTTTGAGTGTACCCTGTGAGAATTTTGGTACTACAGCGCTGGATAGGGAGTCTCGGTGGCTCAGGCGGCCTCTCACCGCTGGGTTCCGTGGTTCAGATCCCGGTCACTCCATTTGAGATTTGTTCTAAACAAAGCGGAAGCGGGGCAGGTTTTTCTTTGGTACTCCAGTTTTCCCTATCATCTTTCATTCCACCACCATTCTCTAGTAACATTTCATTTCATCTGTCAGTCATTAAGCATTGCCCCAGAGGAGTGTGGCATACTTCGGCAGCCGGTACAATTCCTATCCTCGCCACTAGATAGGGGCTACGTTCATTCCATTCCTGACCCAGTCTAATGACTAGAAACAGGTTGTAGATTTTCATTTCTTGCTTGATACAGTATTTTTGCATATGTCTCTTGGCATGGCAAAGTAAAAGCAAAGCCATCTTGGTAGAGACCTCGGAAAGTCCTTGCAGGAGTGGAAGGTAAAGGCTTCCACTTTTCGGTGGTAGTGGTAGTAGTCCGGCCGTCTTTGCTCCTGAGAATTAACCTGTAATTCATTTTAGGCGCAGGTTGAGTAACCTCCCTCTCCAAAAGTGGAAATCTCGTTTCTAAATGGTCGACTTCCTGAAGGGAAGTCTCACCAGTAACAGTATGGCAACTGTTGATGTAGGGTTGGTGCTAATAACGTTCAGAACACAACTCTTCCGTCTGCATGTTATGAAAGGTGTTACTCATAGGGCCCATCGCGCTACAATATCACTTTCTGGTCCGGTAAGGAAAGCAATGGCAAACTATCTCATTCCGCGTTATGCCTTGTGTACCTCATTATGGCTCTACCACATTTTCTTTTTCCTCTTATAACTTTGGTGGTGCTATTTGAGGATCTTCCAAATTGAGAGCTAGGGGGACGATCACGATACATTGCCTCTGCTTACTTGTACCAGTTTCCTTTCATGTTGGAATTGTGGCTTAAACAGTAAAAACAAGATACATTTGAGAGGCTTTGAACAATCCTCTCTTATCTTCCGGGATCTTACGGCTTGTGCTCCCCTCCGTGGGTAGGGGCGGTAGAATAACACACACGGTACCCCCATCTGTCATAAGAGGTGACTAAAACGGGCCCCAGGGGCTATGAACATGAGAGCGTGGGTTGGCGACCACGGGACCCTTAGCTGAGTCATGACATTGCTTCCACTTACTTGTGCCAGGCTCCTCACTTTCATCTATCCTATCCGACCTCCCTTGGTCAACTCGTGTTCTTTTCCAACCCCGACGGTATTACAGCATTTGAGCCATAAGGAGTCTTCCATTTTCACGCCCTTTGTGACCCTTGTCTTTCTTTGCCGATACCTTCATTTTTCGAAGTGTCGGACCCCTTCCATTTTTTCTCTCTGATTAGTGTTGTATAGAGGATGGTTGTCTAGTTGTACTTCCCCTTAAAACAATAATCACCACCACCACCTCATGGCTTGTATGATATTCGTAACGATCACAGAGTCTTTATCTGAGTGCTACTAACATGCTCCCAGCTTCTCTTGCTTTTCCCAACAAATTTGCTATTTTGTTCTCCTCTGATCGCATCAACATAGATGATAGAATGTTGGAAGCTTTCGGTCGTCTTTCCCATCTTTAATGTTTTATCTCTCTCAAAACAACCAAGAACTGTCAAATTTTTCCTTGTGGGTGGGTGGATGGGAGGGCATTTGAATATTACTCTACCTGTCGTAAGAGGCGACTGAAAGACGAAGATCTCTACTCGGGAGAGTAGGTTGGCGACTATGGATCCACAAGCTGAACCTTACATTACCACTTATCTGTACCAGGATCGTCACTTTCATCTTTCCTATCCGACCTCCACTGGTCATCTTTTGTTATCTTCCGGCCCCGATGGAATCAGATATCCGAGACCTACGATGCCTTTCATTTTTATGCCCTTCTGCAGAAATTAACATATTTTTATGAACGATTATTTTATTTGGATGCTAGGCTAATACGTTCTTTTAGTTTGTTTTCAGTTATGTTAGCTTTATAAATTCGTATTATTAACGGTGTGCAAGAGTGGATAAAATACGGCTGGTACCAGCCCTTAAACAGATAAATACAGTATATCTGCCTATTTAGAAGCAAACTTAACTCAAATGCTAAAAGGACCAGCTGACATAAAAATCAAAATTACACAAATAAAAAATTCGTTAAACTACAAAAGGATGTTTCTCACAAAGAGATCAAAAATAATTTTGCAAAATATTATGTCTGAAATGTTGCTTTGTCCGGCTCATTATTATTATTATTATATTATTATTATTATTATTATTATTATTATTATTATTATTATTATTATTATTATTATTATTATTATTATTATGTCCGCTTCTGTGGTGTAGTGGTTAGCGTGATTAGCTGCCACCTTTGGAGGCCCGGATTCGATTCCTGGCTATGCCACGAAATTTGAAAAGCCGTACGAGGACTGGAACAGGATTCACTCAGCATCTGAAGGTCAACTGAGTAGAGGGGGGTTCTATTCCCACCACAGCCATCTTCGAGGTGGTTTTCCGTGGTTTCCCACTTCTCCTCCAGGCAAATGTCGGGATGGTACCTAAATTTAGGCCACGGCCGCTTCCTTCCCTCTTCCTTGTCTATCTCTTCCGATCTTCGCATCTTCCCCTCCCCACCCCCCTACAAGACCCCTGTTCACCATAGCAGGTGAGACCGCCTGGGAGAAATACTGGTCCTCCTTCCCAGTAATATCCCCGATCCGAAGTCTCACGCTCCAGGACACTGTCGTTGAGGCGCTAGAGGTGGGATCCCTCGCTGAGTCCGAGGGAAAAACCTACCGTGGAGAGTAAACAGATTAAGAAACAAAGAAAATATTATTATTATTATTATTATTATTATTATTATTATTATTATTATTATTATTATTATTATTATCATCATCATCATTATTATTTTATTTTTATTATTATTATCTGTTTTACGTCGCATCGACACAGAGAAGTGTTATGGCGACGATGGGAGAGGACACGGCTAGGACTGGGAAGGAAGCGACCGTGGTCTTAATTTAGATAGCCTATATATCCATATTTGCCTTGAAAATGGGAAACCACGGGAAACCATGTACAGCGTTGCCGACATTGGGGTTGGAACCCACCATTTCCTGAATGAAAGCCCTCAGCTACGTGATGCGAACTGCGTAGCCAAATCGCTCGGCAAAGCATGTACAGTTTATTGTCACATGAGGTAGAAAAGATTCGTTTTCTGTCCACTGTTATAGAGGGGATGAAGGAAGGTAAGAGTGGAAGAGGAAGACTACAGTAACATGGGACTATTCGTCTCCTCGGCATCTCTCTTCCAATCTTGGGATTCAGAATATGAATAATAATAATAATAATAATCGTATGGCCTCAGCTACCGTGTGCAGACATTTCAATTTGACGCCATCTGGCTGTCTGCTCGTCAATTTCGACGTTCCGTTTTACTCTAGGCCCCCACTAGATGGCAGACCGAGTACACCGAAACTCTCTTGGGCGTCTATGGCTGAGATTTAATGAATTTTGTCGGGTAAACACCAAATGTGTCACCAGAGATCTTTTACATGCCGACATCGTACGACATGGAGTGTCGAATGGACTTTTTTCCGCCCTTCAAAAATCCGACTACCTCTGCCGGGTTTGAACCCGCTATCTTGGGATCCGAAGGCCGACACTCTACCGCTGATCCACAGAGGCAGCTAGAATAAACCCCTGTGAAACACGTGGACATGTTCTGTCATATTAACGTATTTAAGGGGCACTTTACCTTGATTATTTTCAACTTTATTAGGTCGGTAGGGGCTGCCTGGCTGAAGGGGTAAAGGCGTGCTCGGTTCACCCAGAAGGACTTGGATTTGATTCCCTGTCAGGAAGTGGAAAATTTAAGAAATAAGATTTCCCCTTTAGGAGGTGCACATGGCCCTGAGGTTCCCTCAGCATACACCAAAAATGAGTACCAAGTTAATTCCTGGGTGCAAAGGCGGCCGGGCGTAAAGCTAACCACTCTACCCCACCAAGTGCCGAGGTTAGTTGTAGTGGAAGTCTTTACCTTCCATCCCTCCAAGGGCCTTCATGGCCTGGACGGCGATGACTTTTTTCTTCGGTCGGTAAACAGTGTTCGGAATTTTATGGCATGTATATTTCTATCCTGGTCTCCTATTAACTTAAGTAAAATTAAACACATTTCTAACATTTATGAACAAGATGACATGGTTCTTATCAGTCTAATGAATACATAGTTTGCTTTATTTTATCATGAAGTCATTGTTAATCCAAGAATAGTACAAACGCATATTTAATGTCATACGGTATTATAATAGTTTTAACCCTTCTTCAAGTATTTACGTGTTTTGTGCCGAGCTTGCCAAATGATTTTATTGCTGTGGATTTTTTCTTTTCATTTCTTTTGAAATATTATGTGGGTAAATGAAGTTTGGAGGTAGCATGTTTCACGAATTGTCAAGACAGAACAAAATAATGTTAGGAATGTGGCCAGACTGTTGTTGGTCTTCTAAGATAATTTTGGAAAATATTTCATTTCTTTTGCATCATTTACAAGTTTTGTCATATTTATTGGTATTGTTAGGGCATAAGTGCATGCATGAATATTTCCAGAGAGTTTAGGTTAAAGAAATACTAGCCCTAGTCATAAACATCTAAACCGTAGTAATCATATTTCGTTGTATTGCAAAGGCTAAATTTTGTGTATTCTTCTTCTTCTTCTACAGCTTTTCGCGAGTGCGAACTATGTCACACATATGGATTTGGCCCTGTTTTAATAATAATAATAATAATAATAATAATAATAATAATAATAATAATAATAATAATAATGGTCTCAGCTACCGTGTGCAGACATTTCGATTTGACGCCATCTGGCTGTCTGCTCGTCAATTTCGACGTTCAGTTTTACTCTAGGCCCACTAGATGGCAGACTGAGTAAACCGGATCTCTCTTGGGCGTCTGTGGCTGAGATTTAATGAATTTTGTCGGGTAAATACCAAATATATAACCAGAGATCTTTTACACGCCGACATCGTACGACATGGAGTATCGAATTGACTTTTTTCCGCCCTTCAAAAATCCGACTACCTCTGCCGGGTTTGAACCCGCTATCTTGGGATCCGGAGGCCGACACTCTACCACGGATCCACAGAGGCAGCTTTATGGCTTTACGTTCCACTAACTACTTTTACGGTTTTCGGAGACACCGAGGTACTGGAATGTTGTCCCGCAAGAGTTCTTTCACGTGCCCATAAATCTTTCGACACGAGGCTGACATACAACCGGATTGAGCCAGGATCAAACCTGCCAAGTTGGGGTCAGAAGGCCAGCACCTCAACAGTCTGAGCCACTCAGCCCAGCGGCCCTGTTTTACAGTCCGATGCACATCCTAACGCCAACCCTGTATGGAGGGATGTAATCACTATTCCGTGTTTCTGTGGTGGTTGGTAGTGTTGTGTGTTGACTGTATATGAAGAGAAGACTGTTGGGACAAGCACAGACACCCAGTCGCCGATCCAGAATAATTAATCAGAACCTGTGACCCTCTGAACCGAAGGTCTCAACGCTGACCATTCAGCGAAGGAGTCGGACTTGTTTTTAAATATTAACTATTTATAAACCGTTTTACTTCATACGCGTAAAATATTCTTCTTTGCTGTGTTATTCTTTCCCTCAGTTCTTATATTGGCATGTAAAAAGCGTCAACAGGCACACGTGTAGAAGTGATTATCGAGGTGAATCAACAGCTCTTTATGTACACGTGGAACTGTAGGCGAACACGTGCCGTTTACGTAAACTGATCTTCTCTCTGAGTACATAACCCACTTACTTGAAGATGCAGTGTCGCTGAATAAACGTCTATATTCCATTTCAGATAATAAGGAGAATAATCCCTCTCTGATGTCTAAGCTTGCAGTTATCCCTCCTTGCCTTTCAACTGTAACGATGTGATTGAGAGATTTTCTATTCTTGGAATTTACACATTACACCATTAACCCTTTATACACCGATGGTTAAATCATTTCCCACCCTTGTTAGTTATTCGTACTATTTACATCACTCAGACTGGTCAGAAAGCAAATGACTTTTACAAAATCGTGACTTAGTAACAACGAAAGGTACCAGAGTAAGTACTGTATATATTGTTACGAATTAAAAAGCGTCTGCTTTATTACTTTAATTTATTTCAGGATGACCCAATAAATGCACACACACACACACACACACACACACACACACACACACACACACACACACATACAGTATTCTAATCAACCATGAATGACCACACTTACATTTTTTTCTTTTCTTTTTTTTTTTTTTTTTGATAGTTGCTTTATGTCGCACCGACACAGATAGGTCTTATGGCGACGATACCACACTTACAAATTGCTGTCTCTTTACAAGTCTCTCTTCCTCATGGCACAGCAGGCGGTCCACCGCGTTACTATTATCTGGGGATGGTTAATCCATACTTTCGCTTCCCCAAGTCCAGTCACCTCATAGAGCGGCTGTGTGTCGAGCGCTAGATTTGAACACAGGGCTACGGGCTACACAACCCACGATGACTATTGCCTGGTTCGACTCCAGAGACAGTCCAGTAATCCACAGAGTCACTTGCAGTGAATAACTAAACAGCAACAGCTCAACAGTATTCAGCAGCAGGACGATACTCACAACAGCGAATATTAACGCAGGTCCAATTACCCTCACACTCACGATAACTGTCGCAATCGCTGATTCATGGTAGACTTTCGTCTACAGAAGTGCGCGCACACACACACACACACACACAGTAATCTCAGGTAGCAAAAAGTCTTCCATTCCGCACGCCGTCTTCGGTACAGCTACTCTCTGGGCACTCCGACACAACCACAGCCCTTTGTTCAGACCTCGGTGGGACACTAGCGACAGCCAACAACTCTGCTGCCCTCAGCCCAGCCACAGAACCTCAACACACTGAGTCTCACACTGACTCCACCACAGAGTCCAACACTGACCCCAAGTCCAGCACCAACTCTGACTCCACCGCGAGGCCCAACACTGACTAGGCTAGCCTCACTTGGGTGATGTGAACAAGAATATTCGCGATGTGGCCAGAGACGGAATATTCTCGTTGTACCTCCAAGAAACTTACAGGTAAACCAGCCGACGAGATCAATATACGGAAATGCAAGCAATGCCCTCCAGGCCGGCTGGGAGCTCCCCGGTCGGCTGACTCAGTAGTAGTCCCTTGCAAGAAGTACAGGGCTGCTACGTAACAATATTATTATTATTTAAACACGGTGACTGGTTTTCTACCATAAATAATGGTTAACTGTAGCTGTTGTGTTTGACACATGCCTGTCGCTTTCTGGGGCACTCTAAGTCACAGATTTGCCATGAAAGTGAGATAAAGTGTAATGTTATTGATTTTACGTCCCAATAACTACTTCTGTGATTTTCAGAGACACCGAAGCGCCGGGATTATGTTCCGTAGGAATTTATTTTCTCGTGCTGTTAAATCTGCAGGCAAGAGGATGGCAATTTTGAGAACTTGAAATGCCAATTCACAACACTACGTTTTATTTTATTTATTTTTTCGAGAAAATTTTATATTCTAAGTTCAGTCCGTCAGCGATTCCGCTGGTGGGATCCTCAACAGCTCTGCCATCAACGGTCATAGATGGCCTAGGCATCACTGAAGAGGCGTACTAGGGAAATGAGGAGTGAGGTAGTTTCCCGTTGCTTTCCTCACCGGGCCAGAGTTGCTATTACATATCAGTCTGCCAAGCCCACTGAAATGCATACACCAACTGACCCTATGAGCAACATTTTCACACCATTCATAGCAGGGACTGGCTGCATAAGGATTGGCATTACTAGCATCGCTCATACCTCAGTCACTTTCATATTGTCAAAGCCAAGGATAAGACCGAGACAAATCCAGCGATTACGGAGCTTGAACGCTAATCACTCGACCGTCGCCATCTCGTGCTCGGGACCGCAACGCACCGGTACATATTCGACGCGAAAATTCTCTTGCGATTTTCTCGAAAACGCCTTACTATTCGCACATTATCTTGTCCTAATGGACTACTAAAAGTATACAAAGTTTGAAGATAATCCGTGATCCGAACGTCGTGGTCTCCCCTTGTTAAACATGTGTCGTGCGCTACACTGTGCTCTGGTCCTCCGCGAGTACTTGCAGTTTTAAGCGGAGGGGATCGGTAGTGCGCTCTACCGCTACAACCGGATTACTCATCGGCATTACTCGCTCGGTTCCCAGCTCTAAAAAGAAACTATATAAGCTAGTAATTCGTAAACAACTGGGCTTTTTGACTCTGGGAGTTTTGACTGTGTTGGCCGGAGGCCCTGTCGCCCAGCGGACTGATAGTTAGACGGCCAGGGAGACCTGAAAAGGGTGGTGGTATAGTTTGAATAGAGCCGCAAGTACGTAGTTCAAGTATTAGCAAATTAGAGGAACAATAATCTCTTGAACTGAGTGTGATTCTTTAGTGAACGATCACAGGGGTTTTCCACGCCAGTAGTCAATTAGGTGTTGAACTTAATTAATATAAGCCAGCAATATTATTCTTAATCAGGGGAGTACCGCCTCGCCACCAAAGTAACGGTTTCCAGGGACGTCAACGTAGAAAAAGAAGAAAAGAAGAGAGAAGACCTCAGCTGTACGGAGATCGGCTCCATCCCGTAGTTAAGTATTCAATCAGTGAATATATGTACACTGACTTAGCAAATGTCATGGGATAGTCACCTAATAGCGTGTGGGGCCTCCTCTGGCCCTGCGAACTGCAATGAGACGCTGTGGAAGTGAGTCGACAAGTCCCTGTAGTCCTCTGGACGCAGCTGACACCAAATCATTTGCAGAATGGCCGTCAATGCTGGTCTGTTCGTGGGTGCAGGATCCATGGCACGGAGCCTGCGTTCCAGGACATTCCAGATATGCTCGATAGGGTTCATGTCGGGGCCCCTGGGTGGCCATGGCAGTCGTTGGACCTCCGCTACATGTTCCTGGAACCATTCCCGGGCGACGTGGGAGCGATGTGGCGGCGCGTTATCATCTTGAAACACCGCAGAATCGTCTGGGTGCTGGAATGCAAAAAATGGGTGGAGATGGTCTCCGAGCAGCTCAACATACCGCGTACCATTAAAGTCTCTTCCAGAACAACTAGGGGGCCCATTCCTTACCAGGAAAATGCACCCCAGACCATAACAGAGACACCAGCGCCCTGGACCACACCTTCGAGGCAGGCAGGATCCATCGCTTCATGTGGTCTGCGCCATACACGGTGCCTCCCATCGACATGGTGCAGTTGAAATCGTGATTCGTCCGACCATATCACGTTACGCCATTGTTCCAGTGTCCATCCCTGGTGACTGGCGACAAATGCGCGTCGTTGTGCCCGATGACGTTGGGTTAACAGTGGCACCCGTGTGCGGCGCCGGCTCACATACCCCATAGAACCCATGTTCCTACGGATTGTCCACTGGGAGACGTGTCTAGCACGGCCTGTGTTGAATTGAGCCGTGATTTATTGCACGGTTGCCAGTCTGTCACTATTGACAATCCATCTTAGATGTCGCCGGTCACGGTCATCGAGGGTGGCTGGACGGCCGGTCGTTCGTCTGTTGTTGATGGTGACACCCGCATTCAACCATTCACGATACACCCTGGACACGGTTGATCGTGTGAAGCCGAATTCCCGCACCACTTCCGAAATCGCACTTCCCATCCGTCGGGCACCGACCACCATACCCAGTTCGAACGGTGTCAGCTTACGACGACGTTCCATATTACACCTGTCACATGCACAGCCACTGCTCACAAGGTCTCCTATACAACTGCCGCTGGCACAGGAGGCGTGTGGTGCGCAGACAACACACCTGCGCATCACTGCTCCGCTATCCCATGACATTTGCTCAGTCAGTGTATATTCCCGTGTGTAATATACAGACTTAAAAGACAGAAAGATCTGAAGTTAAAAGAGAATATTCAGGAGTTAATGGTGTCAGAGTACATAGTGTCAGAAGTGTAAATGATTGTGTATATTTGTATATATTTATGTATAATCATGGGTCTTAGAATATAAGTGAAATTCAATCTTTGTCAATCTGATTATACGCTCCCAAGTCCCTAGTCTGCCAAATCCGTAGGATATGACACTTTGCTCGGCCCTACATGTAATTATCTGAGGTCTGCTTGTGACAAATTCTTCCCTCTGGTTCCCTTTCAGTCCTGGTGGTATTCAGTTTCTGAAACCCTTAGAATATTCCATTTTCCCTCCTTTCTTGATCCTCTCCTTCCTTAAGCTAATGCATTTGTCTTCTTCTTTCCTGGTTTTTCCTCAATTATTACGAGTCGACATTGCATGTGGATGAAGTCAAGTTTAACGGTCGGATACCCTAAATGACTTCAGTCCTGTGTGGAGGGATGTACTCGAATATTACGTGTTTCTTGGTGGTTAGTAGTGTAATATGTACTCGTATATGAAAAGGTATGTATTGAGACGAACACGAACACCCGATCCCCGAGAAAAATCCCTAGCCTAGTTTGGAATCGAAGCCAGAACGCCATGAACCGGACATCGCTACCGATGACTGCTCAGACATGGTTAAAACCCCTGGTCAGACCGGGAAGCGAACCCAGAATCCACTAAACTGAAATCCGCTTCACTGACCACTCAACCAAGTTATCGGACATTGTTCTTCTTATTACTGTTAAGTGAGGATGGTTACCCAGTTGCACTTTATCTTAAAACAAGAATCACCACTACACCCTTGAGTCAGTGGAATTAAATGTACGCCGGCAAAATCACTGGTGTGACCGGTAATCGAACCCAGAATCCGCTGAACCGAAAGTCGCTACGATGAACACTCAGACATGGTTTTGGATATTGCTCCTGTGATGAGCGTTAAGAAGGGCTGATATATGACGTTGTATACCTCTACTACCATCAATAACATGAATTATCTGGGATCTATATATTTAAAATATTGATTGAATTAAGATTGAAAATTGGTCTGAAGTTCATCGTTATTCCTAGAATAACTCCTACTTCCAGGAGAATTCACAGTAGAGGTGGATGATCAGGGAATGATCAAAGGAACTGGTGATCTAGATAGAGAGCTCGTATCATGTGGTATTGAGAGTCGTTCATCCCGCATAACCGCTACATTAGCACCGAACAGAAGCTGGGGCTATTGTCCATCTGCTGCACTTCCTGTTGTCCCCTCCCGCTTGTCCCACAATATATAGCAAGCTTATTTCAATCTTTTTTCTACTTGGTTTCTTGTGAATGGGCACTTGTTGGCCAAGAAGGACTTGACAAAGAAAAGAAAGAAATATATAAAGAAGAGGATTGGAACGACTTTTCCTTCACAAACACTTTTTAAGGAATAAGCTACATCCAATACAACTTGATACAGAAGGTTCAAAAGTCTTGAACACGTTTCTTTATCAATTGAGCCTCAGGTTGGCTACTTTAGTACTTGACACAGACGGAATCGTTAGATGTCTGGCACTCTTGCTCTTTCTGCGATTTCGCTTTCACGATTTCCACCTGCTTTCTGGTGACAACATAAAAATGTATTGTAATTTCTCTCAACATCTACCATCAATAACTTCTTCTTCTTCTGATTCTTCCCTTTTCCACGCATTGGTGAGGTTACGTGAGTGAACTGCGTTGCACATAGAGAATTGGTCCTGTTTTAAGACCGGATGCCCTTCCTGGCACCAACTTAGGGATGATTCTCTACTGCGCGGTGGTAGCGATTACTGTTTTGATGATGCTTGTTGTTTAAAGGGGCCTAATATCTAAGGTCATCTGCCCCGATTACTGTTTTAATAGGAAGTAGATCTGTGAAACTATCCTCTCTTAAGTCTAATCAAAGGAAAAATGGATGAAGTCCGACGCTTAAAGAATGTAACTTATCGGTAGAAGAAAAGGAAAAGTCACGAAGGTCGTGATAGTGAAAGACTCCGTACGCCTCGAGATCAAAAGAGAACAAGAGTTGTCCAATGGGGGTCGATTAAAATGTTTGAAAGTGAGGGCCTTGGTATAAGGAAAGTGGAAACTGTGCCAGAATCAGTTAGGGAACCCGTGGTGACCAATGCACGCTATATATGTAATGTATGTGGAGGGGTAATTCACTGTGATGGGTGGTATAATGTGGCGCGTTGTGCGTATATAAAGAGGAGTGTTTTGGGACTAATACAAACACCCCCTACCCGAGTAATTGCTTTCGGTAATTGAACCGAGGACCCTCTGAACCGAAAGCTAGAAAAACAACAGATAGGGAATCTACCACCTGGGCGAGTGTCCTAAATGCAGATCAGTAGGCCTAGTGATTGACTGAAGCCTCGACTCTGACAATTCAGCTAGGGAGCCGGACCATCTACCACCTTTGACTAATTGTCTTTGTGTTTCATTGTATTATTTTAGTAATCTGTGACATCGTGATCATCATCCCCATGGGCTCACAACATCTGGGATATGGGTTGCGACTTTAGTCATATTGCTTCAATTTATTGATGTCAGAACACTAATTTTCCATTTTTTCTTATATCTTCTCTCCGCCTGTTCGTTTCTCGACGCACATGGTATTAGACTACGAGGCCCATGGAGTATTTCATTTCGTGGCTTTTATAGCACTTCTGTTTTTACATCCAATACAACATGATACAACTTGTCTTCCTCTATTAATGTTAGAGATCGCGATAACCTCTTTGGTTTGCCCTCTAAACATCTAAAGCATCAAACATCTCACAACCACAACTTTTTTTTTGCTAGTTGTTTTACGTCGCACCGACACAGATAGGTCTTACGGCGACGATGGGACAGGAAAGGGCTAGGAGTGGGAAGGAAGCGGCCGTGGCCTTAATTAAGGTACAGCCCCACCATTTGCCTGGTGTGAAAATGGGAAACCACGGAAAACCATTTTCAGGGCTGCCGACAGTGGGGTTCGAACCCACTATCTCCCGAATACTGGATACTGGCCGCACTTAAGCGACTGCAGCTATCGAGCTCGGTACAACCACAACTACCATGTCATATGAATCCAACGTCTTATGTCGTGTTACTGCATGTGGCAACATTGCCCAACTATCAAACCGCAGGATTACTGTAAGTCGATGGCAAACCAACCCACAATCCCTTCAGACGTTATGTTTTCCGCAATGCAAACACCCACACATGTACTTCAGTTAAATAATGTTAATTACTGTATCATTGGTTTTAAGTCTCACTAACTACTTTTGTTTACAGTTTTTCGAAGACTTCGAAGTGGCAGAATTCTGTCTTACAATAGTTCTCACTATAACCGAGCAAGTGGTTGTGCGGTTTGGGTCACGTAGCTATCAACTTGCATTCGGGAGATAGTCGGTTCGAACCTCAATATCGGTTAAGACCACGGTCACTTCCTTCGCACTCCTAGCCCTTTTCTATCCCACCGTCGCCATAAGACCTATCTGCGTCGGTGCAACGTAAGATGGTAAATGTGGGAACCTACATTAAATTTTCAGTCTATTTAGGAAATCTGATAGTCGGTTTTTTTATTTTTTTTATTTTTTTTTTATTTTTTGCTAGTTGCTTTACGTCGCACTGACACAGATAGGTCTTATTGCGACGATGAGAGAGGAAAGGCCTAGTAATGGGAAGGAAGCGGCCGTGGCCTTCATTAAGGTACAGCCCCAGCATTTGCCTGGTGTGAAAATGGGAAACCACAGAAAAACATCTTCAGGGCTGCCGACAGTGGGGTTCGAACCCACTATCTCCCGGATGCGAGCTCACAGCTGCGCGCTCCTAACCGCACGGCCAACTCGGCCGGTCGGTGTTATTACAGTCCAATCTGAATGTTTCCAATTCCCATCAGTTATGACGTCCTTCACATCTACGACTGGTGCCGATAAATACAATATTTTCATGGAATGTCATTAATTCATTTCCGTTTTGTTGCCTCTTTTTTTTTTTTGCTAGGGGCTTTACGTCGCACCGACACAGATAGGTCTTATGGCGACGATGGGATAGGAAAGGCTTAGGAGTTGGAAGGAAGCGGCCGTGGCCTTAATTAAGGTACAGCCCCAGCATTTGCCTGGTGTGAAAATGGGAAAACATGGAAAACTATTTTCAGGGCTGCCGATAGTGGGATTCGAACCTACTATCTCCCGGATGCAAGCTCACAGCCGCGCGCCTCTACGCGCACGGCCAACTCGCCCGGTGCCTCTTTTTTAGGGAACGAAAATGTGGAAACAATTCAACCCATTATAATTCGATTTGCAGCATGGTACATAGTATTTCCCGAGCCTCTGAAAATGTTTAAAAAGTATTAGTTTAGAAAAGTTTACGAAAAGGGCTGATAGAATCCTCAACAGCAACGCTATCAACTGTCAAACATGGTCTACACGTCATTAAGAAGGCGCACAAGGGAATGAGGTTGAAGTACTTTCCTGTTGCTTTCTTTTTTATTATTTACAAGTTGCTTTCCGTCGCACCGACGCAGATGGGTCTTATGGCGACGATGGGACAGGAAAGGGCTAGGAGTGGGAGGGAAGCGGCCGTGGCCTTAATTAAGGCACAGCCCCTGTATTTGCCTGGTGTGAAAATGGGAAACCATGGAATACCATATTCAGGGCTGCCGACAGTAAGGTTCGAACTCACTAGGTCCGGAATACTAGATACTGTCCGCACTTAAGCGATTGCAGCTATCAAACTCGGTGTGCTTTCTTCACTAAACCAGAAGTTGCTATTACATATCAGTCTGCCAAGCCCCATGACATGCATGCACCAGCCGACCCTATGAGTGATATTTTCACACCATTCATAACAGGGACTGACTGCATAAGGAATGACATCACTACCATCGCTCTGTACTGTATAGCATAGAAGGTGTGTCAAAGTACGGTGCGTGGACCGATATCTTAATTGCTACGTGTGGTAACACTGCGTGCAAGGGCATGTGAATAGAGAGACATCTCGAGAAGCATTGAACAGACGCGGCTGAAGCAGGTCAGTCTGCTGCGGCCAGTCGAATGTAGTGGGTGACAAGACTCGTATCATAGTGCAAAGGAACAACGCATAAACATCAAGTTTTGTTACAAATTAGGATAAACGGCGACGGAAACGCATGCAATGTTGGTGAAGGTGTACGGAACAGAAGCAGTAAGCAGGAAGTGTGTTTACGACTGGTACACGCGTGCAAAGAAATGGTGTTCCGATATAAATACAGCCTGGCGTCCCCCCACCTCCTCGCTTAACGCATTGCTGCAGGTAGACAGCTCGCTACAAGACCTTGTCGTAATTGAAATGGACACAGTGGTGGATGTACTCGTATAGCAATACATACACTGCGCCTTCAGCACTACCCCTTCACTCCTTCTCCTCCTTTTCGATACTGGAGTGGCCTTCAACACTACCCCTTCACTCCCTCCCCTTCTTTTCGGTACTGGAGTGGCCTTCAACACTACCCCTTCACTCCATCCCCTCCTTTTCATTACTTGAGTGGAGCAGTGTTAATTGTTTATGTTGGGACACTATTTCTGTGCACGCGTGTACAAACGCTTTGGGGATGGACAGGAAACTCTAGACGATGCGCCACGTCCGGGTCGACTGTCAACAAGCAGAAGTGCAGGGAACATCGAGCAAGTGCAACAGATGTTGCACAGCATCGCGACTGTCCCTCAGAAGGACGTCAGAGGAATTAGGGATTAGCAAGTACAGTCTGAATACCATCATTCACAACAATGTGGGTAAGCGGAAGATCTGTTCTGCATTTTGCCACGCACACTGACTGACGAGCAGAAGACAACACGGATGGAAATTTCTGGATATTTCATTGATACGTGTGACCGAGGTCCATCATTTCTGAAAACCATCATCACAGGCGATGTGTATTGCTGCTACCAGTTTGATACGGAGATCAAGCGACAATCAATCGCATGGTGTTAACTGGGTTCTCCAAAAAGAGTCAACTCCTAAATTCTAGGTCACTTTTTCGACACTAATGACATGATCCAGCAGGAATTCTTACCGGAGAGTCAAACTGTCAACACCCCCCCCATTCACGGTTGCTGCTACGGATCCGGCTTACTTGTACAGGACTGGAGAGTGAAGTCTCATCCACCATACTATCCGCCCGCACAATGCGATCCGTGTTTGCTACTTGTTGGCTAAGCGGCGTGTAAGTGTTCTTGAACATACACTGTACTTTCCGGATCTGGCGCCTGCAGACTTCCTTTTGTTTTCCCGCCTCAAGAGAATCCTGAAAGGCACACACTGTGCTGACATATCGGACATCCAAACACGTGTTACAGTGCTTCCATCGATTCCAAAAGACGCCTTCACTGCTAGTTTCCAGCAGCTGCATACACGTTATTAAAAGTCTGTTGTGACCAATGGAGAGAACTTTGAAGGCGACTAAAGGTATTTTATTTATAATTCTGTTTTCTCTGTGTTATGGTGTCATTCAGCGTACATTTTAGGCGCACCTTGTATGTGAAATACCTATTCCAATAGCTTTCAGCAGGTCTTGTTGAACCACGAGCACCAAAATAATCACTAAAACCTCATTTTAGTTGCGACCTAATTCAATAAATCGCTAACACAAGCCTAAGTACCAGGTGATTTGCATTCCAGTAGAGTTTACCTCTCACGTACCTCTGCTATCTAGTTTACATCAGACGGTGGAACCGGCCCCTAGTCAATGAAAGAGTGCCCGTCTATGTTTTTAAAATGAAAACATTGACTACAAATTGCCCTGCAGTTCTGCCGATAGGCCTAACTCCTCTAACATAATAGAACTATGTACGTTTATAGGCAAAGTGTGTATTGGACAAATGAATGTGGGTAGGCCTATATTAAAGAGTAAGACAGCCTGGCTGAGTGGCTCAGACGGTTGAGGCGCTGGCCTCCTGAACCCAACTTGGCAGGTTCGATCCTGGCTCAGTCCGGTGGTATTTGAAGGTACTCTAAATACGTCAGCCCCGTGTCGATAGATTTACTGGTACGTAAAAGAAGTCCTGCGGGACTAAATTCTGACACCTCGGCGTCTCCGAAAACATTAAAAGTAGTTAGGGGGACGTAAAACTATTATTTTTATTATTATTATTTTTATTATTTTTTATTTTTATTATTTCCGATGTGGCCTTCTAAGGACCATGTTCCAATTTCAAATCAGTTCTTCATACTGTGTTGTTTTCTCTTCCGCTCCTTCCAATATTCTTTCATCCTTTCACTATGCTGTTTCCTTCTGTCCTCGGACCACTTCGCACCAGGCTTCTTGTTCAATCTTCCTCGGAACCTTCCATACTTACTACCCTCTTTCTAATAATTTCTCTGTCCAGATATATTATTTCTTTCTAAATCTTTCCTTACTTTTTGAATCCAGCTAGTTGTTGCCTTTTTGTCCCAAAGGTACTTGAAAATCCTTTTTGTTAATCTGGAATCATCCATTCTGTAAATATGCCGAAGAATTGCAATCTCCTTTTTCTTATGGTTTCTGTTATGTTTTCTATGTTCCTGTATATTTCATCGTTGCAATTCAGCTAGCGAGGTGAACGGACGTAGTGCTGAACGTGCGGGAAGTATAGGAGTGCGCGAACATGGGAGTTACAATCGAACAATACAGATGTGCTATAGGCAGATGGCAGGCCCGAAGCAGGGTGAAGTCGTTACAAACGGTGAAAAACGATCTCAACATCACTTATACAGTAGTGTCATTAGTGGTGGTGATGGTGCTATTAGTGATTGGCGGAGTGGAGATGAATCCCGGCCCTGGACTGACATGGGAAGATATTGAGAAGATCAAAGAGGCCATGCAAGAATGCCATGCAGAAAAGACCAAAGAAATGTTACTGGAACAGAAAAATAAATTCAAAGACTTGAAATCATTTATACAAACAGAACTGAAGGATATTAAAGAGAGTGTATCACAAAATAAAAATTAAATATGTGGCATGAAGACGAAAACACTGGAGCTAGAAGAAAAATTAAGGAAACTCGAGGAAAAAAAAAAACACGGTCGAAAGAAGATAGGAAGAAAAACATAATAATCTACGGATTGGCAGAACCAGTAAGAGAGAACTTTAATGACTTGATAGATAGAATACTTTCTCTAATCAGAGAGAGTTTGAAAATAGAGTGCAACGAGAGTGATATTGAGAACGCCTTTAGAGTAGGAAGAAATATGGGGAAAAGACCAGTAAAAGTCTGCATGGTATCTGGTTTGAAGGCTCGAAAAGTTTTGGAAAACACGAGAAACCTGAAAGGCACGAAGATATGGATCAAGAAAGATCTCGACAAGGAAGAAATGGAGAATGTACGAACACTACGTTTCCATCAAGGAAAAGCTAGGCATTCGGGACTAAAAGCCTTTATACGTGGAAACAGACTCATAATATCGGCCGATTCGTGGAGCAGGACATGGACAGTTGGTCAGCTCCGTGAGCTAGGATATTGCCCTGATACGTCAGCTAAGCGGAAGAACAACAGTCCAGTGAGTGAAGCCAGCACTCCTGAGTCAACAGGTACGTGTGCAAACCTACCAAGCAGGGACAATGAACTGGATGTTGTGACGACAGAAACAAGACATCACCAACCCAGGAGATCAACCCAAGAAGAAGAAGTGGTTCAGAAAAAGCAAGACACCGCAGGGAGAAAAGAAGAAAAGAAACGTAAACCAGCGTTAAATTTAAAGGACATATGGGCAAAGAAAGGATTGACAAGGTCTCAAGAAGCTAGAGGGTTAGAGGAGGAAATAATTAGCTCCCCAAGTGGATCTATTATACAATTAGAAAAAGCCCGAATAACGAGAAGCAAGGCCCTGGTAGCATCAGATATACCTATGAACAAATAACTAGACTGGGTAGTGGGATTAATCAACATAGAGGGTATATTAAGTAAACTGGGAAATGATGAATTTATAGATTTAATGAGAGAGAGTGAGATTATTGGGATAGTAGAGACATGGTTGCCGCCTAGCAAAAAGGTGAAAATACCGGGATTCAAGGTCTGGAGTAAAACAAAATACAAAAGGAGTCCGAAAGGGCGTCACCCAGGAGGGATAACAGTTATCGTAAAAGACGAAATTTGCAAGCAAGTGGAGATATGGGAATCAGGATGTGAGGAAATGATTTGGGTCAAAACTAAAAAAGGAAATCAAAAGGGGAGAGATATGTTCATTGGCTTTGGTTACAATCACCCATCAGGGTCCCCGTTTGAGAAGAAAAACTTCTTTGAAGAGCTCGTTGATGCAGTAAATCAGATAAAATTAGTAAATGAAGAAGCAGGAATAATTATAATGGGTGATTTCAACGCAAGGGTTGGCCTAAATAATCCACTATATGATAAAGAAATCGGGGAAATATTAATAGAAAGAAGGAGAAGCAAAGACAAAGAGTGTAATAAAAATGGAGAGAAATTATTAGAAATATGTGCGATAGAGGAATTGTACATCTTAAATGGGGGATGGCCGGGAGATGAATCAGGCAACCTAACATATATAGTGGAGTCAGGAGGGAGTGTTATAGACCTAGTGTTGGCATCTAGAGAGGCTTTAACTCTTATTAAAGAAATCCAGGTAAAAAAATTGGACAGCGTCCCATCATTTCCCAGTTGTTATTCGGCTATTGAGAGAGGAAGATAGTAAAGTAGACAAACAATTCTTTAACTATGAACAGAGAAAATTAGTAAGATACAGGTGGAGTGAGGAAAAGAGAGAACAATTTAGAGATTACTATAGGGGTAAAACCTTTGAAATTCTGAGAATAGGCATGGAGCATATGATAGAGGAAAACAACTTAGATGAAGCAATAAGAATGCTTGAAAGATCAATAGAAGTAGCTGGTAAAAAAATGGTTGTGAGTAAGAGTAGACAATATAAAAGAAATGTATGGTATACAGAGGAGTGTAAAGAGAAGAAAAATCAAGTGATCAAGGCTTTAAAAATGTATAGAAATGAGGGATCTCAGGTTTTACGAGAAGATTTTTGTAAACAGAGGAAGGAATACAAAGATTTAATAAGCGACAGGAAAAGGAAATGGCAGGACAAAGAGTCAAAAATACTACTTAAGTACTGTAAAGAAAATGAAACGAAGAAAGTATGGAACAAAATTAGCACAATATGTAGAGGTTATAAAAGCTGTGATCAAGTAAACATATCCAATGAGGAATGGTTAACGTATTTCAAGGGGTTATTAGGGGGTAATGACACATGGGAAGAGAACAAAAACGAAATTGGTATACTGAGACATGTAGAGTTTACGCTGCCTATACTAGACGATATAATAACCACAGACGAAGTACTAGATGTAATGAAAAAAGGGAAGGGCGGAAAATCAGGTGCTGCTAATGGAATTACGTATGAATTCTGGAAAGAGATAGGTAATAACGGTCAGATGCTTGAAATAATAACTAAAATATTCAACAAAATACACTGACTGACGGAGCAAATGCAACACCAAGAAGGAGTGGTCAGAACTTTATGCCAATTGCAGGGTAGACTGACGTCACTGAGGTATGCTCATGATGTGAAATGCGCCGCTGTGCTGCGCACGTAGCGAACGATAAATGGGACACGGCGTTGGCGAATGGCCCACTTCGTACCGTGATTTCTCAGCCGACAGTCATTGTAGAACGTGTTGTCGTGTGCCACAGGACACGTGTATAGCTAAGAATGCCAGGCCGCCGTCAACGGAGCCATTTCCAGCAGACAGACGACTTTACGAGGGGTATGGTGATCGGGCTGAGAAGGGCAGGTTGGTCGCTTCGTCAAATCGCAGCCGATACCCATAGGGATGTGTCCACGGTGCAGCGCCTGTGGCGAAGATGGTTGGCGCAGAGACATGTGGCACGTGCGAGGGGTCCAGGCGCAGCCCGAGTGACGTCAGCACGCGAGGATCGGCGCATCCGCCGCCAAGCGGTGGCAGCCCCGCACGCCACGTCAACCGCCATTCTTCAGCATGTGCAAGACACCCTGGCTGTTCCAATATCGACCAGAACAATTTCCCGTCGATTGGTTGAAGGAGGCCTGCACTCCCGGCGTCCGCTCAGAAGACTACCATTGACTCCACAGCATAGACGTGCACGCCTGGCATGGTGCCGGGCTAGAGCGACTTGGATGAGGGAATGGCGGAACGTCGTGTTCTCCGATGAGTCACGCTTCTGTTCTGTCAGTGATAGTCACCGCAGACGAGTGTGGCGTCGGCGTGGAGAAAGGTCAAATCCGGCAGTAACTGTGGAGCGCCCTACCGCTAGACAACGCGGCATCATGGTTTGGGGCGCTATTGCGTATGATTCCACGTCACCTCTAGTGCGTATTCAAGGCACGTTAAATGCCCACCGCTACGTGCAGCATGTGCTGCGGCCGGTGGCACTCCCGTACCTTCAGGGGCTGCCCAATGCTCTGTTTCAGCAGGATAATGCCCGCCCACACACTGCTCGCATCTCCCAACAGGCTGTACGAGGTGTACAGATGCTTCCGTGGCCAGCGTACTCTCCGGATCTCTCACCAATCGAACACGTGTGGGATTTCATTGGACGCCGTTTGCAAACTCTGCCCCAGCCTCGTACGGACGACCAACTGTGGCAAATGGTTGACAGAGAATGGAGAACCATCCCTCAGGACACCATCCGCACTCTTATTGACTCTGTACCTCGACGTGTTTCTGCGTGCATCGCCGCTCGCGGTGGTCCTACATCCTACTGAGTCGATGCCGTGCGCATTGTGTAACCTGCATATCGGTTTGAAATAAACATCAATTATTCATCCGTGCCGTCTCTGTTTTTTCCCCAACTTTCATCCCTTTCGAACCACTCCTCCTTGGTGTTGCATTGTCACTGTCAGTCAGTGTATTTGAGGGGAGAAAAATTCCAAGATCTTGGCAGAAAGGAGTAATTTGCCCGATCTACAAAAGAAAGGGAGAAAGATTGAATACAAACAACTATAGGGGGATTACATTGTTGGACTCACTAAGTAAGATCTACACTGGGATTTTAGCTAAAATAATTATGAAATGGGCAGAAGATTATTCTATTCTCTCGGTATACCAATCAGGATTCAGGAAAAGAATGAGAACTACAGACAATATATTTATAATCAAAACATTAATGGACAAGTACATAAGAAAGAAAGGTGGTAGATTATATATTGCAGCAATAGACCTACAAAAAGCTTTTGATTCAGTTAGCAGACGGGCGGTCGTTGTGAAGCTGGCTGGAATCGGAATGTCAATTAAAATGATTAAAGCCATAGAAGAATTATATGCCGAAGTGATATGTTCAATTAAAGTTAAAGAAGATTTAATGATAGGCAAGATCCACTCGAACATTGGACTTAAGCAGGGATGTAAACTATCACCAATACTGTTTTTGCTTTTTATTAATGATGTAATAGAATGCCAAGGGAAGGAGGATAGGACTAGCCCTTGCTTATACAATAAAGAGATCCCCGGCCTAGTATTCGCAGACGACATCCTGCTGCTCTCACTAACAACAGTCGGTATGCAAAGTAACCTTAAAAAAATGGTAGAAAACTGTAATGCATGGAATTTGAAAATAAATACCAAGAAAACAAAAGTAATGGTTTGTAAAAGAGGAAATAAATTAAAAAGAAATGAAAGGCGATGGTGGTTAGATGGTGTTGAATTAGAAGTTGTAAATAAATTAGAATATCTAGGAATGATACTAACAGCGAATGGGTTGTGGAAGGAACAGATACGCCATGCAAAAATAAAAGGTTTGGCCGCCCTCTCAAGTATAAAGGCTTTAGAAAAGAAGATGCCTAATTTAGAATACAACCTACATAAAAATGTTTTTAATGCTCTTGTGGTATCAAAAGCACTGTATGGTGTTGAAATATGGGGTATAGACGTTGACAAAAAAGAACTAGATGTCATAAGTAACAAATTCTGTAAAATAATAATGGGTCTACCAGAATGTTCAGCAAATAGTGGAGTGAGAACTATATGTGGAGATATCAGCATCCAAGCAGACATAAGTAAGAAAATAGTAAAATATTGGTTAAGATTAAAAAGGCGAGAGGGGAGGGAAATATTAAACCTAGCTTACCAGCACCAGATGAGACACTTGGATGAGGATTATTGGTTATCGAAAGTAAAAAGTATGCTAGACAAAATAGGAATGGGGCTATATTGGGATATGGAGATGAACGGTAAAGAAAACAGCTTCATTAAAAAATTAACGATTAGAGTGAAGGACATAGAGAGACAGATGATTAGGGCAGAATGCGAAACTAAAAGGACACTAGTAGAATTTTGTGGAATTATCCAAAACATGTCAATGAAAAAAAGAATCCAAATAGGGAACTAAGAGGTGTGTTGTGATGGCTTTTGGGTTTATACAAAAATAAGAGACTAAGCGAGAACCATAACGTAAATCATTGTTCATTTTGTGACGACATAATGGGAGAAGCCCATTTACTGAGAACATGTAAGGGAACGGATGCACTGAGAACCAAATACCTTGGAGATAAATATAAATTAAAAGTAGAAAGAGAGAAAGAATTTTATACAATAACCAAATTGTTAAATAACGAATGGATCACCCCAGGAAAACTAGCTAAATTTTTCTGTATTCTAAGAAACATGTGGAAGAAAGAAATTAAAATGAGATTAGCAATAACTGAAAGTAATACCAGTGTTAGTAAATGATAGTAAATGTAATGTAGATGAGCATGAGGATAGACAAGTAATTTGTAACTATAAGTATTATTAGAGGAATGAGAGGTAGTATGGAAATAGAAAAATGTAATAAGCAAAACATGATGACAATGTAAGTTAGAAGCGCAGCAGAGAGGTAATATGATGACTGTACAACAAGAGATCTCGGAAATAGCAGATGTGTATGAGTTAATAAGAACGATATTTTCTAACCATATAAGTATATAATACAACTTTATAGAACATTATAGAGTTTAAGTCGCTAAGAAGTAAGGGCGACAATGGTTATAAGTTTAGCAGTATGTTTCTCTTATAGTTGTTCAGTGTTCCTTCATACATCAGGTATTGTATATTTCTAATTAGTAGATTTAGTTCATTAATATGTTAGCAGTAATGTGTTCCTTACAATGAGGTTGTTTGCTGTTTGTTAGCCTGTTTTTATTTTGCTTTGGGATTGTTAGTTAGTTTGTTTTGGCTGCTGTAGTATAGTAGAGTTGGGAGAGGAGGAGATAGGCCTAACCTATCTCAAGCCTAGTGTTGACTCAGTACTTCTGCACGTGTAGATTAGAGTAAGGTGTGAACAGTATTAAACCAGAGGAAACAAGTTGTCAATCAGTCAGCGAAATATGAGCCGAGTTATGGATTCCGTCTCGGCAGTGGAATACAGGCGAGACAGCCTACATGTTGAGCTAGGTCATCCGCACACATGTGGGCTGTCACACGAAGGAGTGGTGAGGAAACGATATTGACAACTTAAGGGGTCTACGAGGTTTCGATTTCGGAGCCTCATGAGACGGGTCTGGTCGTGACATCCCTGGGAAGGGTGGTAGGAGTTCCTCACCAGGGGGGATGTCGCGACCAGACTGATTTAGGTTAGATGTAGTATATATTCAATGTAAATTTGTCATTTTGATTCTAACTTTTCTTTTAATGTTATAACGTAATAAATAAAAATTCGTTCAGTTAGTAAGATAAGGTAGGGAAGATACATGTTGTCCTAGACTATATAATATTGTTAATGTCTAGGACAAAATAATTCATATTCAGTATAGTAACAGCCAATAATTGTAAGAGGGTATTGTAAGTCATGTGTCATAATTCAAGGAATTGCAATAAACGAATGCTCTCTCCCCAGCTCCAGGCGATCCGGAATTGGGGGACGGGAGTATTCTATTCTATTCTATTCTATTCTATTCTATTCTATTCTATTCTATTCTATTCTATTCTATTCTATATTTCATCATTAGATCTTAATTTCCATACTTCTGTTGTTTTCACAGGGCCTAAGATTTGTCTCATGATTCTCCTTTCTAGTACCTCAAGTTTATCTAATCTATAGTATAGTACCAGGCATTCACCATATAAGCATTCCGGTTTCACCACTGTAGTGTAGTGCCTTATTTTAAGATTTTTAGATAGACACTTTTTGTTATAAAAATTCTTTGTGATACCATATGCTCTTTCCATCTTGTGTACCCTTTCTTCTACTGCAGATTTGTCTAAACCATTTTCTTGAATTATTTCTCCCAGATATTTGAATTTCGTTACTCTTTCTACTGGACCAATATCTGTTGCCAAAACTTTTGGAGCATTCTTGATGTTTGTAATAAATTTTGTTTTTTCTACGGAGATTCTTAAACCTGTCTTGTTGGCTATTTCTTCCAAGAGATTGATTTTTGTTGTTGCACTTGTTAGGTTTTCTGACAATATAGCGAAATCCTTTGCAAATGCTAGGCAATTTATTTCAATGCCTTTGTTTTTTCTCCCCAAAGTTACCGGCAAAATGTTATACTCTTTAAGCTTTACGTTCCAAATTCTTACAATTTTCTCTAGAACACAGTTGAATAGAAGGGGTGACAGACCGTCACCTTGCCGTACCCCTGTATTTATCTTAATAGGTTCTGATATCTCACCCATAAATTTCACCTTTGAAATTGTGTCAGTAGGGGTTTCACGTATTAGGTTTGCCAATTTAGTTCTCACTCCAAATTCACGAATTGTTTTATCTATGGTTTCTCTATCAACCGAGTCAAAGGCCTTTTTAAAATCTACAAAAGTCACAACAATGTCTTTTGAATTCAATATCCTATGGCGAATTATGGATTTTAAGTTAAATATTTGTTCTGAACAAGATCTACCTTTTCGAAATCCAGCTTGATATTCACCCAGTTGCTTGTCAAGTGATGTTTCTAATCTATTCAGCAATATTTTTGAGAATACCTTGTATGCGATTTGCAGAAGAGAGATGCCTCTGTAGTTATCAACCTTTTGTGTGTCCCCTTTTTTATGCAATGGGTGTATTAGAGCCACTTTCCATTCTTCTGGAATTCTCTCTGTTCTCCAAGTATCTTCGAAGATTAACTGCAGCTCTTCAATGATTTTTGACTGACACCATTTGAGAAGTTCAGCTGTTATAGAGTCTTCTCCACTAGCGTTATTATTTTTCAGATTGTTAATTACTTCTTTAATTTCTTCAGCAGTGGGTGGTATATCTTCTTCCAGATTTTCAGCATTTTGCGAGAATTCCAACTTATGGTCGGGTTCAGGGCAGTTTGAAAGTTGATCAAAGTGGTTCGCAAGTATTTTACAATTCTCAGCATTGCTTAGACCAAGTCTACCATTTTCATCTTTGAAGCATAAGCTAGGTGCTTGATACCCTTTTAACTGACTCTTAAAAGTCTGACAGAAGTTTCGAGAGTTATTTTTAACAAAACTGTCTTGCAGGTCAATAAGTTGTGATTTTTCGAAAGTTCTTTTGACTCCCCTTATTATTCTAGCAGTGTCTTTCCTATGCTGTTTGAACTGGTCATAGTGCTCAGTCTTTCCAGAGGATTTCAACTTTTTTCATTGTTTTATTCTCTCTTGTAATGCATCTTCACATATTTGATTCCACCAAGGTTTCTTTTTAGGTTTGACTAGCCCAAATGTTTTCTGGGCTGCATTGGTTATTTCTTTAGATACATCTTGCCACTTCCCATGATGAGATACTTTTATTTCTTCCTGAAATGCTTCCAATGTTTCTTGTGTAATTTGAAGTCTGTTTGTTTTATATTTGTTTACTCTTTCCCTTCTGTGATTTCTGTTGGGTAATAATTTTAGTTTGATTTTAGACAAGTAGTGATCGGAATCAAATTCTCTGCTTCTTACTCTATTGGTGGAAAAATATCTAATTCCCTCCATGGGAACTTAGAATTTCCATCTTACTACCTTGACATTCATAATTTCTTTCATGTTTCTTTTGGATACAGCTACATGATCCAGTTGAAATTCGCCTAGTAAAGGATTTGGAGAAATCCATGTTTTAGCTTTCCTTGGCAATTTCTTGTAGAAATTTGACATTAACTTCAGCTGGAAATTGTTACAGATGGCAATTAATCTCATTCCATTGATGTTTGTTCTTTGGTGTGCGGCATATTCTCCCACTATTGGTCTATAAATTCTCTCTCTCCCTACTTGGGCATTGAAATCGCCAAGTAATATCACCACATTTGATTTTGGAATTTTAGATAATTCATCATCCAGGAGTGTCCGGAATTCCTCTGCTTTATTTGGGTTATTTTTGTTGTCTTCATTTATTGGTGCATGGCAGTAATAAAAGTATATTTTTATTTTTGCAGTTCATTGTTAAAAGAGATATCCGTTCTGAGCGGGATTTGAATTCAGTTACATTGTCTAATAATATTTTATGGACATAAAAGTCTGTTCCCAAGAGTGGCATTCCTTTCATAATTTTAATCGCAGGTTTACCTTTAAAGATTCGATAATATTTTGTTTCTGTCACATTCTCATCCAAAAATCTCGTCTCCTGTACTGCTAAGATTTGAATTTCGTTTCTATCTAGAAGTAGTTCTAATTCCTTCCGTTTAGCAACCTTCAACAAAGAATTTACATACAAAGTGCCTGCAAGAAACTTCTGTTTAAACTTAAGTCTGGACGGATTGCAAAGATGCTCCGACTCATCCTTATTGCGGAGGTTTAGACTCCCCAGAACCCTAGGTCACGATGCATTGCATAACGCAATGGTGGATTTCTCTTCCGAGCTGCCAACTGGGGTAGTGCTTTCTTTCAGCGGCTTTTCCATTCTGCAATTGAAATTGTATGTTTCAAGGGTAGGAATAACATTCCAAAGTAAGATCAGATTAGTCTGAAATGATTGTTTTTCGTGGTTGACTCCACTAGGTTCTTTCGCCCTCTCAGCCGTTGAGAAATGAGATTCTTCTTCCGCCGTTGAGACCG
Organism: Anabrus simplex; assembly: GCF_040414725.1. Lineage (NCBI taxonomy): Eukaryota > Metazoa > Arthropoda > Insecta > Orthoptera > Tettigoniidae > Anabrus > Anabrus simplex. The sequence goes on along the minus strand of NC_090265.1, from coordinate 859,712,785 downwards.
TTGACCGTTTTGCTCTTGACCTCAGTTGATCCACAGGTGCTTATTATTATTATTATTATTATTATTATTATTATTATTATTATTATTATTATTATTATTATTATTATTATTATTATTATTGCTAGCTGTTTAACGTCGCACTAACACGTAGAATGTTATCGGTAACGCAAGGATAAGAAAGGACTAGAATTGGGAAGAGAGTGACCGTGGCCTTGTAAGTTACTGCCTTGAATGAAAATAGGAAACTAGGAAACCACGGAAATCTCCCTCTGTGAGAGGGGGCAGTAGAATAACACCCACGGCACTACCTGCCTCTCGTAAGAAACGACTAAAACGGGTCCCAGGGACTCTCAACTTGGGAGCGTGGGTTGGCGTCCACAGGGCCTTCAGCCTAGTCCTGTAATTGCTTCCACTTACTTGTGCCAGGCTCCCTACTTTAATCTATCCTGTCCGAGTTCCCTTGGTCAACTCTGGTTCTTTTCCAACCCCAGGGGTATTAGAGCATTCGAGGTCTAGGGAGTCTTTAGTTTTCACGCCCTTCGTGGCTCTTGTCTTTCTTTGGCCGATACTTTCATTTCCGAAGTATAGGATACCTTCCATTTCTTCTCTCTGATTAGTAGTATATAGAGGATGGTTGTTTACATCATCTTAAAACAATAAACACCACGACCACAACCACCACCACCAACGGAAACCATACGGTGGGATTCAAACTTACCATCTCTCCAGTGCAGCCAGTTCACTCGGTGTTTATTATATATATTTGCGAATAAGCCTATTTTTACTACGCAGAGTACATAGAGGCGTGCGTTTGCCTTCCTTTGTGCCCATATTTGTTCATTCTTTTACTGTGGGCTTCCTTTCTGTCTCCAGACCAATTTGTTCCGGTCTTCTTTGGTCTTTCCTCTTGGTCAACTTGCCATTTGTGAATTTTGGATCTGAAGATCACCCGGTTCTGGACGTCTGCTGGGGTAATTCCTGCCTGTTTCAGACCAGTTTCGATGTCGCCAATCCCCTTCATTGTGTGTGTTTAGCTTCTTTTTTTTTTTTTGCTTTACGTCGCACCGACAGATATGTCTTACGGCGACGATGGGATGGGAAAGGCCTAGGAATTGGAAGGAAGCGGTCGTGGCCTTAATTAAGGTACAGCCCCGGCATTTGCCTGGTATGAAAATGGGAAACCACGGAAAACCATCTTCAGGGCTGCCGACAGTAGGGCTTGAACCCACTATCTCCCGATCACTGGATACTGGCCGCACCTAAGTGACTGCAGCTATCGAGCTCGGTATTTAGCTTTACTTCTGTTTTCATAGAATTCGACTATTTGTTTCGTAAATCTGTCTGGATGTCCATAGAGCACGAAAAATCTGCGTTTTCTATTGTCACTGTGAGTATTTGTGTATTTCTTGCTTTCCTGTCTGCCTCTGGGTCGGTATTATCCCTCGGCGAGTTTAGGGTCTAGAATTTGTGTTATGATTTTTCGTTCCTTTTTCTCAATGTTTTAATTGTCTGCTCTGCTGTTCAAAATTAGCGTTTCTGATCCATAAATGCATTCTCGTTTAATGACTGTATTGTAATATATTTTTTTCCTTTTTGCTACGGGCTTTACGTCGCACCGACTCAGATAGATCATATGGCGACGATGGGATAGGAAAGGCCTAGGAATAGGAAGGAAGCGGCCGTAGCCTTAACTAACGTACAGCATTTGCCTGGTGTGAAAATGGGAAACCACGGAAAACCATCTTCAGGGCTGCCGACACGGGGATTCGAACCAACTATCTCCCGGATCCAAGCTCACAGTGTAATATCTTACAGTAGTGTTACGGTGATATTGTGGAGAGCAGAGGTGAAAGAAGGTGAGGGCATGAATGGGTGGATATGAAACAGTCAGAAGATTAATTTAAAACTTTAAAATTGGCAGTTCTATTTCCTTCCTCAACCTTTCCCCTTTCTTTTTTTCTTTTCAAGGTTTGTACTTTGCCAATAAAATGACCAAATCAGGTACAATTTTTTGATCGTGAGTTCAAAAGACAATCTAGAATAATCAGATAACAATTTTACAGGTTGAGCTTGAAGCTTTCAATTACAAATGTTACTGGAGCACTACTGCTCGATTCAATCAACAGTCAAGGAGACGGATCTCACGGAAGAGCATCCTTGCTCTATAAATTTACACTTAGGAATCTATTTTCGAAAATTCACATTTTCCAGGCCTATCAAAGGCATAACCTACATTAGAACAAAATTAAACAGTATTCACTGCCTTAACTGCTCAACAGTCTGATATCTTTGACATGAAAAGAATTAAATAGAGTTTAACAAGAGTAACAAGTTCCCATTCTACAAGGCCTTTTGGAAAATAAAAGGTTAAATTTACTGGTCCAAAAATCAAAATGGTGAGGAGGCGAACACTTGGGCTCCTTAAAATTTACATTAAATGCATAAAACCCTATTTGGGCTTATGGCCCGACGTTGTAGAGGCTACGGAGGTGACTAGATGGAGAAAAATATTTAAGTTACAGAAATTACAAGATAGAAAAGTTTACAAAATCATAGTAACTTCAAAATCAAGTTGAGAGGGAACACGAGAGGGTACCTCACTCTCTATTCCCTGGTTTCGGTTAAGTTCTTTCGGCTTGAAAGTGACGTTTAAAGTTTGAAATTTACATTTTAGAAAATAAAGTTATATTACTAGTGATTTGAAACTTTCCCCTCGAGCTAGCTTTGAAAGACTATCACAGATCTGCCATTACCTTGAGCTGGTGGACCTCCCGAAGATGGATGAGGCGGTCCCCGCCTCCGTTGCGAACACACTCTAGACTGGAGCGATCACTAAGACAACCTGGTCCAAAACGTGCCAGCTTTTATAGCCGAGGGGAAGGTTCCAGAAAACTATGGGTCAAGGCCCGGACACACCCCCAATTATCATTGGATAAACAAATAAACATCAAAATTTTATCACTGATGAATAAATAAATGTACATTTTTTTAAATTGGCCAATGTCTTAAGATGGCGGGAAGGGATAGAAGTGTTGATAACGTTTGAACATCAAAAACAAACACTAAACATTCTAGTTTAGGAAACCTTAACATACAAAATTTATCTTGAATTTTAATAGTTCATCTTCACCCTAGAAGGCGCGACATAAGTTTATAGTAGCGACATCTGTCGAAAAATGTCCAAACTTCTTGTACTAGTAGTTTCCAAGTTTATGTTGCAGATGGCATTATCCAAGGCGCTATTTTTAAACGTACGGAGCTGGTGTACCTCCGGTACACTTAGTTTTGTGTGCTTGGAGATACATTTTTTGTCGTAGATATTTTGGATTAGTCGATAAGCAATTTCCATTTTTTGGCATCTGATTTCATTGGCTTTTGTTTAGAATCCATTTTCCTGAATTGTTTCACCAAGATGATATTATTATTATTATTATTATTATTATTAGAGGTTTGTGGCGACGTTTAGTAAATTCACACAGGCTTGCAGACTGAACGCTGAAAGGCATAACGGTCTATAATGATGATGTATTATTATTATTATTATTATTATTATTATTATTATTATTATTATTATTATTATTATTATTATTATTATTATACTGTATCTTCATCAATGTACTGTAATACTTTCCCTCGCCGTAGTCTTTCATGTCCTGATGTAATAATGGATATAACAGTATTTTTGTCATTAACACATTGTCATTCCATTTCCATTGTTCAACGCACAATGAAGCATGTACCGATAGTACTACTCAGAATTATCTTCACAATCTGAATATGTGCTGAGAAATGAAATCTAAGTGTTCGAAATAACTTCTGTACCCGGCCGTTGGAAGGACACGCTTAAAAATAGAATCCAAACACTAATAAGGGAAACAATAAACTAGTCACAGTCCAAGATATCCTTTCACTACAGGTACTTTCTCGCCTGTCGTGAAATCCTAGTAACGGGAAGTCATTGAAACAGCCTATTCAGGACACATGGTTATCAATGGAACCCGGAGAATAGACGCAGCTATGTGCTATTCATGCGGAGTATATTGAGATGATAATAATAATAATAATAATAATAATAATAATAATAATAATAATAATAATGTCCGGCCCCAAGGCTAAATGTTTAGCGTGCTGGCCTTTGGTTACAGGGGTCCCCGGTTCGATTCCCGGCAGGGTCGGGAATTATAACCTTAATTGGTTAATTTCGCTGGCACCACGATAAGTTTCATTATACATTCTGGCGTTTACTCAGTTTTCAATTGATCCAGTAGGTTTCATTATCTCGATGTGTCGAGCACAGCGGTCATCGGACCACTTTGCACTACAGTAGTTTTCTGTCCGCTTCACATCCCGGAAAGTCCCAAAAATCAAGTACTTGTTCTGAAATGGTCACGTTTGTGCGCGTCATCTGGTCGTAGGCCCATTTCTTCGAGGTCTTTCTTGACGTTAACGTCCTAGGGAATTGTTGTTTTAGGTTTTGAGTCAAAATGGTTAGAAATGCGTTTTGTCCATCGAGAGTCGTCCATTCGTCGTAGGTGACCGTAGAAGCGAACTCTGCGTTTGCGCATTGTGACCGTGATCTTCTCTATCTTAGAGTAGATTTCTTGTCTGGATTTTATTATTATTAAATTCAGTGTGTAATAAACTTGTGGAGCGATAAGGAACAAAATGGCACTACCTTTCCAGAAAACCAAAAACACCTACAATAAGAAAGCCCTCTCTTGGAACATCAAAATAAGGCATTATAACACAGTAATTAAGCCGGAAGCACTCTATGAGCAGAGGCACTAGTCATGGGGAGGAAAGGGTAAATGGAGAAATTGGAAATCAAGGAGAGGAAAATATTGAGGAAGATCATGAGTCCCAAATTCCAAGATAACAAACAAGTTTTGTATAGAAACGAATCCCTCTACGTAAAGTCGGAGAAAACATGAGGAAAAGGAGGACTGATTTTTATGGACACATATTCCGAATGAATCCCGACAGATTACCTAAACAGATCTTTGAATTCTTTTACACACACACAAAAAAAAAAAAAAACTAAATTCAATTAGTTTAGGGAACTTGAAAAGGATGTGGGAGATCTTAAGATTACCGAACTCATGTTAAAGAATGGTACAGCCAAAACCGTGACCAAAGACAAAACTAAGAGGTTCCAAGTTAAGGACAACAGCAGAAAACCGATTCAGATATCAGAGGAGGAAAGGAGGAGATCGATTAGAATGAAGAACTATTGGGAGAAGAAAAGAGCACAAGCATCTAAGAAATGATTGATCTGACGTACTCCAAAGATGGGTGATTCGAAATGAAGAAGAAGATACTTGTGCAATGAGCTCGTAGTTTCGATCAAGGGTATTCTGTAAAAAAAAACCATAGAGTTCTCGAACGAGATTAATTTTATATGAGTCTGTTGTATTTTTTTAGTTTGCTTTTTTGTACAATTTGTTTTATTCACACCAACACAGATAGGTCTTATGGCGACGATGGGATAGGAAAAGGCTAGGAGTGGGAAGGAAACGGTCGTGACCTTAATTAAGGTGTGGAAATGGGATTCCATGGAAAACCATCTTCAGGGTTGCTTACAGTGGGGTTCGAACCCACTATTTCCCGAATTCAAGCTGACAGCTACATGACCCAAGCCATGCAGCCACTTCGTCTGTCAGTCTGTTTTCAGACCAACGTTATTGTGCGGGATTGAAAACTGAGTTGACTGAGATTATCTTAAGTTGAAACGAACAGTTATGAAGGTAACAGGAGGGTATTCAGAATGGGGCTAAGTTAGGAAACACCCCAGTGGATAGAGCTGGGCGAGATATTGACTTCGGTGATACCGAGGTGGCATCATGTGAGACGCTATTTTTTGCTATTGGCTTTACGTCGCACCAACACAGACAGGTCTTATGGCGACGATGGGACAGGAAAGGGCTAGGACTGGGAAAGAAGCAGCCGTGGCCTTAATTAAGGTACAGTCCCAGCGTTTGCCTGGTGTAAAAATGGGAAACCACGGAAAACCACCTTCAGCGCTGCCGAAAGTGAGACGGGTGGAGGACGATAGGTTACTTAGAACTGGTCTTTGGAGGACAGGAGGACGAAGAGGACGATGGTTGAACTCAGTTTCTAATCATTTAAGGATGAGGTTGAAAACAGAAGATTCTAGAGACTGAAAGCTGAAAGATGTAACAGTTTGTAATGAAGATGTATGTATGGTTATTATTTATTTATTTATTTATTTATTTATTTATTTATTTATTTATTTATTTATTTATTTATTTATTTATTTATTTATTTATTTATTTATTTATTTATTTATTTACCCTCCAGGGTTGTTTTATCCCTCGGACACAATGAGGGATCCCACCTCTACCACGGCAGTGTCCTGGAACGGGAGACTTTGGTTCGGGGTTGCAACTAGGCAGAAGGACCTGTACCTCGCCCAGGTGGCTTCATCTGCAATACTCTACAGGGGCCTTATACGGGGGGGGGGGGGCGATGGGAAGATCGGAAGGGATAGAAAAGGAAGAGAGAAAGAAGCGGCCGTGGTCTTAAGTTAGGTATCATCCCGGCTTTTGCCCGAAGGAGAAGTGGGAAACACGGAAAACCACTTCTAGGATGGCTGAGGTGGGAATCGAACCCCCTATACTCAGTTGACCTCCGGAAGCTGAGTGAACCCCGTTCCAGCCCTCGTACCACTTTTCAAATTTCGTGGCAGAGCCGGGAATTGAACCCGGGCCTCCGGGGATGGCAGCTAATCACACTAACCACTACACCACAGAGGCAGATTTATGATTGAATCTTCTAACGTCCAGCTCCTTGACTGAATGGCTAGCGTAGAGCTCCGTGTTCGATTCCCGACGGGGTCGTTGATTATAGGCACGTACTGTTAATTCCTGTGGCTTGGAGGCTCAGTGTTTGGGTTCTTCCTAATATACATTTTCATTTGCACACAACACATTACACTTTGAGTGTATGTAAACTGCGACTTAGTATCGTATATCCGATTATGTCGACGAAGTGGTTAGACCAGATTGCATGTAAACTGCGACTGCATGCACCTAGTGGAGACATTTAGGCTGCATGTAAATTGGTACTGAATATACCCGATGAAATATCGGAGGATGGGAAGCTTGAACGCAACTGACAGGCCAGTTTAGTCGGTTGTACTCTAGCAGTAAGTACAATGTACATAACAAAAATTCATGTCATAGAGCCTGTTATACTATTTTAATAGGGTTGGAACATATACAATTATTGTATATTGAAGTAGTCTCGCAGAAACTTGGTTATCAAAGTCGAAGAGCACAGCACCACCAGAAGTACACAAATCCAGAGTCAATGAAAGGTATAATATCCTTTTACAAACAATCTCTTCGTCCAGAAATACAATTATAACATAGTTGGAACGAGTGAAATACGCTCTCTATTGAGGTTGACATAACTAGAAAAAGTAACTAGACAATTCTACGACGAGACCAACCTTAGCGACGCTCCTACGAAAAGTGAGTACAGTATTTTGACTTAGACCAGATTTTGTAAAATCTGCCAGTCCTAAATCTGGAAGAAAGTGAGGAAGGACTTGCATGGTTAAGTTGCAATTTACATACTACCCAAGAAAGGAGGGTTATTGCTTAAGTCGCAATTGACATGCCTTATTTTAATAGGCCTGGCCATGCCCTTGTTTGTGGTGTGTACTGTACCAGTAAGTACAATGATACTGTTTATAACCTAATATTAGGTCGTCATTTACAAACCATGTGCAGTACCTATCACCACAGAAACACGAAATAGAGAATACAGAACATCTGTGTGCATCCAGTCATAAAACGGTCAAATCCACATAAATGCCGACGCTAGATAACTGAGAAAAGGCCATGAAAGAAGAATAATATGTTGAAAATTTTAAAGTTTATGAGACGTGTGCAATTCGTGTGTTCAGCTGTGTTATTGTGGTGTCTGAACTCTTAGGTGAAAAAAGACGACGACGATGAAGATGCTGTGTTGCTGTTACATAATTCCTACAAGGGATCCTAGACATCGCTATTATCAGCGTCATTGTATTTAATACGAAGTGTGTCTTCAGTCTGTGGACTAGTGAGTACGGGGAGGGGATAAAAAGAATTATAGGTAAAAATGAGGGAGGATCACTTGTGCCTCAGTAGAAGTGATGCTTGGAGCAGAATATTATGATGTCGACTCACAGGTAGAGCCCCGATTATATGTAATTAGTAATTACATGTTCTGTTCCCATATATTTAGCTAAAAGTAAAGCTAAAATGTCGGCGAATTACACTAAAAAGACCATTATTTCAGGAGTTTAAAGTTACATATTTCGATGCATAATAAATATTTTCATAAATATTACATATTTTAAATATTTTGAAGGAATAGCGCATTTGAAAGGAAACAGATATGTTTTCACTAATTTTACATCGATTTAAATTGTTTAATTGAACACTTGAAAATAGTTTAAAAAAGCCTGTACGTCTCTAACAGCTAAAAATAATTTAATAATTTAAAGTGAGGTATTCTGTCAAAAAATCGCATCCCTTAGCTAAGTTGACGGTGCAAGTCTAGGGTGTCTCGAGTTGTATCTATCAATCTTCCTTTGCACGAAATTTGTCACATTGTTCTCCTCTCAGATTTAGTCACTCTTCTTTTGTGATCCCTTCGCCAGTCCTCCATTTAATGTAATATGTCAAAAGCACCTTTCATCGCTCAAGCTTCTTTTTTTTTTTTTGGTATTTGCTTTACGTCGCACCGACGCAGATACGTCTTATGGCGACGATGGGACAGGAAAGGCCTAGGAGTGGGAAGGAAGCTGCCGTAGCATTAATGGTGTGAAAATGGGAAACCACGGAAAACCATCTTCAGGGTTGCCGACAGTGGGGTTCGAACCCACTATCTCCCGGATGCGAGCTCACAGCTGCGCGCTCCTAACCGCACGGCCAACTCTCCCGGTAAGCTTCACTTCCATAAAGGGCTATACTGCATATAAAAGTGTTCAGAAACATTTTTCTAATAAGCATATTTGTGTTTGATGAGATCAAATGTATTCTCTCTTAATAAGGACGTTCCTTGTTTGAGCAAGTCTACAATTAAATATTTCTTTGCCGGGCAATTTGAAATACGCGCCAGTGACTTCATGTGAAGTTGAAAGGTATTTTTCAATATATAAGAACATCCTAGCAGACAGAAGGCATTCGATGACCGCAGAAAATCTGGTAAAATATTGTTATTAATTGTGCCTCCAAATGAAAATTAGAGGTTTAACTTTTCTAGGTTTTGTTTCCTTTTCTGTGTACAAGAATACATCGAATAAAGCTTAGATATTAAGTTACATATTTTTTATTTAATACATATTTAATTACATATTTTGTTAATTTTAGCTACATATTTATGTATATAGCCTATTTCTCATTTTTATATTACATATAATCCGGGCTCTACTCACAAGTCATGAAGGAAACTTCCGGAGCCTCCTGTAGTCCAGCAGAGCTAATGTCGAACGCCTTGTTTAACTACAACTTGCCATTCTCATTCTATCATCTTTTCTCTCGTGGCCAGTTCTCTTCGATTTAAGGAAGAGAAGAGAACAAGTTTTTGAAACGAACTACCAGAGTGAATGGGGCATTCTTGGACTCGCTATTGTGTCCTTGCGTCTTACGTCTCTTCCAGCTGTTCCGGGTGAAGAGGGGAAGGGGGGTTGGTGAATTTCGGGGATTCCGACGCTTTGTTTGTGGTTGCCTTTGACAACAGTTGCGGAGCGGTCATCCGAACGCGGCCGTATTGTTGTAAAGTAGTTTGGGAGTGCTGTCGAGTAGAATACCTGCCAAAATAACGTTTCTGTTCGCTTTGTTAGACCGTTAAAGGAATAACAGACCGGATATAGAGTTGATCAATTGTCCAGAGTTCGATTGTTTCCTTTCAAGAAGTAGCCAGCCGGGGGAAACTGGGAAGCTGTTTTGTCCAGAAGAAAGATTTCTTTCAGTAATTATAAGTATACCTCCCTTTTTGGTTACGAGTAAGATATATCTTGAGTCATTGATTTTTTCTTTACAATGAGACTGGATATCGTTGAATGGCACCAGTACAAATAAGGGAAGAGTTAATAACAGCACTGAATAACTTGTACGCCAAGCCGCTTCTGATCATTTAAGGAACAATACTGTATCCTCACCATCTTAATTCCCAGGAGTGAACACAGGCTGTGTTCTGACGGCCTTTCAGGTTCAACTTCTTCCTTAGGCCTAATTTTACTCTCGTTCGACTCTAGCTTTTTCTTTCTTTCTTTCTTTCTTTCTTTCTTTCTTTCTTTCTTTCTTTCTTTCTTTCTTTCTTAATCTATTTACTCTCCAGGGCCGATTTTTCCTTCGGGCTCGGCGAGGCATCCCACCTCTACCGTCTCAAGTGCAGTGTTCTGGAGCGTGAGACTTTGGATCGGGGATAAAACTGGGGAGAAGGACCAGTACCTCGCCGAGGCGGCCTCACCTGCTGTGCTGAACAGGGCCTTGTGGGGGATGGGAAGATTGGAAGGGACAGGCAAGGAAGAGGGAGGGAAGCGGCCGTAGACTTAAGTTAGGTACCATCCCGGCATTTGCCTGGAGGAGAAGTGGGAAACACAGAAAACCACTTCCAGGATGGCTGAGGTGGAATCGAACCCACCTCTACTCAGTTGACCTTCCGAGGCTGAGTGGACCCCATTCCAGCACTCGTACAACTTTTCAAATTTTGTGGCACAGCCGGGAATTGAACCCGGGCCTCCGGGGGCGGCAGCTAATCTCGCTAACCACTACTCCACAGATTCGACCCTAACACTGTTGTAATTTCTCAAGAGGGTGCTGCCATAAACTGCAGGTTAGTGTCTACCCAACTGGCTCTGGTTCGATTCGCAGTTCTGTCACAAATTTAAGACTGTTTGAAGATCCGAATTAGTGTGCACAGTTTCAGAAACACAACCAATATGTGCACAGTAAAGGTCAGCTATCTGTTGGCTTGAATTCGTGAGATGGTTGATTCGAAGCCCACCGCTGGCAGTCCTGAAAATGGAATTTTGTGGTTTCATATTTACTTCTAAGACAAATGCCATGCCTCTACTTTAATTAAGGACAACGCCATTACCTTCGTATTCCTTCGCCTTTCCCATTTTATCGTCACCGAAAACCTATACGCGTTAGCGCCATCTTATAATACCGGTCATAAATTTTTTAATGCAGACCCGGAGGCCCCGGGTTCGATTCTCAGCTAGGTCAGGAATCTTTGCTTGGAGCTGAGGATTAGTTCGAGGTCAACTTAACCATCGGGGAAAAATTTCTGAATATAACCAAACCAACCCCCATGGCGCAACAGCCCTGAAGGGTCATGGCCTACCAAGCGACCGCTGCTCAACGCGAAGGCCTGCAGATGACATGGTGTCGCGTGGTCAGCACGACGAATCCTCTCGGCCGTTATTCTTGGCTTTCAAGTCCAGGGCCGCTATCTCAACGTCAGATAGCTCCCCAATTGTAATCGCGTGGGCTGAGTGGACCTCGAACTAGCACTCAGATCCAGGAATCGAACGCGCGTCCTCCGGCTAAGAAGCAGGCACGCTACCCCTAAACCGTGGGGCCGGCCGGTATTAAGTCCACTAGCTACTTTTACTGTTTTTGGAGACGCAGAGGTGCCGAAATTTGGTCCCACAGGAGGTCTTTCACGTGCCAGTAAATCTGCCTACACGCGGATGACGTAATTGAGCACCTTCAAATACCACCAGACTGAGCCAGGATCGAACCTGCCGAGTTGGGCTCAGAAGGCCAGCGCTCTGTCACCTGGGCTGCTCAGTCCTGCTCTTCTTCTTTTTCTTTTTCTTGAACACTTAGTGTTCATGTCTCACTTCCATATGTAAGCACACTCCAGATTTTACAAATTTCTTCCGAACTTAAATGTAATGTAAATTTAAAATGTATGCTACAAATTAAGGGATTGGAATGTTTGAAAGTTTATTCGAGTTTGATCTCTTTGTATTTGTTTACAATAATGTTATTTGTAATGTTGTTTGATATTCTGACGCAATCTAACATTCATTCATTGAGATGTAAATTAACTGTCAGTTGCAGGCCGTACAAAAGCAGTTTTCTCTTTCTTCCGTAACTGGAGACAAATATGGAATACCATTTATTTTTCCTCAATACTCTGTGTGAAGCAGATTACAAACATCTTGCCTCTCAACTTGCTAACAATATCTAGTCTCCTGATATAATAGCAATGTCTCAACACAAGGTAACAAATTCACACAATCGAGCCCCATATCTGGGTTGTCTCTTCATGATCCTTTTATTTTCTCTCCTACTTTCATGCTTTCCCTCTATCTTCCGCCAAACGTTATGATCATTATTTCTTTCACCCTTCGCCTTCCCTTCGTTTCCTTTACTGGGTCTGGGGTTATGACTTCTCCCTCGTTTCCGAAAGTCGTTCAGCAATGTGCTAACAATAATATTGACACTTAGCTGATTTATGGACAAAGACAGCCTGTTTTATACTCGCAGTAAAAAATAAAAAAAAAGCAAGTCCCACAGCACCCAGAGGTCACGCTTATTACTTTTATTCAGAACTCTGTTATTCTGTGAACCCCAGAATAAAGCAAATAGTCAGAACACTGGCTTGTTCCATGCCCACCGTGTGAACACTGAAGGAAGAAGTAACGTTTGAATTTATTAAATTTTGAACACATGGCTTTAATACACTCTAACTCATTACTTGCACGGTGAAGGGTGATAAATACAGTAACTCTGTTGAAACCTGGCCTGGAAATGGTCCGTCACAACGGTGAATGATTCTCTAGATCAGGGCCGCTCAAAATGTTCTTGTATGGAGGGCCAATAATTATTAAAAAAGGCAGTTTGCCTGGTCACAGACTAGTACAGTATATCTTATTATTATCAACCTCACTATTAGTTTTTCTTTTTTTGCTAGTTGTTTTACGTCGCACCGACACAGATAGGTCTTACGGCGACGATGGGACAGGAAAGGGCTAGGAGTGGGAAGGAAGCGGCCGTGGCCTTAATTAAGGTACAGCCGCAGCATTTGCCTGGTGTGAAAATGGGAAACCACTCACTATTAGTAAACATATAAAAACTTGGTATGTTGTTTCCTTTATCCTTAATGATTAGTAACTCATTCATAATCGATTTCGGCCAACTACAGACCACGTATGCAAATAACTCTTCATGACTTCAGTTTTCTTTGGCTCCAGTATTTCTTCATTCCCTTGCTTACAGCTTCTTTATTTTCAAACGTCCCATGTTTTTTCTTCTTGGTCGCTGTTTCTGGCTCTAGGAATCCCTCAGGGAGATAGTGGGTTCGAACCCCACTGTCGACAGCCCTGAAGATGGGTTTCCGTGGTTTCCAATTTTCACACCAGGCAAATGCTGGGGCTGTACCTTAATTAAGGCCACGGCCGCTTCCTTCCCAGTCCTAGCCCTTTCCTTTCCTATCCTCGCCATAAGACCTATATGTATCGGTGCGACGTAAAGCCAATAACAAAAAAAAAAAAAGGGGGGGGGGTCCCTCAAAAGCGTGTATCTCTTTTCTGAAAGGTTCTGTTGTGGATGTCTAGATCCATGATGTTTATTTCTTGCAGATCCTTCTTGATGTTAACAAACCATTTGTCATAAGAGTTGCCTTTCCCATTGGGTTTGTTGAAATGTTTGAAAATGTTCTTAGTGAGACTGTCGTCAGGCATTCTTGATATGTGTCCAAAGAATTTTAACTCTTCGTTTGCGTATTTTATCTGAAGTCTTGCTGATATTTTATATAATTATTTGTTATTGCGTAATCGGTATGTGTCAGGTCAATTGTTGTTGTTGTTGTTGTTGCGAGAACTTTTCTTAATATCTCTCTTTCCTTCTTCTCGATTTCTTCATGTCTTTTCTGGTTGTTAATCGTAGGCGTTTGAAGCATACAGGCACTCTGATTGGATTTATGTCTAGTCCTAATAGAAATCGCTTTCTTGTTGTATGTGTTTGTCGTAATGTGGATTTTTTCTGGCTCTCTCACGGCTTCCTTCTTTATCGAGCCTGTTACACGGTAGTATCTCACCAAGGCACTTGAATTTAACAACTTTATTTAGCATATTCTCCTTTGTTATCATTAAGTTTCTCGGGGCTTCTTTGAAGTATGTATGCATTAAATACCTTGCGAGAAGTGTGGAACTGGTTATTTAGCGATAAAGTACTCATGTCCTGTTTTTGTTTCGTGGTGTTGAGTAGTAACACGTCTTGTAGGTTATCGTTACTCAGCGTCGATCTCAATTTTGATTTCTGGATCTTCAGCTTGGAGCATGTTTGCTCCCATATGTAAGTTGAAGAAAACTTGGCGTTCAGACTGAGAAAGCAGGGTGAAAAACCGAAGGATATAGGCGAGGGTAACATAACTGTACTGACAGGAGAATGGCCCAAATGCTATTTCTGAGAATCTGGGCTTGGGGCAGAGAGGGGATGTTCTAACAATAGTTTCCTTACCGGACCACTTACTCTTGACTGTCACGCATTCCTCGGTGCAGAGTTCCATAAATAATAAATTATTATTATAACGATTGCTGGAACTTTTTACCTAAAAACCAAGAAATTAGTTGCAGCTACCATGTGCTGTATGTGTGAACAATATTACCGGATGTTGAGCAAAAAAAAAAAAAAAAAACTAGAAATGTTTTCTTTTGTGGTTTGTTATAAACACTGAATACTTACGAGATCAGGGCCGCTCAAAATGTTCTTGTATGGAGGGCCGGATGTGGCCCGAGAGCCGCTGTTTGGCCGGTCCTGCTCTAGATCATCTTTAAGGTGAAGAGTAGGATTTTTTTAGTCTTGCCCATCAGAGACTCATAACTTGTAAGACGTGCATAGTAACCATGGGGATCCAGGTGAGTCTGAGCATATCCCTTTCTGTCGAGACAACCTTGTTCAGCTTTCCTTCTCTTCTGACCCCAATTATTGCCCTTACACAGTATTTGTGAGGCCCGGAGGAAGGGACTTATGCCTTTCATAGTCCTTTCCATTCCTTAAGCCGACACACTCATAACTTGTAAGACGTGCATAGTAATCATGGGGATCCAGCTGAGTTTGAGCATATCCCTTTCTGTCGACACAACCTTGTTCAGCATTCCTTCTCTTCTGACCCCAGTTATTGGCCTTATACAGTATTTGTGAAGCCCGGAGGAAGGGACTTATGCCTTTCATAGTCCTTTCCATTCCTTAAGCCGACACACTCATTATTCGAGGGGTCAGATGAAGCAGATTATTCGAGGGGCAGATGAAGCAGCAGTCGTCTTGGCAAGACATGGGTTGTGCCACGGTTGTTTTCGTTTTATAATAACATCACCGTCTCATGTTTGTGTAGAGTCGTTGGAGTATCCAGGATCAATTTAGGACTTGTTAGGTGAAAGGATGCCCTTTCTGTCACCACGTGCTGGTCCTATTGAAAGTTCCACCCGAAGTCATCAGGACTTGAACCCTGGACGCTGAAGTTAGGAGCCAAATTCCTAAGTCATTTCGCTAGCACATCCCAATAATAATAATAATAATAATAATAATAATAATAATAATAATAATAATAATAATAATAATAATAATAATAATAATAATAATAATAATAATAATAATAATAATAATAATAATAATAATAATAATAATAATTCATAGACGTTGAGGCCGCCTGGGCGAGTTACTGGTCCTCCTCCCCAGTTGTGTCCCTGACCAAATGTCTCACGCTCTCGGACACCGCCCTTGAGGCGGTGGAGGTGGGAGCTCTCGCTGAGTCCGAGGGAAAAAGCAACACTGGAGGATAAACGGATTAAGTAAATAAATAAATAAATAAATAAATAAATAAATAAATTACACTTAATAATAAATTATATCTAGCCTAGTAGTAAATGTCATATAAATGGATCATGAACTAATATATGAAAATACCAAAAAAAAAAAAAAAAAAAAAAATACAAGGAGAGGTTGGCTGAATAGTCATACAAGACCAAAGAGCTCCCCCCCCCCCCCAACCACAAACAATATTCCTACGTAAAGATAAAATCGAAATTGCATAGTAAATAGTAAGATAAAAATGTCATCAAATTTATTGAAATTGATATAATACTAAAGTATAGCATAAAGACAACTACTTTGTTCTTCTTCCTAGCGATTTCTCCGCGATCCTGCAGGGTTTGCCACTTTGCACGCCATTCTTCATTTGGTCCTGTTAAGGATATCACCACTCACGAACTTCATGCATTTCTTCAGACGATCAAGCCATCGATTCTTGGGACGCCCGCCTGGTCGATTTTCTCCTGGCTGTCTTCGTAACTGATCGATCTTCTCTTCTCATGACACGTCCATACCATGTGAGGCAAAAGCAAATATTTATTGATACAAAATCAGAATAAAAAGGAAAATATAAAAATAATAAGTCGTGTTGATGACATCGAGAAACTGCTGAAGGATATCAGGATATACCTGAAGAGTTTATTCTGCCAATCGTGTTCTCATATCACTTACAATTATTAAACCGAGCTCGATAGCTGCAGTCGCTAAAGTGCGGCCAGTATCCAGTATTCGGGAGATAGTTGGTTCGGACCCCACTGTCGGCAGCCCTGAAGATGGTTTTCCGTGGTTTCCCATTTTCACACCAGGCAAATGCCGGGGCTGTACCTTAATTAAGGCCACGGCCGCTTCCTTCCCACTCCTAGCCATTTCCCGTCCCATCGTCGCCGTAAGACCTATCTGTGTCCGTACGACGTAAAACAACTTGCATAATAATAATAATAATAATAATAATAATAATAATAATAATAATAATAATAATAATAAATACAATTATTAAATAGTGTGTTTCTTTCATAATCCGTCTACCCTCCAGTGTTGGCTTTTCCCTCGGACTCAGCGAGTGATCCCACCTCTGCCAACTCTATCGCATGAGACTTTGGGTCGTAATGATACAACTGGGGAGGAGGACCAGTACCTCAATAGGGGCCTTGTGGGGACACGGGAAGACTGGAAGGGATAGACAAGAGGGAAGGAAGCGGCCGTGGCCTTAAGTTAGGTACCATCCCAGTATTTGCCTGGAGGATCAGAGGGAAACCACGGGAAAAACTTCGAGGATGGCTAAGGAGGGAATCGATCCTCCCTCCACTCAGTTGACCTCCTGAGGCCGAGTGTACCCCGTTCTAGCCCTCGTACAACTTTTCAAATTTCGTGGCAGAGCCTGGAATCGAACCTGGGCCTCCGGGGGAGGTGGGTGGCAGCTAATCACACCAACCATTACACCACACAAGCGGATAAATATTTTGTTTGCTGAAATATATTTCAGCTTCTACAACCCTGGCAGGACCCCAACTACATTCCAGAGGCTGCTTGAGCAAATTCTGGGTATGTACTGTACGTCTACCCCGCAGCCCCGTTCCTTGATACTTGGTCTGGGATGAGGTGATATGAAATAATATGTTATGTTTGTACGGCTGGATGCCCTTCCTTATGCCAACCTCAGTTGAGGAGCTAATGAGGATTAAATTAATGATGGTGAATTAAATTGAGTAACGAGGTTTAAGGAATTGACAGTGGCCTATGAATAGGAATTGCCCCGGCATTTTTCTGGAAGTGAAAATGAGAAACCACAGAAACCCATTCTCAGGGCAGTCGACGGAGGGGTTCGAAACTACGCGTCTCATGAAGCTAGACCTTGGCTCCATAGTCGTAACGCATGAACATGCGTGACCACTCCACTCGATCTTGGGTAAACTCTGGGTATTTTACGAGTAGCATAACAGCCAAGGAATTTGCAGGCAGCTTAAGGGGGCCACAAACTCCTGGGCTTAAGTTTCCATTAGAAGAATAAAAACCATAAATGAACAGTTTTATTTAAAAATCGCTAGTTTCACATTTATATAGAATTTTATGGTAAGTTTCGCATTTTATCGCATTTTCAAACAGATTAAAAAGTGGTTTATAGGTAATGAAAAATTAAAACGTAGAAGTATAAGCCTTTGTAAGCTTTTCGCGTAATATCGCAATTGCGAAAAATCACGTGATTGCATGTGCTACAGCGTCTATCTCAATCCTGAAACGAAATAATTAGGATACGCCTACTCTGACTCGTTCTACAACAGGCACCTTCAATCTTTAGTATAGACAGGCTTAACTGACAAAACTGGGTCCGCAGTCTAGGGGTAGCGAAGCAGCCACTTTCCCGCGGAGGCCCCGGGATCGATTCCCCGTCATGTCAGGAATGTTTTACTTGCATCTGAGGACTGGTTTCAGGTCACTCTTCCTTGGTAGAGCTATCTGACTGTGAGATAGTGGCCTGACTCTAATAAGTCAAAAATAACATCCGAGAAGATCCGTCGCTCTGACTACATGTCACCTCGTAATCTGCAGACCACCGAGCGAGTTGGCCGTGCGGTTAGGGGCACGCAGCTGTGAACTTGCATTCGGGAGATAAAGGGTTTGAACCCCACTTTCGGCAGCCCCTAAAATGATTTTCTATGGTTTCCCCATTTTCACACCAGACAAATGCTGGGGCTGTACTTTCATTAAGGCCACGGCCCCTTTCTTCCCACTCCTAGCTCTTTCCTATCCCATCGTCACCATAAGACCTATTTGTGTCGGTGCGACATAAAGCCAACTGTAAAAGAAAAAAGGAAAAAAAAAAGAAATCTGTAGACCTTCGGGCTGAACGGCCATTGCTTGACACACCAAGGTCCAACATGGCCGTTACGCTTGGAGTTTGTTGCTTTGTGTTTTTTAAGTCACATCAGTAAAATGAAATAAAACTGGAATAAATACAGTAAGAAACAAAATGGTCCATCTCCTTGGTGGAATAGCCTGCGTACTGACCTTCGGTTCAGAGGGCCGGGGTTCGATTCGTAAACAGGCTGGGGATTTTAACTGCGTATTATTTCAAAGGCTGTCCGTCTCCTTGACCGAATGGTCAGCGTTCAGGCCTTCGGTTCAGCGGGTTCCGGGTTCGATTCCTGGACGAGTTGGGGATTTTAATCGCGACTGATTAATTCTTCTGGCTTGGCGACTGGGTGTTTGTGTTTGTTCAAACACTCTCCTCTTCATATTCAGACAACACAACCACACTACCAACTACCACGTAAACTCGCAATAGTGAATGCATCCCTCCACATAGAGTTGCGTCATGAAGGGCATCCGGCCGTAAAACGGAACCAAATCCACATGTGCTACACTGTTCACACCCGCGACCCCACAGGTGTGGGAAAGCGGTTGAAGAAGAAGACGTCCGCCTCTTTGGTGTAGTGGTTAGCGTGATTAGCTGCCACCCCTGAAGGCTGGGGTTCGATTCCCGGCTCTGCTACGAATGTGACTTCCCCTTTCGGAGAACAATCATTGAACGAGAAATGCAACCATGCAAGCTAAGGGCGCCAATCTTTAGGTTGATGACTTAAAGATAAAAATTTATAATCAAGCTTGGACGGACTCTTATCACAGGGATGGGGTGACAGTGCACTAATCATTTAGCAGGAGAATTAGAAATCAAAAGGCTAATTAAGGCAGATTGATTAAAGTGAACTATGAAAATACTATTTATTATCTTGAATATAAATGACGACGGTTTAACGAGAACTGAATTTAAAATAGGAAATGAATTTAACAAAAAGTTGAATGACTCTACTTCGCGAAAACTTGCAATATTTTTAACTCGCTTGCTCACCATGTAGTCTTGTTCTGCTGGTCCTTGGAAAGCTTCCATCCTTGTAGCTGGAACATCACCGGTCGTCTTTGAGATATCTTCATCTGCAGCTAAGTACCATTCCTGCCTTGCAAATTGCAACAACCACTAATTGGATGATGGCTTCGACACTAACACTCCCTATTATGCTCTATCCCATATATTGGAGATGAGCCCTAAGTCATAGTTAGAAAAACCTCCTTGGGTTATGTGGAGAGGATACACAATTAATAATCCTTCCAACTTTACTGAAAATGTGCCCTGAAGTTTCATTTCTATCTAGTTTAATACTACCTATTGTCTTAGACTGGTACAAACCGGTCTAGTAGCCGAGCTGTACGTACTTCCTGATGAGAGTGGCTATACACCCCTCATTCAGAAATTCCTAAGTACCACGTCGTGGTAACGCAGTAATTAATGTAGAAGTGATAAACTATCACACTAGTCCACTATGGTACAACAACCATAAGACAAGTTCACAGACCTACAGCGATATACAAGATCGAAGAATCAAGAATCCAGAATAATAATAATAATAATGAATGCAGAATCAAGAAGAATGAAGCCAAGAGCTCCAACACGCCCTTTTATAACCTTCTCTGGCTCTAATTACAGGTCGCTACACGTGGTCCAATCAGTTGACACGTCTCTCCCCACTCCAGATATTAGAGTTGATGGGTCTTAACCATGATATCAACTGTTCTTCTATTAGCCCTTTCACTCAGTATCCATGGCAACATGACGCTCCTTTGAAAATATAGGCGGTGATCAGTTTGAATTATTCTGGTCGAAATACGGTAGCTGTCGTTATAACGCTTGAACACGTGCTCACTTTTCCCAGAATTTGATGTCTAAATTTGTCCTTCCTTCTTCCTCGGTGATGTGGCAAGATAGAGGAAATCTACTGCAAGTTAAATTTAAACGAATGTCGCAAGAATCTAAGTGAATACTAGGATATTCAGCCCTCGTTTACAAGTCGTAGTTACAAAGTAATGAAATGATAGTGAGCAAATGATCAACCATGAATTATAATACAATTACATACCAAGATAAATATCATGACGTTAAATTCCTGAATTAATTACATATAATAAAATTAACATAATTACACTGTGACGTCTGGAACGTTACACGAAATTTGAAAAGTGGTACGAGGGTTGGAACGCGGTCCACTCAGTCTTGGGAGGTCAACTGAGTAGAGGTGGGTTCGGTTTCCACCTCAGCCATCCTCGAAGTGGTTTTCTGTGGTTTCCCACGTCTCCTCCAGGCAAATGTCGAGATGGTACCTAACTTAAGGCCACGGCCGCTTCCTTCCCTCTTCTTTGCCTATCACTTCCAATTGTCCCATTCCCCCACAAGGCTTCTGTTCAGCATAGCAGGTGAGGCCACCTGGGCGAGGTACTGGTATTCCTTCCCAGTTGTATACCCGCGACCCAATGTCTCACGCTCCAGGACACTGCCCTTGAGGCGGTAGAGGTGGGATCCTTCCATGAGTCCGACGGATAAACCGACACTGGAGGGTTAACATATTAAGAAAGGAAAAAGAAAGAAAGAAGAATATTTTCTCTGGCTGGAGGACTAGGTGCTTGTGTTACTCTTAATGCACACCTTTTCATCAGAATACACAACGCCACCAATCACCACAGAAACATGCTGTGGTGAATGCATCGCTCCATATTGTATTAGAGTCAGGAAAGGCATCCGACCGTAAAACTGGGCCAAGTCCTAACAAAGTGCCAATCCCAAGTAATTGGGAAAAGGCCAGGAAGAAGGATAAGACATAAATGATGAAGTTGGAACTAGCTGAATGGGGAAGAAACGTAATGGATTGATTTTTAAAATTCTCAGATGATGTTACTTTGACTACATCAGTGGACCCTCTAAGTAAATTACAATTCCAGAATATGATCCCAGTGGACTTTCTATAGGCCAACATAATCTTAACATATTTTTACTTTGGATCCTGTCACGAGTTGAGATTACAATAGTTACTTCAATAGTATCTGCCTTTATTGCGCACGACACTACTACAAGAATTCAAAAATATCAAAGTAGAATGCCTAAGCAAGTCTAATGTTAATGCTCTTTTGATACTCGTAGTAGTAAACAGTATCACGTATTGGCAGGCCGGCACAGAAGGCTTTGTATTCCCTGTGCGGTCCGCACCAAGCCAGGCCACGTGACCCACTCCGCGCCTGCCTATTGATCACCACTAATGCATGCACACAATGGACACACACTTTACTTAACACTGTGTTATAGAAACTCCCTCTCTTCCGTCTTCCTTTTTCCCCGGAATATATTTTTTTCCGGTCGAAATGGAATGGAATGGAATGCCCGTGGACAATGCAGTGCAAGCAGGGGAAGCGTGTTCAATGCACATGTCTGCTGCGAGTGACATGGGCCCATTCACAGACACACTGGTGTCATTAGGAGCCGATGAATACATACATCACTACCGCTAGACTCCTTGTGGAGCCATGCTTACAGTCTGAGGCAGAACACATACTGTACAATTCATTGTAATATGAGCCGTAATTGTGAAGTAGTTACAAGCTGATGGAAGTGTTGAATTTCAAGTTGGTGCAGTGCACATTTATATCTCATCTCATTGAATCAAGCTATACTCCTCGTCTATTGCATTAGAAACTCCACAATACACTCTTTCTCATCTCAAATACATTGCAGTCTATTAGACTAAAATCATATTTTTTCTATGACTTGTTTTATTTTTTTTATTTTTACAATTGACTTTACGTCGCACCGACACAGATAGGTCTTATGGTGACGATGGGACAGGAAAAAGCTAGGAGTAGGAAGGAAGCGGTCGTGCCCTTAATTAAGGTGTGACCGGGCGAGTTGGCCGTGCGCGTAGAGGCGTGCGGCTGTGATCTTGCATCCGGGAGATAGTAGGTTCGAATCCCACTATCGGCAGCCCTGAAAATGGTTTTCCGTGGTTTCCCATTTTCACACCAGGCAAATGCTGGGGCTGTACCTTAATTAAGGCCACGACCGCTTCCTTCCAACTCCTAAGCCTATCCCATCGTCGCCATAAGACCTATCTGTGTCGGTGCGACGTAAAGCCCCTAGCAAAAAAAAAAAAAAATTAAGGTGTGAAAATGGGAAACCAAGGAAAACCATCTTCAGGGCTGCCGACAATGGGGTCCGAACCCACTATCTCCCGAATACTGGATACTGGCCGCACTTAAGCGACTGCAGTTACCCAGCTTGGATGGAAATTAAAATATTGCGATATTTATACATAACATTTGTTACCTATTGCAGCAAAAATTATTTATTCTAAGTTCTATTTAATTAGTTATTTAAAGAAAATTGAAAGAAAAACGCTTCTGCTACAAGAAATAGAGCCGGGCTGCGTGGCTCAGACGGTTGAGGCGCTATTCTTCTGAACCTCAACTTGGCAGATTCGATCCTGGCTCAGTCCGGTGGTATTTGAAGGTGCTCAAATACGTCAGCCTCTTGTCGGTAGATTTACAGCCACGTAAAAGAAATCCTGCGGGACTAAATTCTGGCACCTCGGTGTCTCCAAAAACCGTAAACGTAGTAAGTGGGACGTAAAGCCAATAACATTATTACAAATGAAATAAGAAGAGAAAATTCATCAATAAGACTATTCTTCTCGTACTTCTAGAGCGTTTTCCTATAGCACGGTAGGGTTACGGATGCGGGTTGTGTCCACAAGTGGGATATGGCCCAGTTTTAGAGTTGGATGCCCTTGCTGGCGCCAACGCTATATGTAGATATTGACGATTGCGTTTTTCTTTGGTGATTCGTATCGTGTGATAAGTTGGATGTGAATTAAGAGGTACAGTATGTATCGAGAAAAACACTTAGTCCCCGAGCCAGACGCGACTAAAACTCCTGGCCGGACTGAGAATCAAACCCATGACCCTCCGAACCAGAGACTGCTACACTGCCTATTCAACTAAGCAGCCGGTCATGAGTAATTCATCATAATCTTCTTTGCATTTTCCCTTTTATATGGGGTCTGTCTTCTCGCAATGTTTCCTCCATTTCAATCGATCCATAGCGTCCCGAGGGCTGAGTTTGGTGAGCCGAATATCATCTCTCACCCTATCCAGCCAGTGTGTTTGAGGTCGCCCTCGAGGACGGTGACCCTTCACGTTCAGTTGAAGGGCAGTCTTTGCAGCTGAAGTTTCACTGCTTCGGAGAACATGCCCATACCATCGCAGACGTGATTCACGCATTTTCTCTGTGATTGGGACAACCTTGAACTTCTTGCGCACAGAATTGTTCCTGATATGGTCTAGTCGAGTCAATCCATTGGACCAGATCAACATCTTCATTGCATGAAGTTAATGTTCATGCTTCGATGTTGTAGACCAGCATTCAGATCCGTAAAGGGCCACTGGTCTAATCACTGTGCGGTAGACTTTACATTTTAGCTGCAATGGAACTTTCTTGAGTAAGAATTTCAGGAAGATAATATGTGTGTTAATATAGAAATATAGGTATTAATTTATGTTAATAGGCGTAATAGAATGTATATTTTGAAGCCCCTATTATATACTCATATTACGACAAAAGAAATTGTTTATACTGCTATTTATAAGAAAAATATGAAAAAATTTATAGGCCTATCAGAAAATAATAAAGTGAATTTATACTGCTCGAATATGAAATTTGTTTTTAGGGTATTATTAAGGCACCAACCAGAATTTGAGATGGCGAAGAGCAAGTTCCTGATGACCTGCTTAATAAAGTCACGTATTTCTTACGCAGCTAACGCCTTAGTATCTCTGTACCAAGTTTTATTCAATAATTTCCTAAAATCTGAGTGCTTCATGTATACAAAGCTAGACATTAACGACCTAGTCAGAGATCCCAGCTTGGCCAGGGGCCACTGATCCGGCATATTGAGGCGGAGTTTTCTTGCGGTGAGGTGACGAGTCCCTTTATGCACCTACTCTAGCCAACAGCATCAGGGTTACCCATCAAAGTGCCCATCACACCCTATGTTGCTTAACCTCGGATGTCTCACGGAATCCAAAAATTCCCAGTAGAATATTTTTGGACATTTACATTCTTATAGAATAATAGGCTCCATTCAGAACAGTGGTCTTTGCATATGAGCACAATATTGCCCTGTACCTCGCTTACCAAGCGAGTTGGCCTTGCGGTTAGGGTCGCGCAGCTATGAGCTTGCGTTCGAGGTATGGTGGGATCGAATCCCACCACCGGTAGCCCTGAAGACAGCTTTCCGTGGTTTCCCATTTCCACACCAGGCAAAAGCTGGGGCTGTACCTTAATTAAGTCCACGGGCGCTTCCTTCCCAATCCATGCGTTGCCGAAAACCTTCAATGTATTAGTGCGACGTTAAACGAAATCAAACCAAACCCCATGGCACTACAGCCCTTGAAGCGCCTTGGTCTACCAAGTGACCGCTGCTCAGCCTGAGGACCTGCAGATTACGAGGTGTCATGTGGTCAGCACGACGAATTCTCTCGGCCATTATTCTTGGCTTTCTAGACCGGGACCGCTATCTCACCGTCAGATAGCTCCTCAATTCTAATCACGTAGGCTGAGTGGACCTCGAACTAGCCCTCAGGTCCAGGTAAAAATCCCTGACCTGGCAGGGAATCGAACCCGGGGCCTCCAGGTGAACGTTAAACCACTAGCAAAAATGTTTTTAAAAATCGCTTGACGCTTGATCGAAGGAAAAATAAAGAATTAAAATATTCTGATCTCATATTATTTGGATGATTACATAAAATTTGTCAGAATTATTTAGTTGGAGCCTGGCTGAGTGGCTCAAATGATTGAGGCGCTGGCTTTCTGAGCGAAAGCTGGCAGGTTCGATCCTGGTTCAGTCCAGCGGTATTTGAAGGTGAGTCCCGAGTCGGTAGATTTATCGATTCATAAAAGAACTCCCGCGGGGCAAAATTCCGGCACCTCGGCGTCTCTGAAAACCGTAAAGGCCTGTTTTCACATGTAGGACTGTGCTTCGGCTGTGCTTCGACCGTGCTACGGCGCTGTCGCCTACTCTGTCTTTTCACATGTAGGACTGTGCTGCGACTGTGCTGCGGTCATGTGGTCCTTGTTCATTGCATCTGTACTCACAGGTTGGAGACATGGATCCGAACGAAGAAGACGTAGTTATTGCCTGCGCAGCGTACACGGTTTTACAACAAAATAAGAAAAATAAGAATTATAAAGGCATTCATGTTTTTGAACTAAAATTATCACCTACTACTGCAAACTATCACACAATGTATCTCAACCAACGAGCACAGTACTCAGACAGCGCACTGCGCACTCTATGTTTTTCTGTGCTCGTTGGTCACTGGATCACGTACGACCGAGTGCTTCCGATTACCACCTAAATAAGACGGAAGTCCGGCTTGGCGACACTAGGGCGACCGTTTCTAATTTTCACATGTGGTACTGTGCTGAGACCAGGCGACGACTGTGTGGGCCGTAATCGCTCTGCTTGGCGATCCATGACAGCACGGTACCAACACGGTAGGGACACAGTCCTACATGTGAAAATACTCAACTGCTGTTCAATGCAAATGGAATGGTTTATACTGTTTGGCGATTGCGGACGACACAGCACGGTCGAAGCACAGTCGCAGCACAGTCCTACATGTGAAAACAGGCCTTAACAGTAGTTAGTGGGTCGTAAAAAAGAAAGACATTAAACATTATTATCCTTATATGGGTAGCCTACGTATTCTTAATAATGTACACAAAAATAATCACGTTTCACAAAGAAATGAAGGGATTATAGACGAAAAAGTACGCTAAAACTATACTTTCAAAAATAAAAATTTGAATTTGTGCAAAATCTATAGACTATAAATATACCTGTTAATCTCATGGTAGTTCATCCTCTCGAAGCAGACATCTGATTTAAAAAAAAAATGATTGCCTTTTTTTTTTACATTTGTGTGATTGAATAGTTATATTTTATGCTAGTTGCTTTACGTCGCACCGACACAGATAGGTCTTATGATGACGATGGGATAGGAAAGGGCTAGGAGTGGGAAGGAAGCGGCCGTGGCCTTAATTAAGGTAGGTACAGCACCCGCATTTGATTGAATAGTATAGGAAGAACATTTTGCTATTTGCTTTACGTCGCGAAGACACAGATAGGTCTTATGGCGACGATGGGATAGGAAAGGCCTAGGATAGGGAAGGAAGCGGCCGTGGCGTTCATTAAGGTACAGCCCCAGCATTTGCCTTGGTGTGAAAATGGGAAACCACGGAAAACCATATACAGAGCTGCCGACAATGGGGTTCGAATCTACTATCTCACGGATGCAAGCTCACAGCCGCGCGCCCCTAACCGCACGTCCAACTCGCCCAGTGAACATTTTGACAAGTCATTAACCAATCGCACTTTTAAAAAGTCAACTTTTGTTGTACTGTGCAAAAGCTCTATAGAATGTGCATACTGGCCAAATGTCAAGAAAATCCCTCCAGTAGTTGTAGAGATAACTAAATCGTTTTTGAAAAATGAACTTTTATTTGGCTAGGGTATGGAACCACTTAAACGTTTCCTCATCGATTGAATTGCTTGCGCGGTTCGACCACGTAGCTGTGAGCTTGCATTCGGGACATGTTGTGTTCGAATTCCACCGTCGACACCCCTGAATATGGTGCATGGATTTCCATTTTCACATCAGGCAAATATTGGGGAAGTACCTTAATTAATGTCACGCCAGCGTCCTTCACTTTCCCGCCTTGCGCCGCTGAAAATCTTTCACGTTTACTACGACGTTAAACCATTGGGAAAGAGAAACAATTTCCTTCGATATGAGTCAGTAGTATTACAATATATATAGTAAATTTTAATTGTGCCGACTCTGTAGTGTAGTGGATAGTGTGATTAGCTGCTACCCCCGGAGGCCCGGGTTCGATCTCCGGCTCTGCCACGAAATTTGGAATGTGGTACGAAGGCAGGAACGGGGTCCACTCAGCCTCGGGAGGTCAACTGAGTAGAGCGGGGTTCGATTCCTACCTCACCCATTCTCAAAGTGTTTCTCCGTGATTTTCTACTTCTTCTCCAGGAGAATTGCGGGATGGTACCTAACTTAAGGCCACGGCCGCTTCCTTCCCTCTACTTTGTCTATCCCTTCCAATCTTCCCATCCACGCAATGCCCCTGTTCAGCATAGCAGGCGAGGCTGCCTGGGGAAGTACTGGTCCTCCTCCCCAGTTTTATCCGCCGACCCAAAGTCTCACCCTCCAGGACACTGTCGCTGAGTCCGAGGGAATAACCTACCCTGGAGGGTAAACGGATGAAGAAGAAAATGTAATTGTATTTCAGAAACTTCGCTATTACTCGCTCTTGTAATATTCGAAATATCTAAACGAAAATGTGGTGCAAATATTTGATTTTCATTTCAATGACAAAATTTCAATCCCGTTTTATAAAAGAATTTATTACCAAACTACGATTTTCAATTCGTGCTTTCAAAGTAGTAAGTAATTTTTGTTGATTTAGGTGGTTCTTTGGCTACATCTGTTACACATATGATAAAAGATTTTGTCAATTTGTCTTAACACAAGGCATCCTGGAGTATAGCCCCTTTATTTGACTTGGCTTGAATAAACATTGAAAGACAGGAAAGAAAAGAAGACTGATGTTTTAGCGAAGGCACAGACGTTATTGGACCGCTTCGTTAGTTAAACATTATTACAAGAAGAAAACGCTGTCCAATGCAAGGGAAACCCAATACAGAGGGAAGTGTGTACGTAGAGCGAAATTAAAAGTTCGCAGAGCGCGATTAAACTGGTAGAAGCGGACGAGATGGGCTCCATTGTCCTCATAAAAGGCCTCAACTCAACTTAACCACTGTGTTTGTTTATCCACTTGTGAGTGGTTTTTGTTTCCACTCACCGCACGGCGCGCCGGACTGCCCCTCCTATCCACCCACTATAACAGAGAGCGCAGTGAAGGACGAGGAAGAAGAAAATCCATCAACGCGTCTCAATAGAGAGAAAGCCCCGTTATCAGATTCCCTCCCGTCTCCCGTGTGAATGTATTCAATCATCGGTATTAATGAGGTATATCACCAAATGGAGTGTCAGTTACACTGCTTGCTCGTCGGTGGGGGTGGAGAGGAGGATTTCACTCCAGTTCCATAGAATAGCAAACCATCACCAGCACCACCTTTTCTTCTCTTCATCTGCTGCCGTTCCCCACACTCCTGTCTGCTGAGCCTGTGGAAGAGAGACTATTTTTTGATTGTGAACAGCTTTGTTGGTCTGTACAAGATGGACTGTCCTCGTTCTAGAGTAAATGAGCGGCCAATATTATGTTCAAAAGCCCAGTATTGTATTACGAACTTCTCTCCTTGCACTCACAGACTTGTTTTAGCTGAAATAATGAATCTCACCACTAAAGGAATTGTTTTCGATGCAGGATTATTTTTTTCCTTGCAATGACTCCATTGACGGGTTAGACCATTGATGTGAAGATTGTTATTTCAATGGGCACTGTAAAACAATGTCATTAGCAGAGAATAAAACACTCTTCTCTACACATTATGAATGGTCAGCCAACTGGGGAGGGAGTATTATTAATATTTATTTATGTTGAAAACAAGGAAAAACTATAATTAAGCATTATCTTTAATTGTGCCGAAAGTTGAAGGGCTAAAGCACCCGGGAAGGTTTCAAATTGTGAGCCTTGGATAGCTCTATCAAAGTCAAAAAAAAAAAAAATCGAAAATCACTTCCGGCCTAAATGCACTTCCGGGAAACAGCCTAGAATCGCTTGTTTCTTTACTCGATTTCTTTTTTACTCAGATCCTAGCCAAATTAACTTATTTACATAATTCTTTCTGCACTGTGTTCCTTGGTCCAATATCCTCAGGCGCCTTTTTATTTTTTGAAAAATTTCTGCACCGAATGTAGTTATAAGGGCTTAACTGAAACTCTGCAATAACTCACATTAGCGCTCGTAGTGGTGCTTACGTTAAACAATGCACTGACTCACATTAGCGCTCGTAATGAACCCGTAATTCTACCTTGCTAAAAAATTTGCAACTACAAGATGGAGTGCAACCATATTATATATTGCAAGCTCATCTCGCGTTCTGTGGCGTGACAACTCACAGCGGGGAGCGACCCACCAATTTGAACGAGGTCGGAACATTTCGGAAGACCTCGGCTAATTAATAATGAAATTCTGGATAATAACCCTCATTGCGAGAGATTTCGGCACTGTCATTAACAAAGAAAGAATTAAGAATTTTGGGAAATATCTGATGAAGGTAAAGTCCACAGGGTGTAAATGTATTTAATTAGGCTCGGAGAAAAGTTGGCATCCATTCTGGAAGAATAGTGCACACGTGTCAAGGACATGAAGTCAGAATGCGCGGGAATTCTCCTGCACGAAATTAATTAATTACGCCAGTTAAAGAAAGAGGAAAAATCAGCAAACAACACCATCATGACTGGAAAAATAGGTGGAATCTCTGCAGTGAGTCTCGAAGAAATCGGTCCAGTGGTCTTCAATTGGATTGATTGCACAACAGTAGATAACGCCAAGCAGAGCGTCCCTAGAAAAGGCTTAAATACCCCTTCCTTAACCAAGAGTGTCTAGTCGTCATTCTATGTTCCGAGAGTGTGAACCTACGTCAGGCAATATTAAGAAGACGTAAATTGGGTGAAATAGACAAAATTAGCTATTGAAACATGCCGTTACGACACCTATCACGGTCGGGGAAGGAAATCTAAGTTGAAAAGTTGTAGGATTCCTGAACTTCTGCGTAGGGAGACAGCAGATTCATAGATAGCTCTTGCGAATTGCTGCGGACAATGTTATTTTGTAATCGATAATGAAATGGTGTATGTCTTTTAGTGCCGGGAGTGTTCGAGGGGATGCTCGGCTCGCCAGGTGCAGGTCTTTTGAATCGACTCCCGTAGGCAAACTGCGCGTCGTGATGAGGACAAAATGATGATGAAGAGGACACATACACCCAGCCTTCGTGCCAGCGAAATTAACCAATGATGGTTAAAATTCCCGACCCTGCCGGGAATCGAGCCCGGTACCCCTGTGACCAAAGGCCAACACGCTAACCATTTAGCCAGGGAGCCGGACTTTGTAATCGGTAAGGAGAGATGATAGTCTGGCGGAGATAAGCTTGTGTCTCACGATCAGTCAGATCTGTGAAACATCTGAATAGGAAGGAGTTGGGAAGATTCCAAAAACTGCATTAGTTGAGTTCCCGACACGAACTATTTTATGAATGTATATAATAAAATGTATTGTCAAGTGTTTTGATACAAAAAATTGTTTAATGTGGGTTGCTTCAACCCAAGTGTAGAATCTGTCTATTTATAAGGTAATATTTAAGAGAAGAATGTGTCCTGCAGTTATGAAGGGCTAAACTGGAGGTGGCTGGCACAAGATGAAGCCGAGATAATGCCACGCCAAACGACTACAATTACAGGTCTGTCTAATTTAAATGTTATGTTTTTGTAGTTAGAAATGTAAATGCTTAACCCTTTAAATTAATTAATTAATAAATCATAACATCGCGTTGTATATGGGGTATGTGAAATCAAGTATATTGCGATGATGAGGAAGTGTCTTGCCGTTATTACATTGTAGATGCGAATTGTCTATTATTTATGTCAGCGCGCGAGATTTTAAGATGTGTTTAAATTACTATTTTAAAAAAATTAAGTGAAGTTAAATATTGTAATGAAAATCAATGAAATAATGTTCGGGCCGGTAAAAGTTACAATAATGATAACGATAAAATAGCCGTTACGTGTGTGAAAAAGTCAAATATCAAATTATCCAATAATAATAATAATAATAATGATAATAATAATATTCACGTCAGGATAAAATTTGAGAAGATGATAAACTATGTGTTCAGCAGTAATGTCAAGCGAGATTTGCGGTTTATATCGAAATCCAGTGAAGAAAATCGTAAGTCAGCATTTTTGGGAAACAAAAATTTTGTGACACTGTGTATTTGTGATACAGAAAATCACGGCATTCTATTTTGCTCCTGAGGTCAGGAAAAATTTCGAGAAAATTATTTATCAACATGGCTAACCCTCTCTCGCTGATATACCCGGTTCACGCTGTTTCCTCCCCCTGTGGGTAGGGGCGGTAGAATAACACCCACGGTATCCTCTGCCTGTCGTAAGACGCGACTAAAAGGGGCCCCAGGGGTCTGAACTTTGGATCGTGTGTTGGCAACAACGGGACCCTTAGCTGAGTCCTGGCATTGCTTCCACTTACTTGTGCCCGGCTGCCCACTTCCGTCTATCCTTATCGACCTCCCTTGGTCAACTCTTGATCTTTTCCGACCCCGACAGTATTACGTATGGAGGCTTAGGGAGTCTTTCATATTCACGCCCTTCGTGGCCCTTGTCTTTCTTAGGCCAATACATTCATTTTCCGAAGTGTCGGATCCCTTCCATTTTTTCTCTCTGATTAGTTTTATATACTCTAGAGCAAGGATGGCAAACCTTTCCATCTAGCGTGTCAATAGGGAACATGCATGATCCGGGGTTTTAATTAAAAATATGCTAATCTGATTCAAAATTGCATGCAGAATTCAAAAATGTGATCAGAATGTACAAATAATAACTCCAAACATGATAAAAATCTACGAAAATGTCACGTCACGCAAGTAGGCGATCTCATTGGCCTGACGTCATCGTACAGGTTGACTGAATTAGCAGACGAAATAACACGTAGTGTGCTGTGAGAAGCAGGATACACTTCGCGTATTTCTACTTTACGTTAGTGTCTAGTATGGTTAAATTCGAGGTCTATACATTGGATAATAATCTGAGTGGTATATTTTAGACTTAAAATGAATCCTGCGCAGACAGTGAGGCAGAAAACTTATAAATGGTGTAGAGTTCCGATGTGCAATAGCACATCGCATACCATACCAAACAAATTGTTTATAAACGTTCCAAAGACGCTAAAACTAGGGAGAAATGGATTTTGGCGAGCTGCAGA
The DNA here is from genome assembly GCF_040414725.1 of Anabrus simplex. Classification (NCBI taxonomy): domain Eukaryota; kingdom Metazoa; phylum Arthropoda; class Insecta; order Orthoptera; family Tettigoniidae; genus Anabrus; species Anabrus simplex. The sequence continues at coordinate 859,680,097 of NC_090265.1, read as the reverse complement.
AATGCTGGTGATATATCGGAAAAGTCTACAGTTTATTTTTATTTTTTTTATTTTTTTTGAAGATTTTAACGTAAGATGAATTTGTTTGAATTTTCAAATCACTTTTCCATGTCAGCTGTTCTAGTGGTAAAACTTTAAATTTTAATGTATGATGCTTTATTTAAATGCTTCAATTACATCTTGGAATATGAAAGTAATAAACAGTGCATTAAATAATGCTGATTATTAAAGTATTCTCCAAACCTAACCTATGTTTTGGGTGATCCATGTCAAGATAATAAATCAAAGGGGTTATGAACCATTTTGACAGCTCTAATTCTACCAATATATCTTGGCATGGGACAGTTATGTATGTCTTTATTGAAGAGCTTAATTGGTAAAGAAATTTAGGCTATATCTAAATACTCCATAATGTAACAAAGAATAGGCGTGTACATCATGAAAGGAAACAACGTGAATTTAACAAATGTGTAACTCTACACAAAACTAATGCTTGTCTGTTGGGGTCTTATAAGTTAACAATGCTCAATTATAATAATTATCATAATATTAATGAAATAAATAACATAATTGCACACAGGTGAAAATAGTGATGTAGGTGTTTAAAATATTATCCAACTTAGCCTAAGTTTTAGGTTATACAAGCCAAGTCAATAAACCGAAGGGTAAAAATACCGCGCGAGTTGGCCGTGCGGTTAGGAGCGCGCAGCTGTGAGCTCGCATTCGGGAGATAGTGGGTTTTGAACCCCCACTGCCGGCAGCCCTGAAGATGGTTTTCCGTGGTTTCCCATTTTCACACCAGGCAAATGCTGAGGCTGTACCTAAGGCCACGGCCGCTTTGTTCCCATTCCTAGGCCTTTCCTGTCCCATCGTCGCCATAAGACCTATATGTGACGGTGTGACGTAAAGCAAACGGCAAAAAAAAAAAAAAAAAGTAAAAGTCACAGCACCCAAAGACATTCCTGTATTGAGCGACTAAAATGTCACCAGGACACTTTTCTTTCCTGATATGCTCAGCTTGTTACAAGCCAAATGTAATTAATGTTACTGGCTTCACGCCCCGCTAACTACTTCTACGATTTTCGGAGACGCCGATGTGCAGGAATTTAGTCCTGCAGGAGTTATTTTACGTGCCAGTAAATCTACCGACACGAGGCTGACGTATTTGAGCACCTTCAACTAACACCGGATTGAACCAGGATCGAACGTGCCAAGTTGGGGTCAGAAGGCCAGCACCTCAACAGTCTGAACCACTCAGCCCGACTTGTGAAAACTAGATGAAGTCATATTTATCTTTATCATGTTTAACTTCTTCCCTCCACAAAGATATTTAATTCTCTTTCATGGGCCCCGGAAGTGGGTAGGCCAGTTGTCCCAACCATAAATATATATTTTTTTGGGAATGATAGATTATAGCCCTATAGTACTATGATCTTTCTTTCTTTCTTTCTTAATCAGTTTATCCTTCAGGGTTGGTTTTCTCTCGGACTCAGCGAGGGATTTCACCTCTACCACTTCAAGGGCAGTGTCCTGGAACGTGAGACTTTGAGTATGGTGATGAAACTGGTGAGGAGGGCCATTACCTCGCCCAGGCGGCCTCACCTGTTATGCTCAACAGGGGCCTTGTTGGAGGATGGGAGGGTCGGAAGGGATAGACAAGGAAGAGGGAAGGAAACGGCCGTGGCCTTAGGTGCCTGGAGGAGAAGTAGGAAAATACGAAAAACCACTTCGAGGATGGCTGAGGTGGGATTCGAAACCCTTCTACTCAGTTGACCTCCCGAGGCTGAGTAGACCCCGTTCCAGCCCTCGTACTATTTGTTTTCAACTTTCATGGCAGAGCCGGGAATCGAAACCGGGCCTCCGGGAGTGGCACACATTAACCACTACACCACAGAAGCGGACTAGTACTATAATGCTACCTATATGTTTATGTTAGTGCTGAAATCGGATTTCTTACTTTACTAATGCTGAAAGCCCGAAAATGTAATTCTTTAATAGGGGAATCAGTCTAGAAGGAAATGTTTAAAGTGATGTGATATCTATCCAGGTTCGTTGTTATCCTAATACTATGGGTTAGAGTACATTGCACGTATATAAAAGACGCCACTTACAAACTTGCGAATTTCTGCGGCCACAAAAGTCACTATTTTTCAAGAATGGTGACATTTACACATGATAGATTGTCTGATTGTGCTGTTTTGAACCTTTCTTCTGTCATTTTGAAGTCATTCGCGATCATGAATAATAAACAATCGGCTTTTAGCAACGGCTGATGCACAACGGCTGGTAGAGCTCCATGCGATACTGGATCGTGACGTCACAGCGCGCCGCTTACGTCAGAGGCCGTTTCACTCGCGTTGCGGAAAGGCACTATTAAATATTTGTTTAATGGTAGAAAGCAAGGCAACATACCACAATGTAATACGTTTACGTACTATTTCATTGGTGTACTTTTCAAAAAAAATATTTTTGAAAATGATGCATGTTCCCAATTCGGGTCTTGTTTATTACATTTTACTGTTTAGTATGCCATCGGTTATTTTCCTTTAAAATCGTTGTGAAACCATCTGATTTGACCATTTAGGTATTAGATTGCATTACATATAACGTACGTCCGTTCGAGTCCGCGGTTTAGGGAGCAACACGCCCGCCTGTCACCCGGTGGCCCCGGGTTCGATTACCGGCCGAGTCAGAGTTTTTTAATTGTACTGATTAATATCCCTGGCCTGGGAACTGAGTGTTTGTGACGTCTTTAATCTTCCTTTCCTCACACACAACATTCCATACTACCGCCATGCCAATTACACGCAGGTTCATACAATATGGTGCCAGTAGGGTCAAAAGATCCACATAGCAACAAATATATTTTTTTTAAGTCCATTCGACTGAATGTTTCATGATTTTATTTTGCAAATAGGCCTATTTACAAAAAAATTCACTTTCAAAACTTATATGTTAAGAGTAATATATAGGAAGGCGAATCAAAAAGTAAGTTACACTTCCAAGTTATGGCCATTTATTAAACTACCTACACATAAGTAACACGACTATGACAATATACAATGTAAGTTCACTTTTCTACATAGTCCCCAAGAGACTGTGAACATTTATCGGGACGGTCAACCAACTTTTCGATTCGGGCGTAGAAATCACCTAAACTCGGCTTCGTATTATCAAACGTTGAACCGGTTGCGTGAGGCAATTAACGAAAAGCGGCGGGAAAAATTGAGCGCCGGTGTGATTTTGTTGCACGATAACGCAACACTTCACTCGGCCCACCAAACTTCCGAACTGCTGCAGCGATTCAAGTGGGAGGTATGGCAACATCCTCTATACAGTCCAGACTTAGCGCCATGCGATTATCATGTGTTCGGTAAGCTGAAAAAGGATCTCGGTGGACGACAATTCCAAAACGTTGAGGGGGTGAAAGCAGTTGTCTCCAGGTGGTTACATAGAGCTGGAGGTGATTTCTACGCATCCGGAGTCGAAAAGGTGATTGACCATTCCGAGAAATGTTTACAATCTCTTGGGGACTATGTGGAAACGTGAGCTTATATTGTATATTGTCATAGCCGTGTTGCGTATGTGTAGGTGGTTTCGTAAATGGCCATAACTTAGAAGTGTAACTTACTTTTTGATTCGCTCTCGTACTTTTGTTTTAACCTAATAAACTTTGTAGAAAATATGGCCATATAATTAATTGTGACATGCTTCTTTATTAAAGCGTAATGCTATAATATGCTATTTTGCAAGATTTTCGACCTATTTATTACATATTAAAAACATAAAAATATGTTAGTATGTTATGTGGCATATAACCGAAGTCATGTCATAGGTTCGCCATCCCTGGCATAGTTGTACTTCCTCTTAAAACAATAACCACCACCACCACCACTGTTTGAAATGCGACAGTTTTATCAACACCCTAGGCGGAAAATCCATGTACTGTCCTTGTGAGACCAGTGGAGGCTAGTTTGCTTTTCACCTGTACCAAAAATACAGGATCCAACAAGAAATAGCAACAAGCGGGGCCATAATGATATCAATACATAATTGATTCTAAAAAATCTATACAGGAAGTACAAATATTAACATTCATCACCATGAAACAGAAGAAAATACCATTTCGTAACAGTATTATGATATTGATTAAGGATGAATAAAAGCGGCTGAAAGCTTGTGTAAAAGCTATCACAAAGGAAAGATAATGAAGCTGATAGACGATAAAGAGTGAAAAGGGAATTCACACAATGTTACTAACAGAAGAGTGCATTAAATCACCATCTTATGCAACATTTCAATAACCATTTATCATTCTTTGAGAAGAGTCAATTGGCAGCACAGTCAGGCAGCCATGTTTACGAAGGAATAAAGTGGAGGCCAAGCCAGCATTGAATCACTTTCTTTGTGAAGTCGCTTGGGTTATGTATGTTCTTATTATATGAACAGTCGGAGTGTATTGCCGCAATATAAACGAACATAATCCAGAGTTATGGGCCATCAATGCTGTGAGTCCCTTTCAAAGGAAATCTTGACGTATAGATTTTCTTCTTTGGGAGGCAGGGCTATTTGAAAATAGTGTTAGTCACACCTAGTTTCCAAGTGGATTCATTCACGTTCAGCGGTAATATATTCCGTGTGGAGGAAGGAATGTGGTCCGCGGCTGCCCGCCTGTAGAGTGCATTGCGGCTCCCTACTCTGCTCCACACGAACATTTCAACATACACTGTGCAAGGTGAAAATCATCACACCCAGAGGCTCACAACATATCAAATATGGCCTTAGCTGAGACCAATATTGCTTTTACATGCACCGAAACTTCTCCAGGTGACCATCCTTTTAAGCCAACCAGCCCCATTTCCAATCAATTTTCTGCGGCATGAAATTATACTTTTTTCATAAGACCAATGTATTTTCACCCTCTTTAAGATGACCACCCCTTTCCTCGATTAACGACCATGAATTAATCATATATCCCCTTCATTTATTGTACTCTTTACTAACACGTACACCGAGCAAGTACTGTGCGATTTGGATTCGGGAGACATTGGGTTCGAAGCCCACTCTCCCCAGCCCTGAAGAGGGCTTTCTATGGTTTTCCATGTTCACACCAGGCTGTACATTAAAACAAGAGTCGCTTCCTTGCCTCTCCTAGCCCATTCCTATCTCACGCCTGTCTGTGTCGGTGCGACGTAGAGAAAAAACCTGACACGTTCAATTACGAGGTATGTGTTTGCTGAGACCTTAGCGCGAAGGCTGCTTGGTACCCCAATAGTTATAATCAGCTGTCATAGAATGATGATAATTCAGTAAATAACCGTAGGCCTATTAGGGAAATGAAGAGTGAGGTACCGTACAGTAGTTTTGTGTTGCTACTACTTATCACCCTGCCAAACGTACTTGAACAGAAGCATAAACACTAACCGACACCTAACGCTACACTTTCGTACTATCCATCACAGCGACTAGCTGCAGATGGGGTGGCTTTACCAGCATCGTTCTTACTATAGTCTCATACTGTCAAAACCAAAAGTGGATTTGAGACAACTCGATGAAAGTAACGAACTTGTTCTAGTCCGTATCAAAGTACACAGAGCGCTGAGCATATATAACTTTAAATCAAAGTACACAAGACGTTCCAAATAAAATGAAAATGCTGCGTCGGTTGACATAGCGCTATAGCCACGAGAAATTCGAAGAGAAAATTGCATTAGTTCATCTTGAGCCCATTTCTTTTCCAGTGTGGACCGAAATGAAAAGGCACAGTATAAAATCAATGGTATAAAGGCTGTGTGGTAGATTACCCGAAACAAGAAGCCAGCAAAGCAGAAAATTGAAAAACATCTTAGCCTTCTAATATTCTAGTATAGACTATATATTTACACCACTGACTTTATGGCTCAAAGTTCAGCTTGGAAAATTGAACAGAATGAGGAGAGCTTATACTGTGCTGAACATTTTTCAATGTCATTCTCATTTGCAATGAAGGCATACCCGACCTCATCATTTTGATCATTACCAGGTATGCGACAGCCGTCTGTATAGATGATGGAATCGTCAGAGCGTTGCTGATAAGTTCTCTTATAGATGCTAGGATGTCCAGATTGAAGAGAATTATATTTTCCTCTGTTTGTTCTTGAAAAATCAGCAATGTCGATGTTCATTTTTCTTGGGAATTTGCTTTAACAATTGTAGTTAAAAATAAAGCAAGTAAATTTCATAATAGTAAATACTAAGTTGAATTTAGTTTTATATAACCGATGACTATTTCCTCTAAATATCTTGAAATATTCATCAGGATTTCTACTCAAACATATCAACACTGCTTGCTATTTGCATTGTCCCTCACTTCATTTTTTCACTCGATTTTACCACCTACAGTATTGCAAGTACAAAGACAAAGACACCTCCGTACAGGCCATGAAGGACCGCGGCACTTGATGGGGTAGAGTGGTTAGCTCTACGCCCGGCCGCCTTTGCCCCCAAGAATTAACCTGGTACTCATTTTTGATGTAGGCTGGGTGAACCTCAGGGCCATATGCACCTCCGGAAGTGGAAATCTCGTTTCTTAAATTTTACGACTTCCTGACGGGGATTCGAACCCACGTCCTTCCGGGCGAACCGAGCACGCCTTTACTACCTCGGCCAGGCAGCCCCTGTATTGCAAGTACGGTTTCACAAAATGAGTCCTCCAGAATTACAGTGTGAACGTGAAAATGAAATGGAAGAAAGGAACACTGACTCTATTGAATGTTCTTAATTTATTTGAAATTAGTGTGTAACTTGTAAAACAAATGTACAATGTATTACTTGACAATGTTCATGCTTCTATTGTAGGCCTTGCACAGGGCAAAGCTGCCGTTTCAACATCATTATTTAAATCTTTATGTAATATGATTATAAATAAATCAAATAAATGAAAAGCCTTGGAAAAAATACAGTATAAGTAGTCCCAAAAACAGAAAATCCGCACTAAGTCCTTGATACCTCGTAGAGTTAGACAAGCCGCAAAATGGTGCGCCGCATTTAAAAACAAGCCTATTCCTTTGACTTCCTGCTAAAACTGAAATTTTTTCGTTATTCTGTTTTATAGACCTTTTCGTAGGCCGGGAGCCTGACTATACTCCGTCGTGGGCCGTATTTTGGAGACTCGTACTCTAGGGTATCTTTCATATTCACTTTTCCTTTCTTGGTTTTTCTTTTCGAGAACCTTGAAGTCTTTACTTTTCGAGTGGTTAGAACCCGTCCCTTTCCTCTCTTGGAGCTGGAGATGTTTACGCTTAGTCTGTTATCAGTACCCTCTATTTACAACCAGCACTTCAGCCTCGTTTACTTTTCCAACACTCGATATAATTAAAAACTAAGTCTATCATCATTTGTGTCTCTCTCTGTTTCTCTCACCCTCTATTCCCTACTCTATTTTTCTTCTAGTAACCTATTCACCTCGCATAACCTTACCACAGAGACTATTTCACCCGCACAGTGTTATACATTGAGTTCATTCTCAACTTAACCTCCATCTCATTGCGAGTGCCCTCCAGCTATTGTACCCATCTGTTCTTTTCAGCAACAAATCCCGTACTGAGTAAAATATTATTACTATTATTATATAAGTTACTTGTTTAATCCGTTTACACTCCGGGGTTGGTTTTTTCCTCGGACTCAGCGAGGCATCCCACCTCTACTGCCTCAAGGGCATTGTCCTAGAGAGTGAGACATTTGGTCAGGGATAAAACCGGGGAGGAGGACCAGTACCACGCCCAGGCGGTCTCATCTGCCATGCTGAATAGGGGCCTTGTGGGGTATGGGAAGATTGGTAGGGATATGCAAGGAGGAGGGAAGGAAGTGGCCGTGGCCTTATGTAAGGTTCCAATTCGTCATTAGCCTAGTAGTGTACGAACTTCAAGACGATCATGACATAACATAACAGTGAGAAATCTGAAGCGAGTTTTGCCGAGTCCTCAATAGGAGTCTGGCTCCATGACTAAATGGTTAGCGTGCTGGTCTTCAGTCACAGGGGCCCCGGGTTCGATTCCCGGGAGGGTCGGGAACTTTAGCCATCATTGGTTAATTTCGCTGGCACGGAGGCTGGGTGTCTGTATCGTCATCATTTCATCCTCATCACGACGCGCAGCTCGCCTACGGGCGTCAAATCAAAAGACCTGCACTCGGCGAGCCGAACATGTCCTCCCGGCACTAAAAGCCATCCGCCATTTCATTTCATTTTTCCTCAATAGGAAATGACTGGGTGCAATGCATACTTTTATGACCTATTGTACCTTGATCGTATATCCCCTAATTCAAACACAACGGTCTCAAAGATTGACGTCATCGTTAACCCCTTCCTCCCCTTTTCATTTTCTACCCGTAATCTCCAGATGGTTTCCCTATGTGTCCGTATATCCTAATCGACTGTTTTTATCAACCAATTCTTCTCTCATTATTTTCCAAGAACAGGTCTTAGTAACAATAACACTTTTTTGATGTAGTTTTAATGAAGAAGAACAGAGGAAACACTTTCTTTATATCACGAACTTTCACTATTTAAGTCGTCTTTGAAATCTGATAACACAAATTAGTATTTTTTTTAAAATATGAAGGTAGGCTTATAATTAGGACTCGAAAGTTGAAGAACTGTAAATTGTTTAAAAATATCTAAAATATCCGCACAAAGAAAAGGACCTAAAACTGAAAAAAGTACGTAAAAATACGATCGAAATTAATTTATAATTTTAGTTTTAATAACATATTTAATGAGGAATACAATGTTTTAAAATGAAAAATTCTGGTGGTATGCGACGTACAGTGAAAAATGATATGAGTGAAATGCTTTTTTCAGACAGTATATATTTTCATATTAACTTAATAAATGAATTCCGCGTTTGTTAAAAAAAGCACTTGAAAAATTTAGAATGAAGTATTTTTCCACCCAGAATGAATTCAGCGAACCCGCAGTGGACATCCTGGAGAAAGAAAGTGAAATGAGTATAACTGGAATCATACTTGGCTTAACCACATTAGGGTTACAGAAATTGTAATTCGGAAACCTTACTTTAGTTGGCTTTGAAGTGTATCACAATAATAATCTCCAGGTTCATAGTCGGTTTTCACACAGCACGCTGCAAAACATCGAGAAACTACTTTCCACATCAATGGACTTGAAACAAGTGAGATCTTCCTCTTCGAAAACACTCACATCAAAATGTTATCCTTTCAAAATTTAATTTACTTTGATCATAATTTGTTACCCCTGTTTTTCTTCAAGCATTAGTTTCATTTTTAATTTCATTTTCTCTTCTTTTTAGGTGTCATTCACATATACCTATCTACTACAGAAAATATATTTAAGAGGTGATGTTGAACTTGTAGTCAAAAGAAACTAAAATTGCAAAAAAAAAAAAAAAAAAACAAGTTGAAACCTAAAAAGGCTAAAGACAGGACCAATAAGCCAGAAATATCCCAAAACAGGCAAAAAAGGACAAATAAAACCCACCATTTTCTGCCCTAGAATGATCCAGAATGAACATATATTATGTCGGGCCTCCTCTTCAGACAAAGCAAAGCAAAGCAAAGTCACCTCCGTACAGGCCATGAAGGCCCTTGGAGGAGTGCAAGGTAAAGGCTTCCACCATTGTTAACTTCGGCACGTGATGGTGTAGAGTGGTTGGCTCTACGCCCGGCCGCCTTTGCCCCCAGGAATTAACCTGGTATTCATTTTTGGTGTAGGCTAAATGAACCTCAGGGCCATATGCACCTCCGGAAGTGGAAATCCCGTTTCTTAAATTTTACGACTTCCTAACGGGGATTCGAACCCACGTCCTTCCGGGCGAACCGAGCACGCCTTTACCGCCTTGGCCAGGCAGCCCCTTGAAACTAACAAAAACATCCTCAAACCTGCGAACCAGGGGATTCGAGCTCACCATCTCCTAAAAAAATTAAATAAAACAACAAGTAAGCCCCTGTAGTTTTGCGTGACTCTTGATTTCGTGATCATAGCCACATGATCTATAATTTTGAGCTGAATCCAAACGATCTTTCGTTTCAATAATCCCAAGCAATTGGTCGGGATTCTAACACCAGTCGCTTTGGTGTGAAGATAGTGATAATAACACTAGGCTATCACGTACCATACACCACCTTACGAATCCAAGCTCACAGCTGCACGACCCACATCGAGTAGCCAACTCGTTCAGTACATAAAATCTTGCCGATTGTCGATATCGTGGCTGTACTGAGGTGTGTTTTAAAGATTGAAACATTAGTAATGGAAAGGATGCGTCTGTCGGTTAGGTACCATCCAGGTATAGGGCCTACACCTAGATTTAATCTGGTAAACCAAGGAAAACTATTCCAACTGGTCGTCAATATGATTTTAACCCACTTCTCTATTCAGTTATGTTACTTATTCTTCTTCTCCTTTCATCACCTCACCTCAAATCACTACGCATGTCCTGGCCAGTCAGAAGGCGTCATCCGCTTGGAAGCTGCTATGCTAACTATGGAACAAACATACTTTAACAGATCGAAAACGTTTACAAAACACAGTTGACCACAAATGAAAAAAAAAATAGACAAACGTTAATCACTGATCTGTGCAAACAGAAGTATTTATTTATTTATTTATTTATTTATTTATTTATTTATTTATTTATTTATTTATTTATTTATTTATTTATTTATTTATTTATTTGTTATGCACGACTGAGGAGCGTGATTGAATTCATTTAGCTGATGTCATTGCCTTTTTCTTCTCCCAAATCTTCTCGCTGCGGCTTTTCTTGCGATCTTCTGACCAGATATTGTTGCTGGTAGTGCTAGGATGGTGTGCAAAGCTGTGATGGTCGACTAATTTTCTGAACTTAGATCTGTCTAATACAGTGCGATGCCTATTTCCTGAAGGTCTTTTCCAACTTCGAGCAGCTGACAGGGCAAGGTTCAGTTTTCTTTTGGTCAATTTCTGATTAGTCATTCTGAGAATATGCCCGTAAAATATCCAACATCGTTTCCTAAATGTGTTGAGATTTTCTCTGGCTTACCCCTATACAGACTGGTCCAAAAGTTTTCCTGAACGTTTTTCTTCCTTGCTTTTCTGAATCTTTAATCAATGATCTGCCCCCAGTGATCAGTGTTTCAGGCTTGATTACAGCATTTTAATTCCTTGAATTTGCATTTCGGGATATGGATTATTTATTATATCTGTTCCAAATGAGCCTGCACGCTCTCTGTAGTTTAGAGATACATTCTTTGTTTGCTTCAAGATTCAGATTATTATTATTATTATTATTATTATTATTATTATTATTATTATTATTATTATTATTATTATTATTTTCTTTCTTAATCCATTTACCCTCTAGGGCTGGGTTTTCCCTCGGACTCAGCGAAGGATCTCACCTCAACCGCCTCAAGGGCAGTGTCCTGGAGCGTGAGACTTTGGGTCGGGGGATAAAACCGGGCAGGAGGACCAGTACCTCACCCAGGTGGCCTCACCTGCTATGCTGAACAGGGGCCTTGTGGGGGGATTGGAAGACTGAAAGGGATACACAAGGAAGAGGGAAGGAAGCGGCCGTGGCCTTAAGTTAGACACTATTCCGGCATTTGGCTGGACGAGAAGTGGGAAACCACAGAAAACCACTTCGAGGACGGCTGAGGAGGGATTCGAACTTCCCCTCTACCCAGTTGACCTCCGGAGTCTGTGTGGACCCCGTTCCAACCACTTTTCAAATTTCATGGCCGAGCAGAGAATCGAACCCGAGCCTCCGGGAGTGACACTTAATTTCACTAACCACTACACCACTGAGGCGGAACATATTATTAGTAGAAGTAGTAGTATTGTTATTATTATTATTATTATTATTATTATTATTATTATTATTATTATTATTATTATTATTATTATTATTATTATTATTATCCTAATGATGCAGTATTATCTGTGCAGTGTAATGCTCACTCTCCCGAAGGAGAAGGCTGCTTCCATTAAGACTGCTAAAAACGAAAGGCTTACCTGTCACAACAGCGTCCGTCCCTATTCAAACTAAAAATGCCCGTTTCAACCTCACGTATCTTACGTATTAAACAGAGCCGGAAAATATCTGTGATGTGTCTATTATAGCATATCATGTGCGACTTGCTTCAATGTAAAACACCGAGCGATGGGAGTGAGTGACAATGGTGCGCTGTCATCGTACGTGTGAGAAGTGCAGGGGTTGAAATGAACAAAGATTCAAACACCCCATGTCACAGGGGATGAAACCAAAACATTAACACCTACTTTGAATAGCTCGGTTTGAGTGTCGGGGAGAACGTATTTCACTACTTTCATCCAAGAGGAGTAATAATCGTTAAAACGTACGATGGGGGAAGTCTTTATTAAACCACCCTAAAAAATATGCCATGAGAAACAAGAGATTATTGTGAGTGAACAACAAATACAGAGATGTTGATGAATGCGAATAGAAGAATAGAGTTATGTCTCAGGAGTTTAACACGGTAGATCTGATATGAGGAACACAAATACATGATCCCTTTCAATGTAAATACGGTGAAAATTTTTAATTTTCAACAACTTCTGTTTCACGCAAACTAACGATAGCTTATAGATGCACTAGGGAATAGATCATGGCGAGTCTAACGGTCAATGTTGCGAAGCGAATAAAATAGGATTTTATAATAATCTTTTGAAATATCGTGCGTTATTTTGAATTTACATTTGAGGGAGTGTCTCTGCTATTTCCACTTCCACAAAGATAAATCAGTATTTCGTCCACATACATTACAGTAGTTGAATGTTATCGAACTGGTCACTTAGTGTTTGTTCATCCTATCCGATGTTGGCTTAAGTTATGTTTGAAATGAAATTTGTTGAAATTTAAAATCTTCACCATATTATTAATTATTAATCAGACAGATAGGCCCAGACAGAATATCTCGTTAGCTGGATATTTGTACATAGTACGAATAGTGCGAAAGAAGGAAGGAAGGAAGGAAGGAAGGAAGAATAAATGGGGCGCAAACAGTTTTGTTCCAGAAGTCGGAGAAAGAGCATAAATAGTTTGCGTACCACTGAGTTGCAACAATCTCAGACTTGTCACTCTTAAAGAGAAAATATTTGTCTTTAATATTATAGACTTAATTGCCATGGGTAGGGTCACGGGTGTGGTTTATGTAGCGCATGTGTACTTGGGACCTGCTTTATAGGCGATTATACTTCATCATGACAACCATATGTTGAGAGATGTATTCACTATCGCGTGTTTCTCCTGTGATTGATATATAATAATTATAATTTCGTATGTAAGGTCCGACTCGTTGGCTGAATGGTCAGCGTACTGGCCTTCGGTTCAGAGGGTCCCGGGTTCGATTCCCGGCCGGGTCGTGGATTTTAATTGTGTTTGATTCATTCTTCTGGCTCGGGGACTAGGTCTTTGTGTTTGTTCCAACACTTTTCTCTTCAAATTCAGACAACATACTACACTACCAACCACCACAGAAACACGCAATAGTGATTACATCCTTCCCTATAAGGTTGGCGCCAGGAAGGGCATCTGGCCGTAAAACAGGGCCAAATCCACATGTGCGACACAGTTCGCCCCCGCGACCCCACAGGTGTGGGCATCCACACCAGGGCCCTCTGAACCGAAGCCCACCATCCTGACCATGAGCCCGACAGTGGTGTGTGTGTGTGTGTGTGTGTGTGTATATTGAATGAAGACATGCGTCTTGAGACAAACACAACTACAGAGCGAGTTGGCCATGCGGTTAGGGGCGCTCAACTGTGTGCTTGCGTTCGGGAGATAGTGGCTTCGAACCCCTCTCTCGGCAGCCCTGAGGATGATTTTCAGTAGTTTCCCATTTCCAAACCAAGTAATTAATTAAGGTCACGGCCGCTTTCTTTCCGCTCCTAGGCGTTTTCTATCCCATCGTCGCCATAAGACCGATCTGTGTCGGTGCGACGTAAAGCAACTCTAATATGTATATATCCACAGTTGTAACCCTTCAGGCAAGCAACTGAGTGTTGAAAACTTCCTAGGAATATGAGCTACGAATTTTAGGTAGGCCTAAATAAAATATTATACAGGATGAGAATATATTCTTTATCCTAAAAAGTACAATCATTTTCTTAATCATCGTTATCCGATCGATTAGATTAGCAGTTTTCCTTTTTCTACCTCTACGAGCGCTAATGTGAGTCAATGCAGAGTTTCGCTTTTTCAAAAAATCAAAAATGCCTGAGGGTATTGATCCAAGGAACAGAAAGAATTATGTAAACAAGTTAATTTGACTGGGATCTGAATTAAAAAGGAAACGAATAAAGAAACGAGCGATTTTAGGCAGCCTTTCTGGAAGTGCATTTAGGCCGGAAGTGATTTTAGAAATTTATTTATTTAGTTTGATCGTGCTATCCTAAGACTCAGAATTTGAAACCTTCCCAGGCCCTTTAGTCCTTTAACTTTCGTCACAATTGAGGAAATTGCTTAATTTTACGTTTTCGTGGTATGGGGACGCGTACTTTGTCTGCTGAGAAACGTTTTCTATATTAAAAAAGAGAAAATGTAACTGCCCAGTTCCCGAGAAAATCACTCGGATAAAATCCTGACCCAATTGGGAATGAACCGAAGACCGCGGTCAAATAGCCAGACGGACAGAATACTTCTTCTTCTGTACAATTTAATCTGTGGGTGCTCTAACTCTTTAGAAAGGAAGTTAAACAATGATTGTGAGAACTCTGTAAATGTGTAGGAGAGCCTGTAGGGATGAAGGTTTGCTCCACGTGTTTTGTTCGACCCTGTCCCCTCATCTCGCTGCTCTATTCAAATGCTAATGTCGGCCACTGCAAGGGTCGGGTCCAACACTCCACAGACATGAGCCCACCGTGTAACATTATACTCGACAAGTGGCCAGCCTAAAGCAGCAAAATTCACTTCTACCAAGGACGTGAGCTCACTAATTGTAATCATCACCAGCAGTGATTAACGTAGTTCACTGCCACTTGGTTAGGCGCTGGCCTATTTGTGCTCAAGGTTTCGGGTCCGAATTCCGACGCAAAACACTGGAAAAGAGCCTATTCTGGTCACATAATCAGACATGGTATGTATAGTGCGATGTAACCGACCATAAAACAAGATACAGTAGAACGGAAACGTAAACTCTGGTGGGAATATTATACTGACGAGGGTACCCTGCCAAGTATAACAGCCCCATTTCCCACAAACTTCGCTCAGCGAAAGAGGGATCGAAATAAGCGAACAGATGTTTCAGCTTAGCCGTAGACACTCGACCGTTTCCGAGAAAATGACGGTCGAAGTTTCCGACGTGCTTTATGTGCTTCGGATGTTTGGGAAAAGACCAGGAAGAAGAAGATGCAGAAGATGAAAGATCGATGTTGCCGAGCGAGTTGGCTGTGTGTGAGGGGCACGCAGCTGTGAGCTTGCATTCGAGAGATAGTAGGTTCCAACCCCACTGTCGGCAGCCCTGAAGATGGTTTTGCGTGGTTTCCCTTTTTCATACCAGGCTGTACCTTAACTAAGGCCACGGCCGATTCCTTCCCACTCCTAGACCTTTCCTATTCCATCGTCGCCATAATACCTATCTGTGTCTTTGCGACGTAAAGTCAATTAACAAATATAAAACCAGGATAAATCCATGCAAAAACCATTCTCAGGTAATTGGGAAAAGGCCAGGCAGCAGTAGATGAAGAAGACCTAAGATCGATGATAGTCTGTATTTATCTCATTACCTCAGATCATCTAGACTCTAGATGCAGGCTATTTCAGACACCTTGATAATAAATTCTACAACGTGTTCGAAACGTCGAAATGGGTCCCGGGTTCGATTCCCGGCCGGGTCGGGGATTTTAATCGCGTTTAATTAATTATTTTGGCTCGGGGACTGGGTGTTTGTGTTTGTCCCAACACTCTCTTCATATTCACACAACACACCACCCTACCAATCACCACAGAAACACGTAATTTCTGTAGTGATTACATCCCTCCACTTAGGGTTGCGTCAGGAAGGCCGTCCGGTCGTAAAACAGGACCAAATCCACATGCACAACACAGTTCGCACTCGCGACCCCATAGGCGTGGGAGAGTAGGTAGTAGTAGAAGAAGAAGAAAAAAGAAGAAGAAAATGTGGATGCAAGCAGTGCCAGATTTCTCAGCACAATGGACTAGTTGATGTAGATGTTCTGGAAAATTGTACAGTAGGCACATACCTGAAGATCGTAAAACATATCATGGCAGTATCTCTTAGTGGCCAACAAAGGATGGAGAACATGACCGGATGCGTATAACTATCTATATATATAAAATAAGAGTTTTGTCTGTACATCGCTCAGAATTTGAAAAGAATGGTATTTCTGTATCGGTCATGTCCACATTAACAAGGAAATGCACTTTTTACTTTTCTGTAATTTCTGTCTGTCTGTCTGTCTGCCTGTCTGTCTGTCTGTCTATCTGTCTGTCTGTACCCGCATCACGAGAAAACTGCTGAAGCGTATTTAATGAAAATTGGTATGTAAAGTCGGGTGATGAACAGCTACAATCTAGGCTATAAATTATTTTATTCACGCTGAGTGAAATGGTAGTTTAGGGGAAGGCCTGAAATTTAATTTTAAAATATTTATGTTATTAGTGGTCATGTCTTAATGAAAATCGGTATGCGAAGTCGCGGTAATAAGTCGATATAATATAGGCTATCAATAACTGTATTCACGTAGAGTGAAATGTTAGTTTAGGGGAATGCCTAAAATTTAATTCACCGAGCTCGATAGCTGCAGTCGCTTAAGTGCGGCCAGTATCCAGTAATCGGGAGATATTGGGTTCCAGCCCCACTGTCGGCAGCCCTGAAGATGGTTTTCCGTGGTTTCCCATTTTCACACCAGGCAAATACTGGGGCTGTACCTTAATTAAGGCCACGGCCGCTTCCTTCCAATTCCTAGGCCTTCCCTACCCCATCGTCGCCATAAGACATATCTGTGTCTGTGCGACGTAAAGAAAATAGAAAAAAATTAATTCTCAAATATTTATGTTATTAGTGGTCGTATCTTAATGGAAATAGGTATACAAAGACGGGGAATAAGTCGCTACAATCTAGGCTATAAATAATTGTATTCACGGGGAGAAAAATGGTAATTTAGGGAAGGCCTAAAATTTAATTCTCAGATATTTATCTTATTAGCGGTCGTATCTTAATGAACATTGGTATGCAAAGTCGGGAAATAAGTCGCTATAATCTATGCCATCAATAATTTTATTCACGCTGAGTGAAATGGTAGTTTAGGAGAAGACTTAAAATGTAAATCTCAAATATTTGTTATTAGTGGTCGTATTGGTAAATACTACATAACTAACATAACTTTAGTTATGTAGTAAGATATTCATGAATTTGGATTTTTGTTACTAAGTCCATATCAGCGCTGAATCACGAGAAAATGGGTAAACAGAATTTAATGAAAATCGGTGTGTAAAGTCTGAAATAAGGAAGTACAGTCTACGATATAAATAATTTTATAAGACGCCTTAATATCACAAAGCCGAAAGAAAACTAATGTGAAGGTCTACAGTATAGAAAGCTCATAAAATTAATCAACAATAACATTACATTGACCGTTGTTTGTTGTGATGTGCTTTGTGTCTTCTGTTTCCACTCATCTCCGATAGATAGAATTACTGCTGCGTACCGAGTATTTTTTTAAATTTGCTTTACGTCGCACCGAAATAGGTAGGTCTTATGGCGACGATGGGATAGGAAAGTTCTAGGGGTGTGTAGGAAGGGGCCTTTGCCTTAATTAATGTACAGCCCCAGCACTTACCTTGTGTGAAAATGGGAAACCACCAAATAGCAACTTCAGGGCTGCCGGCAGTGGGGTTCGAATCCACTTTCTCCCGGATGCAAGCTCACAGCTGCGTGGTTCTAACCACACGGCCAACTCGCCCGGTCGTACCGAGTATAACAGCCTGCCTGAATATTGGCGGGAAGTAGCTGGGGAGTTAGATAACTTTCTTCTTTAGCATGCCATTCCTCTGGTTCATAAATTTTCTGATACCACCGGTACGTAACACACTGGTTCATCATAGCATTCGAGCTATTCAGTCCCTACTCTGAGGCACTGATTAAAATGGGCAGTGTGCATATTTAACGGAATAATGGCAGAGAAGTGTTCACGGCAGTCTGCGACCTGGCCATTCCAGCTCTGGAACTTTAGACTGTTAGATCGGCACCGTAGTACTATTCGTTGAAAGTGAGAAAGTGTGCGGTTTTGCATTTGATCCAGTATTTTATAACATTGCTTTCAATTGCTACATTCCTACTGACGTTTTTGTAATTACCTATGACGAATTCAGTTAGGAAAACCACTAAGTCAGTCTTTCTGAGAATCCCGTAGCGAAGCACGGGTACATCAGCTAGTTATGTAATAATTACACAAACCTGCGTAATGCAATTATTTCTCTACAGAACGCTAGAGGCCTCATCAACATCATCAAGTCAAAAAGGGGTCATCTACATCATGTTCAAACTGGATTTCTGACCACACTTCATGGCTAACTTAGGAACTGAGCATATTGACTCATCTCTAGGTCTCATTGCTACGTACCAATTTCAAAACACCATGTACAAACCACTGTTGATTAAAACAGTTTTTTGTGTCTCCTGAAAACTGAACTTTTCTGGACATGATCCCTTTTCCCACTCACCCATTATACATAATCAATAAAGAAATGACAAAACGTGTGGTGATGAGTGCAAGAAAAGTAAGGACAACTGTAAAGTTAGGACAGTAAGATATAGAACAAGTAAGTGCTTTCAAATATCTGGGAAGCAAAATAACGGAAGATATGAGACACAAACAGGAGGTAAACCTCGTATCGCAATTACCAAGGAGGGATTTAGTAAGAAGAGGAGGCTTCTTTGCGGGTGAATGGACAGGGACCTGAGGAAGAAAATGGTGAAGTGCTTCATACGGAGCTGATCCATGGACACTGAGGAAAGAGGAAGAAAGAAAACTGGAAGCTTTTAGATGTGGATTTGGAGGAGGGCGGAGTTGATAAAATTGTAGAGAAAGTGAAAACTGAGAAAGTACTGAAAAGAGTGGGGGAAGAGAGAGAATTATTAAAGGTAATCAGGAGGAGGAAACACAATTGGCTTGGACATTGGATGAGAAGAGATTGTTTACTGATGGGTGCTATGGAAGGAACGGTGAATGAAAAAAAGATTATATCAGATGGTTGATGGTATAAGGATAGATGTCAATTATGAAAAAACGAAGAGGGTAACGGGTGACAGGATTGCATGGGGACCTGCCATGTGAAGACCTACCCTTGGGAAAAACACTAATGATGATTATAATGATTATTATTACGGCACTTTAGCCATCGTACCTCATCTACCGTGTAGCAGGTATTTTGATTTGAAGCTATTTAAGGGGCCTGAGTGCCAATTGGCACGTTTCATCTTTTTCTACCAATATATCCGAATTTACTTTAGCTGCGAGTGTAGAAAACTCCTTTCAATAACACCACTGGCATCAGCCGCTAAAAGTGATTCGGGCCAATGGAGTGCAAAACATGCGCTAAAAATCAACAGAATGGATAATACAATTCAATGAACATTCATGGAATAACTTGAATTCCTCTGCACACACTGTATCGATGGTAACTCCTTCCACCCTTTTTAGATTGAACCACTGTAGAATTGCGATATCTAACTCTTCGTACGTAAATATCATTAAACTGTTACGTTTTGAAAGTCCACCTTTAGTATATCACTGTTCTATACGAAAATATTCCAGCTTTTATTTTCTAAAAATCACAAACATTTTGTACTCCTTTTCCATAATCTGCCACCAACTTAGCAGTTGTCTCCCACTTCCTTTCATTTGCTATATCATCAAAATCCCTTGCGTTTTTCCTGCCATGATAAGATTTCAGAACCATATAGAATGATTAATATAAAACAATTTTCAAATAGTCGCTAAACTGATAACACTGGATACGGTACCCAAGGCCGTACCCTGTGGGGAGCTTAAGGGGGTTAAAAAACCCTCGGAAATAAACGTGAACTTGACAAATTTAAACAGCATATACGGGTTTTGAAATAGCCTACAATAAATTATAAATGTTATAAAAACAAATACTTGCAAGAAAAGAAAAGAATGAATTTAACCTATAAAATCTGTGGCATCTTTAAATGTGTCTCTATGAATATAGTTAAGCAGATTACTGGAAATATAAATGGAAATTTTAATTTTGGTGAGATATACAGAGTCTTTGCTTTTTATGTTCTTAATACATTTTTCACCATAAAAATCAATTTCAATAAACATATAGAAATATTTTCATGTTCTAAAATCGCTAGAACGTTTTTAAAAATGAATCAAACCTCTAAATATTTTAAACACTTACAGTAAAACATATTGTTACCTCCATCTTTAAACATATCTGCGCGTTGCACTGCACACTCATGTTAAAGCGTGTTCTGCCCACCAAACCGCTATGAATTTACCTTTCTACTTCACCCGCTGTTGTAAAAAAATATTGCTCTAAAACTATTGCAAAATATCTGTAAAATCTATTTGAAAGTTAAAAAAAAAATGTTAATGATGATGCTTGTTGTATAAAGGGGCCTAACATCTAAGGTCATCGGCCCCAAAAAATATTTGTTACTACCGTTTTTGTTTTCAGAAGCTCCACTACCTCCCCAAACCCTAGCCCACGTACGGCCTTGACGGTACCTATCGTAATGCTGTACGTTTCTTATTACTGCCATTTCTTAAGAACTCAATTTAGAGAACGCCTTCTTCAAAAATGGGAAACTTATTAACCAATATTTTTAAATTGCACGAATAACCTCCGAACCGGACACCCCGTACACGAATAATCGGTTTATGCAAGAGGGAGGATTTACTAGGTTTAGCACACCCTCCCCTTCATGAATATTTGAACTTCTGTATTTTAAAGTGAAACAAATAAAAGCTGTCAAAGCAACACTTTCGATGAGAAATAATAATAATAATAATAATAATAATAATAATAATAATAATAATAATAATAATAATAATAACAATGCCGCCTCTGTGGTGTAGTGGTTAGCGTGATTCGCTGCCACCCCGAGAGGTCCGGGTTCGATTCCCGGCTCTGCCACGAAATTTGAAAAGTGGTACGAGGGCTGGAACGGGGTCCACTCAGCCTCGGGAGGTCAACTGAGTAGAGGTGGGTTCGATTCCCACCTCAGCCATCCTCGAAGTGGTTTTCCGTGGTTTCCCACTTCACCTCCAGGCGAATGCCGAGATGGTACCTAACTTAAGGCCACGGCCGCTTCCTTCCCTCATCCTTGCCTATCCCTTCCAATCTTCCCATCCCCCTACAAGGCCCCTGTTCACCATAGCAGGTGAGGCCGCCTGGGCGAGGTACTGGTCATACTCCCCAGTTGTATCCCCCGACCGAGAGTCTGAAGCTCCAGGACACTGCCCTTGGGGCGGTAGAGGTGGGATCCCTCGCTGAGTCCGAGGGAAAAGCCGAACCTGGAGGGTAAACAGATGATGATGATGATGATGATGATAATAACAATAATAATAATAAACAGTTGAAATGACGTGGTCCTTAGTTGGCCGAAACGGAACAAGAATAGTAATAATAATAATAATAATAATAATAATAATAATAATCTATAGTAGTAATAGTAGTAATAGTGAACGATATAAAATACCGGTGAACTGTATCTGTATAGTCAGTCTTAAAAATCACCCCCCCCCCCCCCCCCCGACGAAATTCTGCGTACGCCACTGCGGTACATATATGAGTTTTAACCTGTCACAAATTCTTTACTGTATATAGTGACTGAAGTGTCATCAGGATCTGTTGCTTAAACATAATGAAGTGAGAGTAAATATATTTTCTAAAAAGGTTGGTTGGAACAAGCCGTCAGATACAGGAAGCTGTGGAACCAGCAGTTGGTAGGCTGCGCTCTTTTGAAGACCTCCTGCTTCGGTGAGGGGGACTGTCCTGAACTAAATCCTCCTTTTCTGTTGGAGCGACTTGTCTCGTAGACTGCGTGGTTCCAGCAGGTAGTGGCGGTACAGTACTATTCATAACATGCTGCCTCATACGACGACGTGTCCTAACGACTGAAATTTGATCTACATGACCACGTGCTTGCGAAGAAGGTTCACTTTTATTGTTAAACACTAAAGACGGGCCTTATTGTAATTTTTTCGGTTTCTTAACACGTGATTTCTTATCATTTCTCTATTGTTTGTTTTGGTCCACGGCTTAGATACAACTCGGTCATCATCCTCGACTAATAACTGGGTGTAAGCAAGCAATCTGATAGTTATCATAGCCATACAGTAAACTGGTATTCAAACAAAGGGACGTGATTTTTCACTTCACAAATCCATCATGAATGTGAGTTTCCATTTCAAAAGTATCTCTCGAACGTGACCTTTCACTTCAAAACCCCCTCAAAGATACGTCCTTTTACTTCAAAAATCCCGCACGTACATGATTCTTTTTACTTCAAACATCTCACACGAACATGATTCTTTTTACTTCAAAAATTCCATACGAACATGATTCCTTTTACTTCAAAAATCCCATACGAACATGATTCCTTTTACTTCAAACATCTCACACGAACATTATTATTTTTACTTCAAAAATCCCATACGAACACGATTCATTTTACTTCAAAAATCCCACACGAACATGATACTTTTTACTTCAAAAATTCCATACGAACATGATTCCTTTTACTTCAAAAATCCCGCACGTACGTGAATCTTTTTACTTCAAACATCTCACACGAATATTATTATTTTTACTTCAAAAATCCCATACGAACATGATTCCTTTTACTTCAAAAATCCCGCACGTACATGATTTTTTTTTACTTCAAACATCTCACACGAACATTATTATTTGTACTTCAAAAGCCCCATACGAACATGATTCCTTTTACTTCATAAATTCCGCACGTACATGATTCTTTTTACTTCAAACATCTCACACGAACATTATTATTTTTACTTCAAAAACCCCATACGAACATGATTCCTTTTACTTCAAAAATCCCACACGAACATGATTCTTTTTACTTCAAAAAATCCCACACGAATATGATTCCTTTTACTTCGAAAATCTCTCTTGGACATGAGTTTCCATTTCAAAAGCCCCACCTCGACTTGGAGATGAATTCCCATTTCAAAAGTCCCACACAGACAGACTTATCACTTCAAAAACACCCTCTTGGATGTGACTTTTCACTTCAAAACCCCTTGATGGACATGGACTGGTTATTTTATTAAAGCTTTTGATAGATAATTTTTTTGTGAACATCCAATAACAAACTGATCGCCCCTTAATTATTTGAAAAATATTGGGATATCCATGCACAGAAGTGTGATCAGGTTCAAAAAATATAAACGTAAAAATATGGTTTATCATTCAAGAAAAACTGTTTTATCACCACACCTTGTAGGTTCATTGCATGATAATGTCATGAGGAATATCTCTAACAAATATTCCGTTACTTAAGTGTCATATATGTATTTATCTTACTGTGCCTTGCTATAACTTCTTGACTTCGTTTTATTTTCGGTCTTTAATTTTCCTCGTCCTTTTCATTTGCCTTTTTGTTTTATTGTAAATTGTTGTTTCCCTACAGTTTTCTTGTTAGTTTTTAATTTTCTTCCGCTACTTTTGTCATTAGATGATTTATCTTCGTTGCTCTTTCACTTATTCTTTGAAGTTTGCATTGTTCTACTCCATTGTAAATTTATTTTTCATTGCGGAACTCCGTAATTCGGCATCTCGATGTTTTGCCCCCCCCCCCCCAAAAAAATACATTATCTAACATTTTAAGGAACCGCAAAATTAAAAAATATATATATTCAATATCCCATACTTCATGCTGTAGACTATATCTTTAGCGTCCATCAAGATCAAGAGTTGATCTTGCAAACTCCGATGAAATAAAAGTTTGGTAAAATTAGGCGAATCCAATTCTAGGCTAAGTTATGCCTAGTTGTGCTTGCACTCTAGATGTGAGGGCTTCTGAGTTATTTGAAGGAGGGGAAATAACATAATTGTACCCAAATATACCCCTAGGGTCTTTTTATTGCTCAATTTCCATCCAATCTCTATTAGCATATGCATTTTATATTCTCCTCCAAAATATATTCCTCTCACTCGTGCACGAGTCCTCTATTTAAATCATGGTCACGACTGACATTGCCGTAACGTCGCTGCGAGAGGGGAACGAAAAGACACGTGTCCTCGGAGCGTTTTAAGAAAGGCTACCTGATTTCAATATCTTAATGAGGTGAGCGAAATCGTAACTCTATTAAAATTGACATGCAGTACATACTGGTTAGGAGCCTCCGTGGCTCAAGCGGTATCGCCCCGACCTCTCACCGCTGCGTTCCGTGGTTAGAATCTCGCTTACTCCATGTGAGATTTGTGCTGGACAATGCGAAAGTGGGACAGGTTTTTTTCTCCGGGTACTCCAGTTTTCCCTGTCACCTTTCATTCCATCAACACCTCAACTTTCATTTCATTTAATTTGTCAGTCATTAATCATTGCCCCAGAGGAGTGCGACAGGCTTCGGTAGCCGGCACAATTCCTATCCTCTCCGCTAGATGGCGGCTTCATTCATTCCATTCCTGACCCGGTCGTATGACTGGAAACATGCTGTTGATATACTGTTTACTACCTTTTGGTCAACAGGCATTGTTAGGAGTGGTATTTTGTAATTTGTTCAAGAATTATGTTTCATCTTTCACCAGTAGGCCTATTTAATTAACTGTTTTACCGAGAGAGATGGCCGTGCGGTTAGGGGCGTACAGCTGTGAACTAGCATTTGGAAGATAGTGGGTTCCACTGTCGGCAGCCCTGAAGATTTTCCGTGGTTTCCCACTTTCGCACCAGGAAAATACTGGGCCTGTACCTTAATTAAGGCCACGGTCGCTTCCTTTCCACTCCTAGCCGTTTCCTATCCGTAAGTCGCCAAAAAAACGTACCTGTCGGAGCGACGTAAAACAAATCGTAAAAAACATAAGACTAAAAATGGGAAAAGGAACGTTTAATTGATATATTGTACTATGCAAACGTAAAAATCTAGAATATCCTCTGAAATACAAGCGTTAAAATATTTTTGAAAATATATCTAATCCTATTCGTCAGAAGCTTCGAATCGGGAGTCGTTAGAAAGGTGATTAAGCTGAACGGACAAAAGGAGAACTGCTTGAATTGTGAGAGCCTTAGTAGTGAAATACAGGTCAAAGTTGACAGGCAAAAAGTTATTTTGTTTCCTAATCTCTGATACAAATTATAGCTTATGTTGTAAATATTATTGTTTAACTTCGATCTACAGTCGCTCAGCTAGGTTTCGCCGACTAGAACTGTGAAGATATCGACTGTGGTTTTTAATTAAGGCACAGACTCAGAATTTGCCTGCTATAAAATGAGAAATAATGGGAAACTAACGGGGATGTGACCACCATCTCCTTAGTGCAAACTTACAGCAACAGGATTCGTACTGCGCAGCTATCTCGCTATGAGTATTTACTTAGCTTTTGGCAGGGTGGATGTTAATATTTTAAACATTGAAAACTAACACATTTTGATCATGTAAATACCAAATGTCTGCTGGGTATTTTGTCTGTTCTCTGGTTGTGTTCTGTGGGATTGAGTGGAGAAACTTAGTGTGCCTAAAGTGTGCGTGAAGTTTGTTTGATAACCTGCACGAATGCGGTCTCTATACTAGTGTGCGTATTTACAATGAATGGGGAAGGAAACAACAGTGGCCACGTATTCAGTGAGTACTATCGCGACATTCGGTGAGAAACCATGGAAATACATTTCTAGGATATCCGAGACAAGAATTTTTAGCCCTCTTCTCCACTGAACCATGTTTCCTTCGACTTTACGTAACTCCCAGATCAGTCTTTAATTCTCCTCCTCCCACCCAGGATCTCACACCTTGTGGAACATACGTGGCAATCATAGGGCATTAGATTAGTCTAAAATTTCTTCCTCAATTTCCTGTCCAACCACAACTATTCCGATTTAGATGGTATTACTTTTCGACGTCTAGTGAGTCTTTAATTTTCCCGTCCGTCACCAGTCATCCTTTTCTTCCTCTTATATTTTATTTTATGATTGGATGTGTAGTTCATTCGGTTATGCGCTCACCTGCTGTGCTTAAGATAGTGGAAACGAATCCCAAAGTAAGTCAATTGATATCTAGGAGCTCTTAATTACGGAAGACCTTGGCAGAAAATCTACTAATACATTAAATGATTCTATTTTTCGAGAAAGTAAAGGTGGTCTGGCGTTTCTCAAAACCGATATAAGTTATATCTTCTTATTTCTTCGTCAATCATTGTTACGAGTGACAAATAATCTCTTAATATCATCTCTTAAAACATTTAGAATCGCAGTTATACATTCATAATAGAGACGTAAATTGGACCGTGGAAACTCCTTATCCTTAGATCACGAAGAATTTATTGGACCTAGATTTTTTTTTTTTTTTACAATTAGCTTGTGGTTTCCCATTTTCACATTAGACAAATGCTGGGGCTGTATCTTAATTAAGGCCAAGGCCACTTCCTTCCCACTCCTAGGCCTCTCCGACACAGATAGGTATTGTGGTGACTATGGGACAGCAAATGGCCTTAATTAAGGAACAGCCCCAACATTTGTCTGGTGTGAAAATGGGAAACCACGAAAAACCAAATTCAGGGGTGCCGACAGTGGGATTCGAAACCATTATCTCCCGAATGCAAGCTCACAGCTGCGCGCCCCTAAACGCACGGCCAACTCACTCGATGACCTCGAAATTGCTAGCGTTGAGAATCACTGGATCTGCCAAGTTTTGAATATCTTCAAGGTGGCAAGTCCAACTTTCTCTATTTTAAATTGAGCTACATTCATTTTTCAATACTCCATAATCACAAACGCTACTTAAACAAAATAATGTGTACGTACTTAACATACGTTAATATTACCATTCTTCAATTTATGTTCAGATCTATATTTTTGACGTAGAATACGGTAGAGTCTCGATAATCCGAAAAAAATCGATTTAGGACCGATGACGTAGTTGTTACATCCCTTTGAACAACAACCATCATCATCCAACTTTATTAATCGGAACTAAAATTATTAAAACCGGGCGAGTTTGCCGTGCGGTTAGGGACGCGCAGCTGTGAGCTTGCATGTGGGAGAAGGTGGGTTCGAATCCCACTGTCGGTAGCCCTGAAGATTGTTTTTGTGGTTTCCCATTTTCACATTAGGCAAATGCTGGGGCTGTATCTTAATTAAGGCCACGGCCACTTCCTTCCCACTCCTAGGCCTTTCCTATCCCATCGTCGCCATAAGACTTATCTGAGTCGGTGAGACGTAAAAAACAAACAAAAAATATATATTAAAGTACGGTACCAAAGTTGTAATGAAATGAAGAAAATACATTTCTGAACGAAAATTACTTTTATTTAATTTTTGGGAGTTCTGAAAGCCTTTATGGAGCCCAGAAACGTTGTATTCTTTCTCTGGCCACCTGTCTTTTCTCTTTTGTCCAGTCGCTGTTCTGCTTTTGCTCATCGTGGAAGCCCTTAAAATTGTTGATCACTGATCTGTAATTTGAAATGTTAGAGATGTCCTCCTGATTCAGTCCCATGCATTCGAGATACTTCCTTGAGCCGTTAGGGCTGTTGCCAAATACATTAACATTCTACTTCTTTAATCGGGTCGCATCCATCCTGAACAGATGTCCGTAGAACTTCAGTCGTCGTTTCCTTATTGACTCCATCAGCCATTCATTATCCCTGTATAGCTCTTCACTTCCTCGGAGTCTCTACTGTCCATCTGTTATTTTAGGACCCATTATTTTTCGGAGGATCTTACGCTCATACTTCTCTACTTCTCTCACTCGAGCCTTTCCTGTCATTCTGAGACATTCACTTGAGTACAGACACTCGGATTTGATCACTGAGTTGTAGTGCATTAGTGTAGCTTTTCTTGAGATTGTCTTTTCCTTGTATAAGACATGCGTTTTACGAAAATCTGCGGCCATCTTCTCTCGCCTGCTGTTGTTAGCTTCTTTCCCACTAGCTTTCATCTGCACTATCTCACCAAGATATCTGAAACTGTCCACTTATTATATTTTACCGTACTCAGTTCTTAGGTGTTGAGGTGGTGTTGTATTTAATTATTTATGAAGGAAAACAATATAAAATATTTTATTGCACTCTGTATTGCGATAGCATTTTTAGGCAGAAATCGCAGTGAAATATTGCGATAAAGTTAATCACGTTTCATAGCATTTCGTTACAGAGAAATGAATAAAATAACAGTCTCTTCTTCTTCCAAATTCAGTTATTTCTATTTGGTTATTACATGGCAATATTCGTAGTTGAGGTGAGAGTTACAGATACATGGAAGTTTTAAAATGTCTTTATTACTCGTGTGATCAAATAGCGAATATTTAAGATCAACTTAAATATTATATTTAAGTGGTCCGCGTATTCAATAACAATTTATTACATTTGGTACATGTTTCGTCCCCTAAGGGACATCATCAGGTATTAAAACCTACTGTACAATAATATATCAGAATATCAAAATGACATTATTTAATTGGAAAGACACATTAAAAACATTGTTATATGATAGGATACTTAAAATAAAATATTGGCAAACGTTGTTAAAGTTGCAAGTCATATCATCAATAACACTGGTTGAATTGTTCATTGAACTCTTGATGATAAAGTTCGTGGGAACTAGTTAATTCAACCAGTTTTATTGATTATATGACTTGCAACTTTAACAAAGTATGCCAATATTGTATTTTAAATATCCTATCATACAACAATGTTTTTAATGTGTCTTTCCAATTTAATAATGTAATTTTGATATTCTGAGATATTATTGTAGTTTACTACTGCTGATGTCCCTTAGGGGATGAAACATCTACTAAATGTAATAAATTGTATATGTATTGAATAGGAAGACCACTTAAATATAATCTTAAACATTCGCTATTTGATTTATATTAAATACGGGATTATTATCTAAAATGAAGCTGTTAACGCTTGTTACATGTAATATACGTGCGATGGCACGATGACCTTTCTAGTACTGAATAGAGACGCACTGAAAATGGCGTATAACGTTGCACGTGTGATAGCTGTCCCGGAAAGGTAGATAGATTTATTTATGATCAACAGGTTATTTCCCCAATTATAGCTGATTCAATAAAACAACAAATACAACAAATACACCTTAAATAAATAAAACTAATTTCCCAAAATGACCAAGTTTAAACTAAATGTAGAGACGTTTATATACACATATTTACAACACATTTAACAAATAAATCTCCTTAAACAATTTCCATTCTTAATTCTTGAGATAGTTAGTACACGTCTAATTTTAGATGGGGTGAGTTAAAAAGGTCCACAGATTCACTTACCTCATTCAGTGATTTTAATGCCCTCAGAAGCCATGAGTTTGCACGAGCTACAGTTCTCACTTTAGGCAGATGGAAAATATACCTTTGCCTAGTATTGCGATGCCTTTGCTGGCCAGACCTAGTGTTTACAGTGATATACGTCGTCTGGTGCGGGCTAAAAGAAATGTATTAATTTCACTGTCCAGTCTCAGTCTCATCCTTGGCTTTTACAACATGAAAGTGACCGAGGTATGAGTGATGCTAGTAATGTCATTCCATATGCAGCCTGTCCTTTGTTATGAACGGTGTGAAAATGTCACTCATAGGGTCGGGTAGTGCGGGCATTTCAGTGGGCTTGCCAGACTGAGATTTAATAGCAACTTCCAGCTCAGTGAGGAAAGCAACGGGAAACTGCCTCATCCCTCATTTCCCCAGTACCTACGTCTCTACAGTGACGCCTGGGCCACCGATGACGGCTGATGGCGGAGCTATTGAGGTCCAAATCAACCTCCGGCTGAGCACTCAACATACTAGTATTGCGGCGAGGAACATTGTAATGAAATCAACTCCAACAATGTTGAGCAATTCACTCTATTCGGCAGACACTTATAAATAGAGCCCAGATTTCCAAGCACTATCAAATCCCAAAATATGCATGCAAATGTCAAATGACAGAACATGCACAATAAACTGGAAAATATGCACTATCAAATTTCACTTCAACATGGTTATATTTTCACTTCCTTTTGAAGAATAGTATAACAACTAATTTTTCCACATTTTCTTCATTTAAGTTCATTTGTTATCTGACAGAACATTCCTGAACAGAGCAAATGATCTTTCTACGTCATAAGAAGTGACATGTTCATATTTAAATAAAGAAATTTAGCACGAAGTACATCTGAAGTTATCTCTTTTCAAAAAACTTAGAAATCGCTTTCCTCAATCAATTTAGACACGAGGTCTCTTCGTATACTTTTAACAGATGTCATGACACCAACACTTCTCAGCACAGTCCAACACTACATTACAATTTGAAGCATGTAAGCGTTTTTCTTTATCCAACTCCCTTCTTTTTGCAATTATTTTAGCCTCAGACGTTTGAACAGTGAGAGTTCGGAGTTCGGGGTAGGAAATTCCAGGAAAACAAAACAGGATTCAGTGCAAAACCAAGGTTCGTAAGCTGCTATCTCAGTAACGCGGCGTCGCAGTAATGTGATTCAAGTTTTGATTTCTTAGTTTAGCATACACGAAAGAAAAAAAGAAGACGAAATAAATAGTATTTAGTAATGCAAACAGTGGGGTTCAGTTTTTACTGGGACACATTATTTCTAAGGATTAGACCGGTCGTCGACGCGAGGTCTTCCCGCTTATGTCAATGTTCACTCAAACGAAAGATAAGAAAGTGCTTGGCTAAATGGATTATAGGACCTCTTATGTATCTAACTTTGGGTGTCAAGTAGTATGCCAGGAATACATTTCCTTTCTCTCTCAATAATAGACAAATACAATAACGTGGACGTACGGTCCCAAATTCTTCAAACCTATGTACAAAAGTGGCACTATCATGCATGTTAACATAATAATGCGCTAAAGTCAGAAGAAAAGTAATATAATCCAATATATATGTCCAATTATTCGCTATTAAATCCAAAGTTTTTCAAAATATGCATTATGCATGAATTTTCTCCCAAAAAGGCCAAAACATGCAAATATGCACGGAAAAAGTACCGTTGTTTGGAATTGATTAGTCATAAAACGAAGATCTGCAAAGTTTCAGAAGTGTAACCAGCTTATATAGGAACATGCATTTGCATGGAAATCCGGGCTCTACTTATAAAGAAAGAGGGCATTGATACATCTGCGGTGCGAGTGCGATGTCCTCATATTCATAGTCTCACGAAAGGACTCGTAATCGCACGAAGAGAGAGAAATACGCGAACTTTTGTAGCTGATCCATTTCAAGAATCTTACTTGGACTCGTTCCAAGTTTTCTATTGGATACTGCTGAGAAGGTAGCCACACCTTGCAACAGTGTTCTAACGATGGCCCAATTAGTGTGCAAAACGAAGTTATCAGAGTTCTAGGAGAAACAAATTCGCGTCCCTTCATAGTAACCACTGCAGAAGATGCAATGAGATTCACGTCTTGGGCTCTTGTACCTTCGGCGAAGCTCTTCGAAACACCAGGCATCACAATAGCAGATCGTCCATCATGCAGTCGCTCGGTGAGAAATGACTTCAAGTGCATGAGGAAGTCCATGCCGTCGGAGCAAATGCCAGCACGAGGTTAGACAAAGCCGCCATTAAAGGGAAGCAAGATATATTTGACCCCACAGACATATTTGAAGCACACTCTGACCAAACGAAGTAGACAGAAATAATAATAATAATAATAATAATAATAATAATAATAATAATAATAATAATAGACTAATAATATGGACCGGACTGAGTAGTTCAAGCGGTGGAGCGCTGGGCTTCTGAGCTCAACTTGGCAGGTTCGATTCTGGGTCAGCCGGTTGTATTTGAAGGTGCTCAAATACCTCAACATCGTATCGGGATATTTTTTGCTATTTTGCTTTAC
Source organism: Anabrus simplex (assembly GCF_040414725.1). Classification (NCBI taxonomy): domain Eukaryota; kingdom Metazoa; phylum Arthropoda; class Insecta; order Orthoptera; family Tettigoniidae; genus Anabrus; species Anabrus simplex. The sequence goes on along the minus strand of NC_090265.1, from coordinate 859,648,056 downwards.
GTCGCACCGACACAGATAGGTCTTATGGCGACGATGGGATAGGAAAGGCTTAGGAATTGGAAAGAAGCGGCCGTGGCTTTAATTAAGGCACAGCCCCAGCATTTGCCTGGTGTGAAAATGGGAAACCACGGAAAACCATCTTCAGGGCTGTCGACAGTGGTGTCCGAACCCACTATCTCCCGGATGCAAGCTCACAGCTGCGCGCTCCTAACCGCACGGCCAATTGGCCTATCGGGATATTTACCGGCACGTTAAGGAACTCCTTCGATACAAAACTCAGGCACCTCAGCGTCTCAGAAAGGCAGCTATTGGAACGTAAACCAATAACCAGGCGCAGGCATTTTACTGACGCCATCTAGGCTGCCTGCACGTCAAATTCGACCTTATATTTTCTCCGTACCAGATGGAGAATATATATGATCCCTTTTGGGTGATCTATGGCTGAATTTTATTTAATTTTACAGAGTAAACGCCGAACGCTAGAGACCTTTTACATGCCGACATCCTACGACATGGAATCATTCCACCACACCATTACACGACTACCTCTCCCGGGATTGAACCCGTGATCTTGGGAATAATAATAGTAATAATAATAATAAGAAGAAGAAGAAGAAGAAGAAACAAGAAGAATACCCGGTTCCTTGGTTGAAAGGTTAGCGTCGAGAACATCGGTTCTCGGGTTCCCGGCTTTGATTCACGGTCGGGTCGGGGATTTCAGCCACCTAAATAAGAACAAGACACCTGGAATTTGACACCCCCTCCGAATTACTGACTGCCGTAGGAGAAACCAAGATGGCGAGGTTATTCTCTTCAGTGTGTAAGATTTGTGAGAAAGGAGAAGTGCCATCCGATTTTCGTCAGAATGTTGTTAAACCTATTCCCAAGAGGACTGGTGCTGACAAGTGTGGAAACTACCGCACCGTTAGTTTAATATCTCACGCCTGCAAAGTTTTAACCCGTATTATTTACGGAAGAATGGAAAGACAAGTTGAAACTGAGTTGGAAGAAGATCAGTTTGGCATGAGAAAAATGTAGGAACATGTGAAACAATACTGACTTTACGTCTGATCTTAGAGAATCGAATTAAGAAGTACAAGCCCACGTATATGGTGTTCGTAGATCTAGAAAAGGCATTTTATCATGTTGACTGGAAAATACGATTTAAGATTCTGAAAGGTGATCGGGATCAGATACCGAGAACGAAGAATTATCTACAATCTGTATTAATGTCAGTCTGCAGTAATACGAATTGTGGGCTTTGAAAAAGAAGCAGCAATCCAGAAAGGAATGCCGCTAATTTGCAGTTTTCTACCCCTCCTTTTCAATGTTTACATAGAACAGGCAGTAAAGGAAATCAAAGAGGAATTTGGGAAGGGAATTACAATCCATGGAGAGGAAATCAAAACCCTGAGATTTGCTGATGATTTTGTTATTTTATCTGAGACTGCAGAAGATCTCGAGAAATTGCTGAATAGTATGAACGATGTCTTGGGTAAGGAATTCAAGATGAAAATAAATAAGTCCGAAACAAAAGTAATGGAGTGCAGTCGAACGAAGTCAAGTGATGCAGGAAATATTAGATTAGGAGATGAAGTCTTAAAGGAAGTAAATGAATAGTTTTACTTGAATAACTACCGATGGCAGAAGTAAGAAGGATATAAAATGCAGACTAGCACAAGCAAGGAAGGCCTTTCTTAAGAAAGAAATTTGCTCATTTCGAACATTGATATAGGAATTAGAAAGATGTTTTTAAAGGCTTTCGTCTGGATCGTGGCATTGTATGGAAGTGAAACATGGAGTATACAATCAGCTCGGAAAGAAAGAGAATAGAAGCTTTTAAAATGTGGTGTTACAGAAGAATGCTGAAGGAAAGATGGATTCATCGAATCACGAATGGAAATATACTTAATCGATTTGGTGAGAGGAGTTCGATTTGGCTAAATTTGACGAGAAGAAGTGATACAATCACAGGACACATCTTAAGACACCTAGGTGGTAAGAACGTTAGGGGTTGGCCAAGGTATGAATATGACAAGCAGATTAGAGCAGATTTAAGATGGAGCAGTTACGTAGAAATGAAAAGATTAGCACAGGATGGGGTGGCATGGAGTACTGCATCAAACCACTCAAGTAACAACAACAACAACAACAACAACATGGTTAATTTCTCTGATCAGGAGATGGTTGTTTGTACTTTTTCTGCCATACATTTGACTACCTACGCCACATTTACGAAGAAAGCCAAGACTGCGCTATTGAGGTCGACTTTTTCGTCAATTAGAGTCCCATGCTAGTTGTGGCGTTGTTTCAAATAGGGGATAGCACAACGAAGATGAGATCTAAGATCACTGATCACCAGGGCTAGAATTTTGATGGCATGTCATCTTTTAATTGGTTCACAACAGATAGTGCTAAATTGTACAGAAATCCTTATTATAGTTTCCACATTGTAATGCTAATTTATAACGCCAGTTTTTTGTAATTTTTGCCATTTTGTGTTCGATAATTTTCTAAAATTATACATCATTATTTGGACCTTTTATGGAATTCATTAAGCTATTTTATAATTTTTAAGTAATTTTCTTACATGTTTGAGGATAGGATAGATAGTATTGGATATTATCGCAACTTTAAGTGAGGATGAATGCGGAGACTTGAGAATCTTCACAACGCTTTGTCAATCTGGGGACTAAAGAAACTTTGTTCACCACTTATTTCTTGGAAATGTCGACATTCCAGGAGGAAGTTTCTTCTGAAGATGCGGAGCAAAGTTCTCTGCGAAACGTAAAGAATTTCACCTTGTTTTCTCGACATGGAGAAAGCCCAAAAGCGTATTATAATATTTATAACATAAATATAGGCTATACCAACTCGATTAGTAAATTGATTGCAACATTTCATTTAAAATTTGTCATTTTAAAAAGTTATTTGGATCATTTTACTGACCTGTGGGTGGAGGCAGTAGAATAACACCCACGGTATCCCCTGCCTGTCGTAAGAGGTGACTAAAAGAAGTTCCAGAGGTTCTTAACTTGGGAGAGTGCGTTGGCAACCATGGGGCCCTCAGCTGAGTCCTGGCATTGCTTCCACTTACTTGTGCCAGGCTCCTCACTTTCATCTATCCTATCCGACCTTCCTTTCCCAACTCTTGTTCTTTTCCAATCCCGACGGTATTACAGCATTCAAGGCCTAGGGAGTCTTTTCATTTTCCCGCCCTTTGTGGCCCTTGTCTTTATTTGGCCGATACCTTCATTTTTCGAAGTGTCGGATCCCTTCCATTTTTCTCTCAGATTAGTGTTATATATAGGATGGTTGCCTAGTTGTACTTCCTCTTAAAACAATAACCACCACCACCATCATTTTACTGGATTTTTGCCGTCATTTTATAAATGATTTTTAAACATTTTACGTCATCAAATTCCTAGCCGTGCTGTTCACCCTAACACTCCCTGCAATCTTATCCCTTTACTGCATACTGTTGCCCTCAAGCAACACATAACTTTTCACCTGTATAAATGGATACAGATTGTGGGCAGTGGTAGTTTTACGGCACACCTTCAACTGTACAGTCAATTAAACACGTATATCAGTGATGCCTTGTTTTTTTCTTTTCTTTTAATAACATATGACAAAACAGCCCTACAACCAAAGGTACTCCTTCCATCCCGTCAACATCCACGCGTACCAACCACCGTTTATTTTACGTGGGCCCTCCATCACATTACCACCTCTGGCTCAACCTCAAAGACATTACCGACCCACGGTATACTTGCGCCTTGCAATACGTACCCATGGTCAGAAGGCAATAGTTCGGTCTTTGAATGTTAAAGGTAGGTAAGACCACGCGTCTCAACGGACGGGGCCCAAGTCCATTTGAGCATTAAAGCTCTTCGGCCTTTTCGGCCTTGAGTGCTACTTTCGACGTGTTGGGGATGGAACAGAATGGTTTTAGGGGTTGGTGGTACTGAATGTTAAAAGCTTAACGCAAAATCGTATATATACCCCATTATGGCAATCCACATCACGTACGAGTGTTAAGCTATTAGCCTCAGTTAAGAATTGCTAGTAGATGTGAAACACAATGTAAGTTGAACATTAAAGCTTGAAATTTTCTTCACCAAATGAAAATGAAAAATAATCCATGCAGTAAAGGGTTATATTGGTTGAGGGATTCCTCTGTGTCAAAAAGGGTGAGAAAGGTTAACCGTTCCCGGACGTGATTAACGGCCGGTGTTGCATTTCCGCTGTACAGTAGGCCCTCGAGCCTGAGGTGTGAACTATGGGAGCTGGTGGACAGGGGCAGGAGAGGACGGCCTCCTTCCCTTTGTCAGTTTGTATCGCCGGGAAACACCTGAGAATGCTCGGTGGACACAACAGTTGAATGGGACCGAGTAGGCGGGACTCATACAATACATTCCTTTTTGATCCGCTCTCAAGATACTCCAACAAAACTCAGTTAAGAGCTTTTTTCTTCTCTTTGTACTCTTTATTCTATTTCTGCTTCATTCTATTCGAGGACAATGCCACTGTGAAAAGGAAAAACCGAAGGAACAATCTGAGAGAGCAATGCGAGTCGAGCAACCATATGACTTATAACAGTAAGGATGTCAACCGATATCCATTGAGGGACCGTCATCATGACAAGTTCTCCACACCCGGAGTGAATGAGATCATGGCCGGCAATAGAGGGTGCCCCAAACACTCCGTATTTACTCACCGTGAATTCTTTCACAAATTTAGTTCCGGGTCGCACAGCTTTATACGCAGGCTACTTGAATTAAGTATATCTGCGCTGTACACAGAATATATATCTTATTGTCTATTTGATAGTGTGATTGAACGGATTTATCAAGTGTTTCAAGATCATTTCGTTAGAACTGAAAGAAAGTTTGAATAATTAGAATTAAATTTTATGTTATTGGCTTTACGTCCCACTAACTACTTTTACGGTCTTCGGAGACGCCGAGGGGCCGGAATTTAGTCCTTTAGGAGTTCTTTAGCGTGCTAGTAAATCTACCGACAAGAGGCTGACGTATTTGAGCACCTTTAAAAATACCACCAGACTGAGCCAGGATCGAACCTTCCAAGTTGGGGTCAGAAGGCCAGCTCCTCAACAGTCTGAGCCATTCAGCCTGGCAAATTCAATTTTGAACTTAAGTAATTCTCGTTAGTATTCTATCGAACGTTTAAGAGATTAAAATATTGAGATTTTATGGATATTGTATGTATGTACGTTGGGTATTCAGCCCGAAGGCTGGTTCGGTCCTGCACAGCTCAGCCAACAGCTGTCGTAGTTAGCCTAGGTGTCACTGAAAAGGCATACTAGGGAAATGGAGTGAGGTAGTTTCCTGTTGCTTTCCTCACCGGGCCAGAAATTTCTATTACATATCAGTATGCCAAACCCACTGAAAAGCATGCACCAAACAACCAACCAACCCTACGAGCGATATTTTCACACCATTCATAACAGAGCCTGGCTGCATAAGGAATGGTATTACTAGCATCGCTCATAGGGCCTACCTCGGTCACTTTCATATTGTCAAAGCCAAGGATGAGACTAAGACACGTCAATGAAAGAATCAAATTTATTCTAGCCCACACCAGAAAATATAGTGCACTGTAAACACTACATCTGGCCAGCAAAGACATTTTTTTGCTAGTTGCTTTACGTCTCACCGACACAGACAGGTCTTATGCCGACGATGGGACAGGAAAGGCCTGGGAATGGGAAGGAAATGGCCGTGGCCTTGATTAAGATATAGCCCCAGCATTTGTCCGGTGTGAAAATGGGAAACCACGGAAAACCATCTTCAGGACTGCCGACAGTGGGGTTCGAACCCACTATCTCGCGGATGCGAGCTCCCAGCTGCGCGCTCCTAACCGCACGGCCAACTCGCCCGGTAGCAAAGACATTCATAAATATTATACTTCATTATATTTGAGTAAACATTTGGATACTGAGATTTTAGTTTATATTGTATATGAAGCGGTGACTTGATCGGTTAAAAGACGACGTGTGACACGCCAACGTCTCCTAGTTGTTGTCCTAGATGGACAGAAGTGGCGATTGACATGTAAAAAGTGTAAACCCCACAACAATGCAGAGTAAAGAGGAATACGTGCTATTATCAGAATATCGCACAAAGTGCATACGTAAGATTTAATATTCAGAACACTGTTCAACTGAAGATGTTCTTTTAGTGCATATTCAGCGCGAATGCGTTCGCATACCGGGTGGATCAACCGCCCCTATTTCTTTCGGATTTATGCAATTTATACAATCTGGCGTGAAAACAGCTCCCCTGTTAAGTTACGAACAGATTCAGCAACGCCTCCTAGCAAAGCCCATTTGAATTCACCCACGAAGTGATTTGATTGGTTAAATTCAACAGCTGATAAAATAACATCGGTGCGAGATATCGAATTATTTTCTTCGAATTATTTATCAGCATGACCAACCCTCTAATGCTCATATACCCGGTTCACGTTGTTACCGACCACCCTGTATTCGTGTTGAGCGTGTATGGACCGCGTGTTAACAACTATTCTCATTTTCAGTGTCTAGATCTTGTTCGTCTGACGGCTTTGACAACCTGCCTTAACCCCATCAATCAGTGGCTTCTTTCGCTCTTCTGGCAGTAGCCCCTTTCATCTTCTGGGCTCTGTTTCTCCACTGAAATGAAATGGCGTATGGCTTTTAGTGCCGGGAGTGCCCGAGGAAAAGTTCGGCTCGCCAGATGCAGGTCTTTTGATTTGACGCCCGTAGGCGACCCGCGCGTCGTGATGAGGATGAAATGATGATGAAGACGACACATACAACCAGCCCCAAAGCCAGCGGAATTAACCAATTATAGTTAAAATTCACGACCCTGCCGGGAATCGAACCCGAGACCCCTGTGGCCAAAGGCCAGCACGCTAACCATTTAGCCATGGAGCCGGACTGTTTCTCCACTTTCAGTCGTTGACAACATGTAGTCAGCCGTCTAAATTCACCCCTTGCATTGTTTTTTGTTTTCTGGATCACCGATCTTCTTTCTTCACATTCTTGGAATCATCCTAATTCTCGTCACTGGTGTGGTGAAATTATTGAATGTCTTAGTCAATCGATCATTAACAGGGCGCATATTTTAATATTTTAATTGTGCATTATAAAGATTAGGCTACTAACTTAAATCCTAATCATGATCCCCAGATTACAGAAATATATTATACAATATTTATGCATTTTCGCTATTTCTTTGCCAGTCCTTTGACACTTTTTAATTTTTGAAACTCAATATTGTAATTTTGAGCAATTCCTTTAATTAATGTCTTAAGTCATTTTTCTTTGTTTTGTGTTATTATGAAGTTATTTTCACGAATTTATTCAATATATCTGAATATCATTGTAACTTCGAATAAGTGTGAATACACAAACATCATAATTTTGTCCGACTCGTTGGCTGAATGGTCAGCGTACTGACCTTCGGTTCACAGGGTCCTGGGTTCGATTCCCAACCGGGTTGGGGATTTTAATCGCTTCTGATTAATTCTTCTGGCTCAGGAACTGGGTGTATTTGTCTGTCCCAACACTCTCCTCATCATATTCAGACAACATACCCCACTACCAACCACCACAGGAACACGCAATAGTGATTACATCCCTCCATAGAGGGTTGGCGTCAGGAAGGACATCCGGCCGTAAAACAGGGCCAAATCCACATGTGCGACGCAGTTCGCGCCTGCGAACCGACAGGTGTGTGGAAAAGCGGTAGCAAAAGAAGAAGAACACAAACATCAGAATTTTCATTACTCAGTCCGGAGCTTTTCTATGTACAGGAACGTGCTGGTGGACAATCGACGTTCTTTTACGTTCGAGAACCCGCGTGCTAGAAACTATCATCTATATTGAAATTTATATAAATGCGCATTATCTTTGATGTATTCTTGTCCGTTCTATAAGCTAATTGCCAAGTTTTTCTTTTCAGATATTTTTTCCACTTAGGGATTGCGTAATGTCCTAATAATAACAGCATGAAAATCTCAGTTATTCAGCTAAGGGTCCCGTGGTCGCCAACCAACGCTACAATGTTAAGAGCCCATGGAGCCCTTTTAGTCGCCTCTTACGACAGACATCGGATACCGTGGGGATTATTCTACCGCTCCCACCCCACAAGGGGGCGAAGAAATAAATTACGAAATAAATTACGAATCGAAGGTGATGAGGACTAATGTTGGCTACTGAATGCATGATTCGAAGCAGTGTATCGATTCATTCAAGTGTCCGAGTGAATCGATTCACAGGAACGGCGAGCTCACGGCACACGATTCAGCTTACTCCCAGCGGACAGTGCGGAGTGGCGCACTCACGGCTCACTAGCGGAACACTGGACTTTGGCGGGGAGCCGAGCTTCCGCTGCAGCGAGACTGTGAATCATGGCACACCGAAAGAATCGTGAGCGAGCACGGCTCAGTGAGACACAAGATACACACGACTCCTTGTCGGCACACTGGATACTGGCGGAGAGCCGAGCTTCCGCTGCAGCGAGACATTCAGTGAGCCATGGCACACCGAAAGTCGTACGCAGTCACGGATCAGTGAGACACAACACACACACGGTTCATTATCGGTACACTGGACATTGGCGGGGAGCCGAACTTCCTCTAAAGCAATATATACAGAGCCATGGTACACTGAAAGAATCTTATGCTATAGCCTAATGGACTTTCGAGCTCAGCTCATTTGAAAATAATACCAACTTGCATTCACTGTCCTCTTCTTACAGGGAGGTTTAAATAATAGATGGAATTATTTGCAGTGTTAAAAAGGTAGTCAAAACATAATTCTAAAGTAGCTAGTAAGTAGGTAGGCTATTAGGTTATACTATTTATTAGTTTAATGAATCTTAGTATTATAACTTAGTTGACATTTGACAATTAATTAAACTCGACTCTAGCCTGCCCTGTGACTATGAGTCATGCTCATGACCACTCAAAGGTACCTGTTTCATATTGGGAAGAACGGCTCAGTATTTTCTCAGTTCGTATGTTCGTATCGCGTAGCTATGCGCTTGCATTCGGGGGATGGTAGGTTCGAACCCCACCGTCGACAGCCAAGATGGTTTTCCGTAGTTTCCCCATTTTCACACCAGGAAATGCTGGGACTGCACCTTAATTAAGGCCATGGCTGCTACCTTCCTAATTCCAGACATTTCTCATCCCGCGTCGCCAGGAACCTTCGACGTATTAGAGTGACTAGCATTTTTTCTAAGAAAGGAGTTCATAGTATGAAGAGACCAGATGGCAGCAGCGAGCACTGAATGCTGTTGCTGCTGTCTTACCAGTACATACTACACAGATGCAGTAGGAGCGGTGACTCGAATGTGCCGTGAATCGGATCACTGTATCGATTCAGTAACGAGAACGGAATCAAATGAATCGATTCAGTAAAATGAATCGAATGTCCCATCACTAATGAGGACAACACACACATTTACTATTTTCAGTCAAATATGTTCTTTAAAGTTTTGTGTCATTTCTTTGCAAATTTTAAAACCACTTTGAAAAGTTATTTTGGTAATTTTATAGGTTATAATCTGTCATTTATTAGGTTTTCAAAATTCAGGCCGTATCATTGGTCATACAGAAGAAGTGCCCAAAGGGCAGTAAACATTTCTTTGTATTGTATAATATTGTTGGCTCTGTCTATTATTATTATTATTTCCAAGGAGAGGAAATCAAAACTCTGAGATTTGCCAATGATATTGTTATTTTATCTCAGACTGCAGATTATATGCAGAATATATGCAGAAATTGCTGAACGAATGGTATGGACGGAGTCTTGGGCAAGGGGTACAGGATAAAAATAAGTAATTCCAAAACAAAAGTAATGGAGTGCAGTCGAACGAAGTCAGGTGATGCAGGAAACATTAGATTAGGAAATGTTTTAAAGGTATATGAATATTGTTACTTGGGTAGTAAAATAACTAACGATGACAGAAGTAAGGACATAAAATGCAGACTAGCACAAGCAAGGAAGGTCTTTCTTAAGAAATAAATTTGCTCACTTCGAACATTGATATAGGAATTAGAAAGATGTTTTTGAAGACTTTCGTCTGGAGCGTGGCATTGTATGGATGTAAATCATGGATGATAACTAGCTCACTATGAAGGAGATTAGAAGCTTTTGAAATGTGGTGTTACAGAAGAATGTTCAAGGTGAGATGCATAGATCGAATCATAAATAAAGGGATAGTGAATCGAATTGGCGAGGGGAGATGGCTAAATTTGGCAAGAAGAAGAGATAAAATGATAGGACACATCTTAAGACCCCAGGACTTGTTCAGTTGGTTTTTTAGGGAAGTGTAGACGATAAGAACAGTAGGGGTAGACCAAAGTATGAATGTGAGAACAGATTAGAGCAGAAGTAGAATGCAGCAGTTACGTAGAAAGGAAAAGGTCAGGACAGGATAGGGTGTCATGGATGGCTGCATCAAACCAGTCTTTGGACTGATGACTCAAACAAAACATTATTATTTCACTATTGCTTTGAGTTGCAGGATAGTGGTCTACATTATCACAACATCTCGTCCATTTTAGCTTTGAAGTACACAAAACTTGTATCCTTTTGTACAGAACAATTAAACAAGAGAACGAGTAGCTTAGACCGTAAATCAAAGTCCGTATTCTCAAAGGCCCTAGACAATGGCAGGCATTTTACCCTTCACTATGAAGGCGACACGCCAATAGTAATAATGATAATAATAATAATCCTCTCTTTTATTTCAAACAAAACAACCTTAGCACGTTATCAATCGCCCTCTCACTGAATGGAGAGTCTTGACACATTACCAGAATGTAAGTGGAGGCATAAAAGAAAGGAACACAAAAAAGTATATTTCCATTACAATTTTATCCAATTGTCCTAAATGTGACAGAGGGAGGTTAGGTAAGGATGGAAGGGTAGGGTGCTCTATTCAAAGAATCTTTACATTAATACACACTAAACATTCATTCTTGTATGTGACACTGTGGTATGATGAAGTGGTTCCCTTTGTGCTACGCTGAATGCGTCCAGGGGTCATCATAATGAGGGCCATTGTGCTGGGACAAGAAGCAGGTTTCTTCTCTCACCGCACATACAATACCGGGGACATACAGTGCCACAAGCAATCAGAATGACCTACTGTGATTGCACACGGATAAAAAAAGAACGATGGGAACTGAAGTGTTGGTTGCTGAATGTGCAGCCAGGCTTAGGAAACTCCAACTACATACAGGGTATTTTATTCCAAGGTATTCTAGTGTTTTAACGTAACACTAATACATCGAAGGTATTCGGAAAGGGCTGGGATTGGAATGACAGCGGCCGTGGCCCTAATGAACGTAGTGTGCCTGGTATGAAAGTGAGAAACCACGGAAAACCATTTTCAGGGGTGCCGACGGTGGAAACTACAGTATTCACTCCTTACCGTAAATGAGCTTCCGTCCTCATGACCTACAAGCATATTTAAACGATTGTGAGGCGCTTAGGATGGCAAACAGGCAGACAAATTAAACTGTTCATATATTAGTAGAGACATTTATGATTCATAATAATAATCTTACGACCTCCACCCACACTCAGAGAAAATCTCAGACAAATTTTGGAAAAGACGTTTGAAATTTTACGGACATATTCTCAAAATGAGCAATCAGAGATTGACCAAAATAATTCTGAACCTTCCCCATCAATAAAAGTGAGAAAAAAAACATTGGCTGCTCGAAGTTGGAGAAGATTTTCATTAAACAGGCATCACAAATGATATTGTGTTAGATCTAAGTTCAGAAAATTAGTTGACTATCACCGCTTTATACACCAATCAAGCACTGCCACCAAAGAAAACCTGGTCAAAAGATAGAAAGAAAAACCACAGAGAGAAGATGAAGAGATTTTGAGGGAAGTAAAAGGCAACGACGTGAGCTAAATAAGTTCAACAGTGCTCCTTAGTCGGATATAACGTAGAAATAATAATAATAATAATAATAATAATAATAATAATAATAATAATAATAATAATAATAATAATAATTGGCTTCTATGGCCACATCCTGAGAATGGACTCGAAAAGGATAACTAAAAGAATATTTCCGTAATAAGAAAACCTAGCCGAACTGGTTTAAGGAAACTGAGAAGGACCTACGAGAATTCCAAATTACAGAAGAGATGCTTGTAGATGGCTCTGCGAAGAAAATAACCAAAGATAAAATAAAGAGGTTTCAGGACAGGGTGAAGCCCAAACGACTACACAGAATTTCTGAAGAAGAGAGGAAGGCAAGATCTGAAAGAATGAAAAAGTACTGGGAGGACAGGAAAACACGACTCATTAACCATTGATAGATCTATCGTACCCCAAAGAGGGTGAAATGGAGATGAATAATACGCGTAATAATAATGCCCATGTTGGCAGGTTCATTTCCGGCTCAGTCCAATGGTACATGAAGGAGTAAGAATACGCATACCTCATGTCGGTAGATTCACTGGCATGTAAAATAACTCCTGAGGGACAGCATTCTGCCCCCTCGATGTCTCTAAAACCTGTAAAAGTACAGTAGTTGGTAGAACGTGAAGTAAATATAATAATAATAATAATAATAATAATAATAATAATAATAATAATAATAATAATAATAAACTGGGTCGTTGAGTGAATGGTCAGAGTAGCGGCCTTTCCAATCTGCGGATCACGGGTTCGATTTTCACCCGAATTGGGGATCTTAGCCGTATCTAGTTAGTTCCTCTGGCTCAAGGACCAGTTGTTTACGTTCATGTTAATACACATCCCTTCATCTACACGCAGCAGAGCAGACTACCAACTACAACAGAAAACTACAGAAACTTACAATGTGAATACATCCCTCGACAAAGGGTTGGCGTCTAGAATAACAAGAAAAAAAAGAGCAAAGCAAATCCATCTCTACATAGGCCATGAAGTCCCTTGGAGGAATGGAAGATTAAAGGCTTCCACTACCCATAACCTGGGCACTACAAGGGATAGAGTGGTTCGTCCGACTGCCTTTATTCCCACGAATTAACCAGGTACTTATTTTTGGAGTAAAATGAGCGAACCTCACGACCACGTGCGTCTTCAAAAGTAGAAACCTTGCTTCTTGAATTTTTTGACAATCTGACGGGGAATCGAATCCATGTCCTTCCGGATGAACCGGGCACGCCTTTACCGCCTCAGCTAAGCAGCCCCTTCTGGAACGGCATCCAGTCGTAAAATTGGGCTTAGTCTACATGTACTGTCAGTCCCAAGTGATGTGGAAAAGGGCATGAACAGAGAAATTATTATTATTATTATTATTATTATTATTATTATTATTATTATTATTATTATTATTATTATATGGAATTGTGGAGAAGGGAGGGAGGGTGGGGAGGTTGAAATCCGAAGCCCCGAATACCATAACATCACGAATCCAGAAGAAAACCAAATGCTAAATGTGTGTTCTATGCCCCTAAACCTTATCAACGCGAACGTTGTACTGACTATTATTAAGTTGAAGTGTTAGATAGTATTTCCGTAGAGTAACGGTTAGTATTATTAGCTGCTGTGGTCCGGGGCCTGGGTTCGATTCCTTGTAGGCTACTGTCAGAAATGTAAGAATGACAGGAGGGCTGGTGTATGGTTTTAGCACATGCAGTTCACTTCCATTGGGGGTGTACCTGAATGGAGCGGCAACACCTCAGGATGAGGACATGAGTTTACTTTGTCCGGCTACATGGCTTAATAGCATACCAGCCTTTGGTGCAAGGGCTCCTAGGTTCGTTTCCTGGCCTTAATTGGTTAATTTTGATCGCTCGGTGGCTGGGCGTATGTGTTGTCTTAAGCATTGGAAATCATCTTAGGTAGGACCATATCCTCACAGACGGGCAGTCCTATCGTCACATTCCGTGAGCTAACGCGTATAGTGTCGCAATCTAATCTGTCCAGAAAGAAGGGCTAAAAGACGTACAATACAGCAGTTCCCTCTTGAAATCAGGTCTTCTAAATCTCTTCCGGAAGAAAAATGTATCTACTACATTATTTGAGAATCAATTTATTTTCTCTTTTTTTACAGTTAGCTTTACGTCGCACCGACATATGGCGACGATGGAATAGGAAAGGCCTAGGAGTTGGAAGGAAGCGGCCGTGGACTTAATTAACGTACAGCCCCAGCATTTGCCTGGCGTGAAAATGGAAAACCACGGAAAACCATCTTCAGGGCTGCCGAAAGTGGGGTTCGAACCCACTATCTCCCGGATACAAGCTCACAGCCACGCGCATCTAACCACTGCTGCGCGACCCTAACTGCACGGCCAACTCGCCCGGTTGAAGTTTCTTAAAACCTAGTCAGAAACCCATCATTCACACTTATTTTTCAGATTTCGGGTGAAATGAGCTCAGGAAAGAAATACGACTTTTCCTTAACTTCCGAACCTTTATTATTATTATTATTATTATTATTATTATTATTATTATTATTATTATTATTATTATTAATTATTATTTTGATTCGTTGTGCCCAACTGTGGAGCGCGTTTGAACTTATTTTGCACTATGTTTCTTCTTCTTTTCTTCCCAATATCTCTTCATTTTTTCACTGTGTTCCTTTCTGCGCGTTTCTGTCCAGCCTGTATTTTATCTTGTTTGTATCTCTGCAAATTTATGTTTGTTTACTAAGCTTCTTCATTTCATTCTATCTTGAATGGTTTCGTCCTCAATCCCCATTTCTTGTAGATCTTCATGAATTTATGCTAACCAATTGTTGCGGATTTTCAGGGTTAGAGCTAGATTTAGAATTTTCTTTGTCAGCCTGTTATCCATTCTGTGTAGGTGTCCGTAGAATTTTAGTCGTCTCCTTCTGATGGTATCTGTGATTTTTTTTGTGAATAGAAAAATTTCGTGTGGTTTCTTTTTCATCCAAATTCTATTTTCGAACTTTGGTCCTAGGATTTTTCTGAGAATTTTCCTCTCTTGTTTCTCAATGCTTTTCATTTGTGACCTGCCGCCAATGATCAGTGTTCCAGATGCATAAAGTGCCTCTGCTTTGATGACTGTATTGTAGTATCGTAATTTTGCATTTTTTGATATACATCTTTTGTTGTATCTGTTCCATGTGATTTTGTAAGCCCTTTGCAGTTTAGCAGTTCTTTCTGTGTTAGCTTCCTGATTTAACCCTGCTGGCTGAATAATATCACCTAGATACTTGAATTTGTCTACTTGGGAAATTATTCCACATTTGGTGATTAATGGTTGATTGTCGAATCTTGATTTAGTTTCTTCCATAAACTGCGTCTTTTCAAATGAAATTTGAAGTCCGATTTTTGCGGCTATTTCATGCAATTTTTCTATGGAGTGGATTGCTTCTTGTCTGTTGTTCGAAAGGATCGCAAGGTCATCTGCGAAAGCTAAACAATCAAGGTGAATTTTGTCTTTATTATTATTATTATTATTATTATTATTATTATTATTATTATTATTATTATTATTATTATTACACTGAATTTTCAGAAACTAACCCGCCAATGACCGGTACATGAAAATTATAATAGAATATATTTGTAGAAGAATTGAGTAGTACTATAGGTATTTTTTCTATAATCCAGCAAAGTTCTTCTCTGTGAGGTAAAGGACGTGTTAAGCATTTCTTAGCGGTATTGTACCACTCCACACAACACCCAGTGATCTCTCACTTCTCCACCAAAAAGAAGCCGAGAATCCAATTTAGCTTCCAGGAGGCTATGATTCACACACACAGCCGCCACAAATAGTTGTCTTGGAAACACCCCTGGCAGGCAGCATTGTGCCTGCCACTGCCTTCAAAGGACTAAACTTGCTTTTTTTGTCATCTGTCTCCCTCGACACGATTATATTATATTCGTGCAAAATTCTATAGAAAAAAATATTCCAATTAATATTGTCTCTCTCTCTCCCACTCGTAAGACAGCAAAACAGTGGGAAGAGGGGGCTTTGAAAGCAATCAGTAAACTATTGCAAGACTTCAACCACTTTAATAAGCAAACGTATAAGACTATTAGTCATCCATGAAGTCATTGTTATAGATTGAGGATGGCTTCAGAAGTGGTTTATTACTTTAAGTTGCGGTTGGAGCAGAAAATCGGTTTACTTGCCTCAAATCTCCTTAATAAAATGGTTCAGATAATGGTTCCTCAAAACCAAACATCTGTCAATGAACCCCGCTTTGTTGTAGAGCCCTGTGTATTGCGGTAATTCTCATCTAGCTTCTGAAATGTCTTGTGAGATTGCGCGTTGGTTGTTAGGGCTACGAGATGAAGTGGCTTTTCAATCAGTCAACGCTAAATATAACGCCAAATTAATTTGGAGCAATAATTACATTAAACAATGCTAAAAATAATTCGTGTCTACCTCTGGGATGTGGTGGTTAGTATGATTAGCTGCCACCCCCGGAGGCTCGGGTTCGATTCCCAACTCTGCTATGAAATTTGAAAAGTTGTATGAGGACTGGGACGCGGTCAACTCAGCCTCGGAAGGTCAGCTGAGTAGAGGCGGGTTCGATTCCCACTTTAGGCATCCTCAAGGTGGTTTTCCGTGGTTTTCCGTGGTTTTCCACTTCTCCTGTAGGCAAATGCCGGGATGGTACCTAACTTAAGGCCACGGCAGGTTTCTTTCCTCTTCCTAGCCTATTCCTTCGAATCCTCCCATCCCCCCTCCACCACAAGACCCCTGTTCAGCATAGCAGATGAGGTCGCCTGGGTGATATATTGGTCCTCCTTCCCAGTTGTGCCCCCGATCAAATGTACACGCTCCAGGACACTGCCCTTGAGGCGGTAGAGTAGGATCCTTTGCTGATTCCGAAGGAAAAGCCAACCCTGGAGGGTAAAGGGATTAAATAAATAAATAAATAAATTAAAAATCATTCGTAAAGACAAATGAAATAAAAAACAAGTCTCGTCATATACTACAGTATGACCTATCTTGGAACCGTATAACAATACCTTGAATTCTCCGCTAAATTAAGCATTTCTTAGCGGTATTGTACCACTCCACACAACACCCAGTGATCTCTCAGTGATGTCATCACGAACGTATTCATTCTCTCTGAAACTAAGTTTGGGAAACGTAAAAATTTAGGTCCTAGAGCCTGTTTTCATTCATCAAGTTTTCTTCTTATCCCCACACTTGTCCTTCCTTAGAGCTTCTATACCATAACTTGTTTCCATACACCAACATGTTCCCTCTACTCTGTTCTATTATACACAGTTCTTTTAACTATCGTCTGTACATCAGGTTCCTTCCTTGTTCTGTCGTTTAAAACCCAGCCATTGGTGGATCGTTAGTTTTCCCTTTTTGATACCTTTAACCTCTTCAGATTATTCGCTCAAGGTTCTCAGTTCTCTGTCCCATATAACAAGGCGGGGATTACCATCACGTTATAAAATGTTCACTTTATTTTTTATGTGGTTGAGAAACTCACCCTTCATGTTCATCATTGCAGAATCCAATCCCAACCTTACCAGTTGGGACTCAAGAGGTGACTTACTAACGAAGTATTAAAATTTATCTACGATAACTAAGCCATTTACAATAAGGAACAAAATTTTAAAACTAGAAAAGCAGTTGGAATTGATAATAATGATTATAGTCCATCTTCGTAGTAAGCGTCTTTCTGGACGACCGGAGGTGTGGCCTGGCCTCGTGTGCGAGGAACTATGGGAGCGTTCGCGCTGGTGGTGGGGGAAGAACTTGAACCTTTCCTCCAGCTGACACAGTCGAGTTCAGGCAGCGGACGTAGCCCTGGGAACTGACTGAAATAGTGTGGAAAGCTTAGGCGCGATACGTTCCCGGGTCGGGGTGGTCATTATGCAATGGCTCATTGGTGTACATACATCGCACTAACTCAAAGGTGTAGGAATTACTTAATATGATAAACTAGTGAAAATAAAATAGTACCGTACTGTGCCCGTCCTAGTCAGTCATCGAACACGAGACACCCCAGGGGCGCTCAGTTCGGTGGCTGTAGGCTTATAAAATAAATGAATGTGGCAGGATTATCATAGGGTTCATCAAATGAGTGCGTTCCAAGTAGAAAACAAATATGACACTTTTATTCAATTTAATGCAGTATTGGCCATCCTGAATTCTATGATTATGATTATGATCGTTACGTTAAGGAATTTTATCTGGCTCTTGATGTAACAAACCTAGGCACACACACAAATGGGGTGGTACACGGCAGTTGTTTCCCTGACATTCTAACAGAGTATTTACATTATAAAAATTTTTTTTTTTTTTTTATCGTCTTCAAAGTTATTAAGTTATTTGTTTAAAGTTGAATTAAAAATTTTCATTCAGAAAAATGAGGTCTGGGCCAAGCTTTCATCGGTAATCTGGAAAAAAATGTAATAATTGTAAGAACGAATTTAGTAAAGAAATAACCAAGATTCAAAAAGTTAACACTTATGACAAAATAATAAAATTTACAATCGTTATCTTAACGATAAAATGAAAAGTTGAATTTGCCTTGGTTTTCTCTAAGTTAATCCGAGACGTCGGATATACCTGTTCACGTCGTCTCACATCTCCTTTCGTGAGAATTTATATTGAACGTTAAGTATTTGACCAATGATTAAACTAAATAAAACGCCTCTTGGGCTTGCAAACGTAAGTAAATGGGGATAATACCATCCATGTGGAGATCCTGTCCACTACCAATCGATAATATCAGTGTCACATGTTTCAGAATAGAACACATAAAAGAAATAACCCTCTAAATACTAATAAATCACTACTTCTACAGCTAACTACGGAAATTGGTAAGAAGACTGTGGGTACTAAGAAGAAAATATCTACACTATGTACATGTCGACGAGTGTCGATCAACCGTTTTACTCTCCTATTAACAAACTTATTTAGTTACAGCAAGATTGAGTTATCACATGAGAGTAAAAATTACATCAACGAATGAGCTGGTATAATCACGAATCAGACATTATTTAGATATTTCGTCGAAGACTTGTTCTTTAGGCCTAAGGCTTTCTCGAACATTCATCTGTACCTTGAGATTGAAATTACTGGATTACTGGAGAAAATTTGGGATATTCCCACGAATTAAAAGTACATCGATAAACATGGACTTTCATTTTTTTTTATCTGAAGACACTAATATTGGGCTACACTGCATTTATCGCGAATAATCAATAAACATGTGAAAAGCTCAGTTCGCGAAGATTCATGCCAATTATTCCATAAACTCTATACGTACAATGTACCACAATGACGACTTTAACCTGTCGCATCTTAATCTCAAATATATAACCGTGAAATATCAGGACCTACCATCGTCCTACAAATATATAATATCCGCTTAAAAGTGTCTCGATGATTAATTACATCCAATTAATTATCACATGCTTCCAATGCACATGTTCACATTAAATTCGCACATAGAATTCGGACTCAATATCCCGATGACACGTGGTCTCAGACACGAGGTACAAGCAGAAGTTCCATTACAAGGAAAATATAGAAAATACGGACGAAATATCCTACCATTAAATCCATCAAACATAAACTAATTCATATTCGTGACGAAATTTACTCAATAAGCAAAGATGGTGTCGATAACACATGGATAACTCTGTCAGAACCCTCACTGTCAAATTCATGGCCACATGGTCATTAAATAGTCACATGTGTCAGTTTTATGACGTATTCGAGCAAATAAACTGCCATAAAAAGTATCAAAATAGCTTACTAAGAAAAAGAAAGGATAGAACAAAACTACATAGAACAGATATAAATGAGACGTAATCGACTTAACTTATAGATGAATCTTCATGTCTGGAAGTCTGGGTTCTCAATCAGCCATGCCAGGAAGGAAGAATCTGCATCCCGGCGCCGCCAACGATGGTCAAGGGTTTAGAACCTCATGGTGAAGCACTGATAATCCATGATGTGAGATTCCGTCCTCTTCTGGAATTTATTCACGTCCACGTCTTCCGCGTCCACTCGTAAGAAAGCTGAAACTTACACAAAATGTTTTAGAGTAGGCTCCAAGCACACACGTAACAGTATTTTGGAAATGACACGTACTTTAAGGGATTAATGTCTGCACATTCGACGTCTGATCACAGCACTGTTCTAAATTATATCCAATTTTCAGACGTGTAGAGCACAGGAGTGAGGCGACGTTCCACGCTGAGCGACTGAAGGTGGTAATCCAAGACACGCCAGAGGGTGTGTGAGAGCGAGTATTCGTATCACATGACTTAAATGTCATGTCTGGTGCACATACACGGAAGTAAAGTCAATTGAGGGGCTAAATTCTTCTACTGTACGAATCTACAACTTCATCACCATCTTAGCCACAAGGTCGTGCAAATTATTCCAAAATTTCAGTTTTTAATTTCTATCCTCCAAATGTGCTATTCTTTTATCCAGTTTATTTTACTTTAGTCCTTGAGCCTTCCGTAATTATGCACGTCGCCACCAAAGATATTACAAATATTTCATTCATGTCATTCCTCGCAATTATAGGTGACACGTGCTGGCCTCCTTCTTCCAGTCACCAACCTTCATTTTTTTATTTTTATCCCGTTAGCCAGTCGGCCGCTCTCTGCACAAAAAAAACTCGTTCTCGCCCCTGCCAAGGTCGCGCGCACCCCATCTCGCCGACAAGCAGACACAAGCCGCACCAACACCTGTTCACTCATATGTGGCCTGACGGTCACATCCACCTCTTACTGGGACAAAAATTTTTAAGCAAGGTTAAAAATTTTTACAATCGTGTTCATTCCTTAAAATGTGGTCCGTATGCTGTCTACTTCACTGTTTAATTTTCCATGTTATTTCTTCGATAGCCGACCTGGGTCTTTTCTTTTTTTCTTTCCTCACTCTTCTGCTTTACGGTAGAGTCTTAGGTTCGAGGCATTGAATATAAATTCCTGTCGTCCATCGAGACTTTGGACTCGGTAGGCGTTGTTGTTATACGACCTTATAACCTTAAATGGTCCAGTATACAAGTCAGCAAACTTGCCGTAAAATCGTTCTGTAGGGCTGGAGACCATCGGTTTTCTCACTAAGACCAGTTCGTTCACTTGTAAAGGTCTGTGAAATCTTTTCCTCGCAACTCTGCGTAACCTGCGGTCAGCCTGTTTACGCAGGTGCTCTGCTGTTATTTCAATGCGCCTTGCTGGAGTTGGTTGTACGTCAGGCGGACATTGTACGATGTTTTCCCAAGGTCGAGAGGGAAACTGCCCGTGTTGAATAAGGACGGGTATCTGGCCTGTAGATTCATGAATGGTATTGTTATGGCAGTCCATAAGAATAGGCAGTACTTTTATCCAGTTCCAGTGACATTGTCCAGAGTATATTCTGCAAAACTTAGCGATTTCGGGCATGACCCGCTCGGCTGGGTTACCGGCTGGATATCTGATTGAATTTAAGACGTGTTTGATATCAAGCTGTCTCATGGCTTGTTGGAACTCCTGAGATGTAAACTGAGGACCATGGTCCGATAATAAGAACTCTGGTTTGCCCATCGTAGGTATCACGTTACGTGTAATGCGTCTCAAAATTGACTTGGTATTACTCTTCTGTATGGCGAAAAGTGACAAGAATTTAGAAAAGACATCTATGGTCACTACTACATGTTTGTTTCCATGGGTAGACCTGGGAAGTGGTCCGAATAGGTCGATTGCGAATACCTTTCTGGGCTGTTCAGGCAATAACGGAATGGGATATTGTTTTAGCAGGCGATTGTTCGGCTTTACACGTTGGCACGTGTCGCAGGTTCCGATTGTTACTCGTATCATCTCTCTCATCTTTGTCCATGTGAATGTTTCTTGTATAGCAGCCACCACCTTATCTGTCCCAGCATGACCGGTAGTTCGGTGTGTTAACCAAATAATTCCCTTCTGTAATTTTGCAGGAACCACAATTCTTAATTTTGTGTGGTCCGCGTCCACATATTTATGTAACAGTTTATTGAACATCAGGTAGTGAGATGCCAACTTGTGGATAGCTTCATAGTCTAGATCACCAGCTACCAGCTTCCTTTCAAAGTAATCAATTAGTTTACGAGTAAAGGTGTCTCGTCTCTGCGCCTGTCGAAGATATCCGAGTCTTCTTAGTATTTCTTGATCCTCGTTTATTAGGTCTACATATTGTACAAAAGCGCTATTTTCTTCCGGATTCCGGCTCAGGGCGTCAGCTATGACATTATTTCGTCCATGACAGTGTTCGAATTCAATGTCGAATTGTTGAACAAAGAGAGACCACCGTGAAACACGTTCGTTTGCAATTGTGGTTTTCAACATGAACGTTAAAGCCTTATGGTCAGTTCTCAATATCACAGGGTATCCGAAAACAATTTTCTGCCAGTGTCGCAGAGCACAAACTATGGACAGCATCTCTAGCTCAGTAGTGTTATAGTGCAGTTCATGGTTCCGTAGTTTTCTACTATAAAAAGCTAAGTACACTTTATTCGTAGGATTAGTAACATCTTCTTGGAAAAGAACAGCTCCTATTCCTATTGTGGATGCATCCGTCTGGATTATGAATTTAGAATTAAAATCTGGGTAACCCAACTTTATGCTTTCATTGAGTAAAGATTTTATTTTTCTAAAGGCCTCTTCACATTCGTGGTTCCAGCACCACCTGTTGTTTTTATGTAGCAGTTTTTGTAGTGGCGCTACTGTATCAGTATAGTTAGGACAATGTTCCGAAAAAAATCCACATAAGCCCAGGAATTGCCTTACATGTTTGACCCGTCGCGGCCGCGGAAAATTACTAATGGCCTGAATCTTCGCAGGATTAGGTCTTATCCCTGTACCGTCCACAACGTGACCTAAAAATAAAATCTCAGGTTGGCAAAAGTTAGACTTTTCCAAGTTGATTTTAAAGCCAGCGTCTTGCAGGTTGACCAACAGTTTCTCCAACTGTTCCAGATGTTCTTCAATACTTTTACTTGGGAGAATGATATCATCCATGTACCTCACGGTCTGTTCTTTCACCTCATCTGTGAGATTTCTATCTAAGGCCCTCAGCAAAACACATCCTGATGTCTTGATCCCGAATGGAAGTCTGACGAAGACGTAGGTTTGTTGGTCAAAGAGGAAACCTGTCAATAGTTGTGATTTATCGTCCAACACTATGTGATGGTATGAAGAAACTATATCAACTCCGGTCAGGTACGAACTACCCTTAAATCGTCGGATCAGGTCTTTCAGGGGCGTAACTTGATTGTGTTCCGGTATGATACGCCCATTTAATAGACGCGCGTCGAGGCACAATCTCAAGGACCCGTTCGGTTTACGAACCACGGCCAGTGGATTAACGAATGGAGTGGTAGCCTTTCGAATAATTCCATTAGCTTCCATTTCTTGAATAATTTTCTTCACTTCCGTGAAGTACTTCTCAGCGATAGGATAAGGTTTACGTTTGTACGGTGTCCAGTCATTGACTAGGAGTGAGTACTTGAAATTTGGGATCTTTCCCGGCTTGTCACTGAAAACACTCTCATATTTTGTCAATAATTCGAGTAATTTTCCCTGATTCTCCTTGGAACATTTGGCTTCGCTGACCTTTCTCCTTACTAGGCTAACGAAATCCTCCTTCGTTTCATCCTCTGCCATTTTCTCCGGTGAGGTAAAAAACCCTTGTTCTATTTCAGTGTTTTCCTCGTGAATTACCTCAGCAACTGAGCTAGCCGGGCTATCTTCGTCTTGATCCGCCTCTATCTCCCTGGCTTTCAGTATCTCATGATGATCAGACAGAAGTGACGTTCGTTCCACTGTATTTGCGTTATATAGATAAATTTCATTTTTTTGCATGTTGATAATGGCATTGTACTCTTTCATAAAGTCAGCTCCCAATATAAGATTAAAATTAATTTTGTTCATGACAACAAATATGTGTGGAAATACAGTGTCACCTAGCTGGAGATCAATGTACACCTGTTCTTTGCATGTAGTGGTTTTGTCCGGAATTATTCCCTTTACTTTAACATTTGAGACCGGTATAGTGTGTATGGCATGTTTGTTTTTCAGTTCCTCACACAAAGCTTTAGAAATGATACTAATGGATGCGCCTGTGTCTACGAGAGAGTACACCCTAAGACCGTATAATCGGGTGACTATAATTGGTAGCCCCTTAGACTTATCAAGTTGACATGGTTGTTTTTCCTCGATTAGGTCTTCCGGTTTCACGAACCATGAATCTATTTGAGCAACTGTCCATTCCTTCATATAAAATAAATCGTTAAAGGAGAGTGAAAAAGTCGGTCTTAAATTGACGTTTTTTTTTTTTTTTGACCCTCCGGCGCGTATTGTGGCGCGGAAGGATTTAGCTCCCTAGCCTCCAGCTGTTGATTCCTATGTCGTTGTAACTCTAAGCTTTCGGCTCCTGTCACATCTGGATCGGTGTCTTGATTATGAATGGCGTCCTTCCATTTTGAGCCTTTTTCAGTTTCCTTCCTTAATTCTTCAATGTACCTCATGCTTTCTCGATGACGGTTCTCCATTTCATCTCTGAAATTCCGGTAGTTACGATCTGAATAATATCTAGGTCTATCATAGGGCCTATTCCGTCTATAGTCCTGTGGTCGGTCCCGTGTCCTGTAATTTCCCCTTCTTCGGACGTTCTTCGGATCTTCCATCCTGTCCTCTCTGGGTCTCATTCTTCTCTCTTCCCATCGACGATCGTACGCTCTGGGATAGTTTTTATACTCTTTAGGTCCACTCTGATTTCCGTTTTCAGGCATTGGAGGCGAATTCCGGTTTTTCGGAATGTCTATTACGTTGACCTGATAAGTATTGCTCCTTTGAGTTTTCGGTACTGTTGAGACATTCATGGTGTGGTCGAGCTGTCTGAGAATAGTCTCAGCCTGCACGGCGGTCTGAACATTAGCGGCAATGAGTAAGCGCTGTACTTCCACAGGAAACTGCTTTGTTATCGCCTGGACCAACTCATTTTCAGATGGTGGAGTGTCGAGGTCTTTCATTCGTCGTACTTGATTACAGAAGTAATTAGCGTACTGCGTCTGCCCATCTGTGGAATATTTTCGTGAATACAAATCCAACCGTAATGCTTGTTGCAGATCCGCTCCCCAGTATCTCTGTAGGAATAAGCGCTTGAAACTTTCATAGTCTTCAAACGTATAACGGAAAGCATGGTACCAGTTGAGCACGTCTCCCTCTAAAAATTTCTCCGCTGTTCGCAGATGTTTTTCAGTAGGGATCTTCTGTTCACGAATATATTCATCAAGGTCCCTAATGAAATTTTTAGGCGTGACCCCGTTTAAGTTGTTGAATTTTCTAGGCCTGTCCTCGCTCATTCGGATAAAATTAATGATTTGAGGTACGCTTTGTGCCGGTGTAGTACTGGGATTTACTGTGGGTTGTTCAATGTGGGTAGTATTCTGAGACGATTCAGCTATGGGCGATATTCCTTCTGTTACAGTAGATTTAGCCTGTACGACCTCTTCGACATTACTCTGTCGGTCCATTAATGATGTCACTAAGACCCTAGTGCTCCTATCCTGCAACTTCAAGAATCCTACTTCCTTTTCTAATTTTTGGAGGGCGTCAATATTTTCCTCCATCTTCTGTTTCCCGGACTTGACATCTCCGGCAAGATTAATAATTTGCTCGAGTATTTCCGACTTGTCTTTGTCAATCATGCTCTTGATATCATCGAACTGGAGTGAAATATCTTGTATCTCCATTTGGTTGACTGAGATACTGTCCTTTACGGAACGGAGATCATCGTCGACCTTCTCTTTTATTTTCTTCAAGTCTTCTGTGACCTCTCCTCTAAGATTTTTCACTTGTTCTGACATCTCTTCTTGTGCCGTGGAAATCTCTACCTTTATAACATCTATCTCCTTCCTCACTGATTCAATGTTATTTCTGACTAGGACTACGTCACTCTGAAGAGCGGTGACCTTCCCGGTGATAACCTTATTATCCTCTTTAATCTGGCTCGTCAAAGTAACAACTTGTTCCAGGGTTTTTTTCTGATTTTCCCTGCACTCTAACACGATATTGTCAATCCGACAACTAGTTTCCTCCAGTTTTGCATATAGTTCGTCACGACCTTTTTTCGCCTCTTCCTGTATCGCAGCACCCATAATGTTCATTTTCTGACTCAATCGTTCATTACTATCTTCCTGAATTTTCCTAAATTCCTCTTTATTCTCGTCTTGTGCTCTCCTATTCTCTTCCTGTGCTCTCCTATTCTCTTCCTGTGCTCTCCTATTCTCTTCCTGTGCTCTCCTACCCTCTTCCTGCATTTTTCTGAGTTCCTCTTTATTCTCCTCCTGTGCTCTTCTACTCTCTTCCTGCATTTTTCTGAGTTCCTCTTTATTCTCCTCCTGTGCTCTCCTACTCTCTACTGTCATAGTCTCTAATAACTTCCTAATCTCCTCGAGATCCATTCTATTATTCATAAAGTGACCTGTGTCAGCAAACGCCGAAATGCAGAAACTTTCCCCCCAGACATGTTGATTGTGACAAGGCAAATTCAAGTTTCACGAAGAAAATTCCTAACCCTCATTTTTCCATGTGAAACACATAATCTTAAGTAAAATACTCTGAAAATTCCGCGTACTCTGTTAGAATTCTACCTAACTGGGATGGCATTAAATCTGGAATGAACCTGCCGAACCGTGAATAATTAATAATTTGAGCAAGTCAATTTAAACCACGTGGAGAAGCAATTAATCAAGTTCCACGATGGATTAAGCCACATTTTTAAGCCACAAATCGAGCCCCACGGATGGGAAAAGCCACTAAGATGTGCCCGTCCTAGTCAGTCATCGAACACGAGACACCCCAGGGGCGCTCAGTTCGGTGGCTGTAGGCTTATAAAATAAATGAATGTGGCAGGATTATCATAGGGTTCATCAAATGAGTGCGTTCCAAGTAGAAAACAAATATGACACTTTTATTCAATTTAATGCAGTATTGGCCATCCTGAATTCTATGATTATGATTATGATCGTTACGTTAAGGAATTTTATCTGGCTCTTGATGTAACAAACCTAGGCACACACACAAATGGGGTGGTACACGGCAGTTGTTTCCCTGACATTCTAACAGAGTATTTACATTATAAAAATTTTTTTTTTTTTTTATCGTCTTCAAAGTTATTAAGTTATTTGTTTAAAGTTGAATTAAAAATTTTCATTCAGAAAAATGAGGTCTGGGCCAAGCTTTCATCGGTAATCTGGAAAAAAATGTAATAATTGTAAGAACGAATTTAGTAAAGAAATAACCAAGATTCAAAAAGTTAACACTTATGACAAAATAATAAAATTTACAATCGTTATCTTAACGATAAAATGAAAAGTTGAATTTGCCTTGGTTTTCTCTAAGTTAATCCGAGACGTCGGATATACCTGTTCACGTCGTCTCACATCTCCTTTCGTGAGAATTTATATTGAACGTTAAGTATTTGACCAATGATTAAACTAAATAAAACGCCTCTTGGGCTTGCAAACGTAAGTAAATGGGGATAATACCATCCATGTGGAGATCCTGTCCACTACCAATCGATAATATCAGTGTCACATGTTTCAGAATAGAACACATAAAAGAAATAACCCTCTAAATACTAATAAATCACTACTTCTACAGCTAACTACGGAAATTGGTAAGAAGACTGTGGGTACTAAGAAGAAAATATCTACACTATGTACATGTCGACGAGTGTCGATCAACCGTTTTACTCTCCTATTAACAAACTTATTTAGTTACAGCAAGATTGAGTTATCACATGAGAGTAAAAATTACATCAACGAATGAGCTGGTATAATCACGAATCAGACATTATTTAGATATTTCGTCGAAGACTTGTTCTTTAGGCCTAAGGCTTTCTCGAACATTCATCTGTACCTTGAGATTGAAATTACTGGATTACTGGAGAAAATTTGGGATATTCCCACGAATTAAAAGTACATCGATAAACATGGACTTTCATTTTTTTTTATCTGAAGACACTAATATTGGGCTACACTGCATTTATCGCGAATAATCAATAAACATGTGAAAAGCTCAGTTCGCGAAGATTCATGCCAATTATTCCATAAACTCTATACGTACAATGTACCACAATGACGACTTTAACCTGTCGCATCTTAATCTCAAATATATAACCGTGAAATATCAGGACCTACCATCGTCCTACAAATATATAATATCCGCTTAAAAGTGTCTCGATGATTAATTACATCCAATTAATTATCACATGCTTCCAATGCACATGTTCACATTAAATTCGCACATAGAATTCGGACTCAATATCCCGATGACACGTGGTCTCAGACACGAGGTACAAGCAGAAGTTCCATTACAAGGAAAATATAGAAAATACGGACGAAATATCCTACCATTAAATCCATCAAACATAAACTAATTCATATTCGTGACGAAATTTACTCAATAAGCAAAGATGGTGTCGATAACACATGGATAACTCTGTCAGAACCCTCACTGTCAAATTCATGGCCACATGGTCATTAAATAGTCACATGTGTCAGTTTTATGACGTATTCGAGCAAATAAACTGCCATAAAAAGTATCAAAATAGCTTACTAAGAAAAAGAAAGGATAGAACAAAACTACATAGAACAGATATAAATGAGACGTAATCGACTTAACTTATAGATGAATCTTCATGTCTGGAAGTCTGGGTTCTCAATCAGCCATGCCAGGAAGGAAGAATCTGCATCCCGGCGCCGCCAACGATGGTCAAGGGTTTAGAACCTCATGGTGAAGCACTGATAATCCATGATGTGAGATTCCGTCCTCTTCTGGAATTTATTCACGTCCACGTCTTCCGCGTCCACTCGTAAGAAAGCTGAAACTTACACAAAATGTTTTAGAGTAGGCTCCAAGCACACACGTAACAGTATTTTGGAAATGACACGTACTTTAAGGGATTAATGTCTGCACATTCGACGTCTGATCACAGCACTGTTCTAAATTATATCCAATTTTCAGACGTGTAGAGCACAGGAGTGAGGCGACGTTCCACGCTGAGCGACTGAAGGTGGTAATCCAAGACACGCCAGAGGGTGTGTGAGAGCGAGTATTCGTATCACATGACTTAAATGTCATGTCTGGTGCACATACACGGAAGTAAAGTCAATTGAGGGGCTAAATTCTTCTACTGTACGAATCTACAACTTCATCACCATCTTAGCCACAAGGTCGTGCAAATTATTCCAAAATTTCAGTTTTTAATTTCTATCCTCCAAATGTGCTATTCTTTTATCCAGTTTATTTTACTTTAGTCCTTGAGCCTTCCGTAATTATGCACGTCGCCACCAAAGATATTACAAATATTTCATTCATGTCATTCCTCGCAATTATAGGTGACACGTGCTGGCCTCCTTCTTCCAGTCACCAACCTTCATTTTTTTATTTTTATCCCGTTAGCCAGTCGGCCGCTCTCTGCACAAAAAAAACTCGTTCTCGCCCCTGCCAAGGTCGCGCGCACCCCATCTCGCCGACAAGCAGACACAAGCCGCACCAACACCTGTTCACTCATATGTGGCCTGACGGTCACAGTACATTGTACAAATCGAGTCTTATATTTCGATTGTCTGCCTTAAAACCTTGTCAATTAACTACACAGGCCTTTGAGCATAACATTCTAAAATTTCAGTTCTATTCCAGTACGGAAATACTTCGTAACTTTCGTCGTAAATGTTGGTGACGTCAAGAAATCAGAGGGTCATGCCTAAAAGAATTCATATCGGATGATGCTTTCGACACAACGTGAAATAAATCTCAGTGTATAGTAAAAGTGGAGGTCAATATTTTGGCACTCTGTAGCCTTTAATTTATTCTTATACATTCTTATTATACATTCTTACGAATATGAAATCTGTTATATAAAATTGAAAGGTTTGAACCATTTGGTAGAAAATCAATTGAACATAAGACAGTAACTTGCAACTAGTAATACTGCGAATAAAGGAAGTTCGTTTGAAACTGTACTGTACTGTATACCAAGGAAAGGCGCATCGGTACGCGCTATCAGTTCATCAATCGCCTAACGAATAGGAGGAAGTTGTTTCCACTGACAGCCTGGAGATATAATCTACTTAACGTGATTTCTAGTGAAATACGTATAAAAGAGATTAATTAATGCAAATTTGTCGGGAAAATGCAGAGAAGAAGCATTAGTAGAAATACTTCAGCTACTTTCATAATAATATTAACAATGTCTACTTTTCTTGTCCATCAGAAGAAATATAATAATATATAATACTCTTGAATAACCTGCTATTGTTATGACAGAGAACAGGTCTCCTACAGCAACAGCAGCAACAAAAACAACGAAAACAGCAATAAAATGCTCCGGAACAATAGACAATATAAATCTGTCTCATAAAATCAGAGCAAAAATATTATCGGACTTCTTACGTGTTCTATGATCACTTTTGTTTAATATTCGGAGTTCGGGGATCTTATTTACAAATTATTCAGAATAATCTTCACTCTCGTCTGAATCAGTGTCATCTGAAGTTTCACCGAGGTTGATGTCGGACTGGTCTAATTCTAATTCCTTATGCATGGTGTTGTCACGCTCCCAGTATTCCTGCTCAGTGTCTTTTACGTGGTCGCAACATTTTTTCCGTTTGTCTTGCGAATACTGTGCAAGCAATATTCGCAAAGAGCTTCCTTTTTGTCGAGTGTGTCTGCTGTCAAGTCACGAGTGATCTATAAGACAGAGAAATATTTCGTACAAAATAAGCATTTTTATTTATATTGGGAATAGGAGCGCGTCATTTATGAACAGTGAAGGCATTAGAGATGCTATGGCACACATTTTTATGCTAAAAAACTAATTATGCTGTATTACTATTAATTGAGATATATTATTATTTTTGCTAGGGGCTTTACGTCGCACCGACATAGATAGGTCTTATGGCGACGATGGGATAGGAAAGGCCTAGGAGTTGGAAGGAAGCGGCCGTGGCCTTAATTAAGGTACAGCCCCAGCATTTGCCTGGTGTGAAAATGGGAAACCACGGAAAACCATCTTCAGGGCTGCCGATAGTGGGATTCGAACCTACTATCTCCCGGATGGAAGCTCACAGCCGCGCGCCTCTACGCGCACGGCCAACTCGCCCGGTGAGATATATTCTTATCACGGATCTCTCCTTTGATATCTCCCCAAACCGACTCAGTGTGATTGAGATCTGGATGATTTGTTTCATATGTTCACTCATGGTATAAACACTTTCACGTGCCTAGCCTCGCAGTGGTCTCCCAGATTTAAAAGAGGACCTAGAAGCCATGCTCGTCACTTCAGTAATTTCAACTTAGCCCGCACGCAACAACACGCGCCGCTTGAGAGACGTTTTCACTTCAGCGCTAGCCTGGCGACTGGACCTGCTGTAGGAGTGGGGGGACGATAGCTCCCACCACTGCATGCGCAACCATTTCTCGCGCAGGACGCTTTCAACCAAAACGGACTATAGTTTGCTATAGCCGTACATGCGTATAAAGGAAAGGGTGATAAACATAAAGCCAAAAATTACAGGCCAGTCAGTTTGACATGTGTTACATGTAAGCTTTGGAAAAACAGTATTTCTGATTATATTATACATGTTTCTTCTTGTTAAGACTTCGTCTCCAAACGGAGGTAGACGATCCACACGGCCAGCTCTGATCTTGACGTTGCAGCCATGCCATGTGAATTTATTGGACTATATCTCAGGATCTTTAATGCAGTGGTTTCCCGTTGCCTTCTGCATCCTAATGCCGTTGACCAAACTGGTTCTTCCGCCTTTGGGAACAATTTCTTGTCCCCAGGAAAATAGAGTGCCCTTACCCATACCCGCTCATCCACTCTCAAAGAGACTGTTGGCACTTGGTATAGGGGATCTCCTTATACCGGGAGATAATCGGTCCCTTCATTCGTTAGCCGCCTGCCCCCTCTCTGCCGCGGTGAGGTGAATGTCAGGATTTCACCGTCATTGAAACAAGGACCAAATGGCATTTCCTTGTTTCTCTGGTTCTTTAGAGATACATGTTTGCGAAATTAATAACTGATTCCATAGAAGGCAGTTCGGTTAAGCAAAAGATTATTCCACTGAAGCTTAACTTGCAGGATTCCAGCAAGATAGCCTATAGCAGATATCCTTGATTTGGGAAGTCAAATGTAACGTGTCGCGATTGACCTATCCAAGACATTTGACAGGGTAGATAGATCATGGGAGACTACTGGCAAAAAATGAGTACAATTGGACTAAACGAAAGATCGACTGAATGGGTGGCTGTATTTCTAGATAATAAAACCCAGAAAATTGGAGTAGGTGAAGCATGATCTGATTCTGTAACCATTAAGGGAGGAATTCCTCAAGGCAGTATTATTGGACATCTATGTTTTCTTAAATGACATGTGTGAAGAATCGGAATCAAAAGTCATGCTTTTTGCGGATGATGTTTTTCTGTATAGAGTAATAAATAAGTTACAAAAGTATTAATAAGTTTATAAGGTGAAATGATTAGTGCTAGGGAATAGGTCCCATATGTTATTTTTTAGATTTTTTAAATTTCAAAATGACCTCGATAATAATAATAATAATAACAATAATAATAATAATATTGTGTAGCTATTTCTAGCCGAGTGCAGCCCTTCTAAGGCAGACTCTCCGATGAGGGTGGGTGGCATCTGCCATGTGTAGGTAACTGCGTGTTATTGTGGTAAGGATAGTGTTGTGTGTGGTATGTGAGTTGCAGGGATGTTGGGGACAGCACAAATACCTAGCCCCCCCACCGAGCCATTGGAATTAACCAATGAAAGTTAAAATCCCCGACCCGGTCGGGAATCGAACCCGAGACCCTCTGAACCGAAGGCCAGTACGCTGACCATTCAGTCAACGAGTCGGACAATGACCTCGATAATGTTGTGAGATGGACAGTAGGTAATGGTATGATGATAAACGGGCTTAAAAGTCTGGTTGTGAGTTTCACTAATAGGAAAAGGCCTCTCAGTTTTAATTACTGCGTTGATGGGGTGAAAGTTCCTTTTTGGGGACCACTGTAAGTACCTAGGTGTTAATAGAAGGAAAGATCTTGATTGGGGTAATCGCATAAACGTTATTGTAAATAAAGGTACAAAGCTCTGCATATAGTTGTGAGGGTATTTAATAATGTAAAGGAGAGGGCATATAAGTATCTGGTAATACCCCAACTAGAGTATCGTTCCAGTGTATGGAACCCTCACCAGAATTACTTCATTCAAAAACTGAAAAAAAAATGCGCAAAGAAAAGCAGCTCGATTTGTTCTTGGTGATTTCCGACAAAAGAGTAGCGTTACGAAAATGTTACAAAGTTTGGACTGGGATGACTTGGAAGAAAGGAGACGAGCTGCTCGACTAAGTGGTATGTTTCCGAGCTGTCAGTGGAGAGATGGCGTGCAATGACATTTGTAGACGAATACGTTTGAGTGGTGGGTTTAAAAGTAGGAAAGATTACAATATGAAGATAAAGTTGGAATTCCAGAGGACAAATTGGGGCAAATAAGCGTTTATAGGAAGAGGAGTCAGGGATGTTCAATAAATTTCCAAATTCTTTGCAATTATTTAAGAAAAGACTAGGTAAACAACAGACAGGAAATTTGTCACTTGGGCGACTGCCCTAAATGCAGGTCAGTGGTGACTGACTGACTGATTGAAGACTACTAAAATGTGAGAGTTGGCGGTATTATTCTTTTAAGAGGAAGTGGAACTGGGCAACCACCCTGTATTAGCACTAATCAGAGGGAAACAATTGGGTCCAACACTTCGATAAATGAAGGTATCGACCGAAGAAAGACAATAGCCACGAAGAGCGTGAAAATGAAAGACTCCCTAGGTCTCGGTACGTAATACCTTCGGATCGGAAAAGACCAAATCTTGACCAGCTGAGATCAGACAGGGTAGATGAAAGTGAGGAGTCTGGCTCAAGTAAGTGGAAGCAATGCCGGGGCTCTGCAAAGGGTCCCGTGGTCGCCTACCCACGTCCCAAGTTAAGAGCCCTTTGGGACTCTTTTAGTCGCCTCTTACGGCAGGCAGGGGATAACGTGGGTGTTATTCTACCTCACCCCTACCCCCGCATGCGTAACGCAAAGGCTGGCAGACAGAAAATCGCGATTAGAAACTCAATTAGCCAAATTAACCTTAACAATCAAGGAACTAAGAATAAAGATGAATCAAGGTCGCGAAGGTGAAAATCACGCCTA
Source organism: Anabrus simplex (assembly GCF_040414725.1). NCBI lineage: Eukaryota > Metazoa > Arthropoda > Insecta > Orthoptera > Tettigoniidae > Anabrus > Anabrus simplex. The sequence continues at coordinate 859,613,827 of NC_090265.1, read as the reverse complement.
AGCACTCCAACCAGGTATCATCCAAAAGGGTCTTTTTGTTGGTACTGTACCATTTCCAGTTTGGGGGCAGGGCAAAAAAGTCACAGAACCCTGTTCATACGGTTCCAGGTTAGCTGGTGATAGCAAAGAGACGGAAAACTACAACGCACCTCACTGGATGCGACTAGTGACAGAAGCATCATATTTCTCCACCTGTTCGTCCATGACAATTCCACAGGCTATAAGTACCTTGTAGATTCAGGGACCGACATATTGGTAATACTTCTTTCAGCTAAGGAACGTAAACAATATTGGCAACAAGACTTTATGCCGCTAACGGCACTATAATTGAAATCACTGTCGATACATAGGCCTACACTGGCATATTAAAAAAGGTGTTTATAGGACACTCCAGAATCTATAGTAATATACACTAAGGTAAGATAAGTGCGTATTCTGCCCAAAGGCAGGTCTGAACCTCCGCAGAGGTGTGCCTGAGCCGGAGTTTACGTACGGTACGGTGGCCAGTTCCTTTCCGCTCCTCCATTTCCTTACCCCCCACCAACAGCGCGTGGCAACCCATCCTAATCTTGACCACACCCAATGTTGCTTAACTTCGGAGATATCATGGGATCCGGTGTTTCAACACGGCTACGGCCGTTGGCATATAGTAATATAAAGGACTTTAAACATTTTAAATAGTAATCGTATCTCAAAAATGGAGAGAGCTTATAGACTGACTAAAACCAGCTACAACAAGAAATGCATCTCATGGAATGCCAAAATAAGGCATTACAACACTGTAATAAAAACAGAATGTCCGTATAACAGCGAATGCCTCTCGATTAATTACAAGTTGGAGAAGCTGGAGATCCTAGAAAGAAGAATAATACGGAAAATCTTGGGCCCAATCTATATTGAAACCGGCTGGAAACTGCGGAACAATAATGAAGTCTACAAAAAGTGGAGAAAATTTCAGAGGCCATGAAATAGAGGAGGTTATCATTTCTCGGACATTTGTGCAGAATGGGCAAAACCAGACTATCCAAAAAAAAACCACTACCTGTGGAAAAAGAAGACAACGACGGCACGGATTAAGGAAGTTCGTAATGATTTAGAGAAGTCCTACATCCAGCAAGTTTATATGTTAGACACTAAAATATTTCGGAGCATAATTCAAAATTTGGAAGGGTTTAAAGTCGAAATAACTGCAAAGACGGAAAGAGCCTCCGAAAACCGTAAAAGTAGTTCGTGGGACGTAAAGCCAATAAATTTATTAGGTGTTCTGTTTACCAGCAATTCCTGGGGAATGAAGTCTCTCTGCAGGGGGAAGAAATTTCAAGGAGCCGACTGTCCCCCTGTTCCTTGTGCTGCCTATTTGTATAGGAAATGTACTTATCCTATAATCTATAAGCTAGGAAATTGAGTATTTATATTGAGGACAGGGCACAAGAAGTGGTGTGGTGTCTGATCTGTAAGTCAGTTTTCTGTCGAACAGACGAAATGCTATTTTGCATCCATTTCACACCATGTATACTTTTTAAGTGACTGCGATTTAAGTGTACTAATTCATAATGATTTGAATTTATCTTGACTTTTAATTGGGGTTTAGTGTTTAATGCACAAATACTGAAAAAATGAACTGGTAGATCTATGAATGGTACCCAGTGGTATTAAACGGGAAAAAAGTTGAATGAGGCCCCTGTGTGATATCAATACGTTTTATTTCGTAATTCCAATGTTGAGGGTATTTGGGTTCACACAATGTTTTTTTTAATTTTTTTTTTATTTTTTTTTTTACAATCTGCCTTACGTCGGAACGACACAGATAGGTCTTATGGCGACGATGGGATAGGAAAGGGCTAGATTTGGGAAGGAAGCGATGTGGAGTTAATTACGGTACAGTCCCAGTATTTGCCTGGTGTGAAAAATGGGAAACCACGGAACACCATCTTCAGGGCTCCTGACAGTGAGGTTCGAACCCACTATGTCCCGAATGCAAGCTGATAGCTATATGACTCAAACTACACGGCTACTTGCTCGGTACAATGTTATTATACACAGAAGCATTACAATATAACGTTCTTTCATTGCTCTCATTGAGATCAAAATCTCCTTTAAGTAGCTTTCACAATTTGTATCCACGTCTAATACCCGTAACATTGCCATTTAAGTCACTGCGTACGTGTTTCCCAACAAATCTACCCACGCATACTCTACCACGCTGGATATCATGCATTTGTATCGTACCTACCATCCTTCAATATTTTTTTTAATGTTCGGAAGTGTGACAGCGCGAACGAAGCCGCGGGTAGAAGATAGTGATGATAACAATAATAATAATAATAATAATAATAATAATAATAATAATAATAATAATAATATCGAGCAAGTGGCCGTAGGTTAGGGGCACGCATCTGTGAGTTTGCATTCGGGAGATAGTTGGATTTGAACCCCACTGTCGGCAGTCCTGAAGATGGTTTTCCGTGTTTTCCCATTTCCACACCAGGCAAATGCTGGGGCTGTACCTTAATTAGGGCCACGGCTGCTTCCTTATTATCCCTTTCATATCCCACGGTCTCCATAAGACCTTTCTATGTCGGTGTGACTTAAAGAATATGGTAAATAATAATAATAATAATAATAATAATAATAATAATAATAATAATAATAATAATAATAATAATAATAATAATATGGATTTTGCGTTTCTTTAACAACTTTTGTGATTTTCAGAGACGCTAAAGTGGCCGGAATGTTATCCCCCAGAAGATGTTTCATGTGCCTGTAAATCTACCTACAGTACATGGGGCTGAGATATTTGAGGACCTTGAAATACCGCCGGACTGAGTCGGAATCGAACCCACCAACTTCAACTCTAATGGTCAGTGCTCTACCGTCTGAGCTGCTCAGACCGCGATTATTATTATTATTATTATTATTATTATTATTATTATTATTATTATTATTATTATTATTATTATTATTAGCCTATTGTTAGTAGTAGTAGTAGTAGTAGTAGTAGTAGTAGTAGTAAAACAGGCTTCGGATTTTGAAGACATGTCATATTTAGCTATTGGCTCATAGACATTACTTTAATATATACATCCTCCCAATGGTCCCTCTCTTCACTCCTCAGTTCAAAATTACAACACCTGCACTAGCCGAGAATCGCACTCGGAGCCTCCGGATAAGAGGCAGGCTGGCTACCTCTATGCCAACGATCAGTAAGTTAAAATAAAACCATTTCTTAGGGCCGGTATTATAATGAGGGTTTAAACTGAAGAATGAGTTAAACTGTAACTTGAGTTTAAACCGATGTTGAATCTTATAATGGCCGCCCTAAGTTAAACTGAGGTGAAGAAGGAAATATACGATCTTGGAAGCAGTGACTTGCAAGAAAAGATGACTGTCGATAATGTTTTGGAGTGACTTGCAAGAAAAGATGACTATCGATAATGTTTTGTTTACTTCTTGTAGGTAAAAAGGTGGATAAAAGCAATAAACATGGTCCTAATTTTACTTGTAAGGAAATAGAATTGCTTGTGCAATTACTACAGAAATATTTATATAGTCCGCGAAAGAGTGGCCTTATGAATTCCTCCGAAATCTCCTATTTTAATAAACGTATTAAGGGAGGCATAAAACCGCAATGCTATTATTAGCTGACTGAGGAATTCTACAGCATGATTTCTGAAATAGAAGGAAGTTAGTTTATTTTCTAAAATTTACACTTTTGGCATACAGTTCAAAAAGTGATTTTTACATTCTTACCTTTTCATTGCATGTTTTATTCTAGCACCAATTTGCTGAAATAGGGTTATGACAGTCTGTTTTGTAAGCCTAAACCTATTTAAAAACTATTTTTCAATCCATAAATGAAGGTGATGTCCCATTGCTCGGAAAACTCGTAGTGCCCGTGGTCGTTCAATAATTTGAACCACTTCTTCGTCATCGCTTAGTATTTCTTCAAACACCTTAAAAATATCTTTTACCGAGCTCGATAGCTGCAGTCGTTTAAGTGCGGCCAGTATCCAGTATTCGGGAGATAGTATGTTCGAACCCCACTGTCGGCAGCCCTGAAAATGGTTTTCCGTGTTTTCCCATTTCCACACCAGGCAAATGCTGGGGCTGTACCTTAATTAGGGCCACGGCCGCTTCCTTCCCACTCCTAGCCCGTCCCTGTCCCATCGTCGCCATAAGACCGATCTGTGTCGGTGCGACGTAAAGCAACTAGCAAAAAAAAAAAAAAAAAAAATATCTTCGAGATCCATTTGTTCTGCCATGTTGTAAGGTTATGTATTCTTAAACTTTACTTTAAACGGTAGATGAGTGGCAGTAAAATTAATCTCTAGTTAAACATAAGATTAAGTTTTATAATAAATGACTAACAGATAAACCGAAGTTTAAACTGAACCAACAGTTTAAACCTTTATTATAATACCGGCCCTTAGCCTCTTACAGATTAGTGACTAACGTTTTCCCTCGGTATGCTGAAATCATTCTTTTCTCTCTGTTCTACCTGATATTGTGTTAGTATAGTTTGTGTGGGTGTAATTTTCAGCAGACGAGTGTAATTTGATTTATTATCACACATGTCAAAGTATTGGGTGGCTAAATATTTAGCCACTGTTCATCTAGACTCAGTGTGTAAAATGTGGTTAATGTAGGTCTATGTGAACGAAGTTTAGTCAACAAACACCCACGCAAGAAAGGCATGAAAACATGTGCGTGTTAAGGGGTTGATAATTTGGCGACGATGCAACAAGTTTTTAGAGTTTGTAAAGCTCTAAAGAAGAAAGCCAGGAGCCTGGTACAATAGGTGGAAGCAATATGTGACTAGGAAAGTGAGAATCATTGAACAGTAGTAATTTGACGAAGTCATCTAGGCCCTACCCACCAGCAACCGGGTAGGTTATATATCCAAAACACCAATTCCAAGCTTTTTACAGTCGGACCAGGGTTGTTCTTGAGAGGAGATGGACGCAAGACTGACTAAAAGCAGGAGTGGCCACAAGAATGTTTACTGCTGTTTAATTTGAGAGAGCAGAACTTTTAGGATCTCATCTCAAGATAAAGTGAGTATTAGGTGAATAGCATACCTGGCCTTTATCTGAGCAGCTTATCAACATTTTACTGCCATCGTAGGACAATGCTCCTATTGTGAGTGTTGTACTGCTTTTTTTCTCATTCCTCTTTTCACTTCCAGAGCGAGGCTAGCAGCGGTCAGAGCCAGAGACAAACTTTTTCCCTTAAAACCTCTTTATATACCTAAACGATTTTATAAATTTCTTTTCTACAAACAGATCCTTAACTAAGTAAAGATTCGCTCGAATGTAGACTCTTATTCAGTAAATAACAATTAAATAATAATTAACACCATGGCACTACAGCCTTGATAGGCCATAGCCTGCCAAGTGACCACTGCTCAAACCGATGCGACGGCCTGAATATTACACGGTGAGCATGGACAGCGCGACGAGTTCTCTCGGACGTTACTCTTGACCTCTATCACACCGTCAGATAGCCCTGCAATATTCTCACGAAGGCTGAGTAGACTTCGAACCAGTCCTCAGATCCAGGTAATAATAATACTAATACCTAGACAGAGAGAGAAATCCTCCACCTAGGATAGCTGCCCTAATAAAAAATAAATTAAAAAGGTTTAGTCTACTGCATAATGACTATAGGCCTACATTTAATTAATTTAACGCTGCATTAGGCGCGTCCTAAAAGTACCATCAGTGCTCGCGTCGTATCTGGTAGATACATAAATTCTGCACATCTTCACAACCCTTATATCATTTGTGGACGATAGAAACCACCATAAAATGTACTTTAAGGTTTGTTTATACTATATCCATTGAAATATTGAGAAAGAACACTGGCATATTTGAAACAATTAAACTGCACTAGCACAATCAATACTAAGCTGATTCGCAGCAACTCAAACGTATTAGAGATAAACATGAAAACTTAGACATTTACTCGTGTCGTATCTGTAAGCTAAAGCTGGCAGCAGCTCGTGACATTTGTATTAGATGAAGATCACAAAACTACTAGATGCCACCACTTCCAAGACAGGAGGCTAGGAGGGGAGATGGGCTTCTAGTCTCAAGAAAACTCAAGCTACAGCAAATAATCACCACTGTGTTCCTCTCAGATAACACGCGACTAATGCAGTGTTAATAAATGTGAAACTGGAAAATTTGTCCGAATGTTTTGTGGATCTATCACGTCTGTAGGACTTGATGAATCTGGATTAAATTTGACACACAATTAGAATATGATCTGGAACTGGATTTTTTTAGGTTCATCTTCAGGCAGACTCTCGTTGACGCTTCATGAAGTTGCTCGCGTATGGTTTTCATTTCCTTTGGATCGTTGCTGATCACCACGACGTCATCAGCTAACCTCAATTGGTTGAGGAAGGTGCCATCGTTGCTGAGTCCCTTATCCTCCCAGGTCAACGTCTTGAGAATGTTCTCTAAGGCCAATGTAAACTGTTTCGGAGAAATCTCTCTCTCTCTCTCTCTCTCCTTCAGGATTCTCTCCGTTTTGACCTGCAGCGTCCTCGGACCCAACTTCCAGAATTATCTGGATTCTTACCTGCAGCCGAGCTGTCTGGCCTCGGGAAGGACATGCTGTAGATATAGAGATTTCGGTATAAATCCTGAATGATGCTGGAGGCATTTCTTGTCTCTCACGAGTTCTTCATAGTAGTTTGTCATTTTGCCCTTGGCAAAAGAGTTCCAGTTTAAAGCTTAATAACCTGTCTAAACTATAGACATATTTTACGTCAAAGAGTACGCTAGTAACTTTACGTGGTTTTTGGTATCTTGATCATAGCCACGGGACATCTAGTTTTACGTGGATTCGAACCATGAAGACGTGATATTTCTTTTCAAATATCCCATGTACGTTGGCTTGCACTCAGATAACTTTCTTAGCCATTTGCTCGGAGTTCCCAAACGGGCCCTCTGCTTCCATATAAATTACTTTACTATAAACCGGCTTCGGTGGTGGGTCATGTGAGGCGAATGGAGGAGGATAGGTTACCTAGGAGAATAATGGACTCTGCTATGGAGGGTAAGAGAAGTAGAGGTAGACCAAGATGACGATGGTTAGACTCGGTTTCTAACGATTTAAAGATAAGAGGTATAGAACTAAATGAGGCCACAACACTAGTTGCAAATCGAGGATTGTGGCGACGTTTAGTAAATTCACAGAGGCTTGCAGACTGAACGCTGAAAGGCATAACAGTCTATAATGATAATGTATGTATGTATGATATTTTTTGCTACCTGTAGTATATAAGAGAGAACTTCGAGAATGAAATAAGAAGGGTTATAGAAACAGATGTTCACGTCATACGTTGTTTGTGTGATTATTATATAATGTTATTGATTTTCGTCCCTCTGACTACCTTCACAGTTTTCGGAGACTCTCAAATGTCGGAATTTGATCCCATTGATGTTCTTTTTCGTTCTGGTAAATCTATGGACACGAGGTTGACGTATTTGAGCATTTCTTAATTGAACATTTATGTTAGTTTTGACATAACTATTGTAGGCCTTTATACACTGACTGACAGAGCAAATGCAACACCAAGGAGGAGTGGTTCGAAAGGGATGAAAGTTGGGGAAAAAACAGAGTCGGCACGGAAGAATAATTGATGTTTATTTCAAACCGATATGCAGGTTACACAATGCGCACGGCATCGACTCAGTAGGATGTAGGACCACCGCGAGCGGCGATGCACGCAGAAACACGTCGAGGTACAGAGTCAATAAGAGTGCGGATGGTGTCCTGAGAGATGGTTCTCCATTCTCTGTCAACCATTTGCCACAGTTGGTCGTCCGTACGAGGCTGGGGCAGAGTTTGCAAACGGCGTCCAATGAGATCCCACACGTGTTCGATTGGTGAGAGATCCGGAGAGTACGCTGGCCACGGAAGCATCTGTTCACCTCGTAGAGCCTGTTGGGAGATGCGAGCAGTGTGTGGGCGGGCATTATCCTGCTGAAACAGAGCATTAGGCAGACCCTGAAGGTACGGGAGTGCCACCGGCCGCAGCACATGCTGCACGTAGCGGTGGGCATTTAACGTGCCTTGAATACGCACTAGAGGTGACGTGGAATCATACGCAATAGCGCCCCAAACCATGATGCCGCGTTGTCTAGCGGTAGGGCGCTCCACAGTTACTGCCGGATTTGACCTTTCTCCACGCCGACGCCACACTCGTCTGCGGTGACTATCACTGACAGAACAGAAGCGTGACTCATCGGAGAACACGACGTTCCGCCATTCCCTCATCCAAGTCGCTCTAGCCCGGCACCATGCCAGGCGTGCACGTCTATGCTGTGGAGTCAATGGTAGTCTTCTGAGCGGACGCCGGGAGTGCAGGCATCCTTCAACCAATCGACGGGAAATTGTTCTGGTCGATATTTGAACAGCCAGGGTGTCTTGCACATGCTGAAGAATGGCGGTTGACGTGGCGTGCGGGGCTGCCACCGCTTGGCGGCGGATGCGCCGATCCTCGCGTGCTGACGTCACTCGGGCTGCGCCTGGACCCCTCGCACGTGCCACATGTCCCTGCGCCAACCATCTTCGCCACAGGCGCTGCACCGTGGACACATCCCTATGGGTATCGGCTGCGATTTGACGAAGCGACCAACCTGCCCTTCTCAGCCCGATCATCATACCCCTCGTAAAGTCGTCTGTCTGCTGGAAATGCCTCCGTTGACGGCGGCCTGGCATTCTTAGCTATACACGTGTCCTGTGGCACACGACAACACGTTCTACAATGACTGTCGGCTGAGAAATCACGGTACGAAGTGGGCCATTCGCCAACGCCGTGTCCCATTTATCGTTCGCTACGTGCGCAGCACAGCGGCGCATTTCACATCATGAGCATACCTCAGTGACGTCAGTCTACCCTGCAATTGGCATAAAGTTCTGACCACTCCTTCTTGGTGTTGCATTTGCTCTGTCAGTCAGTGTATCTTAGAGTTGGGAAGGGGGTTTCATCCGAAAATTTGTGTAACGAAATACAGTATTATAATGTAAAAAAATGAGTGACGTGATGTTACCTAGCAAATTCACCTTGAGATTTGCACAAGCCATTGATCTTTGTAAAGAGAGCTGCATAGGCCGTGGATCTGTATGTCATGGCCATCCATTAATACTTCACATCACAGCGTGCACTGTTGATAAGTAACTCACTCTCCCACTCTCCCCTGGTCCCATTTTCATTCGCCTCTTACGAAAGGCAGGGGATACCGTGGTTGTTATTGTACCACCCCAACCCGTAGGGGAGTTAACGGAAATGTTGCTCATTCCTAGTATTAAACATTTCTGTATATTCTGTAGATAATTAATTATAATATTGTGTACATATTGCACCCGCCCACCTCCTGAGTCCCAGACTAGCATTTATCTCAGGGGTGATCAGTTCGAAAACGAATAAAAAAAAATTTATATCAAAAAAATATATATATCGGCGCATCAAATGAACACAGGGATGAACGGGGCATGAAAATTTAAGGTTACGGGGGACGACTCATTCATGGATACAAAATTCTGACTCCACAATAGGAATGGGAAGTGACAACTTAAATTCCATGGGCATACTAGACTAACTACAATGAAAAGATATGGAAGCTGTTTCCTATTGAAATTGCAATGAGGAGCAATTTATTCACTTATTTTGCATACTACACATGATGACAAATTTACATTGTGACCCTTTAATCCTGAAAAATAAATGACATAATACTTGGATTTTACCTCACTACTCTGGTAGTGTAAAACATCTGGTGAATTCGTCCCAATTGGTTACTGGGGATCGAATTTACATCCGTATGATTGGACGTTTCACCGCTGGAGATCTTCTTTCGGAAACGAAGGCACGACAATAACTTTTTACTGTCGTCTCCTCGTTCCGTTTGGACATGAGACACTTCCGGTATGTACATTCTGGTGAGCCGGACACCCACCGTAGAAAATGTTATCGCCTCGAAAAAACGGGAATTTATAATACGGACAAACTCTAGCCTATTATTTCCAGATTCACAAACACACCAGGTAGAGTTCATTAACTCAAAAGCTACTTTAATATTTACACTTGTCAATACGACAAGACGTACGGAAAGGTTCATTACTCTGCTCTGACCCTGCAAACATGTGCCGTCCGTGGGTTATTTACGTATCTACCGCTATCTCCCCGTGAAAACCCAACATGTGGTTCGGAGCAGTTCGACACAGGATGACTGTCCCTAGCATACCCTCCTATGATTATCAAATAATATCATTACCATTCTCTGTCTGATCATTAGCATATACTTTGACTACCATCAATTAATTTTATTATTATCATTAATTTCAATTATAATCCGGTATTTGATTATTATCATTTGTCATCCGGGATGATTATATGCCAACCCTTGCCGACGTTTCAAACGAAGGGTCGGTCTTCCTCCTAATTTATCCGCACAATATAATGATCAGCTTCCTCATAAATATTTTTATTATTATTATTACTATTATTATTATTATTATTATTATTATTATTAATAGTGGAAATCGTGATTATCGTAACCCGTAATCAACCTCGCTATAATACTTCAACTTCTCGCTCTTATTAATTTCATCAAAAAAAAATAAGTTAAAAAAAAGTACCTTCATTGGTTATTCTTCTTCTCCTTCTTCAAATATTTTATTTATTATTATTATTAGTTAAAAATCTCAAATCTTTCATTTCATCTCCCAACATCATTCTTATGTCCAAAATATAAAAAAAAAATATTCTTCAAAAAAAAAAATACTTTTCTTAATATTTATTATTATTATTATTTTTTTAAAAAAACTTAAACTCGCCTGTTACACGGTAGTTCACTCTTAATATGTTTAACGCATAACCCCTTTTACAATTCCGATTTATCTTGGCACTAAGCACTTGATTTAAGACAAGATTCACTTGGAGTATGATTATTGTTATTATTATTATTAAAAATGGAAAGATGATATTTTAATTTCCACTCTTTAGAATTTAGTCACATATGTTAAATCCCGTTATGAACCACTAAGATCTGCTTTATATTGGTCGGGACAACACGGTATTCGGGACCGTACCTTCAACTTCGTACTGCCGTTAATTTTATATGGGGACACCTGTCCTCCCAAGACACATCTCACAACCTATGGCACATCGCGGCTGGGCAAATACCTCCAATGCCGGCGATTGCTAAACTATTCCTTCAAATTTGAAGTCCATTTCCTTTCATCGGAACTCTTCAAACATTTAATTCATAAAATAATCCTCGGTGCGTGGATTCTACCACTAAGAACACCGGCATATGCATTTATATCATCTTAGGCCTTGAGATTCATCTATTTCATCATTACAAACAATACGGCTCAACTTATTTCACGCCGGATATTCGTCCCTCATGACTTCCAACTCTAAATATGGGCTCAAATCATTCTGGGCTTTTAACATATCGTGACCATTCTAATTCACGTGCCTTTATTGCTTTTAAACAAAATTTTAATGGTTAAATTAAAGTCCAAAAACGTAAAATCAAAAATTTACGTAAAATCAAACTGACTACGCGAATGAAAGTCTTTAACGCTACATGTCATCTCCACATTGATTATTATATTTGCACTGGCTAACTCGCGAAGCACCGTCATTATTATTATTATACTTTAACTTCTACACGCCCAAATATTATTATTATTATTATTACTTTACTTTCCTTTGTCAACTCACAAACATTATTATTATTAGTATTTTAATGACCTTCCGTACGCGACACAAATCTTCCATACTCTGGCTCTTTCATAATCTGGCTGTCTAATAGAAATTATTCCTAATTAAAATACAAATGATCACCGCAGTGAATGAAATTCAAATAAATGGGTTAGCACAAAAAAAGAATTTAACACTTGAAATGAACTTAATTCAAAGTATTATAAACAGCATGCATTAATTGAAAGAAATATATCCCATATTTACATTATATACAACAAACAAATACTCAAATTAATTAATCTAACCCATTATTACGTTAATATAAATTAGTTCGTCCGTCTAACAAAAAAATAAAATCATGGACTCGGGAAGCGGACCATGTTAAGTAACCATAATTAATTTACACTGAACCCCGTTTAGTCGCGATAACATCCCCTAAATATCAAAATTGTGTACTCATTCCTATGTAGAATTCCATTGTCTCGTAGCGGAGGAGATATAGGCTTTACGGCCCCATGGTGATTTACACGTCCATCATGTCGCACAATACAAATTTTACACAATAAAACACTTCTGGGTGACTACCCATGATTAATACCTTATTACACTAATTTACACAAGAATACTAATAACAAAAAAAACACTTATAGGTGCTCCTAGACCCCTGACACTCGCACAATATGCTCTTCATATACGCCCGAAACACACGTCGTGACACATTACGACGAAATGTCGTTCATTTGAACCGGCGCGTATCGCGTCTTCAACCGGCACTTCCTAGTTTATTTTCAAGCCGTCTTGATCATCGCCTAGCTCCTATAATTCCCTGCTCGGATAGTTATTCACCGTCTATCTTGAGGTGTTTACTTCAGGCTCCGCACACTGCCTTCCAAAGGTACTATCGGCGTTCCGTTAGTTAGTTATTATTTAAACACATGACATTCATTAATTTCAACATACAATTGTACTGATTATACACACTCGGTACTATGGATAATTTCACTGTTCGTATTCATTCTCCTAATAATTCACGTACTTTCAGCTCTAACTGACTTCGAATACGTCCCGAGGTACTGACTTACAGAGTCAACGTGTCAGAGTCTCAACTACTTCATTACGACTGACACGACTGGTGACCGATAACGACTGGTGACTGGTAAGAACTGAGTGCTGGTAAGAACTGAGTGATGTGAGGTCCGCTCGGTCACAACTGGTGACTTCAAACGACTGAGTGAGTGAAGCTTCACTACTGGACTTTTATGGACGATCTGATTTCCCGCCGGGGTCATCCGCGGTCACTTCCTGGAGAGGGGGGTTGGTTTCCTAAATTGGCATATGCAGGTGGATTTGGATCTCTTGCTTTATCCTACTTAATACACTGGCGATACATATTCATGTGTCGTATTCTGAACTCCTATCGTTCGGTGATCATGGAAATATCACTTAATTTCTGTCCTCCACCTTTCGCGCGCTAACTCGGCGTCCCTGATGGCGTGCTCATCTCGACCAATGGCGAGATAGCGTGGGTCATTTCCACGAATTCATTACTTTAATTTATTACGATTACCATTATTCAACATGGGAATGATATCACAAAAATCCCCTCTATTCAATCATGTGGTTGGAATAATTTAATTATTGTTATCGGAGAAGCTAACTGGAGTTCACTCTGAGTTTTTCTTATGTTGGTTTATCTGCGGGCCTACGATACATTTTCTCATTGGTCAGGACCGCTTTGGTTAGTTTGAAATCTATCCCTGTGAAACGTGGCCACACCAAATGCCTCGGGCGCGGACAAAACCCGTACGTCATATTCTCGGTATTGGCGATGCATCTTGCTCGGCCTTGGTCCGAAATATATACTCTTTCACTTCCTCGAAGTCATTATTCTGTTGTTGTGAGCTCTAGATTTTAATCCTCTTATCTTTTGACCAGGAAACCTTCTTCCCCTTAATGACAAGCTTACGGTGGCGCCGGACTGTCGCGATCATGTGGAAATTCTCCCGTCCACACAAAACTGACACTGTATTTCATTTAATATTCCAATATATCTGTATTTCTCACATCAAAATCAAATCATGAAACTAGGGCCTATCTCATCAGGGTACATTTTCCTGTTGCTCGGTAAAAAAAATCTTGTGATAATCATGAGATTTTTTTAATATATCCGCATCATGCTTTCATCATGATTTGATTACTGCTTTCGTTCCTTTTCGATGGTGACTGATCTCGTCCCGCAGATTGTGGTTATTGAGTCTCAATTCTTCATTCTCTCGTTGAATCATGTGGATCCTGTTAACGAAATCTTGGACATCACTGTCGATCTCTCCGCATTCTGGGCATGGTCTTGCTTCTATTTGCCTATGGATCAGTTGGACTTCTTCTTCTCTTCCATCTTCTTCTTCATCATCCTCTCCTTCGTCCTCATCTTCTTCTTGGTCATCCTCTGCCTCGTTTCGTGCATCCTCAGCCTCTCTCTGATCTGCCGGTGTATGGTACAGCTTTAAATTGGCGGCGTTATACACGTTTTCAGTGCTACCATCCAAGCTCTGGACCTTATATAAATTATTCTCATAAGTATGTATGATTTTGTAAGGCCCCACAAATAACTGGCAAAACTTGTGGTACACCTTGCGTTCAGGATTAGAAACTGCAGGTTTTTTAACTAGAACCAATTCGCCAACTCTCAATGGACGGTGGAATCGCTTATTCCTGAGTCTCCTTAATCTGCGCTCGGCTTGTGTTTCCAAGTGTTCTCGCGTTTTCCTGACACAGATTTCGTTCGAATCCCGGGGATCTGTGGGACATGCAACCGCGTCGTGCCATGGCCTGGTCGGATATCTATTGAAATGTATCACTTCAGGAATCTGACCCGTCGCTTCGTGGATCGTGGTGTTAATGCACTCAGCTATGATAGGCACCACGTCAATCCAACGCCAGTGTGCTTCTGAGCAATAGATTCGGCAGAATTTAGCGATCTCTCTCATAATCCTTTCTGAAGGGTTTGATTCGGGATGGCGAATCGAACTTAGCACGTGTTTAATGTCTAGCTGTTGCAACTGATTCGCAAATGCAGCGGAAGTGAACTGACTGCCATGATCAGTAAGGATGAACTTGGGCTTCCCCATTCTCGGAATTATGTATGATGTTATTCCTCTCAAAACGGTTTTGGAATTAGCTTTCTGCAGTGGATATAGTGCTACAAATTTTGAAAATACGTCTAAACTGACGAGAATGAACTGGTTTCCCCTGCGGGCTTTTGGTAACGGCCCATATAGGTCCATTGCGAAGGTTTCCCGTGGCTCTGTGGGTAGCAAAGGGCGTGGAGATTGCTTGAGTAGGTACGGGTTCGGTTTTATCCTCTGACAGATATCACAAGTCCGTAATACATCTCGAACCGTTTGATTCATTTTGGCCCACACGAAAGTCTCCTGAAGAGTTGCCAAGACCTTCCCAATACCTCCATGTCCAATGACACGATGTACATGGTTTACTAACGGCTTTTGCATCTCTGACGGTACTACGATCCGAAGTTTCGTGTGATCATCATCCACAAACTTGTGTAGGATTCCGTTTATGTAATGGTAATTAGCTGACAACTTGTTCGCCCTCGCGAACTGTGGACTATCTGGTGGCAATTTCTTAGTGAAGAAATCGACCATCATGTTGTCGAAACCGTCTCTCTTCTGCATTTGCCCGATCTCCCTAAGACTTTCTAAGACTTCTTGGTCTTCCTCAATCAACTCGATCCGGCAAATCATGACCTCCTCCGGGTTTGGATTTCGGCTCAAAGTGTCCGCCAAAATATTTAGCTTCCCGGGGCAATGTTCAACGGTCAAATCGAACTGTTGAACGAATAAAGCCCATCGGCTGACCCTTTCACTTGCCATGTTTGTTTTCATTATAAATGTCAGCGCTTTATGATCGGTGCGAATTACAACCTGAAAACCATACACAATCTTCTTCCAGTATTGTAAAGCGCTGACTATGGACAACATCTCTAATTCAGTGATGGTGTACTTCACTTCATGTTTCCGTAATTTCCGGCTCATGAACGCGATATACGTTTTCCTACTTGAGTCATTAGGATCTTCCTGGAGTAGCACGGCTCCTATGCCTATGGTAGAGGCGTCCGTTTGAATAATGAACTTGATGTTGAAATCGGGATATCCTAGTTTTACATTTTGTAATAACCGCTGTTTGGTTTTCGCGAAGGCTTCTTCACATGACTGGTCCCACTTCCAGCGATTATTCTTTCTAAGGAGATCTTGCAACGGTGCGACGACTGTAGTGTAATCCGGACAATGGTCGGCAAAGAACTGACACATTCCGAGAAATTGCCGAACATGTTTGATCTTCGTAGGCTTCGGAAACATCCTAATCGCCTCAATTTTCAACGGGTTTGGCCGCACACCCTCTCCATCTACGAGGTGACCCAAAAACAAAACTTCTTTCTCACAGAAATGCGATTTCGATAAGTTTACCTTAAAGTTATGCTTTCCTAAATCCGTTAGAACTTCTTTGATGCTTTCCAGGTGTTCTGAAAGCGTCTCCGTGGCTACCAAGATGTCGTCCACATATCTTATAGTTGCTTCTTTGACCTTCGGACTCAGATTCCTGTCGAGAGCTCGGATAAGTACTGATCCTGCATTTTTAATACCGAACGGGAGACGTTAAAAACGTAAGTTTGCTGGTCAAATAAAAATCCAGTTAACAATTTGGATTTTTCCTCCAACAATATGTGGTGAAAGGATGCAGTCAGATCGAAAGTTGAAAAATATTCCATATTTCTGAATTTCTTCAAGATTTCTTTGATTGCCGGAGCCTGCTCATACTCCGGAACCAATCTCTCATTTATGGCCCTCGCATCTAAGCAAATGCGCACGGAACCATCAGGTTTCTTGACCACTACCAGTGGGTTTAAAAATGGCGTCGGTGATTTTGAAATTAACCCACTCTCTTCCATATCTCTAATGGCTCCTCTAACTTGCGGATAAAATTTCTCAGCAATTGGATAAACCTTTTTCTTGTATGGAGACCAGTCATTTACATTTAATTCGTAGGTAAAATTTTGAATTTTTCCCGGTTTTGTGCCGAAAGTATCCCGATGTTTCTCTAGGATTTCACTTAAGATTTTCTTCTCATTTGGATTAATAATTGCTTCGTTAACCT
The DNA here is from genome assembly GCF_040414725.1 of Anabrus simplex. Lineage (NCBI taxonomy): Eukaryota > Metazoa > Arthropoda > Insecta > Orthoptera > Tettigoniidae > Anabrus > Anabrus simplex. Next base: position 859,596,924 of record NC_090265.1, on the reverse strand, counting down.
TAGCTGCAATGGCCCTTTCACAACTTCCATCTTGTTCTTGTAAATCTGCGGCAAATAATTCGTGATCATCTGGCATCACCTCAACCTCCATTTCCTTCATAGAGCTTAAGGGTTTCCCTATTGGTTTTTCTTTAACGACTTCGGTGTTCCATACTTCTTCACCTTCTTCCCTTTCTATCTCTGGATTCATAATGGTATCCTCAACACCTGCCTCGTGCCTAAATTTGACGGAGTTATCTCCCATGTCGATTACAGCGTGGTATTCAGTCATGAAGTCAGCCCCTATGATCAGGTTATAATTTATTTTATTCATGATGATGAAGGAATGTGCGAAAGTGGATTGACCGATTTCTATATCCAACAAGGCCTGATTTTTGCACACCACGGATTTATCTGGGATTATACCACGAATTTTTAGGTTAGAAACCGGAATTATAGGAATATTTATATTTGATTGTAATTCGTTTATCAGGATTTGCGAAACGACTGATACGCTCGCTCCAGTGTCAATGAGTGAGCGTACCCTTAAGTGGCTAATCCTCGTGTAAATCACTGGTAAGCGCTTCACCTCCTTACAACTCCGTGTTTCAGGGTCATTGATTAATTCATCGGAAGTCACGATCCATGTGTCGACTTCCGCGATGGTCCATTTATCGTTTAAAAATTGACGTTTTTTTTTCGCCCCAAGCACTCGTTCTGAGTTGAACGTAGGTGCATTTGGGTTCAAATTTCCACCGTCATTCCTTGCCTGTTGCATTGGCAAGCTTTCTGCGCCGCCAACTTCCTCGTCACGGCTTCGATTCTGGATAGCATCCTTCCATTTCCTCTTATTTAATTCAGCGAGGTACTGCTGAGTTTCTTGGTGCCGATCCTCCATATCTCTACGGGATTCCTCCGTGTAAGGTCTTCGGTTACTGTGATTTCTTCCGTGGTATGGCTGAGTTTCGCTCCTTCCCCTTTGATATCCACGGTATCCCCTTTCTCCTCGGAATTTATCATGATTCATTTGCCGGTTGCTTTCCGCGAATCCTCCTCGGTGATTCCATTGTCGGGGTCTCCATCCTGGATCATACATCCTCTTGGGTTCTGGATCGGTACTCGTTCCTTGACTTCTAGTACAGATGGTTCTAGTTTCCGTCTGCCTCTCGACGTTATTTATCTGTTGCTCTCTAGGCCTGGGTTGCCTCTGGTTAGAGTGATACGTGGTCTGATCTAATTGACGTAACAAAGCTTCCGCTTGCACTGCAGTCTGAATATTCGACGCAATCATCATCCGTTGGACCTCAAATGGTAACTGCTTCCCGATAGCGCTAATGAGTTCTGTTTCACTGACCGGATTGTCTAATTCCCGCATCTTATGAAATTGGGATACGAAATACTCTGAATATTTAGTTGGGGACGATGTTGAATAACGTCTAGAATACAACTCCAACCTAAGATCTTGCTGTTCTTGGATACTCCAGAATTTTTGCAAAAACGCCTGTCGGAATCCCGTGAAATCCTCGAATGTATATAAGAAGGCCCTGAACCACATTGCAGGTGCTCCGTCCAAAAACTTCTCTACAGTTCGTAATTGCCGCTCCGCCGGAATTTTATTTTCACTAATATAGTTAGTGATCTCGCGGATGAAGCCTTTAGGGGTTATATGTCCTCGAGCGTCGTATCTAGGTGGTTTGTCGTCTGACATTTTGATGACGTGGACCACAGATGTCGGAAGGGCATTTGATGATGATGACGATCCGTCTCCTACTTCAAACTTAAGTCCGGTCGTATCGGCTTGTGACATGCCTTCCTTTTTATGAAAGCCCTGATTGTCTGGGGTCTCGAACTCTCGGTACTGGAGATGGAAGTCCTGAAGTGACCCTGGCTGTTCTAACCTAGCCTTGACCTGTTCCAGATCCTTTCTAATTTCTTCCAGCCTTTCGGTATTACTGTCGGGCATTTGCTTGGACACTGAATTCTGCCCCGTGTGGACCTTAAATTGTTCCACTATTCTGACCTCTGTGTCAGCGATCGTCTGGCTTTGTTCCGCTAACCCATCAGTCTTTCTGAACAATGCTATATTTGCCTCCTCACACTGTGTGAGTCTACGGCTACGATCTTCCGAATTCGTCTTTATATCCTGAATTTCATTTCTGAGACCGGCTACTAGTACTAGGGTACGAACAGTTTCACCTCGTAACTCATCGATTCCCTTTTCGTGCCTGTCCAAATTATTTGCAGTATGTGCACCTTTACTATCCACGTGGCTTCGGATGATATCGTTTTCCTTGCGACATTCACCCCTCACCTCTTCGATGTGCGCCTTTAAATCTTCGCGGTCGACCAACCTCTGAGCTGAAATCTCCTGAATACTGGCCTTTAATTTCTCCTTAATTTCATTACGTTCTAGTAACGCCTCATCCCTGAATCCGTCAACCTTTTCATTGACACTAATAATACAAGAGTCGATATGCCCTTTCAATTCGTCCTTAGCGAAATGACACGCCTCCTGGACTTGGGTCATTTGGTCCCGTAATTCCTGTCCTAGTGATATACTGGCGGCATGAACCTCAGCTATTTGTTCTGTGAGTTTTATTTTATTAAATTCACACGCGGCCTGTACCATATCGACTTTATTTTCCAAAGAAACACTAGCGGCCTGCACCTTGTCCACTTTAATTTCTAATGAACTATTAGCGGCATTTATTTGTTCCGTCAGTTCCTGTCTATTAGCCTCAATTTTACGCTCTAAAGAAACACTCGCAGCCTGAACCCTGTCCACTTTATTTTCTAGCGCACCACTAGCGGCATGAACTATAGATGTCAGTTCCTGTTTAGTAGAAACACTAGCGGCCTGAACTATAGATGTCAGTTCCTGTTTAGTAGAAACATTAGCGGCCTGCATCTGTTCCGTGAGTTCTTGTTTATTTAGAACCATAACTCGCATTAAGTCTTCCAAAGTGAGAGCTTTCACCTCTCCCTGTCCTTCTAACTGTTCACCTTGGGGACGCTCCCCACCTTCGTCTGACATTATATAAATGAGAAAAGAGGGCCGATCAGCCTCTCATCCTATCGCACACGATTACGACAATTTTGGGTCTGGCCCTATCATACGGTTATATCCTCGTTAATAATTTCTAGAATTTTTAAATTTCCAAATTCAAAACCAAAACAATATTTTTCGCTTTCACATAGCGAATAATTTATATAACGTAATTCAAATTTGCATATTAATTGCCATCACGTGCTTATTATGCCTGAATTATATATCATCAGTCATTCCCGACTATGACAACAACAACAACAATCGATAATACCATGACGAAAACCTTGAAGTCACCTTTCTTGAAATAATTTAAATTTAACTTACACAGTTCCATTATCTTTTTATTAATACTTGAATCTGGTTCTCAGTCACATTTTTACCAAATACAGTATTCCTAATAAATTTTGCCTATATAAAATTCCTGCCCATGGATAGTTACATTTATGTGGAGTCTCACTAAATCACAATAACTTTTAATTTCATAGAATAGGGAATTATTAATTTAATGAGTCTTTATAGCAATAAACTACTCTTGTATAATTATCAAGTCTAGCCCCGTTCGAAACTAACCTTACTTTAACAGGAAATACTACTTGACATATCTAAAACCACTATTTAACTTAACCGTGATGCGGTAAAAATTTAATTAAATATCCCGATTGGGTTTATATTTAAGTTAAACAACTGGGCCTCTTTATAATGAAATCGGGCACTGAGCTGCTCGCTAATGATATCGTCGCTAATACAACAAAAAGTTCAGATATATTTTTTTTTGTAAAAAAATTATAAAGTCACCCGTTGCTTAAACATGATGCAATAGGCCCTTTTACGTTGGGCGCCATTATGCACCCGCCCACCTCCTGAGTCCCAGACTAGCATTTATCTCAGGGGTGATCAGTTCGAAAACGAATAAAAAAAATTTATATCAAAAAAATATATATATCGGCGCATCAAATGAACACAGGGATGAACGGGGCATGAAAATTTAAGGTTACGGGGGACGACTCATTCATGGATACAAAATTCTGACTCCACAATAGGAATGGGAAGTGACAACTTAAATTCCATGGGCATACTAGACTAACTACAATGAAAAGATATGGAAGCTGTTTCCTATTGAAATTGCAATGAGGAGCAATTTATTCACTTATTTTGCATACTACACATGATGACAAATTTACATTGTGACCCTTTAATCCTGAAAAATAAATGACATAATACTTGGATTTTACCTCACTACTCTGGTAGTGTAAAACATCTGGTGAATTCGTCCCAATTGGTTACTGGGGATCGAATTTACATCCGTATGATTGGACGTTTCACCGCTGGAGATCTTCTTTCGGAAACGAAGGCACGACAATAACTTTTTACTGTCGTCTCCTCGTTCCGTTTGGACATGAGACACTTCCGGTATGTACATTCTGGTGAGCCGGACACCCACCGTAGAAAATGTTATCGCCTCGAAAAAACGGGAATTTATAATACGGACAAACTCTAGCCTATTATTTCCAGATTCACAAACACACCAGGTAGAGTTCATTAACTCAAAAGCTACTTTAATATTTACACTTGTCAATACGACAAGACGTACGGAAAGGTTCATTACTCTGCTCTGACCCTGCAAACATGTGCCGTCCGTGGGTTATTTACGTATCTACCGCTATCTCCCCGTGAAAACCCAACATGTGGTTCGGAGCAGTTCGACACAGGATGACTGTCCCTAGCATACCCTCCTATGATTATCAAATAATATCATTACCATTCTCTGTCTGATCATTAGCATATACTTTGACTACCATCAATTAATTTTATTATTATCATTAATTTCAATTATAATCCGGTATTTGATTATTATCATTTGTCATCCGGGATGATTATATGCCAACCCTTGCCGACGTTTCAAACGAAGGGTCGGTCTTCCTCCTAATTTATCCGCACAATATAATGATCAGCTTCCTCATAAATATTTTTATTATTATTATTACTATTATTATTATTATTATTATTATTATTAATAGTGGAAATCGTGATTATCGTAACCCGTAATCAACCTCGCTATAATACTTCAACTTCTCGCTCTTATTAATTTCATCAAAAAAAATAAGTTTAAAAAAAAGTACCTTCATTGGTTATTCTTCTTCTCCTTCTTCAAATATTTTATTTATTATTATTATTAGTTAAAAATCTCAAATCTTTCATTTCATCTCCCAACATCATTCTTATGTCCAAAATATAAAAAAAAAAAATTCTTAAAAAAAAAATACTTTTCTTAATATTTATTATTATTATTATTTTTTTAAAAAAACTTAAACTCGCCTGTTACACGGTAGTTCACTCTTAATATGTTTAACGCATAACCCCTTTTACAATTCCGATTTATCTTGGCACTAAGCACTTGATTTAAGACAAGATTCACTTGGAGTATGATTATTGTTATTATTATTATTAAAAATGGAAAGATGATATTTTAATTTCCACTCTTTAGAATTTAGTCACATATGTTAAATCCCGTTATGAACCACTAAGATCTGCTTTATATTGGTCGGGACAACACGGTATTCGGGACCGTACCTTCAACTTCGTACTGCCGTTAATTTTATATGGGGACACCTGTCCTCCCAAGACACATCTCACAACCTATGGCACATCGCGGCTGGGCAAATACCTCCAATGCCGGCGATTGCTAAACTATTCCTTCAAATTTGAAGTCCATTTCCTTTCATCGGAACTCTTCAAACATTTAATTCATAAAATAATCCTCGGTGCGTGGATTCTACCACTAAGAACACCGGCATATGCATTTATATCATCTTAGGCCTTGAGATTCATCTATTTCATCATTACAAACAATACGGCTCAACTTATTTCACGCCGGATATTCGTCCCTCATGACTTCCAACTCTAAATATGGGCTCAAATCATTCTGGGCTTTTAACATATCGTGACCATTCTAATTCACGTGCCTTTATTGCTTTTAAACAAAATTTTAATGGTTAAATTAAAGTCCAAAAACGTAAAATCAAAAATTTACGTAAAATCAAACTGACTACGCGAATGAAAGTCTTTAACGCTACATGTCATCTCCACATTGATTATTATATTTGCACTGGCTAACTCGCGAAGCACCGTCATTATTATTATTATACTTTAACTTCTACACGCCCAAATATTATTATTATTATTATTACTTTACTTTCCTTTGTCAACTCACAAACATTATTATTATTAGTATTTTAATGACCTTCCGTACGCGACACAAATCTTCCATACTCTGGCTCTTTCATAATCTGGCTGTCTAATAGAAATTATTCCTAATTAAAATACAAATGATCACCGCAGTGAATGAAATTCAAATAAATGGGTTAGCACAAAAAAAGAATTTAACACTTGAAATGAACTTAATTCAAAGTATTATAAACAGCATGCATTAATTGAAAGAAATATATCCCATATTTACATTATATACAACAAACAAATACTCAAATTAATTAATCTAACCCATTATTACGTTAATATAAATTAGTTCGTCCGTCTAACAAAAAAATAAAATCATGGACTCGGGAAGCGGACCATGTTAAGTAACCATAATTAATTTACACTGAACCCCGTTTAGTCGCGATAACATCCCCTAAATATCAAAATTGTGTACTCATTCCTATGTAGAATTCCATTGTCTCGTAGCGGAGGAGATATAGGCTTTACGGCCCCATGGTGATTTACACGTCCATCATGTCGCACAATACAAATTTTACACAATAAAACACTTCTGGGTGACTACCCATGATTAATACCTTATTACACTAATTTACACAAGAATACTAATAACAAAAAAAACACTTATAGGTGCTCCTAGACCCCTGACACTCGCACAATATGCTCTTCATATACGCCCGAAACACACGTCGTGACACATTACGACGAAATGTCGTTCATTTGAACCGGCGCGTATCGCGTCTTCAACCGGCACTTCCTAGTTTATTTTCAAGCCGTCTTGATCATCGCCTAGCTCCTATAATTCCCTGCTCGGATAGTTATTCACCGTCTATCTTGAGGTGTTTACTTCAGGCTCCGCACACTGCCTTCCAAAGGTACTATCGGCGTTCCGTTAGTTAGTTATTATTTAAACACATGACATTCATTAATTTCAACATACAATTGTACTGATTATACACACTCGGTACTATGGATAATTTCACTGTTCGTATTCATTCTCCTAATAATTCACGTACTTTCAGCTCTAACTGACTTCGAATACGTCCCGAGGTACTGACTTACAGAGTCAACGTGTCAGAGTCTCAACTACTTCATTACGACTGACACGACTGGTGACCGATAACGACTGGTGACTGGTAAGAACTGAGTGCTGGTAAGAACTGAGTGATGTGAGGTCCGCTCGGTCACAACTGGTGACTTCAAACGACTGAGTGAGTGAAGCTTCACTACTGGACTTTTATGGACGATCTGATTTCCCGCCGGGGTCATCCGCGGTCACTTCCTGGAGAGGGGGGTTGGTTTCCTAAATTGGCATATGCAGGTGGATTTGGATCTCTTGCTTTATCCTACTTAATACACTGGCGATACACATTCATGTGTCGTATTCTGAACTCCTATCGTTCGGTGATCATGGAAATATCACTTAATTTCTGTCCTCCACCTTTCGCGCGCTAACTCGGCGTCCCTGATGGCGTGCTCATCTCGACCAATGGCGAGATAGCGTGGGTCATTTCCACGAATTCATTACTTTAATTTATTACGATTACCATTATTCAACATGGGAATGATATCACAAAAATCCCCTCTATTCAATCATGTGGTTGGAATAATTTAATTATTGTTATCGGAGAAGCTAACTGGAGTTCACTCTGAGTTTTTCTTATGTTGGTTTATCTGCGGGCCTACGATACATTTTCTCATTGGTCAGGACCGCTTTGGTTAGTTTGAAATCTATCCCTGTGAAACGTGGCCACACCAAATGCCTCGGGCGCGGACAAAACCCGTACGTCATATTCTCGGTATTGGCGATGCATCTTGCTCGGCCTTGGTCCGAAATATATACTCTTTCACTTCCTCGAAGTCATTATTCTGTTGTTGTGAGCTCTAGATTTTAATCCTCTTATCTTTTGACCAGGAAACCTTCTTCCCCTTAATGACAAGCTTACGGTGGCGCCGGACTGTCGCGATCATGTGGAAATTCTCCCGTCCACACAAAACTGACACTGTATTTCATTTAATATTCCAATATATCTGTATTTCTCACATCAAAATCAAATCATGAAACTAGGGCCTATCTCATCAGGGTACAATATATAGATTAGTTGTTAGTACGTTAGTTAGAAGTTTGTTTGTTTGTTTGTTTGTTTGTTTGTTTGTTTGTTTGTTTGTTTGTTTACATCAAATATGAGTATATTCATTTGGCGTCGTTTTGTTGTGTTAATGTAGCTCTAGTTAATTCAGTTATACATTTGATATAAAACATAATTATTCACTTAATATATATCTATTAAAAATATCGTATTATATTCGACATATATATTACCATAAGTAGAGTAGGTTCACTGTGATCGCGGCCTATAATACGCGCTGTTTTATACGAAAGATAAATAAATAGAATTATAAAAGGTAGTTGAGGTTGGAATTCCGGCCAATGCAAGTGAAATGTTTGATCAAGGAATTTCACGTCCCTGTGGTTAGGATTCCTCGTAAACCTAGAGGTCCCGTGGCTATGATCATGATATCAACAGTCATGTGAAATTACAAGTTTTAATTTGCTTTTCTTTTAAATGCGAGCGACTAACAAATTACGTTACGTTGCGAGTCGAAGGAGAATCTCTCGTCCAATTAAAAGCAGACCGATTCATTGAGCCGATTTTGTCGTAAGAATGCCAGAAAACTCAAGAGCAAGGTCGGCAATGGAAGGATTTCCAGAGAGGAAGCACCTCCCAAGAAAACCTAGAACAAGACTTATGCCCGGTTGCAGAAATGTCTATCAAATTTTAACCGGAGATTGATTGGCAATCATTCTATTTTGAGTAACAAACAGCAATCAGTGTTCCATCGACGATCAGTTTTCCATCGTTTTTGACCAGCAAGTTCATGCTGATCAAGCACTAATTTTCCAATCAATGCCTTCAGTCTTTAACTCAGTGGTGCTATTCTTTCATTAAATACATCTGATTACACGTTTCAATGATTAATACATTGAAGTTCATGTAGAAGGAGTGATTTAAATGACAATACTGTATTCTGTTTTTGGTAGTCGTTAGTCTCACATATAACCTAAATCTTATACCGGTTTTGAACAAAGAACGAGTTAATTTCCATCAATAAAATTACTCCAAATTTAGAAATGAATACTAACCTCTGGCATATTAATACTCATGTAAAACCAAACTTTAGAATTAATAACCACACATGACAAAATTGAAACCTTTCTGCAGCATGCTCTTTTGTAATTTTCGTACCGTACTACGATCATTGCCTGCTCGCCAGTCTGATTGATAATTACAGTTATATCTAGTAATTTATTAATATTGATTCTTCTAATGAAGAAATGCTCGAACAATATTATATTAAATTAAGAAGAAGAATGTTTCACGATAGACATGAACTTTTTTACGTGTATTCTAAGTGAATTTGTCAAGAGATTTAGGTTATGTAATGACTCGTTTGTTTTTGTTGTCAGTTATTCGCAACTTGTTTCAGTGAGGTCGCATACAATTTCCTTCCTTGTTGCCTCCCTCCTATTTTGCCTACACAGCATCTGGTTTTCTTTTTTCAATAATATGAATGTATCCTTCTTCTGTATTAAAAATTTGGCCCTCTCACTTTTTTAGTGAGTATATTACTCTTTTTGTTAAAATCATTATAATGCCTCGAAACTGCTATTATGCAACTGTCACAGAAGACGATCAGCTGTGGTCTGAAACACTGCCACTTTGATGTCTTTGCTCGACACCATTCTTAACGAATCAACATGGGACAGTCACGAATTGTACTGTTGCCAGATTCATTTCCTTTTCAGACCTCCAGTCAGTAAATCGGAGTAAGTTAATCGTTTTCTGCAACGTAACCAGACATCAAAATTGATGGGCAATCAACTCATCTGCCACCAAGGACTAATTTGATGGATATTTCTGCAATCGGGTATTAGACTCAACCTGAGAATAATGTGGATGGACTAGGAGTAGATGGCGAAAAACTGTCGCAGATGGGACAAATTAGTGGAATATGATCTACATGATTGCTGAATTCTGGATAAGGACGGAGGCTCATAGAAAGTTAGAGCAGCCTACTTCGGACTTGTGGTTTACAAGGAACATGACATACCTTGGGCTGTGTGGTGAACAACTTGACTACTATGCTGCCCACACCAAGATCGCGGCTTGTAAGCAAGCAGCTGAAGACATTTAGTGTTAGATTTCTGGTGAAGATTAGTGTTGTATTTTAAAAGCCGTTCCTGTAACATTAATGATGCTGGTGAAGGCTGCCGATATGTCGCTCAATTAGGACGGGGCGGCGATGTAATCTGGGGTAGAGCCGGCTACTCTCTAGCGAGTCGTAGTGAGCCATAAAAGTCCTCAGTCCAGGGGAGACCAACTCCAGGCTGATGCTATCAAATATCGAACCACCTGAAGTGTCACACTTCCTCCCTTATCAAATAATGGGAAAAACTGAACGCTTAACCAATCCGTCACGGTACTGTGACAAAACTACGGTGTTATTACAGATATTATCACCTGTGTTTTAAGGGAAAATCAGTACGCATTAATTATTAATATTTTCAGATTTAATGTTATCACCTTTGTTTGATGTAGCGCAGCATGTCTGGAAATTCCTGTGTACATGCATACATCTTCATTATAAACTGTTATGCCTTTCAGCGCTCAGTCAGCAAGCTTCTGTGAATTTACTAACCGTCACCACAATCTTGTACTCGTAACTAGTTCTATGACCTCTTTTAGTTCTATACCTTTTATCAATCTTTAAATCGTTAGAAATCGAGTTTAACCAGCGTCATCCTGGTTTCCCTCTACTTCTCTTTCCCTCCATAACAGAGTCCATTATTCTCCTAGATAAACTATCCTCCTCTATTCGCCCCACCTAATCCCACCACCGAAGCCGCTTAATACGTACAGATTCATCCATCAAGTTCATTCCTAACTTAGCCTTTATCTCCTCATTCCGAGTACTCTCCTGTCATTGTTCCCACCTTTTTTACCAGCATTCACTCTCGCTACTTTCATGTCAGTTACATTTAACTTACGAATAAGATATCCTGAGTCCATCCAGCTTTCACCCGTAAAGCAAACTTGGTCTGAAAACAGACCGGAAGTTGGGTTTCTTAATAAATATTAACCATTTTTTATATCATTTTGACCAAATACATTTTCTTGTCTTAGTGACTTATCCAAACCTGGAGCAACGTCCGTGGATCGGTGGTCGAGTGTCGGCCTTCGGTCTCCAAGATCGCGCCTTCAAACCTGGCAGAGGTAACCGGAATTTTGAAATGGAGAAAGAAATCCATTCGACACTGCATGTCGTACGATGTCGGTACGTACATGGTCTATAGTGACACATTTGGTGTTTACCCGACAAATCAATTATAACTCAGCATTAGACCGCCAAACAGAGATCCGTTCCACTGCCATCTGGTAGAGTGAAATGGAATGTCGAAATGAACACGCAGGCAGTTTAAGTTGCGTCAAATCATAATGCCTGCGCACGGTATATGAGACATTTTTCGTCCTCCTCTTCCAGTCGCTTTTCCCTTGCTCTGGAGGAACTGTTTTTTGGGGCCGGATGCCCTTTGTGACTCCTACCCTATAGGGATGGATGTGTTTAAAATTGTAAGTTTCTGTGGCAATAGGTAGTATAGTGTGTAGCGTTTATATTTATTATTATTATTATTATTATTATTATTATTATTATTATTATTATTATTATTATTATTATTATTATTATTATTATTATTATTATTATTATTATTATTATAATACACTATTTGCCATTAAGACAGTGGTTGAATTTGAATGTTACTTGATTATTCAATTTCGTCTTATTTTTGTTCCTTTTACTTTCCCAAAACCTCTTCATTCTTTGACTGTGTTCTTGTTTCCTTTGTTCAGCCCACACTTTCCCTATTTCTTTTTTTACTTTCTTTTACTTCAAATTTCACATTCATAATTTTATATTTATTTATTTATTTATTTATTTATTTATTTATTTATTTATTTATTTATTTATTTATTTATTATAAGGCCCCGCTGTGTAGGGGGCAACGCGTCCGCCTGTGACCCTGCGACCCCGGGTTCGATTCCCGGCCGTGTCAGGGATTTTTAATTGTAATGGGGACTGAGTGTTTGTGACGTCCTTAATCTTCCTTTGCTCACACACAGCATTCCACATTACCGCCATTCCAGTTACAAGCAGGTTCATACAATATGGTGCCAGTAGGGGCAAAAGATCCACATGGGTCGACGCCCCGAACCAACAGCAAAGAAAAAAAAAATTATGTATGTTCAGTCCTCAGCCCGAAGGATGGTTGGATCCCCAACATTTCGACAATTAACTGTTATAGATGGCCTAGGCATCACTGAAGAGGCGTGCTAGGGAAATGAGGAGTGAGGAGTTTCCCATAGCTTTCCTCGCTGAGCCAGAAGGTGCTATTACATATCAGTCTGCCAAACCCATTAAAATGCAAGCACCAACAGACCCTATGAGCAACATTTTCACACCATTCATAAGGAATGTCATTACTAGCATCGCTCATACCTCAGTCAATTTCATTGTCAAAGGCAAGAATAAGACAGACAGAAATTTATTTATTAGTGCCTTGTTTAGTGGCAAAGTTAGTGCTCGAGGCTCTCTCTTACACTTAGCCACATATTCATTACATTCTAAAATAAAATACTAAAATAGTTAAAGCTATATAAATTAATAGAATTAAAATGAAACTAAGTGAACTACAGTACAAAGTAATTTATTAAATCATTAAAAACGCATATATTTAAGTTAAATTTTAGACGTTAAGTAAACACTAATAACTAAGATCATCAAAGTTGAGTATGAGAAATACCGAAACCTTAAACAAAATTAGAACATTCTTTAAGAGCAAGTATAAACACAATGTTTGTCCAACCCTTGTCCCGTTTCTCTACGGGGTCGGGTATGAGGTGAGATGAATCTGTCGTGGCGGGTTATTATGACCGGATGTCCTTCCTGACGTCAACCACATCAGAGGAGTTAATGAGATAAAAGAATGACGTGATATACGATAGTATGAAAGGAGAGGGTGAAACTCGGTACCGGCACATAGCCTACTCCTGTCGAATAGCACCAAGGGGTCTGCTCATGGCTGAACATCTCCATCCGACGGACAAATCGCCATCAAAGCGTCATATGTCCTCACTCCATATGAGCACTGCTGAGAGGTTTGTAATTTAATCCAGGCTTTTGGTACGCAATCTAGTGATTAGAAAGTATATACCACCACCTGCCGGCCAACATTATGATGGTGAAAATTTTTCGACCAACGGGACTAGAACCGGCTAACCTCGGTGTCAGACCATTCAGACTTCAACGCCTTAAAGATTATGGCCACCTGGCGGGCTAAGTACGGCCTACCGAGCGACCGCTACTCAGCCCCAAGACCTTCAGATTATGAAGTAAAGCACGGTCAGCGCGACGAATCCTTTCAGCCGTTACTCTTGGTTTTCTAGCCCCGGGTTCCTTTCTCACCATCGGAGAGCCCCTCAGTTGTAATCACGTAGGATGAGTGGACCTCGAACCAACCCTCAGGTTCAGATAAAAATTCCTGACCAGGCCGGGAATCGACCCGGGGCCTCCGGGTGAGAGGCAAGCACACCTCTGTGGTGTAGTGGTTAGTGTGATTCGCTGCCACCTCCGGAGCACTGCGGCTCTGCCACGAAGTTTGAAAAGTGGTACGAGGGCTGGATCGGGCTGCACTCAACCTCTGGAGGTCAGCTGAGTAGAGGGACGTTCGATTCCCACCTCAGCCATCCTCGAAGTGGTTTTCTGTGGTTTCCCACTTCTTCTCCAGACAAATGCCGTAATGGTACCAAACTTAAAGGTTCGGCGGTTTCCTTCCCTCTTCCTTGTCTATCCCTTCAAATCACCCCATTCCCCACAAGGCCCCTGTTCACCATAGCAGGTGAGGTCGCCTGGGCGAGGTACTGGTCCTCTCCCCATTTTCATACGCAACCCAATGTCTCACGCTCCAGGATACTTGCCTTGAGGCGGTAGAGGTGGGATCATTTGCCGGGACCGACGACAAAACCAACGCCGGAGGGTAAACGATTTAAAAAAGAAATGACAATAATAATATTGTAGGAACCACTTTTTCACTAGGAGTTCGCAGTTACAATTACACTGGCTCAACAAATCAAAATGAATCCCAAGTTTTCCCCACCCCTGACTTTTATTACGTCAAGTGTGAACGGAGCTTTATTCCATGCAATTAACTGGATAAGTTCTAACGTGCCACCTGTTATATGGTCTGCTTCTCTCAGGTTCTTGAGTATGGTCTTTCTCAGAACTTCAGTAGTGAAAAAAATATAATTTTTTTCTGATATACAACTTAACGGAGCGCTCTACCAGTACTTATAACTAGGGTTCGGAAGTTTATGACCTAAACAAGTAAAAAAATATGCAAGCAAATATGTCCTAAAAACTAGCTAAATATGACTTAAAAAGCTAAAATAAGACTTGGGATAGGTAGCAAATATTAGTGTATTACTAACATTGAACAGCCCAGAACATTATTAGTGAAAATATAGCGGACACATGTATCGTACAAACAGACAGAGCTACAATAGGTACATTAAAACTTTATACATTCATTGAGTAGCGTAGCCCTGAGGTGCAGTTCTCACTGTGTCCCCCGAAACAAAACGAAAAAAAGTAAAAAATAAAGAAGAAGTATTAGCATGCTTTTTGGCAAATTTCGGCGTGCGTTCGTACAGCATCATGTTATCGGAACCACATCTTCTAAACCTGCATCCTATCTGCTCCCAAAAAATATTATTATTATTATTATTATTATTATTATTATTATTATTATTATTATTATTATTATTATTATTATTATGCTATTTGCTTTACGTAGCACCGACACAGATAGGTGTTATGACGACGATGGGATAGGAAAGGCATAGGAATGGGAAGGAAGCGGCCGTGGCCTTAATTAAGGTAAAGCCCCATCATTTGCCTGGTGTGAAAATGGGAAACCACGGAAAACAATCTTCAGAGCTGTCGACAGTGGGGTTCGAACCCACTATCTCCCGGATGCAAGCTCACAGCCATGCGCCCCAAACCGCACGGCCAACTCGCCCGGTCCAAAAAAGAAAGGAAAACACATCTGCTACAGTATTTAGAACATGTACCTTGTTAAAAGTGACATCCCAGCAGCAGTAACAACAACAACAACAACAACAACAACAACAATCACTACTGATCTGCATTTAGGGCAGTCGCCCGGGTGGCAGATACCCTATCCGTTGTTTCTTAGACTTTTCTTACATGATTGCAAAGAAATTGGAAATTTATTGAACACCTCCCTTGGTAAGTTATTCCAATCCCTAACTCCTCTTCCTATAAACGAATATTTGCCCCAATTTGTCCTCTTGAATTTCAACTTAATTTTCATAGTGTATTCTTCCCTATTTCTAAAGACACCACTCAAGCTTATTTGTCTACTAATGTCATTCCACGCCATCTCTCCACTGACAGCTCGGAATATACCACTTAGTCAAGCAGCTCGTCTCCTTTCTCCCAAGTCTTCCCAGTCCAAAATTGGCAACATTTTTGTAACGCTACCCTTTTGTCGGAAATCACTCAGAACAAATAGAGCTGCTTTTCTTTGGATTTCTTCCAGTTCTCGAATCAAGTAATCCTGGTGAGGTTACCATACACTGGAACAATAATCGAGTTTGGGTCTTAGGCCTACCAGAGATTTATGTGCCCTCTCATTTACATCATTACTGCAATCCCTAAATATCTTCGTAACCATGTGCAGAGGTCTGTACGCTTTCTTTACAATCCCAGTTATGTGGTTACCCCAATGAAGATCTTTCCTTGTATTAAAACCTAGGTACTTACAATGATCCGCGAAAGGAACTTTCACCCCATGAATGCAGTAATTAAAACTGAGAGGACATGTCCTATTTGTGAAACTCACAAGCTGACTTTTCACCCCCTTTATCATCATGCCATTGCCTGCTGTCCACCTCACAACATTATCGAGGTCATTTTGCAGTTGCTCACAATCTTGTAATTTATTCATTACTCTGTACATAATACAATGCCTTTGCTGGCGAGCCCTAGTGTTTACAGTACACTATGTCTTCTGGTATGGGCTAGAGCAATTTTGTTACTTTCATTGACCAGTCTCTGTCTTATCCTTGGCTTTAACAATATGAAAGTGACTGAGGTATGACCGATGCTAGTAATGCCATTCCTTATGCAGCCAGTCCCTGCTATGAATTTTGTGAAAATGTTGCTCATTGGGTCAATTGATGCATGCATTTCAGTGAGCTTGGCCGACTAATATGTCATAGAAACTTCTGGCTCGGTGAGGAAAGCAACGGGAAGCTACCTCACTCCTCATTTCCCTAGTACGCCTCTTCAGTGATGCCTCGGACATCTATGACAGCTGATGGTGGAGGAGTTGAGGATCCAACTAGTTTAGGGCTGAGGACTGAACATAGGCATACACATAACAACATCATCCGCAAGAAGCCTTATCTCTGATTCCACTTCTTTACTCATATCATTTACATAGGCTATATAAGAAAACGTAAAGGTCCAATAATACTGCCTCGAGGAATTCCCCTCTTAATTGTTACAGGGTCAGATAAAGTTTCCCCTACTCTAATTCTCTGAGTTCTAGCAAAGCAAAGCCATCTCCGTACAGGCCATGAAGGCCCTGGGAGTGGTGGAAGGTTAAAGGCTTCCACTATTCGTAACCTCGGCACTTGATGGGGTAGAGTGGTTAGCTTTACGCCCGGCCGCCTTTGCCCCCGGGAATTAACCTGGTACTCATTTTTGGTGTAGACCATATGCATTTCCGGAAGTGGAAATCTCATTTCTCATTTCTTAAATTTTACGACTTCCTGACGGGGATTTAAACCCACGTCCTTCCGGGCGAACCGAGTACGCCTTTACTGCCTCGGCCAGGCAGCCCCTTCTCTGAGTTCTACTTTCTAGAAATATAGACGCGCATTCAGTCACTCTTTTGTCTAGTCCAATTGGAATACTCAAAATATAAGGAAATATGACCTTATGTCACCAAAATGACCGAAATATGACCCAAAAATGGCCGAAATATGCATTTATATGGAACATAAAATCTATCATTCGCAGTTATTTTTCAAATTTCGGGTAAAATGTGCTCAGGAAAGAAATATGACTTTTCCTTGATATCCGAACCTTACTTGTAACATGTATCCACTTATCATATTTCCTATTCGTCTCAGATTTAGCTTCTTGTTCTGCACCAGGATGGCGGAGAAGGAATTTGGTACAAGTAGTCTTCATTTCGATGTCCGGCTCCTTAACTTAAATGTCAGTGTACTGACTTACGGTTCAGACGGCCCCGCGTTCGATTCTCGACCTGCATAGGGTTCACTCCTGCGGTTCGTGAAATGGGTGTTTGTGTTCGTCAGGGGACCAATGACTGAAATTTTCAACTTCTACAATTTTGCAGACATCAGGATGAAATTTTGTGAGTATATTCATGAAGTAGGTAAATATTACCTATTATACCAAGTTTCAAAGCAGTGATTTGATTCTATCTTCTTCAGTTATTATTTTTTAATATTTAGTGATGAGTTACTGAAAAAAGTTCCCTAAGACACAGTTTTGGTTTCCATGACTTCAAAATTTGATAATGGTGTTTACATACATATATAAGCATAACTTACTTAAAATGTATTTCTCCTCAAATATGTATCAGAATAGAATTATTTGAATTTCTGGTTTGCTAATTTCTATAGAAAAATAATATACTATCGTAAACAAATGTATGTAACGTTGCTTCCAATCAAGAAATAAAATTCGTTATAAGTATGTTTTGTTAGTTGAAGATATTACTATAACTCCAGAAAATGTCATAACATTCGGACAAAAACTGCAGCACATGGAGGTTTTCGCAGGAAGCAAATCATAGAGAAATTGAAAGGTGAGAAAAAGGCATCTGAAGTTTTGACTCTATCTGTTATTTTTTAATGATGATGAGGTAAATAGTGGAACATCGTAAAGAGCTGACACCATACCACTGCCATTTGCCAAACCTTGGAGAAAAATTCAAACAGAAACGACAAAATACTGGCAAAGTATGCGATAAAGTGTGAGGTGAGCGTGGCAGAGACACCCACACGGCAGCCCATTAAAGTGTCCGCACAACCTTTAAAAATGATGAAACTTGGACTATTCTGCCATTTTCTGTTAATAATGGCGTGTGGCCTCCAGAGAGGTCTGGTGCAGGTCTTTTGATGTGACACCTGTAGACGACCTACGCATCGTGATGAGGACGAAATTATGATAGAGACGGCATATACACCCAGACCCCGTACCAGCGGAATTAACCAACTATGGTTGAAATGTCCGATCCTGCCGGGGAATCAAACCCCGGACCCTTGTGACCAAAGGCCAGCACGCTAACCATTTAGCCAGACTTCTGTTAATAGAAGGATCGGTGTTATTTTTTAACAATAATCCTGAAAATCGAATTTTTGTGAGGTAATCACGAAATTTCAGTCATCGGTCCCCTTAATACGTTATGTCTCTTCATCAACACCAGAATCCCAACAGTGATAACAACCCTCTAAATAAGGGTTAGCATGCGACCGTAAGACTAGACCAAATCCGCACCAAGTGCCAACCTCAATAAATCAGGAAAAAAATGGGCAGAAAGAATAAGTCTTCATTCCAATAACCAGGGCATCATTACCACAACGACCATAGGACGTGGGAGCCACACCATTCAGTGATCTCTAGCTCCAGTTCAAGTGCTGACAAGAACAGCTTTCCTGAATATATCATCACCGCATGGTTCCTCCCGCACTCACTAAAGTAAATTCTCAAGACATCACATTAATTACACTTAGGTACTGCACTGAAAATTCTCAGCCTAATTCCAGTCATTCCACCGGGTCAGGTATGGAATGAATGAAGC